>NC_056628.2:199399446-200599446 GCF_002870075.4 Lactuca sativa | reverse complement strand
TGTGATTTTGATTGTTTAAGTGCTTAAATGGACATGGGGATTGTTGGAATGGATTTCTAAAATGCCTTGGAATGGATTGTATGAAATTTTAACACTTAATTGGGAGTTTACGGCCACCCCATAAGAGTTTACGGCCGTAAACTCACCTATGGCCAAGGAAAATTGATTTGAGCTTCAAAAGACAATCACATGTGATTCTAATTAATTTTCCAAGCCTTGTTATGAATTTAGAACATCATTCAACACACTTTTTGGAGTTTACGGCCTAGAGGTATGTTCTAAGGCCGTAAACTCTCTTATACCCATGAAAAAGTTAGTTTTTGATGCTTAAAACAATCACATGTGATTCTAGAAATTTATACAAGCCATATGAGTGTATTTGATGCATCATTAACATGATTTTATGAGTTTACTGCCAAGGGTGTGTTCCTAGGCCGTAAAATCCTATAAATGACATTTTTGATATGTTTCAAACCTTTAAACTATTTTTAGATGCATCTAGATTTTACCACAAGGCCATTGGTTGAGTTTCAAAGCATTTGGACATGTTTAAAGGCACTAAATCCCCATTAAAGAGGAGTTTACGGCCCAAGAACATACCTTGGCTGTAAACTCTCTTTTGTCCCTCATAATTCATGTTTTAATTGTTTTAAGTCTAGATTTGCAAGCCCTATAGTCATATCTAAGTCCTAACTTTGATTTGGAAGGGTAATTTGGCTTAAAAACCCCATTTAATGGAGTTTACGGCCTAAGCTTGCTCCTTGGCCGTAAACTCATGTTCTTGGTCCCAAAACTCAATGAATTCATCAATTTGAAGGCTAAAGATGTTGAATAACATGTTAGGGAGGTTACCTTAAAGATTTGAAGCCTTAAACTTGAGATTTGGACCTTAATTCTAGCTTGAGGAGAGAGGTTGTGAGAGTTTAGTGAGAAATTGGCCAAAGGCTTCAAATGAAGTCTTAAAACATTTTATATAGTGTTTGGGAATTGGACACGACGGAATTCTACCCGATACCGACGTTAAGTGAGGCTTTTGGTCATACCCGACCAAATTGTCGCGACTCGATATGGCCGATTTTATAATTATTCCGATTACTAAAGTGGGGTGTTAAAATGATTTCTAAATGTATTAAGACACCCATTAAGTCATTTTAGGTCAATATAAACTAATGACTTAATAAAATGGCGAAATTTGAAACAAAATTGAAAATGACGTCTGGTTGATCGGATTGGATTACAAGTTGTGGTACAAGAAGTGACAATGAAATTTCGGGTTGTTACATTATCCCCCCGTTAGAGGGAATTTCGTCCCAAAATTCAAGACAGGAATAAGATAAAAAAAAACAAATCATGGACTTAGAAAGAGTTGTGGATATTTTTGTTTCATTGAGTCTTCTCGTTCCCACGTGAACTCCGGTCCCCGCTTGGCATTCCAGCGAACCTTCACCAACGGGATGCGACTCTGTTTCGTACGTTTGACTTCTCGATCCATGATTTCGATTGGTTCCTCCACAAAGTTGAGGTTTTCATCGATCTCTATCTCGTCTAAGGGAATTACTAGGGTTTCATCGGATAGGCACTTCTTGAGGTTTGAAACATGAAAGACGGGATGGATGTTACTAAGTTCGTGAGGTAAAAGAAGCTTATAGGCTACCGGACCAACTCTGGTGATGATTTCAAAAGGTCCAATGTACCTCGGATTAAGTTTCCCACATTTACCGAAGCATACGGTGCCTTTCCAGGGCGAGACCTTCAACAGAACACGGTCCCCAACCTGGAATTCTAGTGGTTTCCGACGATTATCAGCGTAACTCTTCTGACGATCGCGCGAGGCCTTTAATCGTTCACGGATTTGGATAATTTTCTCAGTGGTTTCACGGATGATTTCAGGACCAGTAAGTGTGCTGTTGGGGACTCGACTCTTGGCTAACTGTGTATCTCCTACCTCTGCCCAGCACAGAGGGGATCTGCACTTGCGACCGTATAGGGCTTCGAACGGGGCAGCCCTAATGCTGGTGTGGTAACTGTTGTTGTACGAGAATTCGATCAATGGTAGATGTGCATCCCACGACTTTCCAAAGTCAATGACACATGCCCTAAGCATGTCCTCTAGGGTTTGGATTGTTCTCTCACTCTGTCCATCGGTCTGAGGATGATATGCCGTGCTCATATCTAGTTTGGTTCCAAGGGCTTTTTGGCGAGACTGCCAAAATCGGGAAGTAAACCTGCTATCTCGATCAGAGATAATGGATGCAGGTACACCGTGTAGACGTACTACCTCCTGGATGTAGATTCGCGCAAGTCTTTCCATCTTGTATGATTCTTTAATTGGAATGAAGTGAGCGGATTTTGTCAAACGATCGACAATTACCCAAATGGTATCGTACCCACTAGAACACTTGGGTAGTTTGGTGATGAAGTCCATGGTGATCATCTCCCATTTCCATTCAGGTATCTCAGGTTGTTGGAGCAGACCCGAGGGTTTCTGGTGTTCAACTTTTACTTTGGCGCAAGTCAGACACTTGACCACAAATGAAGCTATCTCAGCCTTCATATTTGGCCACCAATATTGTTTCTTGAGATCTAAGTACATCTTGTCAGAGCCAGGGTGAACAGAGTATCTGGTTCTATGTGCTTCCTCCATGACTAATTCTCTAAATCCTCCGGACTTGGGAATCCAGATTCGATCCATAAAACAATGGACTCCGTCACTTCTGATCTCAAGTTTCTTTTCTATCCCTCTCAAAGCTTCAGTTGTCATGTTCTCGGGTTTCAGGGCTTCTAACTGAGCTTCTCGGATTTGCATGGGTAGGTTGGAATGGATGGTTATCGACTGGCTCTTCACCTTGATGCTGGTACTCTCCTTTCGGCTAAGGGCATCTGCTACCACATTGGCCTTGCCGGGATGGTAACGGATTTCACACTCATAATCACTGAGTAGTTCTACCCATCGCCTTTGTCTCATATTCAAGTCTTTTTGGTTGAAGATATGTTTTAGGCTCTTATGGTCGGTGAAGATCGTGCACTTGGTTCCATAATGGTAATGCCTCCAAATCTTCAATGCAAAGACTACGGCTCCTAGCTCCAAGTCGTGTGTGGTATAGTTGACCTCGTGTGCTTTCAACTGCCTAGAGGCATAAGCAATTACTTTTCCTCTCTGCATAAGCACACAGCCTAAACCTTGAGTAGACGCATCGCAGAAGACAACAAAGTCCTTTGTCCCTTCGGGTAGGGACAGGACAGGTGCGCTGCACAAAGCTTTCTTCAACGTCTGAAATGCGATTTCTTGATTATCACACCAACAGAAAGGTACACCTTTTTGTGTTAGAGTGGTTAGAGATTTGGCGATTCTGGAAAAGTTTCGGATGAACCTTCGATAATAGCCAGCGAGACCCAAGAGTTGTCGGATTTCTGTGGGTGTCTTCGGTGCTGACCAATTCTCTATTGCTTTAATCTTGGAAGGATCGACATGAATACCTTCCTCACTTACCACGTGACCGAGGAAAGTTACCTTCCGTATCCAGAACTCACATTTTGAAAACTTCGCGTACAACTTCTCGGATCGTAGGGTCTCCAACACTAGCCTTAAGTGTTGTTTGTGTTCTTCTTCACTTCGGGAATAGACGAGTATGTCATCGATGAATACTATGATAAACTTATCCAAATAAGGACGACACACCCGGTTCATCAGATCCATGAACACTGCCGGTGCGTTGATTAAACCAAAGGGCATCACTACGAACTCGTAGTGTCCATATCGAGTCCTGAAAGCTGTTTTGGGCACATCACTTTCATAAACTCGCAACTGATGATACCCTGACCGAAGGTCTATCTTAGAGAAGTAACTGGCTCCCTGGAGTTGGTCGAAAAGGTCATCTATTCGAGGAAGAGGATATCGGTTTTTGACAGTCAACTTGTTTAGCTCACGATAATCAATACACATACGAAAGGATCCATCCTTCTTCTTGACAAACAAAACCGGGGCTCCCCAAGGTGAGGAACTCGGTCTAATGAATCCTTTGCTAAGTAGCTCGTTAAGTTGACTGGATAGCTCCTGCATTTCTGCTGGAGCTAAGCGATACGGAGACTTCGCTACAGGAGTAGCCCCAGGAATTAGGTCAATACGGAACTCGACCTGACGTTTGGGAGGAATTCCTGGAAGCTCTTCGGGAAACACATCATGAAAATTACAGACCTTGGGGATGCTCGCAAGGTCTTTAATTTCTTGTTTCTCATTGATTACATGGGCTAAGAATGCAATACACTCCTTTCGCAGGAGTTTCTGAGCTTTGATGCAGGAAATGATACGAAGGTTGGAACTGAGTTTATCGCCATAGATCACTAGAGTTTGACCCGAAGGAAGGTTAAGACGGATAGATTTTTCGAAGCAAAGGATATCTTCATGATTGGGACTCAACCAATCCATGCCAATAATGACATCAAAGCTCTTTATGGATACGAGCATAAGATCTATAGGAAATGAATGGTCGTTTAAGGTAAGAGTGCAATCTACGAATACCTCACTCGCACTTTCTTTCTCTCCGTTTGCCATTTCGACGGTAAACATTTCAGTTAGAGGTTGGGAATCATGTTTTAGGTTATGTTTGAATGCATGACTAATAAAACTTCTTTCAGCGCCCGAATCGAAAAGAATATTAGCATACGAGTTGTCGAGAAGAAACGTACCCGAGACAACATTAGGATCAGCAACTGCTTCTTCCCGTCCCATAGCAAGGACCCTTCCGGTGTTTCCAGTAGTAGTCTTCTTGGGACAGTTCCTTTTAAAGTGCCCGGCCTCACCACAGTTATAACAGGCTTGACCAACGCCTGTTCCAGAAGATTGATTTGTTGATTGAGTCGGAGCTTTGCAGTATCGAACAGTGTGCCCCTTCTTACCACAATTGGTACAGGATAGTTCTCGACAGGGACCAGGGTTGTGGTGATACTTGCATTTTTCGCAAAGAGGGAGGTTACCAACATATCGGCTGGTAGGAGTTGGTGCTGTGGATCCCACAACAGAAGCAGCAGCTACGGGGGTAGTAGCAGCATGAACTGCTACTGTTTGTTGTCTTTTGGAGGAGCCTTGGGAAGATTGACCCTTCTTTTTCTTCCAAAATTTTCTTTTCTCACCACTGCTTTTGGTCGACTCAGGGGTAGCAGTGGTGGTTTCCTCAACATCATCACTGTGGTGAATTATAGCTTGGGCTAAAGTCTTAGCACTATCATAAGTATCTGGGCGAGCAGCTAAGACATGACCTTTGGTCGGATTGGTTAACCCCCAAATAAAACTCTCGATCTTTTTGCTTTCAGGGGTGACTAGTCCAGGGCAGAGAAGGGCAAGATCATCAAATCGGGAAGTGTAGGCAGTAATATCGGAACCTTTCATCTTCAGGTTCCAGAGCTCGTGCTCTAGCTTCTGCATTTCGCCTCTGGGACAATATTCAGCAAGGAGAAGTTCTTTCATAGCCTCCCAGCCCATGGCATTGGCTATAGGGAGAGTTAAGGATTTGACTCGGCCATTCCACCAAGTCAATGCTTTATCAAGGAAGGTACAAGCTGCGAACTTGACCTTATCGGATTCATCACAGGCACAAATTTCGAAGATGGATTCGATTCTCTCGAACCATCGGGATAAGGAAATGACACCACCAGTGCCATTGAAGAAAGAAGGCTTCGCATTCATGAAGTCCTTATAGGAACCCTCCTTACGGCGTTCCTGATTACCATCTTGACTTTGATTACTACCTCCTGAACCACCGGTATTTAGCTGGGACATGGCAGCTGCCACCGCGGCGGTAACAGCTGTTTGAAATAACACGGGATCGATTTTAGGAGGAGGTGGCGGAGGGTTGTTGGAGCTGGGTCTCTTCCTGGGAGGCATCTTGATCTAATAATATCAATAAAGAGAGAGGATGATAAGTCCTCTGAATCGAGAGATATGACAGGTATTTATTCCAATTAAGTGGTAAAGCAGGAAAGAGTTATTGAAGCAAGTATACTATCGCTAATGGAATGATCGGGGGTCTATACATGTATGATTATTCGAGAAATACTCCCATAGTATTTCATGGTTTGTTACGATACTGGCTCGATGTTTGTGGTATTAGGGTAAGTTTTAGGCATGTCGCATACCACAATCACTCCCAAGCACATGTTGGCCGTGTCTCGAATGAATATAGTTGGCCAGGCTATATTGACCCTAGACACGACTACATAACTGCCCAGGTTTAACTGCAATACACAACACCCATTTACTTATATTTTGTTCTACTTATAGATACGGATCTCGACGGTTCGGTATACTTGTATATTTTTGAAAATACTTGTAGTCTGGAGATACTTTTATTTCAGAGCACTTAGGCCCCTTGGTGTTTATAGTTTTATACCATGTAAGGTTTGGTATACTTTATTCACTATAAACAAGGGCTCTGATACCAATCTGTCACACCCCGAAAACCGAAGGCGGAAACATTTCCGGGGTTGACTCCACGTTGAGTATCAAATCCAATGTACATAGTAAGTAAAGTGAAACAAACATTACATTACATATTAAAAGTTTTACAATTTGTTTCAAAAGACACAGTTTATACAGTTGTGATACATATTATAGATATGAACGAGCCTTGCACGCACACGATCCTGAACCAAGTAGGTCTTCGGGTACCTGTACTATCGTTGACCTGAGAACACAAGCAGTTTGAAAATCAGCATAACGTTGGTGAGTTCATAAGCAGTTTTGTTTTGTGAAAATGTTTATATTTCCTTTCTGTTTCTGAAAATGTAACACACGCCAAGAAAATCCCATATTTTCTTAAAAGTTGGTTGTTGTATCACAAAACTAAAGTATAGTTAGATTATCCATTTTATTGTTCTATTCCTTTTATGTACCAGTGTATTCCCAGGAAAGTCCCATACTTTCCTGAATTGTTAGTTATTGTAAAAATTGTAATGTTATTCAGTTGGTTACTCTTTTCAAATTATGTGTATGTTACCCAGGAATGCCCCATGCTTTCCTGTATGTTGGTTTTCAATGTGAAAGATGTATTCTGCTAGACCTGGTTATGTACAAGATTTCCCAGGAAGGTCCCATACCTTCCTGAATGTTGGTTATCATTTGTAAAAGATGTAAACTGAATCCTGGTTATCTGTAAAATGTAGTATGTGGTTCATTATTACTATAAGTAAATCTCTGTTATCCTAGTTGCGAGTTCCATAACCATACTAAAGACTGAACCTGTGGTAATAAGTAGTCCACAGCCTTGTGGCAATAAGTGGTCCATAATCCTTATGACTTTCGTCACCCTTGAACCATTTCGATTCGGCTGTAGCTAGCAGCCAGGTATGGGGTAGTCAGCCCCGTATAGATCTATACACTCAAGTCACGCTCTATAAATTCCAGAGATTCTGGTTACGGGTGTAGTCCTCCACTCGCGTATCTCTATGGAGTGTTTGCCGAGGACGTGTCTCCAATCATACAGAATAACAAATTTACTAGTAATAATAGGGTAATCCTCCATTCACGTATTTCTGTGGAATGTTACCGAGGACAAGACAGTGTACAAAATATATTATTCATGTGTTATAATTCATGCTTTTAACTGATAAAATGTGGAAACCATTTGTGAAATATATAGAACATAACAGTTTATAAAACTCATTTAACAAATAAATGTTTAAGTAATCCGTGTATTCAACTCGTTATCAGTTGTGTAATCAATATTAAAAGCATATGAAATGTGAAGTACACACATGAAAATAAGTTTTGAGTACAAGAAAACCCTTGTACTTTGCTTGTGTTTCCCCCCTGAAAACAGTGAAAAACAGTGAAAAGGGTAGGGGTATGAACTCACCGGACTCGGGAATGTGTCGGTTTTGGATACTAGACGTTGATTCGAGGATTGTTTACTCGTGATGACCCTATGTAAAATGAAATAATGTCCA
This sequence comes from Lactuca sativa, assembly GCF_002870075.4. Taxonomy (NCBI): domain Eukaryota; kingdom Viridiplantae; phylum Streptophyta; class Magnoliopsida; order Asterales; family Asteraceae; genus Lactuca; species Lactuca sativa. Next base: position 200,591,505 of record NC_056628.2, on the reverse strand, counting down.
TATATATACAATTAGGGATACATTCACTAATCATATGGAACATTACACTCCAACGAGGTTAAACACCTCAAAATGAGCATTTGGAGTGACCCGGGTGACATCTTCGGACGTGTAATGGCACTAGGGACTTGGGACTTGAGTTTACTCTCCATAAGTAAACATTTAAATGAGTTTACAACCACAAAACACACCCACACATGAGTTTACGGCCGTAAACTCATGTTGGTGTGATTTTGATTGTTTAAGGGCTTAAATGGACATGGGGATTGTTTGAATGGATTTCTAAAATGCCTTGGAATGGATTGTATGAAATTTTAACACTTAATTGGGAGTTTACGGCCACCCCATAAGAGTTTACGGCCGTAAACTCACCTATGGCCAAGGAAAATTGATTTGAGCTTCAAAAGACAATCACATGTGATTCTAATTAATTTTCCAAGCCTTGTTATGAATTTAGAACATCATTCAACACACTTTTTGGAGTTTACGGCCTAGAGGTATGTTCTAAGGCCGTAAACTCTCTTATACCCATGAAAAAGTTAGTTTTTGATGCTTAAAACAATCACATGTGATTCTAGAAATTTATACAAGCCATATGAGTGTATTTAATGCATCATTAACATGATTTTATGAGTTTACGGCCAAGGGTGTGTTCCTAGGCCGTAAACTCCTATAAATGACATTTTTGATATGTTTCAAACCTTTAAACTGTTTTTAGATGCATCTAGATTTTACCACAAGGCCATTGGTTGAGTTTCAAAGCATTTGGACATGTTTAAAGGCACTAAATCCCCATTAAAGAGGAGTTTACGGCCCAAGAACATACCTTGGCCGTAAACTCTCTTTTTTCCCTCATAATTCATGTTTTAATTGTTTTAAGTCTAGATTTGCAAGCCTTATAGTCATATCTAAGTCCCAACTTTGATTTGGAAGGGTAATTTGGCTTAAAAACCCCATTTAATGGAGTTTACGGCCCAAGCTTGCTCCTTGGCCGTAAACTCATGTTCTTGGTCCCAAAACTCAATTAATTCATCAATTTGAAGGCTAAAGATGTTGAATAACATGTTAGGGAGGTTACCTTAAAGATTTGAAGCCTTAAACTTGAGATTTGGACCTTAATTCTAGCTTGAGGAGAGAGGTTGTGAGAGTTTAGTGAGAAATTGGCCAAAGGCTTCAAATGAAGTCTTAAAACATTTTATATAGTGTTTGGGAATTGGACACGACGGAATTCTACCCGATACCGACGTTAAGTGAGGCTTTTGGTCATACCCGACCAAATTGTCGTGACTCGATATGGCCGATTTTATAATTATTCCGATTACTAAAGTGGGGTGTTAAAATGATTTCTAAATGTATTAAGACACCCATTAAGTCATTTTAGGTCAATATAAACTAATGACTTAATAAAATGGCGAAATTTGAAACAAAATTGAAAATGACGTCTGGTTGATCGGATTAGATTACAAGTTGTGGTACAAGAAGTGACAATGAAATTTCGGGTTGTTACACAAACAGTTATATATGCAGTATGCTAGTTGATTGTGTGGTATTTGGTATGCTATTTGTCTTTATGATACTTGCATGGAAGACCCCGGGGGGTTCCCAAGGCAGTTGGATATAAGACCATGTGGGGGTTCCCATTATAGTGGGCTAAGACCACGTAGGGGTTCCCGTGACACCTGGTGTAAGAGCTTGGAGGGTTTCCAGGGCATCCTTATATGTTTGTATGTTTAGCTCATATATTTATATGTATAGTTTGCATTATGTATTGTTTGGCAGTAAGACATTGTGGGGGTTCCCAAGGTCGGAAGATCATGTGGGGGTTCCCATGGAAAATAAGACCACGTGGGGGTTCCCGTGGCACTAGGTGTAAGACCTTGAAGGGTTTCCATGGCTTCCTTATATGATTCTATGTAGGGCTTATGTGGTAGAGATAACTTTTATAGCAAATATGATATGTGTTATGTGGATTGTGTGTGGGGTATGCTCTAGGGGACTCACTAAGTTTTGTGCTTACAGTTTACAATTTTGGTTTCAGGTACCATCTATTTGGAAAAGAAGAGCTTGGATTGATCGCAGTGCACATACCTATGATTTCCGCAATGAATGATTTTGGGATGAACTATGATGAATGATTTAGTTAACAATGATTTAAAATGTTTGAAATAAATGGTATTAATGTTTTAGCTATAATAAAATGAAAATTTACCCTCGATTTTCGGTTCGTTACACAAGGAATTCGTTTACCTACGAGTCGTAGAGCTCTGAGAGGGTCAGTTTTGGTTGCCTTGGGAAGGCTAGGTTATGCTTGTGGTTGTGGCGGTGTTGCTCAAGTTATTTGGCGTGTGAGGAGTAGTAAGGAATGATTTCGTGGACGAAATCTAATTTAAGTGGGGGAGAGTTGTAGTATTCCGTTTAGAGAATAAGTAATTAAATAATAAACCTTGAACCCTAAGATGTAAATTTATATTTTATGTTATATTATAGTAGCCCTAAAATTAATAATGTTTAGAAGGGTGTTGGTTTCGGGGAGTTAAACGATATAAATTGGATTCTGGGGGTTACAAGTGTAAGTTCTGGATTGGTTTTGTAAACAATTCTAAAGGCTGAGGGCCATTTGGTAAGTTTGGGAGTTAATTTGAAAATATTTTTATGGATATGGATCTATATTTAAACATTTGGACTTAGATTGGAAGGATTCTTGGAAGCAAGGGGCTATAGGGTAAGTTAGGGGCTTCAACCGAAAGCATTTTGGGATGGAGGGCTGGAAGCGTCAAATGGCATGAGTTTTATATTGGAGACGGAGATTAATCTCGTCAACCCCTTGCATCTCTTTCACTCGAAAAGAAAGAAACCATAACCATTATGGTGTATCAAGTCAATTGCCACCATTATTGAGACATGCTCGGCCGCCTCCGACTTTGTTGAGTCTGATCGCCGCCATGCTCCTTCACTATTCGTCATCGAGCACCACCACAACAACCCCTACCGCCAGTGACGTCGTGAATGGCAGGAGAAACCCCACCAAGGACAAAGACGAAGTTGTGACCTGCAAAACACAAGTCACGTGTGTAACGACCCGATTTTTCAAACAAAATTTTCATTTTTGAATAACCCACACATTTCCATAATTTAAGAAATCCAATCGTAATTGTTTTCAAAACATATATCAAGTACAACTTAAATTCCAAATATCAGATTGTCCATAAATACGCCTAGGAGAAAGTGCACGCCACGTCATCACGCCTTGCCCTTGCCCTTGGGATCTGAAGTACCTGAAATAAATCCACAACCTTTAAGCTAAATGCTTAGTGAGTTCCCCAGAGCATACCACACACAATTCACACATATCGTGTTAGCTAAAATAGCTAACTATACCACATAAGCCATGCATCCATAAACCTGTAAGGATGTCGTGGGCTCCCCCCAGGGTCATACACCATTGTGCCATGGGCTACCCCACATGGTCTTTACCTGGGAATGCCATGGGCTACCCCACATGGTCTTATATCTGATTGCCACAGGCTACCCCTGGGGTATTTCATACAATAACATACATAATCAGATAACATATCATATATCACAGTAGAACATACACATAACGCATACATAAACCTGTAAGGATGTCGTGGGCTCCCCCCCCCCCCTAAGGTCTTACACTGTTGTGCTATGGGCTACCCCACATGGTCTTTACCTGGGAATGCCATGGTCTACCCCACATGGTCTTATATCTAATTGCCACGTACTACCCCCAAGGTCTTTCATGCAATACTTACATAACCACATAAAATGGGCCATCCTTGGTGCCTTAGACCCATTGGTATGGTGAGACGACTCACCTCTGAAACACTGAATTGGTAAGCTGAAGTCAAATATGTCCCACGCTGCCTCTTCTCAACTGCCTATAATCATCAAGTGATTAACTTAACACCATTCCATAAATACCCTCAGTTCAACCCTGGACAAGTTAAGGTCTACCGTCAAGGTCAACAGTCCATGTTGACCTCAACTCGTTGAGTATAGCTATTGCTTAACTCGTCAAGTTCCCTAATGTTTGCGGTTGCAAACTCTCAACCACAAACTCCTGACAAAAAAATCATCCAGCTGAAAACCCCTTGGTCGTAAACTCCTTGGCCGTAAACTCCTTGGCCGATTCGTCGAGTTGATTAAATAACTCGGCGAGTTCCTTTATTCCTTTCCTTCCCTAGTGTATATGTCACGTAAAGTTTACAACTTTACGTGCATGCAAGGCCTCACATGGCCATAACATCAAAACTAGTCTTCGTACAAGATTTTACTGCATGGAAAGAGATTAAACTGTCTAAAGGAGACAACTTTATGTCATTAGGGAACTAAAGAGGTCCAGATCTAGAACCATATCCTTGTGATAAGTCCAGATCCGAGTATGACTCCATTTTGCACCAAAAATGACCATTTACTTCAAAGAAGAGGGATCTAAGCAAATAGAGCTCAAGGTAACTACTTTATACCTCAAGATGGTGGCCAATACAGAGTAGATGTCGGATCTACTGCTTTTCTCCTTTCTCATTCTTCTTCAAGCTCTAAAATCATTCACAACCCACCAAAGATCACTCATAAACGCTCTTACTCTTACTCAAGATTGTTCACGGCCGCAAACTGCTTTCTGTAAGGGGATAAAGTCTTACGGGAGGCCACAAGGGCAGTTAACGACCTTTATACAGGGAGCAAACCCGAAATTAGGGTTTCTTCTCTACAGCTCCAACTCGTTGAGTTGGTCCCGATCTGCGTCCATGATTAAATGCCCCTACTCGACGAGTTGTACTCCCAACTCGACGAGTCTACGCACCAAATACCCTGAAATTAACTAAATCAAATAATACCTGGAACAGGTGTTACAGTGTGCAATCGGAAAGCACTCGGTAAGCTAACTGCGACCCATTTCTCTCATTTCCTTGCTCTTTCCGGTGAGTGTAACGTGGGTCGCGTCCTCGTTGTTGCTGCCGGCGTCAACCGTCGTTTCTGTTAGCTCCGACGTCGCCAACCGCCAAGTTGGTGACTGAGGGTTGTGGTCTCATGTCGTGTTATGCGTGTATCCTACTAGAACCGTGAAGCTTACGGAGTAGACGACATTTTGGCCGGAGGTGAGGCGAACCACCATGGTGGCAACTACTAATCTCTTTCTCTGGCCACCACTAGCCACTGTGAGGAGGTGTTTGTGTGCGTAAAGTAGTGTGTGTCTGAATGTATTTCATGGGCTTAATGTTGTATGGATCTCTCTTGGCTAGGAAACGGGAGGAAAGTCATCACCGCCACCGTGAGGTGGTGGCTGCCACCTTCTGTCGCCGTTCCGCCACTGCTAGCTACCATCTCCGGTGGTTGTGGGATTTCGTGTGTGTTTGGATTGATGTTTGGAGTGATTTTGGTGTTCCTTTGGCCTAATAACATAACCATCACCACCGCAAAAAGGTGGTTGCCGCCGTGAACCACCGCCAACCACCATTGCCCGAGGTGGTAGTGGGTGGTACCCGACTTGTTAGACTTTAATTAATGTAAAAACTTAATTATTGGATTAATTGGTTTGTGATTTGGTTGGAAACCCTAATTAGGTTTTAGAAAACCCTAATTTTGGGAATGTGAGTTTTGGATTTATCGGGACCCGTGTTGGATCGTTGGAATTGGAATTTTGAATTACACCCGACCACATTGTATGTTTGGACTAGTGGAGTGGTAGACTTCATGAATTAAGTCCTTAATTGGTTGAGTAGGAACACTTAACCCTAATCATCATTTTATGTGAAAAATCCTAATTGGGTTTGGGTTCTTGTTGGGCCTTTTCTTAGACTGGGTTGCGGTGGGTCTTTGTGGGCCAAATGGTATTGGGCTTTAGGATAAGGCCCATTGGAAAGGCTTGGGCCCAATTTGGAAAATTGGGACATAGGTGGACCATAATTAGGCCTTGATGATTATGAGATATTGGTCCAAATGGGAACAAGTTTTTGTGGGTGCTCTTACAGGTTTTAGTTTCTTGAGTCAACACCATCACTGATACTATTTCCAGACGTATTTACCATAAGGCCGGACAGAGCCGGGCGCGGGATGAGCCGCGGGAATCTTCCCGCTCCGATGAATACCACACCAGCGGTGCGGGAAGGGTAGCACGGGGAGGAGGTTGGGGTGGGGTTGCCGCGTTCTCTCTCCGATGAGGATTGGATTTTTTTTTTTTGAAATTAACCGATTAAAAATGGTCAAATGTGATTTTTTTTTTGTTTTGTTTTTTTTTTTTAAATTTCAACTGCTAAATGGTTTAAAATTTATTTTTTTATTATTTTTTTACCCTCTACAACATCAATAAATACTCATACTCATTTACCTTCAATCAAACCTTCAAACAAACCCTCTACAACCTCTATTTTCTTCTAGAAAAAATAAATCCTGGCAATCAAACCCCAACTTCCGATAGAAAGAAAAAAACTCATGTTTCGAGTTTAAACACCCCTACTCGAAACATTTTTGCTATCGATTCATCATCACAAGGAGTTTATCGTGTCCTACTCGATGCTCCCATTCAATCTCCACTACAATTTCAATAACAAAATGTTAGACAATATTACCCGGTCCAAGTTCCAAATGTTACTCCGCAAATGTTTTCAAACTTTGTTGTTTTACCGGAACAATATTCGCCAAATCAACCTCAAACCCAAACCCAAACCCAACAACATTTCCAACTTGTCGATGAGTTAGATGACTCAGAAGAATAAGAGATGGTTCCCAAAACTCAACCTACACCACCCCCACAACGACGCAAAGGAAAACAATCGGCACGTGAGGGTGTTGCACAACCGGGAAGACATAAACTGATACCATGGCCTTCACAAGAAGAGCTAGGTTTTGCTAAAATCTTGGGTTGACATTTCTGAGGATTCGAAGACTAGAAATGCACAATCGGGAGATCATTTTTGGTTTCACATTTTAGAACGGTTTCGGGAAGATCTAGGAAAATATGGCGACTACCGTACAAAACATCAAAGGAAGAAGTTTCGAGAAATAGCAAAGGGGGTTTCAAAAATAAACGGGTTGTACAACAACCTAAAAACCCAACGAAAAAGTGGCCTAGGCGACAAAGAAATACTTCAAGAAGCTTTGCAATTTTACCTTGAGGAAGTCAGAAACCATTCAAGTGACGTGATTGCTGGAAATTATTGGTTAAAAGTCCTAGGTGGAAAAACTACGAGCAAGATTTTGTTTTGGTAGTACAACAATCAAAGCGAATAAAAACGGGCTCTAGTGGTTACACAACTTCCTCCGATTCTCAGGTCCGTCTGGATTTAAACCAGGAGGATAAACTCGAGCTAGAAGAAACTGTTCGACCGATGGGTCGGGACAAAGCAAAGATGAAGGGAAAAGGGACTTCTTTGGGTGCATCAGATTTCAGCACGGACCTTGACGAAATACAAAAAATAACAGCGTCGTTTGATCGATATAATCTTAATTTCACTGAACGTTTGGCGTTCGACAAAGAAAAAGAAGAAGTAAGGAAGAAGGAGCGCACAGAGAGACAAGAAATGGAGGATATGAAGTTCTTGATGGAAAACATCAACCATCTCTCGGGACCGGCTCTCTGGCTCGTGATGAAGAATAGGGAAAAAATTATTAAATTTTTTTTCCATAGGTTGTTATTGGTTTGTTTGATTTTTTGTTTGTGTTTTTTTTTTTTTTTAATTTTTTAATTTTCTACTTTTTCAAAATCTTAGGTTTATTGTAATTTTTATTTTAATTAATAAAATGCATTTTTTTTTAATTAAATTCTTTGGTTGTTATTAATTTAAAAATTATAAATTATAAAAATGAATTAATTTTATTTAAAAAAAATAAAAAAAACAAATAGTTAGAGAAACTTTCCATCCTTTCTTTGGATTTAGGTGAGGAAAAAGGAAACGAAAGAAAAGATATTATAGCTCACAAAAAATAAGAGAAAATAAAAGATATTATAGCTCACAAAAAATAAGAGAAAATTCTCACCCATAGTTCGGTCTAATAAAGACATGTTTGGTTGCATGAACATTGAGGTGCTGTTTGTTTTTTGTGTGAAGAGCTGCACAACCACTTTTGTCTGCGCCGCGCAGAGAACGCGCAGACATATGCCCTCGCAGAGTGTTTGTTTTTTGGAAGTGCACAGACCAAAAAATGTCTGCGCGAGGTCTTCCTAGCGCAGACATGGACCACTGTCTTCAAAGGTCTTCAGACCTCATTTTAACCAAAAAAAAAAAACCACCTGTTTTTTTTTCTCTTTTTGCTTAAAATGGTTTTTAATCTTTATGACATGAAATTAAGTTTGAAAAATTAATTTATTTCAATGGCTGCAGACGTTAAAAACAAACAGTCTTCTTATTGTAGACTGCAGACATTTGGTCCACCTCTTCTGCCGCAGAGGCTTGTAGATGTGGTCCGCAGACTGCAGACATTTTGGCTTCAAAAAAACAAACAACACCTGATACTATACATTATCAATTCAACAGGGTATAGTGAGACAAAGACACGGTGAACAAGGTATTGTACAAGTGGGCCCGACTTTGATCAAATGAATTTTACATCTACTCTATTTGAAAGAAGGGATAATGACTTGAAAGGGTAACGAACTTTCTACTTTTGTCACATTTAGTCACTAAATTTTTTTTCGTTATCTATTTGTCATTGAACTATTGAAACTGTTCACATTTTACCCTTATGACCGGCTGCCGGTCATAAGGGTAAAATGTGAACAGTTTCAATAGTTCAATGGAAAATAGATAATGAAAAAAAGTTTAGTGATTAAATATGAACAAACTAAATGTGAACAAACTTTCTCTTGTATTACGTTTTAGCAAATTATTTATTTTTGTTAAGTTGTAGCAACATTTGTTGATGAAGAAATCTATGAAATAAAAAAATTAAAAATTAAAAAAAAAAAAAAAAAAAAAAAAAAAAAAAAAAAAAACTGAAAATATATTTAAAAAAACACAAAAAACCAAAACCGAAATAAAAAACCAATGGTTTGACATTTTTCAAAATAAAAAATCAAAATTTCCAATCTGATTTTGGTTTTACAAAAAAATGAACCATTCTCACTGATGTGAATTATGACCATTGGTTTGGCATGTAGAATTTGTGACATCCCATGAATATGTAGTTACAACATCATCTGAACTCGTAATTCATAGTAAGGGGTTAGAGTATCATCGCATGAATACGTAGTTACAACATCGCTTGAACTCGTAATTCATCACCTACAGGTTATGGGCCTGCTGGTGTTTCCACTAGGTTGTCTAGAATAGTCCGTGGTCGCCATCTATACTCTGGTAGATGACTACATCGCCACATTGCCGGTTAAGGTTATGGTATCTCCTTTCATCCTACATCACATATTCATCATCATCTATTTACCTAATTATCATCACCTATCTCTCATCATTTTATTTCATCACACACCAACTATTTCATCTACCCATGTTTCATCCGCAACATATTTGTAGATATAAAATAAATATACCATTTAAATCTTTTAAAACATGTATAAAATCGTTCATCCAGCATAGACAACAAGTATTCAAATAATATGCACACATAACACGTAATTTATATAAAATACTTCATATCTACTTGTAAGATGAAAATAACTATATATACCATAAAAATCCCATAAATGCTTCCTAACTTCGAACCCCAACGTTTACTCTACTAAAGCTTCATATTCTCGACTCTCTGGACCTAGAAGGGTCCAGATCTATCACACCAAAAAGCTCAAGATAGGTCTTCCTCTCACTCTACTCACTCAAGCTCGCTAGGGTTCTCACTTATGGGAAAGGTAGTCGCAATTGAAGGTCATAAGTGCCTTTAAATATGGCTCGGACCCAAAGATTTAGGGTTTCTGCCAACAGCGCGGACTCGTCGAGTCGCCTCACCGACTCGTCGAGTCCATTCATTAATCCGAGTCATCAGTCGCGACCTTACTCGACGAGTTGAGGCGTCAACTCGTCGAGACTCTCTTCTTAAATCAAAAGAAAAATACTTAAATTATGATACCTGGAAATCCGGATGTTACATTTTGTTTTTTTATTTCATAGATTTCTTCATCAACAAATGTTGCTACAATTAAACAAAAATAAATAATTTTCTAAAACATAATATAATAGGAAGTTTGTTCACATTTAGTCATTGAACTTTTTAGAGGGAAACGAACTTTCGATTTTGTTCACATTTAGTCACTAAATTTTTTTTCGTTATCTATTTGCCACTAAACTATTGAAACTGTTCACATTTTACCCTTATGACCGGTAACAACCGTTCATAAGGGTAAAATATGAACAGTTCAATAGTTCAATGGCAAATAGATAACGAAAAAAAGTTTAGTGACTAAATGTGACAAAAGTCGAAACTTCGTTACCCTTTCAAGTCATTATCCCTTGAAAGAACTGATTTTTTTTAGGGGTTGGTTCAATCTACATTCCATTTTACCATTTAGACATCCTATATAATTTTTAAGGTTTTTTTTATTGGTTAAAATTACATTGTTTTTTAAAAAAGATGATTCAAAATAATTATCTATTGATTGATTTTTGATAAACACGTACAACTACAATTCGAGAATTTGTCTCCCGTACGAAAATTCCCTTGATGGGCTTTATGAAGCCTGCAGGAGCAATGAAAGCACATTGTACGTAGACTTCATTGCAGCCCAAAAAAAAAATGACCATTCTTTCTTTTTCTTGGTGCAGTCGGATTGTCTTTTTCTTCATTTTTGTCTAGACCAATAATATTTCCAATATTAGCATAGTTAGAAATAATATTATGTAAACCAAAAACTTGACTTTTATTTTTGATCCACATAACCATTAGCATTAAACAGGAAACAAACATTCCAATATCATTTGAAAACCTTTTCTCTTGTGATAAAGGAATGATTTATATAGCTTCATGAAGTACAAGCGTGTGAGACTAGTTATGAGGGCCGACAATCTTTATAACCAAAAAATCATGTGTCAATCTTCTCATTCTAAGAGCCAATTAACCAAACCATGAGATCATGTCTCCCTGTCAAAACTGCCCCTTACATGCTTTCATCCTTTTCCTTTAACAATCACAAAGATCTGCTATACTTTTTCCTTTTCTATGATAACATTGAGAAAAGTCCAAGAAAATGACACGAATGACTTTGCTTTTTATTCACATTGACCGACATAAATTAGACCTGGTCCTTTATGACTCTTTACAATGTGACTTGTACTTTTCATTAGCATTTTTGTTCATGTCCGTATTCACGGTCAAAGGCAGCAGTAGCTTTGTAGTCCATTGCTTATCATACATCTAAGAACCCATGACCCTACTATTGGAATAGTGTCTAAGGCTGCAACTATATTAGGCAAGTATTTGATCCGGTTGTGCATGGTCCTTTTGGGTTGCTTTCACCATAGCAACTTGACAGGATGATTTGTAATGAGAGAAGAAATATTATTAATATATTATGAGAATAATATAAGGAATAATAATATTGTTATAAGTCATAAATTAATTAGGAATTAATTTGGTGACTTAAAGAGATTAATTGAATAAAGGGGTATAAATTGTCAATTGTATGATAGTTGTACTTTGGGATATAATCTCTTATGGATAAGGGGTGGACGGTTTCAAGGGACTTAGGATAGGCTTAGAATTCGTCCAAGGCTTATCATTAGGGTATTGGATTGCTTAGGGCCTAAGTTATCCAATTAGGGTTTAATGATGAAACCCTAAGAGCCTCAATAGTTTAAATAGATCGTAAGGGTCAAGGAAAATCGGCACCTATGCTCTAGAAGAAACCCTGGCCGATTCTTGATCCCCTCCCCTTTCTCTCCAATCATCCTCTTGCTAGTTGGTGTTTGTAAGCCATTAGAGGAGTGACAATTATGACTCTAAAGCTCCAAGGACAAGAAGATCAAGCAAGTGATTCAAGGTAATCTTCTAATTCTGATTTCTTATTGTTATTATACTAGATTTACCATTAGAAGTCTTGGATTCAATGTATGTTCAATTAGAGAAACCTAGATCCAAGCATTAGGATTTGTATGTGCACATAGGAATGTTCATATGGCTAAAACCCATCAGTGGTATCAGAGCCTAGGTTGGTTTCTATTGAATTGATGCATTGGTTGCTTGTTTGATTCTTGCAAAATTCGAATTTTGTCATTCTGCCTGATGAACTCGGCGAGTCCCATAGTGGACTCGACGAGTAGGCTCGACTCGGCGAGTCCATTGTGGTACTCGGCGAGTCCGAGCGTCAGAAAGAGCTAATTTCGGGATTTCTTGTTGTTTATCTTTTACATTCTTACATTTATCATATTAGGTCAATATAAATCCGATTTTAAGATATATTTGAGTATATTCTTGACCTAATTGAATATATTTATCAATTAATAAAATATTTATTTCCTTATATGATAATTGGTTAATTATTTTAATTAAATTGGTAAATTGTTTTGCAAGAAATAATTAAATAAATCAAATATGGATAATTATGTGATTAAATGTTAATTTAAATTATTTGTTATTTGATCCCCTATGTTTTGAAAAGTTTAAAACTTACCCTCAAGTTTTGAAATTTATGTTTTGTGATTAAAAGTTTAATTTAGACAATTTAAATTTCAAACCCTAGAATTTTACAAGTTTAAAATTCAACCCTATACTAATATAATATTACAAGATTAATATATATATATATATATATATATATATATATATATATATATATATATATATATATATATATATATATATATATATATAATTAAAATGCTAGTCTTACCGTTAGTAGGCCTCATTCACGAAACCGGTCTATAAGGTGAGTATAATGTTGCTGCCTATAAAATGACGCTTAATGGGTGTACACTCACACCCACCGCTTGCTTGATTGGTGGAGGGTCGTTAGCCGAACGGGTAGGATAGGGCAACCTCATCTCCTCATTAAAAGTATAATATGAAATACAAAGTAACTACATGTTTTTCAAAAAATTCCCAATCCTAGTTACTTTAGGAAAATTGAATTGATGCAATCCCATGAAATTACACTTTGCACCCCTGTTAAGAAGTTAGTGGAGCGTGTGTGGTTTGCCGACACACTAATTGGTTCTAAGCAAAGGTGGCAAAGGGTGATTCATTGTTTATCATAGTTCGATGGAGCATGTGTGGTTTACCGGCACATTGAATAGGTGATTGTTACAATGAAGGCACCATGTGAATTTGCATGGTAATTCACACCCACTTTGTGATCCTCGGTATCCCAGTCACAAACGAGAGGGGCATATCAAGATTTAAACATGCCATTGAAAAGTTTCAATAAATCTCATCCAAACCTAGGAATTCTCAATATATTTAGAACTTAAAGTTATGTTTTCATGGTGGAGAATTAGTGAATCGTCATTCACTTACCTTCAAATTGTTTGCATGTTAGATTACGGCATCCCTTTTCTAATATGTAAATATTATTGTTGGATCCTAGCCCTAATTTTCTTATTGGGTGATTCTTAGGGATTCAAATTCTAATCTATCTTTGTCCTTTCTATTTGTAGATGTCGAACACGAACAACGCTGCTGCTAGCTCGTTCACATTGATGAGCCTTTGCCAAAAGGTGACTTTTGATGGGACAAACTGTTGGATTAGTGTCTAAGTCCATAACTATTTTGGTGTGTACTTGACCCGATTATGAGCATGGTCCTTTTGGGTTGCCTTCACCATAGCAATATGTAGGATGAATTAAGGAGAGAAAGGTTTAAATATGATTTATTAATATATTATGAGAATAATATATTAAAGGAGAAATCATATTGTTTAATTAATATTAGTCAAGAATTAATTAAGAATTAATTTTGTGGCTAAAAGAGATTAATTAAACTTAGGGGACTGGACTGTAATTATTGGATAATTGAGTTATTGGGCTAAGGAATGCTAAAGGAACAAGGGGTGAACGAAATTATGATGGAAGCCCATCATATTTTCGTCCATGGCCTTATCCAGAAGGTTCCATGGGCTGCTTAGAGTTTAAGCTATCCATTAGGGTTTTGACTGAAACCCTATCAGCCCACACAAGTATATAAAGGACCCTTAGGCCCCAAAAACGTGGACAACTGATTCTCTAGGGTTTCTAGTCGTTTTTGGGCAGCCTCTCTTCTTCTCCTCTTCATCCAAGTTGCATAAGGTGTTTGTGACTCCATTAGAGGTGCAGCACTTGAGGCACTAAGCTTTTGAAGCCAATCCAAGCAAGGAATTGATTGTTATTGCTATATAACAATCAAAGGTAATTCTATAAACCCTAATTCAGTTTATAATATGTTAGATCTAAGTTTGTTAGTCTTGGATTCAAAGCATGTACAATAGAGAAACCTAGATCCAAGCATTAGGGTTTGTATGAGCACATAGGATTGTTCTAATGCATAAAACCCATCAGTGGTATTAGAGCCTTGATTGGTTTCTGTTGTATGTGATGCTTAACTGTATTGTTTGCTGAAAAAACGATTTTTGGCCTCTGCCCGACCTGACTCGGCGAGTCAGTGGATGAACTCGGCGAGTCAGCCTGACTCGGCGAGTCCAGGGGTCAGACAGAGGGAATTTCAGGATTTAACTGCTGTTTTGACTTGGATTTTATGCCTAATTCGTTTTTGATGTTAAAATCCGATTTTTATCTTAAATTAGTGATTATCCTTGCCAAAACAATAGATAATTTCAAATCTTTTAAATATTGGTTGTTTATATGATAAATATGGATTATTTCAAATTATTTGGTAATTATCTAATGACTAAAATAAGATTAGGTCAAATATAGATAATTATGAAATTAATTGTTTAATTTGAATTATTTGTTGTTTGATCCCTAATGTTTTGAAATGTTTCAAAACTTGCCCTCAAGTTTTGGAATTTAAATTTTGATTAAAAGTTTAATTTTGAAATGTTAAATTCTAAAACCCTAGTAATTTGAAAAGTTCAAATCACACCCACATGGTTTTATTAATTAATTAAAGTTTATAATTAAAAGTGATTTAATAAACCCATAAACTTTTGGTTTAAATTTCATTAAATTAAAAGTATAATTTTACTAAATTAAACCACCTAGTATTTTAAAAGTGTAAAATACACCCTATACTATATATAACATTAAAAGTCTAATATTATATATGTATGAGTAAACAATCAGTCTTACTGTTAGTAGGCCTCATTCACGAAGCTGGTCTATAAGGGGTGTTTAAGGAAATTGCCTATGAAATGACGATTAAATGGGTATCCACTCTTACCCACCGCACTCTTGACTAGTGGAGGGTCGTTAGCCGAACAGGTAGGATAGGACAGAAACCTTCCATTATAAGTATAATGAAGTACAAAGTAACTAAATGCTTTTTCAAATTCCCAAATCATAGTTACTTTAGCGAAAAAGCTGAAATTGTATGCTAATTCATAGAATTACACTTCGTACCCTTGTCAAACGTTAGTGGAGCGTGTGTGGTTAACCGGCACACTAATTTGGGGATGACATTGGTGGCGAAGGGTGGATCGATGCTTATCATAGATCAATGGAGCGTGTGTGGCTAACCGGCACATTGATTAGGTGATAGTAGCATTGGGTGCACCACGTGATTCGTATGGTTATTCACACCTTGTTTGTGATCCTCGGCATCCCAGTCACAAATAGTAGGGCATAATCGAGATTAAACATGCCATTGAAAAGTTCAATGAATCTCAAAAGATCTAGGAGTTTCAATTCATTTAAAACTTAATCTTCTTTTTCGTTTTTCATGGTGGAAATTGGTAATCGTAAAGAAATGGATTTCGATCGCATTGCTTGAAGATTAGACTCTTGAGCTACTACTTGGAGTTAGAATAAATTGTTAAGAAATATGTAATAACATAGTTTTTCAGTTGAATTGCATTGTAAGGACAAGTTTTTTCTGCAATAAAATAAATTTTGATTTTGTCTTATTTATTTATCCTTACAATGAAATATATGAAAAATTGATGTTAGTGTACTTCTATTATTAGCAAAATGGATTTGATTCTTAATTATGTTATTTGTGGAAATGTCAAAAGTTTACCAAATAGGGAGAGTTTCTCATCGCCCAAGTTTCAATTGGACAGAAACTTGGAATCATGCAATGTGTATTGTATGATGAATGAAAAACTTTCACATTTGGGAAACTTAGGCTAATTCTTTGATAAAGTGTCAATTAAAGGACAAGGAGATCAAGTACACTAGGTTGTGCGTTGATCAAGTCCACCACAAGAGTGACAAAGATATTCGTCATGATTTACTAAAGTTTAGTAAATATGATTATACTTATAAGATTAAGTGTAATTCTGAGTTGATTGAAAGAGGTTCAATGAATAGTAGAACGAATAAAGAAGAATCAAGTTGGCAGAAAGATAAAAGTTTCTCCTTTCTAAGAAGAAGGGAGAGTACCTTTTATTGTGTTTTATGATAAGTCTTAAAGATTAAGAACCATGTCTCAATAGATCCTCTAAGTGAGTCTTAGTGCAATTGCATGTCTAAGAGAGGAATCGAGAATTGTAGAAATGGATAAATCAAGAAGTCAATCATACTTCGTTCCAATCTCAAGTCTTAGAGTCAAGATTGTGACATTGAGTGAAGAGTCTTAAGTAGGTTTATAACACTCATCAAATGTGGAATTTAGAAAAGTTTTCTTATTCTTGCACATTTGAAATTGGTAAGTTGTGCAGTCTTGGATAAGACAAAGACCAACTAGGACCAATTATATGAAGTGTTTTGTCTTGATAAATGCTTCACTAACTCTTGAATATTTGTTTATCAAGAAATGTTTCTTGATAAGAGAATCTTATATGTCAAGGAGTCAGTGGGAGCCTTAATTTTTTTGAAAAAGTTTCAAGAACAAATCAAGAATAAACCCTATCGATCATCACTAGCACACGACTTGAGGTTTACAACCTATCGTGTTGACATTATTTTGTTTTCTGTGCCGTTCCAATTGAGTTAATTGTGCATGTGAGTTCTATGAGTTCTCATTTGAATGCATAAAGACAAAGTAACTTGATCAATGGATAGTACATTGATATGTAAGGATAAGTTACTAAACTACTTGGAAGACATGGTGGGCACTCGTGTTACCATAAGGCAAGAAATCAAGATTAAGAAAGTTCAGTCCATATGAGTTTGGATTTGTCGCAAACCTTGGTTTTTGGCAAATTCACATGGATAGGAAATCATACACCATAAAATCTAAGTGTCATAAGATTCCCTCCTTCATGAAAATGACTGTGAGGAAATGCTTTCACTAAGAGAGATCTTAAGAAGATAGCGATTGTGAAAATTGTATTCTCAAATTCGATTAAGGTTACGACATCCCTTTCCATAGTTCGAATTGTGAGATTTAGCAATTAGGTTGAACATTTGGAACTTAGTAACATAAGTTCTAGATTGTTTAAACACACATATGAGCTATCTAAGGCAAAGGTGTATAAGTTTAAGAAGCTTAGATAAAGGCTTATCGAAGCATCTAGTATTAAAAATATGAATTTCAGAAATTCAATAGGCATTGTTTTTCTGGAAGCTCATTTGTTTTCTAAATACATGTCAAAGCTAGTGGGAGCATAAGTGTTATGCTTATATGATAATAATCATCATGATAGTGGGAGCATAAGTATTATGATTGTATGATTATTATGGCAAGTATTGCAAGTTAGCAATATTAATTATAGAAAAACAAAGATTTAATTTGCAAAGTTGCATGGGTTGAAAATTTGTTTTTGCTATAATTAAGGGAGAGAATATTATACTTCGTTTCAAAATCTAAAGCTTAGATTGAGAAATTTTAATATTTTCAGTCAAAAGATACATTGTGTGTTCTTAAAATTCGATTATGATTACGACATCCCTCTTCATAGTTCGAATTGTGAGAACATGACACATAAAATATTATGGCAAAAGATTGCTACAGTATCATATCTTTATGTAAGACATTATGCATCGTTTCCCATACGCTTCGGGTATAGGACCGATTGCAAATGCTATAATATTTACCATTCTAAAATTTTTCCAAATGTCTAGCGCATTAAGAGGGAAAAAGGACTAGAATTGGTTTTGACTGAAATAATTAAACAACTATCAAAGGACGATCCAAAGTTCGCTGAGGATTGGTTGCTTATGAGTAGTTGGAAGTATGGTATTTGATGGACCATATCGACATTATAATGAATAGATAAGATTCTATTAAGAATGAGTTGTCATATGGCAAATGTGGAAATGTTTCCATATTGGGAGTTAGATATTGAGATTCTGTGTCTAGATTAGAAAAACTTTATACAAGAAGGATGTTCAAAGGAATGTACTTTGAATGTGAGACTTCACGTCTATGGAATTGTCTTGTAACAATTTCTAAGAAAATACTTTGTAATTTCATTAGCCAAGTCTTGGTGACTTTTGTGCTATGACTTTACGAAAGGATCGTTGCGTAAAATGTTAGAATCTAGCATATTCTAGTAGTGGCAAGAACCTTGTGTTCTTACGCTAATAATTAGGATTAAGGAATTGTGAAATGAGCATCATTGGAAAAGTTTTCAGGTGATCTATTTCACAAAGCATGGACCATAGGAAACAAAGTGTGCATGTTTAGAGCATGGGACAATTGTTGTTGTAATTCAAGTAATAAGTTGATTATCTGAAACATTAAATGATAAATAATGAGTAATCAATATGGTGGATAAATAGAAGTGTTTTATTTACTCTCACAAGTTTGGGGCCATATAGGATTAAGTATTATTGTTATGTTTCATTTTGCATGTTTTGACTTCCAGAAGAACTAGGTTATTCAAACATCCACAGTCGGTCATAAGTTGGAAGTAAGTAGGAAGGAAGACTGTCATGAAGAGTCTGTAGATTGTCTGAAAGGTTTAGACATAGCACAAGTTTGCTGCAGAGTTCATGAGTGCTTTGATAAGATTAGAGTATTGGATTAAACCCACGCTCACTTGGATCACTTCATGGTTTTATCACGAGTGATTAGTGAGATGATAATATTGTATATTCTTGAAACCGAGACGTGTGAGTTGTTATTTGTTGGTCGGTTACACATTGATAATAAGTAAACACACCAGTAACTTGGTGTTATAATGTGATTCGATCAATAAATGCAAGCGAGCATTTGAGTCGAAGTTTATCCATTCCTTTTACCCAAAGTGGGATAAAAGAGATATCTGTGGGCCTCTCGATGATTTAGTGATGACGCCTAAGCGCTTGGCCAAGCCGGGACTAAGTTGATGTGTTCAATTGTAGTCTGTTCTTAGTCGTCATAAATCGGAAGTCGGGAAACAGTATAGAGAGAATGATTGAAATTTATGTCTTTTGTCTATACGATATCTTTAGAATGGAGGAATATATAATCCCTTATCTAGAGGACACACTATCTAATAAGATCAGAGTTGACAGCGGTTTTTGAAAGCTACGATTGCTGATCAGGTTCTGAAGTCATACGGAAAATAGTTATTAAACTTATCCAAGTGGGAGACTGTTGGATTAGTGTCTAAGTCCATAACTATTTTGGTGTGTACTTGACCCGATCATGAGCATGGTCCTTTTGGGTTGCCTTCACCATAGCAATATGTAGGATGAATTAAGGAGAGAAAGGTTTAAATATGATTTATTAATATATTATGAGAATAATATATTAAAGGAGAAATCATATTGTTTAACTAATATTAGTCAAGAATTAATGTGGCTAAAAGAGATTAATTAAACTTAGGGGACTGGACTGCAATTATTGGATAATTGAGTTATTGGGCTAAGGAATGCTAAAGGAACAAGGGGTGAACGAAATTATGATGGAAGCCCATCATATTTTTGTCCATGGCCTTATCCAGAAGGTTCCATGGGCTGCTTAGAGTTTAAGTTGTCCATTAGGGTTTTGACTGAAACCCTAGCAGCCCACACAAGTATATAAAGGACCCTTAGGCCCCAAAAACGTGGACAACTGATTCTCTAGGGTTTCTAGTCGTTTTTGGGCAGCCTCTCTTCTTCTCCTCTTCATCCAAGTTGCATAAGGTGTTTGTGACTCTATTAGAGGAGCAGCACTTGATGCACTAAGCTTTTAAAGCCAATCCAAGCAAGGAATTGATTGTTATTGCTATATAACAATCAAAGGTAATTCTATAAACCCTAATTCAGTTTATAATATGTTAGATCTAAGTTTGTTAGTCTTGGATTCAAAGCATGTACAATAAAGAAACCTAGATCCAAGCATTAGGGTTTGTACGAGCACATAGGATTGTTCTAATGCATAAAACCCATCACAAACTTTAGCGAATGGATAAGATACATTCGCATAATTGCTCGCTACGAGGACAAGGAGTATGTCCTCGATGAGAAGCTCGAGAAGATCAACCCATAAATTGCTACTCCGGCTGAAATGACTGCTTTTGAGACTCATGAACGTGATGCAACTAAGGTTCATTGCATCATGATAGTCACAATGAACGCCGAATTCCAAAAGTCCTATGAGGACATGTATCCGTACGAAATGCACCAAGACTTGTTGGAGAGATACCACCAAAACGTGAGGCAGGAGCGTTACGAGATTTTCACTAACATGATCTCCGCCAAAATGGGTCATGGAGAATCTCTAACCGTGCACCTGCAAAAGATGCAAAGGTATGTCGATCGTCTTCACAAGTTAATTGTTGACTTTGGGGAAGACTTGGCGATCGACATGGTGCTTCACTCTTTGCCTCCGTGTTACAATCAATTTAGGATGACCTACCACATGAGCAAAGAAGAGGTCACCCTAAGTAAGCTCCAAGGTCTCCTTAGGGTTGTTGAAAGCAACCTCAAGGACAAGTCTGTTGCACCCACTCCCAATCCACCCGCTGCTCCTGTTTTCGCTATTGGGCAAGGAAGAGGCAAGAAGAGGAAGGCTCCGTATAAGAGCCACCGCAAGGGAAAGTCCCGAGATGGTTCCTCTTCTAGTGGGACCAAAGTTGATCCCGCTAAGCCTAACCCTAACCCAAAGGAGGCAGAGTGCCACCACTGCCACAAAATAAGGCATTGGAAGAGAAGTTACCTAGACTGCCTGCAACCCATAAGGGAAGGAAAGATCAAGCCGTCTTTCGTAGGTATATACACAATTAAATCTAATGATTCATCTCATGCTATTTCCTGGGTCCTTGATACCGGGTGTGGTTACCATATTTGTTCTGAATTGCAGGGACTAAGAAGAAATAGGGATGTAGAGTGTGGAAGAATAAATCTAATCATGGGGAATAGAAGATCGTCGCCTGTGACCAAGATTGGAGTGTATTGTCTAGTGCCTAGGAATGGTTTATGTTTAGATTTGAACAATTGTTGCTATTCGCCAGAAATGGCAAGAAACATCATTTCATTTCATGGTTTGTTTAGACAAGGATTTAGATTTTCTTTTAATAATGAGAATGATTCTATTTGTGCTTATCTAAATGGTGTCTAATATTTTGAAGCAATACCATGTAATGGAATTTATGAAACTGTTATGATTGTAGATAACCTAGGAAATGATGTTTTATGCATGGATTCTTCCAATAGTATGGATAGAGCATCCTTGTGGCATTGTCGTCTTGGACATATCAACAAGAAGCGCATAGCCCAACTCCAAAAGGATGGAGTGTTGGAGTCAATTGACCTTAGGGAAGATGACACATGTGAGTCTTGTTTGCTTGGAAAGATGAACAAGTCACCCTTCACTAGTAAATGCGAAATGGGTGAGGGTCTATTAGACCTCATACATACCGATGTATGTGGACCGTTTAGATCAACCACAAAGGATGGGAATCGCTTCTATGTGACTTTCACCGATGACTATAGTAGATATGGGTATATCTACTTAATCAAACAAAAATCAGAAACGTTTGAAAAGTTCAAAGAGTTCAATAATGAAGTGGAGAATCAATTGGGCAGGAAAATCAAGACGCTTCGATCCGATCGAGGAGGAGACTACCTAAGTCTTGAATTCCACGATTATCTCAAGGAGTGTGGAATAGGTTCACAATTGACGCCACCTAGGACACCGCAGATGAATGGTGTGGCAGAAAGGCGTAATCGAACCTTGTTAGACATGGTCTGCTCTATGATGAGTCGTGCTTCACTACCTATCTCATTCTGGGGGGTATGCCTTAGAGACTGATGCCCATATCCTTAACCGAGTCCCTACTAAGAAGGTTGCCAAAACACCTCACGAGATGTGGACAGAGAAAGCTCCCTCATTAGCACATATCAAGGTTTGGGGTTGCGAGGCCTTCGTAAGACGAGATACTCATGACAAGCCCGAACCTCGTAGTGAGCGATGTATTTTCATCGGCTACCCGCAGAAATCCTTTGGATATCTCTTCTATAGACCGAAGGACAATGTTGTCTTTGTTGCGAGGAGAGGAGTTTTCCAAGAGCGAGAACTCATAAGCCAAGGAGACAGTGGGAGGCAAATCGAGCTTGAAGAGATTCAAGAGTCGATAGATGAAGGAACCTCTACCGCTGGCACTCAACCCGAGGAGGAAACTCCGGTTGAACCGATTGACGAGTCCTTACCTCTTAGACGTTCCGAAAGAGTTAGAGTTCAACCCCATTTTTATGGTTTTCATATTACTACCGAAGGGGATACGTATATTAGTGATGGTACACTAATAAATCTAGATGAACCTAATAGCTATAAGGAAGCCATGGCAGGCCCGGAGTCTGCAAAATGGAAAGAGGCAATGGACAGCAAGATCCAGTCCATGTATGACAACCAAGTTTGGAATTTGGTTGATAATGTGCCCGGACGTAAGACCGTTGGGTGCAAGTGGATCTTTAAGAAGAAGACCGGCGTGGATGGAAATGTACACACATATAAAGCGCGATTGGTTACGAAGGGCTTTACTCAAACTCCCGGAGTTGACTATGATGAGACCTTCTCACCAGTTGCGAAGATAAAATCTGTTAGAGTGATGCTAGTGGATCTTCAAGAAGAAGACGGACGTGGATGGAAATGTACACACATATAAAGCGCGATTGGTTGCGAAGGGCTTTACTCAAACTCCCGGAGTTGACTATGAAGAGACCTTTTCACCAATTGCCAAGATAAAATCTATTAGAGTGATGCTAGCAATTGCCGCATTTCATGATTATGAGATTTGGCAAATGGATGTCAAAACCACTTTCCTTAATGGGAAGTTGGCTGAGGATGTTTACATGGCTCAGCCAGAGGGTTTTGTTGATCCGAAGCATCCAAATAGAGTGTGTAAGCTTGAGAAGTCCATTTATGGACTTAAGCAAGCATCTCACAGATGGAATCTTTGCTTCGATGAGAAAGTCAAAGAGTTTGGATTTGTACGAAGGGAAGATGAATCATGTGTATATGTCAAAGCCAGTGGGAGTATAATAAGCTTCCTCGTTCTGTATGTCGACAACATACTACTCATAGGAAACGACGTCCCGACTCTGCAGGAGGTTAAGTCCTGGCTCGGGAAGTGCTTCGCTATGAAGGACCTCGGAGAGGCTTCCTATATTTTGGGAATAAGGATAGTGAGAGAACGAAGTAAGAGACTAATAGGACTTAGTCAGAACGCTTACTTAGATAAAGTACTAAAACGTTTTAGTATGGAAAACTCGAAGAAGGGAGAATTACCGATACAAAGTAATGTCAAGTTGAGTAAGACTCAAAGTCCGAGTACCGCAACTGAAATAGCAGAAATGAGCCGAGTTCTATACGCTTCCGTAGTTGGATCAATCATGTATGAATGTCTCATCATAGTCAACTTCGGGAGTTTGAGTAAAGCCCTTCGCAACCAATCGCGCTTTATATGTGTGTACATTTCCATCCACGTCGGTCTTCTTCTTGAAGATCCACTTGCACCCAACGGTCTTACGTCCGGGCACATTATCAACCAAATTCCAAACTTGGTTGTCATAAAGGAGCCCATGGAGATTTTCTGTGATAATGAAGGAGCCCATGGTTGAAGAACTTCATCGGTGATCTTGGAGTTATACCTGCCATAAAGGAGCCCATGGAGATTTTCTGTGATAATGAAGGAGCGGTTGCCTTGACCAAGGAACCGAGGGATCATGGTAGATCTCAACATATCGACAGAAAATATCACTTTATTAGACATCGTGTAGAAGAAGGACAACTCGTGGTGAAGAGGATATCATCAGAAGATAACCCAGCAGATCCACTTACGAAGGGACTGAGTAGGGTTAAGCACTTGCAACATGCTAGGAGTATTGGGCTGAAGGAGGATATTAGTATAGATTAGATAGTAGTAGAAATGTGTAATAGATAAATGTAATTAACGTTTGATGATTAAATAAAAGAGTATTATTTATGAGTAATGTTACTATCTTATGTTAATTGTTTAACTATTGTTTCACTTTGCATGTTTTGACTTCCAGAATAATTGAGTTTATTAAGAATAATCGAATTATTCAAATTGTCCACAATCATTCATATGTTGGAAGTAGGTATGAATGAAGATTGTCATGAATTGGTGTGTAGATTGTCTGAATGGTATTAGACATAGCAAAAGTTTGCTACAACGTTCATGAGTGCTTATGAACTAGTTTTGAGCATTGGAACAAACCCGCGCTTGCTGGAATCACCTTATGGAATGTCATAAAAAGGGTGATCGCAAGACGATAATATCATATAGTCTTAAAACCTAGATATATGGTTTGTTATTTGTTAATTGGTTGTACATTGATAATGCGAAACCGCATCAGTAACTTGATGTTATCAAACACATTGTTGTGAATAGTTGATTAATGAATAAGTAAATGCATATAAGTCGAAGTTTACCTGTTACTTTTATCCTAAGAGGGTAAAAGCGATATCTTGGCCGCTCGATGATTTGATTTGACTTATGTGTCGGGCCCGGTCAGAACTGAATTGATGTGTTCAATTAAGTTCTATGTCAAATGAATCTGAAATCGAGAAACCAAATGCTAGACAAATTAGTTCCATAAAATTGTCAGCATGATATCTAAACAGAGGACTGTACGATCCCTTATCTGAAGGACAAGATTGATTAGATCAGAGTTTGACAGCGTCTTTGAGAGCTATGATTGCTAATCGAATTATACTTGTGTATCTAAGACTGCAACTATATTAGGCAAGTATTTGACCCAGTTGTGCATGGTCCTTTTGGGTTGCCTTCACCATAGCAACTTGACAGGATGATTTGTAATGAGAGAAGAAATATTATTAATATATTATGAGAATAATATAAGGAATAATAATATTGTTATAAGTCATAAATTAATTAGGAATTAATTTGGTGACTTAAAGAGATTAATTGAATAAAGGGGTATAAACTGTCAATTGTATGATAGTTGTACTTTGGGCTATAATCCCTTATGGATAAGGGGTGGACAGTTTCTAGGGACTTAGGATAGGCTTAGAATTCGTCCAAGGCTTATCATTAGGGTATTGGATTGCTTAGGGCCTAAGTTATCCAATTAGGGTTTAAGGATGAAACCCTAGGAGCCTCACTAGTATAAATAGATCCTAAGGGTCAAGGAAAATCGGCACCTATGCTCTAGAAGAAACCCTGGCCGATTCTTTATCCCCTTCCCTCTCTCTCCAATCATCCTCTTGCTAGTTGGTTTTTGTAAGCCATTAGAGGAGTGACAATTGTGACTCTAAAGCTCCAAGGACAAGAAGATCAAGCAAGTGATTCAAGGTAATCTTCTAATTCTGATTTGTTATTGTTATTATACTAGATTTACCATTAGAAGTCTTGGATTCAATGTATGTTCAATTAGAGAAACCTAGATCCAAGCATTAGGGTTTGTATGTGCACATAGGAATGTTCATATGGCTAAAACCCATCACCTACAAAGTCACTTTCTTTTGAAGCTTCCGTTTCTTGGTTTTTATAAAAAAAATGGAGAACATCTTCTTATACACCCATCAAGGACATGTGAAGCAACCGAGATATTCAATGAAAATCAATCAGTGTGAATGATTAGAGATCAGCTTGAAATACAATTTGAGACTATAGAATGAAATTCATGAGACAAATAGATGACTAAAAACTGAATTAAGACATTCTTGAGGCTGGTGGAAGGAGATACTGAGTGTACTGAGTGCTAGGGCTAAGGATAACAACCAGTATGTGAATCTTATTAGTGAGTACATCAGTGAGAGACGCCAGGAACTTGAAGCCAGTGTGTACTTGAGTTAAGAAACTCAATTGAATCCAAACAGAAAGCACATCAGTCTGAAAGTTTAATCAGCTTCAACCAAAATGCCCATGTCAGCTTGATTTGTGATGCATTGCATGAAGAAAGAGACCCATGCACAACATTCACATTTTACTTTTTATAGCACCTTGCAATTTTACTAGATACAAAATACTTTAATGGATCTTTACTTTCCTTCTGATTCTGCATATTTTTTTGAAAATTCCCTTGACAGCAGATCATCACAGACCAACAAGCTTCATACATTGTTTTTTACTTCAAACCAGTTTCAAATATAAGAAAAATAATATACACAAAACTTAAAGAGAAAATCAACTAAAAGATACTAAAACACCTTACACAAATAATATACAAGGTAGTCTTGCTTTTGATGTGAGAGAGAGAGAGAGAGAGAGAGACTGCCAACCAAAACTTTCAAAGTTTCCAATTCTTTTTCACATCTTCAGATGTTAGTAAAAGATTTTTAGAAACCAAAAAGAGATTTGGTTTAGAAATACTTATCTGGTGACATCTCTAAAAAGTAGAAGTATGAATACCATGTTTTAGTATCTGAACACTCTTCTTCTTTTCTTTAGGCTTCGGGTTCAGTGCACCTCTTTAGCATGGTCGGTCCGTTGATTTTAGGGGCCCGATGCAAAATTAAAAAATGAGCCCCTAAATATATATTTATTTTTTACTTATACCAAAAATTCATTAATTATTTCATAATTGTTATAATATGAAGCAAAAGAAAAGAATGATCATACAATAGATAATATTAGACAGCTACATGAATCGCGAGACTCTCCCAGCATTCTTGGAAGCAAAAATGTTCACCAACTCATCATAATCAATAGTCTCCAATATAACGTTCTCAATAGCTATTATCGCCAATCCATTAAGTCTTTCTTGTGACATTGTAGACCTTAGGTAGGACTTCAATAATTTTAGCTTTGAAAAACTTCTTTCTGCAGACGCGACCATTACGGGAATAGTCAACAAGATTTTGTAGGCAATAACTGCATTAGGAAAACAATCGACTTTTTTCATATACTTTAAAACATCAATAGGGCTCGTAATTTCACTCGGTAAGAACATATCAAGAAGCTTTAACTCCATATAAAGTTCATGAGAACCGATATCTGATTGTTCACCAGACTTAAGTGCGGCTTCGAGACGGCTACAACATGACTTGAGATATTTGTCATCAAATTCCTTCATTTTTTGGAAACAAAAAACCAAAAATATTTTCGTACTCTTTGTATTGTTGAAATACATATACAGTTTAAATCTAATAAAACATGTATATTCGTTTCATCCAACATAGCACGTAATTTATATTAAATACTTCATATCTATGTGTAAGATGAAAGTAACTATGCACTCACTTGATTAGTCATGTATCAACTTTACTAATGGAATCCGAAAGATTGCGAGTGTAACCTCGATGCTTAGAGTTTTTCTAATAAAAGATTCTCTAATGCTCTAATGCTTTTATGTTTTACTAACGACACTCGAGAACAAGAAACCAATTCATAATGACTGAGATCTCAAGGCAGAGATATTTGAGAGAGAAAGGTGTGACAAAATGAAGAAACTTGAGCCCCTATTTATTGTATTAAGATTTCTTAGCCAATAAGTTTACTTAGCCATTAAGCTTAATTAATTTGTTCTTATCAACATTATTTAATTCGATCTTATCCATAATCTTATCCATATTTTTTAATTCGATCTTATCCACAATCTTATCCATATTATCTAATTCGATCTTATCAACAATCTTATCCACATTATTTAATTCGATCTTATCCACGTGTAGCTATCGACGAGATTATCAACTTTCGTTTATACTCCGTCGGCTATTTTTGACTTTATTTTTTTGTCCATATTCTTATAAAATTAAATGATTTTGCTAAAATCATAACTCTCTCGTACGGACTCTATTTTTGACATTCTTTTTCTCAAAATTCTTATTTTAAAGAGTACTACGATTTTCTTTTTTGGTGGTTTTAGCTAAAAGTCAATTATTCTTTTCGTAGCTTTTTACATCATATATTCGTTGTGTGCAGCTGACTTTTATATCTTATAAAAATCATATCTAATACATATGGAGTCAGATTTCTACGAAATTTATATTTTCGGGATCGAGAAGACGTGTATTTTCTAAATTGTATATATATATATATATATATATATATATATATATATATATATATATATATATATATGTGTGTGTGTGTGTGGGGGGGGGTCGCACTTATTTTTACGATTTACGGACAATTCGGCTAATTTTTCCTATTTTATTATATTATAATAATAATGAAACACATAACATTCATATAATCCTTCTTTATTACGTCAAATGTGTTACAATTGTTGACCCTAACTATTACTTTGGTTATAATTATTTATTCTAGATAATCTTTTATCAATATATATACATATATATATATATATATATAGGATTATATGAGAACACCTAAAAGGTTGAGAACGCGAGAACAGATCTCATCCATCTATTATCTTAGATCTAAGGCTATAATTAAATAGAAATTTTGTTATTATTAAAAGGTTTAAATTCAATTAATTTGAATTAAAAGTAAGAAAAGGGTATCATGATAATTAATCATTCCCTTATTTTAAACAACACCTAAAATCTCTCAATCTCTCTCTGTATAAACCTACGATGTCATCATTCACTCCCTTATTTTCGACTTCATCTTTCTGTCTATACCTAGGGCAAGCCTCCCTCATCTGTACATCAATCTCAATAGATCCGTCTAAATCAAACCTTTCTGGTGGTTATTCTTGGTAGGGAGTGAAGAACAACAGAGGGAAAGAAGGAGGGTTCGGTGGTGGCAGATTGATCGTGAAGAGGAGGGGAAAAAAAAGACCACCGGTTCTCGGTTCGATTAAAGAAAGGAGAAGAATGGAAGCAACAGAAGGAGCATAAATTAGTCAAATTAAACATGATCAGGCTATAGTGGGTTTGGTCGATCGGGAATCAACGAGACACACACACACGCATATTCAATGTGTGCCGATCATGGGGGTGAGCACGATAGATCCTGAGAGAAATTAGATGTAGTGGGTTATTAGACAAAATTAGAAGATGTGAGAAAGAATGGATGTGATTGAAAGAGAGATCGAGAAGGAAGAGGATGTAGCAGGGGTGGCGATACGGTGGTATTAGGGCAGGGCAAGGAGTCGATGGCAGACCTGGTTGTCGGAAATAGTTTGTGTTCCTACTGTTTCTTTACATACAACTGAAATGCATTCAAGAAGTGAAGGAATCTACGGGAAATCGATGGGAGTTCTCCCTGTTCGAGTTGCAATTGGTTTCCGATGACAAAGCTTCGACATTTGGTTGTTTGGTGATCGAGAAGGGCTGCACCGATTCAACAACAGGTAAGGGTTCCTCTTTTTTTTTGTTCTTGTGGGTGTTTGTTTGATTCTCTTTTTTATCTTCTGTTTTGATTGAAATTTGTGGAGTTTGATGTGGGTTTTTGGGTTTGCTTTTTAACAGAAATGGATGAGCTTAATCAATAGATATTGGTGTTGTTTTGTTGCTTGAAATGAATAGGAAGAAGATGAAGAATGCAATATTTTTTGAGTTTAATCATTAAAGAGGTTTACTCCTTTAGTCTATAAGAGGCGTTTGGAATTAATGTGATTTATTCAACTGTGCATATTTGTTTTTTTGTTTGTTTTTTAATATAGATTTATTTCTTGTCGATGATTATAATCGTTCTTTATTAACTTTTGATTAAAAGTGTATGTGGTTAATGAATTAAGCACTTTGTTGACAGTAATACAAAAAATTTCTTTGATTTCTTGTAGATGGGTCGACTAAATACGGATGACCTAAATGATTGTTATGACAAAGGATGAATAACATCTTCAACAACTTGGAAGGAATAGAAATGTATTTTATTCAACAGGTAAAGGTTCCTTCTTTTTTTTTCTTCTTGTTTGATTTGGCAACGACAATAAAGGGAGTGATGTGACAATAGTCAAAATCGGGTCAAGTCTAAGCCGGACAAGGTCAACGAGTCAAACCGGTCAACTCGATTAAAACCTTGTATGATAGGGTTTACATTATGTAATTACTGTATAACTCACTATTTTAATGAGAAAACACCACTTGGAAAGTTCATGCGTTTAAATTTCCTTAGCATTAGTGCTAAACAATGAACAAAAACAATAATACAATGTTGCATACTCATAGGGAGTGCGTAAGATCCTAAATCATGGCACAACGGGGCCTAAAGACCTTGCATTGCGAAGCCGAACACTCTCATTCATCACACACGAAGACACTCTTAATCGTTTTCACTCTAGCTCTTTGTATGTCAAATCTCTCCCAAATATCTCTCAGTATGTGAAACCTCTCCCACTTATCTCTAAGTATGAGAAATCTCTCTCACATATCTCTAAGTATGTGAAACCTCTCCCACATATCTCTAAGTATGTGAAATCTCTCCCAAATATCTCTAAGTATGTGAAACCTCTCTCACATATCTCTAAGTATGTGAAACCTCTCCCACATATCTCTAAGTATGTGAAATCTCTCCCAAATATCTCTAAGTATGTGAAACCTCTCCCACATATCTCTAAGTATGTGAAATCTCTCCCAAATATCTCTAAGTATGTGAAACCTCTCCCACATATCTCTCAGTATGTGAAACCTCTCCCACTTATCTCTAAGTATGCGAAATCTATCTCACATATCTCTAAGTATGTGAAATCTCTCCCACATATCTCTAAGTATGCGAAATCTCTCTCACATATCTCTAAGTAAGTGAAACCTCTCCCACATATCTCTAAGTATGTGAAATCTCTCCCAAATCTCTCTAAGTATGTAAAATCTCTCCCACATATCTCTTTGTATGTGAAATCTCTCCAAGTATGTCAAATCTCTCCCAAATCTCTCTAAGTATGTGAAATCTCTCCCACATATCTCTTTGTATGTGAAACCTCTCCCACATATCTCTAAGTATGTGAAACCTCTCCCACATATCTCTAAGTATGCGAAATCTCTCTCACATATCTCTAAGTATGTGAAACCTCTCCCACATATCTCTAAGTATGTGAAATCTCTCCCAAATCTCTCTAAGTATGTGAAATCTCTCTCACATATCTCTTTGTATGTGAAATCTCTCCAAGAATGTCAAATCTCTCCCAAATCTCTCCAAGTATGTGAAATCTCTCTCACGTATCTCTTCGTATGCGAAATCTCTCCAAGTACGTCAAATCTCTCCCAAATCTCTCTGGGAACGAGGAATCTCTCTTAAATCTCTCTCGAAATCTCTCCCAACTTTCTATAATCACTCGGGGCATCCCGACCCTCGAATTTGGCGAAAATAACCCAAGAACGGAAGTCTACGCGAAAAACGGACTCAAGGAAACGAACCCTCTGAACCGAAAGTACTATTCATGAACCGAACCGAAAGCACTATTCATGAGGGTCCGAACCGAAAGTACTGTTCATGAGCTGAACCGAAAGTACTGTTCATCCGAACCGAACCATGCAAGGAGGAAAGGTCCGAACCGAACCATGCAAGGAAGAAGGGTCCGAACCGAAAGTACTGTTCATGAGCTGAACCGAAAGTACTGTTCATCCGAACCGAACCATGCAAGGAGGAAAGGTCCGAACCGAACCATGCAAGGAAGAAGGGTCCGAACCGAAAGTACTGTTCATTACTGTTCACTACAGTACCTTCGGTTCTAGCCTACCTCGGACCGAAGCTCTACCTTCGCGTCGGACTACTCCCCTTCGGACCGAACCACCCGCCTGCACTACTCGCCTTCGCTTCGGACAGCAACTCCTCGGACCGAGCTTCGCCTTCGCCTCCCGCCTTCTGACTCAGCCTAGCGCGTCCGAACCAGGCATCATCCGACCGAACCTTCGCCCAGAGAACCGAGCCTCGGCCGAGATCCGAAGGGTCTCGCTGGGCAGCTCGGATTTCGCCTATTTTTACCTATTTTTGCATTTTAAACCCATTTTTGATTATTTTAACATGGGATTTTCACCCAAAACTTTATTTTTAATTATAAGACCCCTAAATTAATGATTAATCACATTTTAAGGGTAAAATCTTATTTAAAAAGGAGTTGGTAAAGTACCAAAAAGAAGAAGTGTTGACCTTACCCTAGTTATGACGCAAGCAACCCCCATGTCCACTCCATGACAACCCACACTCCTCTCCACCATACCTTGTACCTTTTACTCTCTTTCACAAGTAACCCCCACAATCTAAGGGCTGATCATACACCCTCTCTCCTCATTCTCTTCAATCACTCTCAAAATTCACCAAGAATGAACTCCAACTCTTTCTCTCCAACTTCTCTCTCTAACTCACGATTTCAAGG
This sequence comes from Lactuca sativa, assembly GCF_002870075.4. Classification (NCBI taxonomy): domain Eukaryota; kingdom Viridiplantae; phylum Streptophyta; class Magnoliopsida; order Asterales; family Asteraceae; genus Lactuca; species Lactuca sativa. The sequence goes on along the minus strand of NC_056628.2, from coordinate 200,558,947 downwards.
CTAATCATCAAGTGTTCTTCCACTCTTGGTAAGTGTAATCCACCCTCCTTGTGATTCTCACACTTCATTCTACTCAAATCATTGATAGCTCATACAAACTCCATAACTATCATGCTAGATTCTCGAAATCTTCAAGACATTCCAAGTGTCCTTGAGTTAAGCACCTCCATTCTTCATCAATCATCTACTGAAAACACTTAAGGTGAGTTCATACCCCTACATTTTCATGTTTTCTTAAGTTTTTAGGGGGGGAATACAAGTTAAAACACCAAGAACATAATTAAAATTTTCTAACAGCTTTCATCAGAAAAGTTGGACTCCATTCACGCACTGTTTTGGACACCTTAAACATTTTAGTTTTCAAAACTGTTTTAGGTGCATGTAGTTCCACTTCTTAGCTTTAAAATGACTACTTGCACATCTCCATACGATTTTTCTACAATTTATGGTGATTTTTACAAAACTACCTATCATTTCAAACACCAATCCGGACCAGTCTGTTGGACTTTTTCACCTAAGTTGCAGGTCATTGAAAATCATGGTAAAAATTATGAGTAAACTAGACACATTTTGGGAACTCCCAGAATTTACGGATTTAGTTTTCGACTTCGTATGATTTTTCTATAAAGTTTCAAAAACAGTGTAGAAAGGCTGAAAAGTTGTTAACAGCTTGTAATTTTTACTACACTTTGTATTGTGTTGAGCAAAGTGTATATTGTCAAGTTCTAAGTATTGAATGTGATATGTTGTAAATTTTATCATCTTAAACTGAAAATAAGTCACTCATGATAAGATTATTCATTCATTTAGAACACGTATACATACATATAAACTATAATACGCATAGTTTATTGGATTTTATAATCCTAACACCTCTTCATAAAAGAGTTCTTATATATTACAAACGTTTTGGATAAAACTATAATAAGTATAGTTTTCAATACATCACCTAACACACACGTACGAGAAGGGTACATTCATACAGAAAGGTTTTACACTCCCGCATACAACTAGTAAACTTGTTAACCTAAATTGTGAGACATTCTCTTTCCGTACGTCCGAGTGCGGAATATAAAATCCTGTACGTTATAATCAGAGTCTCCTGGAGGGAGAACGTGATAGTTGTATTGTCACAACTGTAAAATTTAAGCTATGTAATCTATACATTCAAGTTAATGAGAACCAAAAACTTCAATCAAATACAAGATACAAGTACTATAGATAGTCATCAAACAATTGGAGACCCTAGAAGTTTTGGTTAAGTCCATTTTGGACTAAGACTTCTTTATTGGATCCAAATGGACCAATAAGCTTCCAATTGGACTATCATGGGTTTAGGACCCTAATTGGGCTCTAATTGGACCCACATTCGTTTATTTCAATATTTTGGGCTAGGTAGAACCTAGAAGGAAATAAAACACAAGTTTTGATCCATAATTAAACCTAACCTAGCTTAATAAAGCACAAAAATCACAATTTTATTTTATAAGTCCAATAAATACCCTAATTAACACTAATGTTGGGCTTAGGAGCAAAAGCCCAAATTTTTCCTCTTTCCCCTTCATATTCTCGGCCCAAGGCCCAAATACAAGGGAGGTTGACTTTGGTTGCCACCTCACTATTACCTAATGGATTTCTAGGCACAAATCACATACCTCCATGCATGTATCACTTCAAGAGTCACTTCTTTCTCTCCTCCCTTCTTGCTCTCGGCCAAGCATCATCACACACACCAAAATATCTCAACTTTCTCTCTAGAACACTCAAAGAACTCTCTTTCCCTCCCCTCTCCAAAAATCTCGAAATTTAGGGACTTTCCAAGAGGATTTTGCAAGAAAATCATCATCTAAGGTAAGAGTATGCATAGATCTATGGTTTAAATTCTTTTGTTATCAAAATCTCTTCCTAATCCATGTAAAAACCGTGATCTTGCACTCTAGAAACCCCATAATCTCGAAAAGTTCATCAAGGAGTGCAAGGGCTAAAAATCACTTCATTTCTTCCAACTTTTCTTCAAGAACCGAAACTACCCACTCAAGGTGAGATTCATACCCCTATTTTCTGTTTTTAAGAGTTTTTGTGGGGGGGAATACAAGTGAAAGTGTAGATCTATATGTATTTGTATGCCTTGTATGATTTCCATGCTTATATGTATGCTTATATGTGTTTTAATGTTGGATCTAGCCATTAAACCCCTCAAAACCGAGATATAACTCATGTTTTATGATATTAGCTTCAAATATGTTACTACATAATAAGTGATGCTAGATAAATAGCCAAGTGGTTAGCAACAATTTTCTTTAAGCTAAAAACCCACATCTTGGGCCAAAAATGTGAAAAATACAAAATTAAGGGCCCAAAATGACATTTTACAGATTCTGATAGTTGAAATGTGTCAAAACAGTTTCAATAAAGCTATTTCTGGAATTTTATTCATTTTGAGGATTAAAAACATAAATTTCAAGCCTATCGGGCTAAAATTGTAAATTTCGGCCCAATAAGGCCCATTATGCGAATTTTTCTGTTTTGAAGGGCCAAAACTGTGAAATTCTGTAAAACAGTGGACTATAAGTGTCCCAAACCCCTTTTCAAAGGTTTAAAATGCTTTTTAAATTTAAAAAGGACCAAAGTTGCAAAAATTTACCATTTTGGGCCAAAATTGTCAAAATTGCGAAAAGATGGGCTAAAACCGAGAAAAACTGCATTTTCAGGGACTTAAACTGTTTTCTTTGAAAAATATGCTGGAAAATATTAATTTCAATAATTTTTGGTGTTAAAATGTCAAGAAGAATAGTTTAAGGACCAAACCGGGAATTATTCAAATAAAAGGGTTGAAAATGTAAATTTTACAAATAATGAGGGGCTGAAAACAGAAATATTTCAAGGCTGATTCATTATGTACAATGCGATCAAATAATGACACCTCAACTACCAACGAAATACAACTCATTACAATACCAAAAGTCGTTGTTAAACGAATTGGCTCGGTCTCGAGCCAATGAAAATCCACAACTACTAACTCTTTGATACATACAAATAACGATTGGTAATACACATACATACGAGTGTGCACAGACGTCTACGCACCATCTTCGGGCCCCAAAGTGTAAAATCTTGTTTGTTGGGCCTAGCTAGCCCAATGACCTGATCTTAAGGCCCGAAGACATTTTTTCTACGAAGTGTTGAGTTTTACCGACTTGGCACAACGTAGGGTGACTTTCAATGGCTTGTATCATTGGACCCCAAGGGCCATGGTATTGCTAGAAAAGTCTACACATTTTACGAGGCGGGTCGGGGACCCCTCGCACACATTTTTCCCAGCCGGTTAATAGAGTTACTGGGGTCTTCGTGACCTCTTTCTCTTCGGATGTGGGACCACTCATAGTCCGGGCGATTGGATAACGTGATTAGTACTGACGACGCCTTCGGGAATCGTTGGTATATCTATAAACCGGGCATTTGTGTAATGCGGGTTTGTAGTAAATAATCAATGCTCGAGAACCTTCCAACGTCGCTTGGGACCGATACTACTATTTTCGTAATGGTTTCAACACAACTCAATGGATTTCAAAAGAACTAGGGAAACATCGGGTTTCCCTAGGGTTTTCATTACATACAGATTTGAAACGCATACATCTTCAACGAACATTTTTTTTTTTACAAGTATAGAAACAAACAAGCATACCTATGGATCTTCACAAACGTTTTCGAAAGCTTTTCTTTTCAGAAAATATCGGATTTTCTGGTGGTTTTCAAACAATATAAACATTCGATTTCAAACACTACTTATGAACTCACCAACATTTCATATGTTGACGTTTTTCAAAATACTTGTATTCTCAGGAAACCAGTGAATCAAGGGAAATCATGCTCAGTGACGGTTGCAGTTTATTTTTGAATGAACCAAACAATATTAATTTTTGGAAATGTAATGTTAAAACAATGTATGACATGTAAACACTACTGGTTGTATTCTGTTGATGAATGGTGACGAATGTTGTTTGTTTCATATATATTCAATGTGATGGTATTCAATTGAGTCACGACAGCCCCCGGACGTTTCCGCCGTCTGGTTCGGGGGTGTGACAGGTTGGTATCAGAGCTTTGTTTATAGTGAACCAGCATGTCGAGCCATACATTGATATGCAACTATAAACCAATAAGAGGGACTAACATAACTCTGAACAAAACAAATGAATAAAATACACTTGCTTGCATTAGGAGTAAGGACCTAACGCTGAATCAAACACCATAATACTGGTATCTCGGTTAATTCGGGACTGTTCTTAGTAATACCAAGGAGTGAATGTAGCCTGATCAACTACATTCTCTCCAAGGTAAAACTAACACACGTCTTGATGAGATCGGAATAGCCAGGGAACCTAAAACTATACCCTTATCACCCAAAAAGAGAATTGTTTGCTTAGTCTGTACAATAGTCATAGTACCCTAGGAATAATGTAGCAAAAATTACGTACTCGCGCAGACAACATGGCTGGTTTTCATCACCCTGGAGACCCCTACTTCCCTAATCAGGGAAACAACGGGTGGCTAGAGGAGGAAGAGGAGCCTGAGGAAGAGCCTGAAGAAGAACCTGAGGAGGACCCCGAAGAGGAATCTGACGGGGAACCGGAGGCGGAAGTCGAGGGCGAGCCTGTCGAGCCCGAAGAAGATGAAGAACCTTTCGAAGAGGAGCTCGATGACAGCGAAGGGGGTGATTCGGATGCAGAGTCCGAGGTCATCGACCCCCCTTACCCGATCAGGGTGCCTGCCTATCGTGTAGGACCCACTGGACCTACCCCTCCTTGGGGCATTGATCTTTGGAGATGGAGCAGACATCAGGGACAGCGACCCCCGTTTGGCATGTCACGTGAGTTCTTTGACTTGAGGGACGGAGGACCGGCCGACCGAGCCCTACCAGTCATGGTGAGACGATTACGGGACACCGGCGACCTTGCTCAGGACACTGCTGATCAAGTACGCCAGCTGTGGACTAGAGTCGAGCGTGCGGAACAGGAGACGCGTGACGTCCTCCGGGAGTTTCACATGAGGCAGGTAAGGTGGGAATCTCGACTTCAGGATGCAGAACGCCTAGTGGCTCGTCTTCAGGGAGCATCCACATCTTCGGCACCACCTCCTGACGCAGCTCATTGCGGTTAGGGATAGACCTATCGTAGTAGGGTATTAGTAACTATGTTATGTACTCCGGCTCTATGTTTAAGTGACTACACTACTCATGGAGCCGTTATGCTGTCGGATTAGTGTTACTTATGTATGCTCCTACGAGCAAATTTTCTTGTACTAAACACGGATAATATTAATAAACCTTTGTGTGTTTTGCTATGATATTCTCAGTTGTTAACTTGTTATGTGTTGAGGTGTTATTGTATGCTTGATGATAGTAATGCTTAGGTTCGTACCCTACACCTAGTTAATAGGATCATAACCTCACCGAAACCACGTACACTCAACATCTTTCCGTTTCATGACAGAAAGATGCCTCGCCCAGCTACTCGCGGAAATCCCGAACCAACCCCGCCGGAAGTTGACTCCACTGCTTTTCAGGCAGCCGTGTCTGCTGCGGTCACGGCAGCTATGGCACAACTTCACCGAGGGAACAACGGAGGAGGTAACGGGCAAGGATCCGGAAGTTCGAACAACGGGACGAACCAAGGACTCACTAAAACGTGCACCTACAAGGATTTTGCGAACGCTAAACCCCGAACTTTCAACGGTACCGGAGGAGTGATCGCCCTAAAGCGATGGATCGAGAAAGTAGAGTCGGTATTCGAGATATGCGAGTGCCCCGAGCAGATGAAAGTGAAGTTCGCGGCCTGCACTTTTGTGGACCAAGCGCTCACTTGGTGGAATGGCCACATAGAAGCTATGACACTCCCTGTCGCCAACTCTATTCCCTGGGCAGAGATGAAAGAGATGTTGACGGCTGAGTACTGCCCCCGAGGCGAAATACAGAAGATGGAGCAGGAACTTTGGAATCTCACGGTGCAGAATGGGAACATCGATGCTTACATATCGAGATTCAGCGAACTATCTCTGTTGTGCCCGGGTATGATCACATCAGAGGGGAAGAAGATTGAACGATTCATTTGGGGATTGACATCCCCCATTCAAGGGAACGTGATAGCTGCTAACCCTGAAACGTTTGACAGCGCGAAGAGATTGGCAAAGAGACTGTATGATCATAACCACAAAAAGGGCGAGAAACCGGTAGAGACTGAGAAGAAGAAGGAGAGCGATGGTAAGAAAGGATGGAACAACAAGAGGAAGGGGCGTCAAGGTCCCGAGACCTCTAAAAAGCAGCAAACGGTGGCAGTTCACGCTGTCACTGCGCCGGTACCAGTCACATCACATGCTCCAGCCTCAGCTACTTCAAATACTTCAAGACCCTATTCCGGCACTCATCCCAAATGCAACAAGTGCGGTTTCCATCACCAAGGAGAATGTAGGGAGTTCCATTGCACCAGTTGCAATCGAAGGGGACACACTGCAAGGTTCTGCAGGACTTATCCTTCTCAGAACCAGAGTCAGGGGAACAACCAGAACAACAACAACAACAACCACCGCAATACCAACAACACCAATGCCGGCGGCAATAACACAGGGCCTAGCCACACCTGTTTCGGGTGTGGAAGGACGGGACATTTCCGTCGAGACTGCCCTAATAACAACAACAACTCAGGAAACAGAGGAGCAGGAAGAATGCTGACTATGGGTCAGAGTGATGCAGTTCAAGATCCCGCAGTTGTGACCGGTACGTTTCTCCTAAACCACACTTATGCGTGCATCTTATTTGATACCGGAGCGGAGCGAAGTTTCGTAAGCGAGAAGTTTAAACATTTACTAAAACAACAACCCCAGAAGCTAAATGAAACCTATACGGTGGAAATGGCCAATGGGAAAACCGAATCCACTAGGGAGATCTACATCGGATGTACCCTAACCCTTAACCAGCACGTCTTTCAAATAGATCTGATGCCAGTGTCAATTAGGAGTTTCGATGTGATTATCGGCATGGATTGGTTAAGCCCCCACCATGCTGAGATTATGTGCCACGAGAAGGCCGTTCGCCTTCGTCTCCCGAATCACGAAACCCTAGTAATTTACGGAGACAAACCCAGTACGAATCTCCGCCTCATCTCGTGCATCAAAGCACAAAAACATCTGCGAAAGAACAACTTAGCGTTCTTGGCCCACATAGTGGACAAGACCAAAGAAGAAACTAACATCCAAGACATTCCGGTAGCGTGTGAATATCCGGACGTGTTTCCCGAAGATCTTCCAGGAGTACCCCCAGAGAGACAGGTTGAATTCCGAATCGACCTCGTTCCAGGAGCAACTCCCCTCGCTAAATCACCATATCGACTGGCTCCTGCTGAAATGCAGGAATTATCCAGCCAACTCAGTGAGCTTCTGGACAAGGGATTTATCCGACCTAGCTACTCGCCATGGGGAGCTCCGGTGCTCTTTGTCAAAAAGAAGGATGGATCTTTCAGAATGTGCATCGATTACAGAGAGTTAAACAAACTCACTGTCAAAAACCGCTACCCACTCCCGCGAATCGATGATCTATTCGACCAGCTCCAAGGAGCTAGCTATTTTTCTAAAATAGACTTACGATCCGGATACCACCAACTCAAGGTCCGAGAAGAAGACATCCCAAAAACCGCTTTTCGAACCCGCTATGGACATTATGAATTCGTCGTAATGCCCTTCGGTCTAACAAATGCACCCGCCGCATTTATGGACCTAATGAATCGAATCTGTCGACCGTTCCTTGATAACTTCGTCATTGTGTTTATCGATGACATTCTCGTCTATTCACAAAGCAAGGAGGAGCACGGCCAGCATCTACGACAAATTCTAGACACTCTGCGATCGGAAAAGCTTTACGCCAAACTCTCCAAGTGTGAGTTCTGGCTTCGGAGTGTGAATTTCCTAGGCCACGTGGTTAGCCAAGACGGAATTCATGTGGACCCCTCTAAGGTCAAAGCTGTAGAAGGATGGGCAACTCCGACTACACCCACAGAAATTCGTCAGTTCTTAGGCCTAGCAGGCTACTATAGAAGATTCATCCAAAACTTCTCAAAAATCGCCAAGCCACTTACCTTGCTCACGCAAAAGAGTGTGCCATTCAAGTGGACAGACCGACAAGAGATTGCGTTTCGAACCTTGAAGCAAGCTCTCTGTAGCGCTCCTGTGCTATCTCTACCTGAAGGAACGGAAGACTTTGTAGTCTACTGTGATGCGTCGAATCAGGGCCTAGGCTGCGTTCTCATGCAACGTGGAAGAGTGATAGCATATGCGTCCCGCCAACTAAAGACGCATGAGGTAAATTATACAACCCATGACCTAGAACTGGGAGCTGTGGTCTTTGCTCTAAAAATTTGGAGGCACTACCTGTACGGTACAAAGTGCACCATCTTTACGGACCACAAGAGCCTCCAGCACATCTTGAATCAAAAGGAGCTGAACATGAGACAGCGACGATGGGTGGAATTACTAAATGACTATGAATGCGAGATCAAGTACCATCCAGGCAAGGCCAACGTGGTAGCTGACGCATTAAGTCGGAAGGAGTACACAAATCGCCGTACGAAAACGCACTCGATAACCATTCAATCTCATCTGGCCACTCAAATTGCATCAGTCCAGTCAGAGGCTATGAAAGCGGAAAATAGAACTAGCGAGGCATTACGCGGAATGGAGAAGAACCTGGAAGTCAAAGAGAATGGGGTATACTACTTCATGAACCGTATTTGGGTTCCAAAAATCGGAGGATTCAGGGAGACCGTTATGAAGGAGGCCCACAAGACACGATACTCCATTCACCCTGGTTCGGACAAGATGTATTTGGACATTAAGCAGCACTACTGGTGGCCTAACATGAAGGCGGAAATCGCAACTTATGTTAGTAAGTGCCTTACGTGTGCCAAAGTAAAAGTAGAATACCAGAAACCTTCCGGATTGTTACAGCAACCGGCAATTCCCGAGTGGAAATGGGAGGGGATTTCAATGGACTTCGTGACCAAGCTGCCCAAGACGTCGGACGGATTGGACACCATATGGGTAATAATCGACCGACTGACGAAATCTGCCCATTTCCTGCCCATCAAAGAGTCCTACAAGATGGAGAGGCTGACGCGTTTGTACCTACGAGAGATTGTAAGACTTCACGGAGTGCCAAAATCTATCATCTCAGATAGGGACAGTAGATTCACGTCACGCTTTTGGCAGTCGCTCCACAAGGCAATGGGAACTCATCTCGATATGAGCACCGCGTATCACCCACAAACGGACGGTCAAAGCGAACGAACCATTCAGACGCTTGAAGACATGCTTCGTGCATGTGTGATAGACTTCGGAAAGTCTTGGGATACCCACCTACCGTTGATCGAGTTTTCATATAACAATAGTTATCATTCGAGCATTAAGGTGGCCCCTTTCGAAGCACTGTACGGGCGTAAATGCAGATCACCGTTATGTTGGGCTGAAGTAGGTGACACCCAGCTAGCAAGAGCACATACGTCGGATAGGGCAATGACAGGACCGGAAATCATTCGCGAGACCACAGAAAAGATTGTCCAGATCAAAGCTCGATTACAGGCATCGCGCGACCGGCAAAAGAGCTACGCTGATAAACGGCGAAAGCCCTTAGAGTTCCAGGTCGGTGATCGAGTATTGTTGAAGGTCTCACCCTGGAAAGGGGTTATACGTTTCGGAAAACGAGGAAAGCTAAACCCACGGTACATTGGACCTTTCGAAATCGTCGCCCGAATAGGTCCGGTAGCCTACAGACTACAACTACCCGCGGAGCTAAACGGTGTGCACCCCGTGTTTCATGTTTCTAACCTGAAAAAGTGCCTATCAGATGAAACTCTTATCATTCCTCTTGACGAAATCGAAATCAATGAGAATCTCCTGTTCGTCGAAGAACCAATCGAAATCATGGACAGGGAGGTGAAGCGTACTAAGCAGAGTCGCATCCCGATCGTGAAGGTACGGTGGAACGCAAAGCGTGGGCCAGAATTCACGTGGGAACGCGAAGACCAAATGAAGCAGAAGTACCCTCACCTATTCTAGTTTTCTCAAACCTAGCTTTCAAACAGAATTTCGGGACGAAATTCCCTCTAACGGGGGGATGATGTCACAACTGTAAAATTTAAGCTATGTAATCTATACATTCAAGTTAATGAGAACCAAAAACTTCAATCAAATACAAGATACAAGTACTATAGATAGTCATCAAACAATTGGAGACCCTAGAAGTTTTGGTTAAGTCCATTTTGGACTAAGACTTCTTTATTGGATCCAAATGGACCAATAAGCTTCCAATTGGACTATCATGGGTTTAGGACCCTAATTGGGCTCTAATTGGACCCACATTCGTTTATTTCAATATTTTGGGCTAGGTAGAACCTAGAAGGAAATAAAACACAAGTTTTGATCCATAATTAAACCTAACCTAGCTTAATAAAGCACAAAAATCACAATTTTATTTTATAAGTCCAATAAATACCCTAATTAACACTAATGTTGGGCTTAGGAGCAAAAGCCCAAATTTTTCCTCTTTCCCCTTCATATTCTCGGCCCAAGGCCCAAATACAAGGGAGGTTGACTTTGGTTGCCACCTCACTATTACCTAATGGATTTCTAGGCACAAATCACATACCTCCATGCATGTATCACTTCAAGAGTCACTTCTTTCTCTCCTCCCTTCTTGCTCTCGGCCAAGCATCATCACACACACCAAAATATCTCAACTTTCTCTCTAGAACACTCAAAGAACTCTCTTTCCCTCCCCTCTCCAAAAATCTCGAAATTTAGGGACTTTCCAAGAGGATTTTGCAAGAAAATCATCATCTAAGGTAAGAGTATGCATAGATCTATGGTTTAAATTCTTTTGTTATCAAAATCTCTTCCTAATCCATGTAAAAACCGTGATCTTGCACTCTAGAAACCCCATAATCTCGAAAAGTTCATCAAGGAGTGCAAGGGCTAAAAATCACTTCATTTCTTCCAACTTTTCTTCAAGAACCGAAACTACCCACTCAAGGTGAGATTCATACCCCTATTTTCTGTTTTTAAGAGTTTTTGTGGGGGGGAATACAAGTGAAAGTGTAGATCTATATGTATTTGTATGCCTTGTATGATTTCCATGCTTATATGTATGCTTATATGTGTTTTAATGTTGGATCTAGCCATTAAACCCCTCAAAACCGAGATATAACTCATGTTTTATGATATTAGCTTCAAATATGTTACTACATAATAAGTGATGCTAGATAAATAGCCAAGTGGTTAGCAACAATTTTCTTTAAGCTAAAAACCCACATCTTGGGCCAAAAATGTGAAAAATACAAAATTAAGGGCCCAAAATGACATTTTACAGATTCTGATAGTTGAAATGTGTCAAAACAGTTTCAATAAAGCTATTTCTGGAATTTTATTCATTTTGAGGATTAAAAACATAAATTTCAAGCCTATCGGGCTAAAATTGTAAATTTCGGCCCAATAAGGCCCATTATGCGAATTTTTCTGTTTTGAAGGGCCAAAACTGTGAAATTCTGTAAAACAGTGGACTATAAGTGTCCCAAACCCCTTTTCAAAGGTTTAAAATGCTTTTTAAATTTAAAAAGGACCAAAGTTGCAAAAATTTACCATTTTGGGCCAAAATTGTCAAAATTGCGAAAAGATGGGCTAAAACCGAGAAAAACTGCATTTTCAGGGACTTAAACTGTTTTCTTTGAAAAATATGCTGGAAAATATTAATTTCAATAATTTTTGGTGTTAAAATGTCAAGAAGAATAGTTTAAGGACCAAACCGGGAATTATTCAAATAAAAGGGTTGAAAATGTAAATTTTACAAATAATGAGGGGCTGAAAACAGAAATATTTCAAGGCTGATTCATTATGTACAATGCGATCAAATAATGACACCTCAACTACCAACGAAATACAACTCATTACAATACCAAAAGTCGTTGTTAAACGAATTGGCTCGGTCTCGAGCCAATGAAAATCCACAACTACTAACTCTTTGATACATACAAATAACGATTGGTAATACACATACATACGAGTGTGCACAGACGTCTACGCACCATCTTCGGGCCCCAAAGTGTAAAATCTTGTTTGTTGGGCCTAGCTAGCCCAATGACCTGATCTTAAGGCCCGAAGACATTTTTTCTACGAAGTGTTGAGTTTTACCGACTTGGCACAACGTAGGGTGACTTTCAATGGCTTGTATCATTGGACCCCAAGGGCCATGGTATTGCTAGAAAAGTCTACACATTTTACGAGGCGGGTCGGGGACCCCTCGCACACATTTTTCCCAGCCGGTTAATAGAGTTACTGGGGTCTTCGTGACCTCTTTCTCTTCGGATGTGGGACCACTCATAGTCCGGGCGATTGGATAACGTGATTAGTACTGACGACGCCTTCGGGAATCGTTGGTATATCTATAAACCGGGCATTTGTGTAATGCGGGTTTGTAGTAAATAATCAATGCTCGAGAACCTTCCAACGTCGCTTGGGACCGATACTACTATTTTCGTAATGGTTTCAACACAACTCAATGGATTTCAAAAGAACTAGGGAAACATCGGGTTTCCCTAGGGTTTTCATTACATACAGATTTGAAACGCATACATCTTCAACGAACATTTTTTTTTTTACAAGTATAGAAACAAACAAGCATACCTATGGATCTTCACAAACGTTTTCGAAAGCTTTTCTTTTCAGAAAATATCGGATTTTCTGGTGGTTTTCAAACAATATAAACATTCGATTTCAAACACTACTTATGAACTCACCAACATTTCATATGTTGACGTTTTTCAAAATACTTGTATTCTCAGGAAACCAGTGAATCAAGGGAAATCATGCTCAGTGACGGTTGCAGTTTATTTTTGAATGAACCAAACAATATTAATTTTTGGAAATGTAATGTTAAAACAATGTATGACATGTAAACACTACTGGTTGTATTCTGTTGATGAATGGTGACGAATGTTGTTTGTTTCATATATATTCAATGTGATGGTATTCAATTGAGTCACGACAGCCCCCGGACGTTTCCGCCGTCTGGTTCGGGGGTGTGACATGTATATAGATCTATATTGGGTTTGACACCCCACACCTTGCTGCTAGCTACAGTTGGACCTGCAGGTCCACGGGTGATAATTGTCATTTCAGTTAATCGACGCCTAAGAAACGTCGTGGCAGGTTCATTAGTCTTAAGTATGATTATAGCGGCTCACATAAGGATATAACAATACATAAAGTTTACGGGATTTTCATAAAACTTTAATGGGTTTTTATGTCGGTTTTTAAAAATCACTTTTATCTCAATAAGTACCGATGTTACTGTTACATTCGGTTTTTGGTATTTATGACTACACATCATTTGAAACCATTTATATAGCTTTAAGTATAGACGATACTTGTTATTTTCTCGGTCCTAAGACTTAGGACTACTTATACATCAAGTATTAACAAACAATAGAAGTTTCGGGAACATCATTTAATTCAAGTGCGTTTATGTCAATTTAAGCACATTTCATTTTCCTTTAATAAGAAAGGTTACTTATTCATTTTGGTCATCGGTTATGTGACTACATTACATAAACTCTATAAAGAAAATATCGGATTTTCTGAATACATATCATATCAATTTTTTTTTACAAGGAAAACGGTCTAATTCTCCAATAAAATCTCTTATGAACTCACCAACCATTGTGTTGACACTTTTTCAAACTGCTTGTATTCTCAGGAAATCGCTAAACAGGTAACAAAATACTTTTGAGGATGGGACGTTGAGGCGTCAAACTTATCTTATTTTGTCAACATATTGTAATTGAATTTGAAACATGTAACACATACAATGATGTAACTTTTTCAATTATATATATGTTGGTTGTGTTTACTTTCATCACTATTACCATTGTTGTTATGATACTACACATGAAGTCCTCCATCCCTGGACGTTTCCGCCATCCTTGGTTCAGGGGTGTGACAAGTGACGGGAAGGAAACCTTCAATCCACCTTGGGCTACGATGAACTCAACAGTACCGATTCACTCTTGATGTCATTGTAGTCGATCGACAATAAAAAACGGATCATGAAGGGGGGTGCGTGAATGGTTGTATTTATTTATGAATAGCACGTGTATTCATTTATGAATAGCATTGTAGTTATGTGTGAATGACTGTATTCATTTATTAATAGTAGTGTATTAATGTGAATAAGTGTATTTATTTATGATTAGATGTATTCATTATATGATAGAATGTGTATTAATTTATAAATAACAATGTATTCATTTGTGAATTGCAATGTATTCATGTGTGAATGATTCTATTTATTTATGAATAGTAGTGTATTCATGTGAATGGATGTACTTATTTATGATTAGAGGTATTCATTTTATGAAGAAATGATAATTTGTACACTATTTTTATTTTCAATTGATGAAAAATGCATTGAATTTTTTGGGATTAGATTTCTATTCATTTTTTTTTAAAAAAACAAAAATGTGAAATAGTAGAAAATAATAATTTTTAAAAATTTTCTTTTCAGATTTAAAATAAAAAGAAATATTAATTTTTTTAGGTAATTTTTTTTGAAACGGTCATAAATTATTTTTGGGAAAAATCATAAAAAAATATATATTTATATATATTTCATTAACTAAAAGGAAATATTAATTTTTTAAGGTAATTAAAATCATTATCCCTAGATTTTAGGAAATTATTAATTAATATTTATATAAAGTTACTAATATACCCTTATAAAATGATTGGTCCAGAATTGTTCTCGCATTCTCAACCTTTTAGGTGTTCGTATTTGATTCTCTCCATATATATATATATATATATATATATATATATATATATATATATATATATATATATATATATATATATATATATATATATAACGATTGTGATATCTTAATTGACTAGCCCGAATCTACGGGTGTTACATATTTATATCTGTAACCATCCATTGGTTCTTCTTCTCCAAGTTGTAACATTATAAAGGTAGTTTTTGAAAGATTTCTTCAGGGGTCTCTCTCAATAGATTTAGAGCATACATTTTAGCATTCCATGCTTGCCGGTATGAAATATGTACACAAAAACAGTCATTTAAAGTTCATTGTATATGTTTCCTCCGCAACATATTACCCATACTATAAGCTAATATGCCCTTCAATAAGTGACTCAATACCTTTTTGTCGGCTTGTTGATGATGGGGACGTAGTTGTATATTTGAGCTAGTGTGTTTCTCTGATAGTTTAACCACTTGAAATGTGTCAGTAATATTATGTTTTTTTTTGCCCGTATCCACCAGTCACAATTATCCATATAGAAACAACTTCAAACCTGTCTTTTGTAGATTTTTTTCACTTTATATTGGAGCCCTTCGTTGACACTTTTGAATCCAAAATTAAGCTTAAGTGCTTCTTTGCTTTCGAAGAGTTGGTATAACTTCACATGGGATTATGTTTTTGTTGAGCTAATTCGGGCAATGGTAAAGGTTCAAGCATACCCCAATGGGTGGGTTGTGCTTCTTTATAATTGAAAAAATAAAAATAAAACTTTTCCTCTTGTGTTTTTAGGGGTTGTAAGGGATCATTTTCCTCCTCTCCGCCATCATGATCTTCCCTATCAAATTCAGTGTAACTATCAAAATGTTCAACTGGCTCTCCATGTGGAATTATATTACCATCATCAACCAACATTATTAGCTTTGTCTCATTATTCACAGATTCATCAACATCAACAGTAAGGTCAGCGTGAACAACAACCTTACTTTTAGACCTATAATCACCCATATCTATGGGGTCATTGTAAGGAGGAACATGGTTGATTGTCATAGGTAATAAATTACAAATTTGGTTACTTTTAGCACCGGAAGAACCATTTCCAAAATGATTTTCCTCGGGAAAAGGACTAGTACCAATTTCCATAACATTATTGACAACAAAAAATAGTATTATGTTGGGAGACATAGTACTAGAAAAACTAATTAAGAAAATATCTAACATCACTATTGTCAAGAATCTGCATAACTATATTTGATCCACGACATTGAAAAGATAGACAATTTTGATTAGTGTGTAACCTAGACTTGGAAGCAACCAACGTAACTAACACAACGAAGTTGATGCCGTTACTTATATCTACACCAAAGCATGTGTAGTCTCGAGCAAGATACTGCACACATTCGTTGATACACTACCCATGGACCGAGAAAATAGGGTGGCTAGTGGGTGTTCCCCCCCCCCCTAACACCATTGATATTACTGTATTACCAAACAAAGCCCCCTTTCAATTATATGCTCATCTCCTTCACTCAAATGGTGTGTATATATATATATATATATATATATATATATATATATATATATATATATATATATATATATATATATATATATATTACGATGTACGTCTAAGCCCCCGCTAATCTAAAATTCTAGCTCCGCCCCTAACACTACCATTGCCCTCCACTAGAAATTGACACTCGAAAAAATCCCGTATACATACTCATTCCGGAAGGTATATGGAAAGTATCAAACACGCAAATATATTACATATATAAAACAAAACCATACAAATGCCTTAATTCTAGCTCTTTGGAACATCACACTGTAATGTACGACCATTACAGACTGTAGTCCGGAATACACTTTATTATTCCTACACTTTATTAGTCCGAAACATACAGGGTGTCAAATTATGAACCAAAATTCTCACCAACCAATACCAACTCCAAAACATCATAAATACTTCGGAATATTGTATTCCGAATCCCAAGTCTGGAACGAAATTACGCGTTCTGGATACGATATTCCGGAGAATGTGGTCCTTTCTACAAAAAAAAAGTGGTTATTTTTATTAACAAGTACGTTTATAAGGGTTAGATTACTTAATTTCCCAATTAAAAAATTAAATTTATTTTAGATTTTTCAAATTTTAGTGCTTATATAAGTTGTTTTTTTTTTTTTTTTTTGAAGCAGTCCAACTAATCCTAGCATTTGTGTTACGAAAATGAAACCACCTAAAAGAATGTTTAATAATGTTGTAAAAAAATAAATTGCTTATATTTATTATGCCTAAAACTAACCACATTACTATAAATCCAAAAAACTAAAATCATTGTCAAGCACATTGCCTCCACAATCACTCTTTCTATCCTACCACCGGCCAAACATCCACCCAGTCTACCAAATCTACTGGTGAACCAAAAACCAAAAATTGAACACCCATCCAAAGCGTAACACAAAGCCAAATTTGTTGAGCTAAGAGGCATTAGAAAAACAAATGAGAGATATTTTCTGAAACATTTTCACAAATAGGACACAAAGTTGAGTCCAACTCTATTCCTCAATCAACCAGATATCTAACATAAACAGCCACATAAAAATATCCACTTTAATGGAAAACAAATTTATTCCAATCTTATAATTGCACCTTCCACCGAAAGATTTGTGCTTGTTTAAGTATTTTTTTATTAAATAGTTATCGATATATTTTAGTAATTATTACCCCTTTAACATAACATCACACTATACTATCCTGCTTTTAAGATACTTGCTTGACTTGAGCTTCGAAATACATTATATTTCTCGAACGATCTTCTTAATGTATGATTCCAAGTTTCTTAAATAAAGAACACCCCATTGTTACGTCTAGCAAAAAATCATTTAATAATTAAATAACACCCATTTTGCGTCTAGAAAAAATCATTAATATACATATTAGCTTTACCATTTATGTGTTTCCAAGTATTTTTAAATGTTTACGTTAATGATCCCTATTTTAATACGAAATTTACAAATATGGTTCCTATATTTCATACATTATAGAAAGGTCCTTGTTTAATTGTAATTTATATTGCCCTTGGTTGGTTTAGAAAGTTTCATAGCTGTTAGCTTTTGGTCAGCTGTACCGGTTATAAATAGTAACTTTACCATTCGTTTGTTACCAAATGTTTTTAAATGTTTACATGAATGGTCCCTACTTTAATATGAAATTTACAAATATGGTCCCTCTGTTAGAATGGTTACTGTCTAATTGTAAACTTAATGGTCCATTTTTTATTTATTTATTTATTTTTGACAAAGCCCGAGATATCTACTAGTTTATTAATTAAATTCTCTTTCCCATATGAATTATAAAAAAAAATAATAATAAACCAGCAAATCAACATGATTGTTTTGTGACAACCAAAACCAATTAGATTGTCAACCTACAACTAATTAAAAGGTCATTATTCTTTCTTCTCTAATATTTTATTTTTTTTATTCCGTCCAAACAAAACATGGTGAGCATCACTCTCATCATCCCCTGCATTGGATTCACAAACAAAAATAATAAAAATAAATAAATAACAAATGTCAATGTCAAAAAAATATAAAAGATGATTGCTCACTACTAAAAATACAAAAAATCCATGCATATATTTCAACTAAGTATCTACTTTTACAACTTTTTATTGACAAATTAGCAACAAAGTCGAACACAGAAAAATTATACAGAAAAAAGAATTCCACATAGCTGTGATAGCAACATATTATAAAACTATCAAGCCTTATGGTAACCAACAAAATCAAGATAAAAAAATATCTCAATTTTGAAAAATAATCCCAATTAAAAAAAATAAAAATAAAATGAATGAGCTCAACTTTTCCAAGCGTAAACAAGCAACGAAAAACCAGAAGGGCCTTTTAGTTCATTCTCCTCCACACTTTCCCACTCCATCACCGATCCACATCCCGACGACGCCGACGACAACGACGACGAGGATGAACTTCCGGCCGCCGTCCTCAACATCCCTTTCTTCATCTTCCTTTTCTCGAGCCCAAAACCCAACCCTGATCCGAATCCCATCAGACCAGATCCAGATGCGTTTAATCGAGCCAAGTATTTGTCATCTTCATGGTAATCGAATCCAGATTTTTCAAATCTAAACATGAACAATGCATATCCATCGTCTACTTCTTCTTCGAATAGCCAATTGTACACATCCCACGAAATTTGAATATGAACTCCATCCATTTCTACTCGTTCGTTCCCTCTGAATTTCCAATTCAAATGTTTTACTACCAATACCCTTTTGTTATCGACAGAAAAGCATAATCTGGAGTCGTCACCACCGGCGATTCGTGTACAGTCTATGGTTATGTCTCTAGTTTTCCCCCGGAAAGTCGCTTTGGTGTTGTATTTTTTGTTGGCGATGCCGTAAACATGCTCTCGTCGGAGAATGGTGATCTGGGTTTTATCAGGGTTTGTGGATTTGACTTTGGAGTAGGCATGTTTTGTGGAGTCTCCGACGAGGAGTGCCATTTGGCCGGAGAATATGGCGGCTATGTAGAATCCTGAAATGGGTTCGGGACCCGATCCGAATTTGGCACGTGAGAGATCGTAGTAGATGTGGAGGATATCATTGGGGTTTGAGGGGATTGAGATCTTTTTGGAGCCATATTTGTTCCAGAAGATGAAAGGTTTAATTTGAAGGTGGAAGGAAGAGGTGGAGGTGGAGGTGGAAGTGGAAGTGGAAGTGGTGGTGATATCGTCATCGGAGGTGGTGGGAGCGGTGGAGAACGGGAGGAGATGGATGTAGAGGGAACGGCCAAAGAGTGTCCTGGACCAAGTGACAGCGAAGACACCGATGTGAGTGTGGTAGAGGGTGGTGGTGAGGTTGGGTTTGGAGGGAAGATGTGGTGGTTCTGGTGGTGGTGGTGGTGCTGTGGAGTGGTGGAGGGGGGTGCGGCGATGGGCGGTGATCGGAGATGAAGAGGAACGTTTATGTGATGACATGATTAATGGGCATTTATTTAGATGATTGGGAGAAATAAATGGTGGAAAGATTTGGATTTATAAAGGAGGTGGGGTGCGTGCCAACATAGACGTGTAATATTATGGTAAAAGGAGTTGGCAATCATGGGTTGGGTTGTTCTTAAGGCAATTTGGCAATTAAAAACAGAAAAAAGGGTACAATTATTATAAAAGTAAATACAAAAAAAAAAATGTTATTTTGAATCTTATTTTTGTATCTTTCTGTTCATGCAAGGGTAGGACGAGAATACCATAGACTAGACTACGTTTCTGACATTCTTTTTTACAAAAACATTATTGGTATATGTTATATATGATAATAACGTAAAGATAGTAAACATTACCTCTTACTCTTAACGTACGATCCCATTAAAAATTCATATCAAAGAGCATTAACATTATGTTAATGTACGACGTTAAACATCGACCATTTTTTGTATGAATTTATAAACTTGACCTTTTAGCTTCCCATAGTGGATACATAGAATGTATTTGGCAAAACTAATCAGTAGTCG
The DNA here is from genome assembly GCF_002870075.4 of Lactuca sativa. Lineage (NCBI taxonomy): Eukaryota > Viridiplantae > Streptophyta > Magnoliopsida > Asterales > Asteraceae > Lactuca > Lactuca sativa. The sequence goes on along the minus strand of NC_056628.2, from coordinate 200,538,566 downwards.
TTACTTAAAACGAGAAGTTGCAGCTTTTGGTTGTGTAAAAAAATATATAAGAACATAATTAGAAGCTTTAAAAAGTGTAAAATTGAATAAATATTGATAAAATTGCAAAAAATATCCTTATAGCTGCCAAAGTTATGTAATTTGGTAAAAAAAATGTTTGGTGGTGCATTAGATGTCTAATTTTGGATTTTTTTTTTTTTTTTTTTTTTTTTTTTTTTTTTTTTTTTGATTTTAGTCTCTATACATTAAATTACTTTTATGTCCTTATAATTTATTTTTTCTATTTTTTTAATTGTTATACTACTTAAATTATTAAAAAATTAACCTCACCCTTAATGTCTCTTTCCCTTCTACAACACATGTCTCACAACACTCTTCTTCAAAATCACTAGACTCAAACCCCTCACTCCCATTAAAACTGGCGTCGAAACTCACCACTAGTAGAACCACCATCTCTCTCTCTCTCTCTCTCTCTCTCTCTCTCTCTCTCTCCTAATAAAACATACACACAAAAGTTTATAGGAGTTGATCTGTACACAACAATTTTTTTCATACACAACAATTGGTGTTTTAAAATATTGTATTGTACAACTATATAATGCATGAATCGTTGTGTATGGCAAAAAACTGTTGTGCACAAATCACTTCCCAAAGTTTATTCTTGTTCTTGAATCACACACTCGATTTTATTGGTTTGTTCTTTAACACACACACACAAACAATCGATTTTCGGGTTTGCTCTTCAAGAACAATCGAGTTTATGGGTTTGTTTCTAGAACTGAAAATCGATTTCTGAATCAGAAAAAAAAAAAAAACTTATGGGTTTTCAAGACCAATCAATTTCTGAAAAATCGATTTAGTCTGTGTATCTTCATATCATTTCTATGTTTAGGGGTTAATGAAATCAGAGAAGTAAATGATGGCGTTATATCAAATCAAATATGAATTTATCCCATAACTCGATTGGGTCACCAAAATCGAAGCTAAAATCAAAGTTAAATCAAGAAGACAATGCGTGTATGTGTGTGTTGTGTTCTTGGGTCACCGAAATCCTTCATTCCTCTCCGCTACCAAAATCATAGTTGACATCGGAGCTGACCTGATTCACGTTTCAGAGAGTAGAGATGTGAATGAGATGATGCATTGTTAATGAACAAGCAAGGGAGAGGTTGTGATGAATAAGCAGATGTAGGGGTGAAAGGTGGGTCACATTGTTGGAGTGTGCATCTAGGTCTAAAACCCCTGGTACTGTAGTTTGCTAATGGTGGGTGGTGATAAACAAGCATTAGCGGCAGTATGAGGTGGGTTTCTCATCGGAGCTAGAGCGTTGAGTCGGTGATGATGTTCTTAGCAAACATTTACAAAGGGCGAGGGTAGACTAGTGAAGGAGAAAGAGTGAGAGAGAGAGAGAGAGAGGGAGAGTAAGAGAGAGAGAGAGAGAGAGAGAGTAAGTGAGTGGTATTTTCTTTTTTTTGGATTTTTAATTAAAATAATAAGAAATTAAATAAAATAAATTATAAAAGAATTATTTAAGGGCATATTCATCATTTTAGGTTAGGTGTGGACCAAAACCATACAAAAATGTCAACCATAGGGACCAAAACCCCACAAGATATCAAAAAATGGACCACTAATGCACAACCAAACCTTTTTGGACTAAAACTATATAATTTTGACAACCACAAGTACCATTTTTACAATTTTCTCTAAAAAATAAAATATGTGAAAAGTTAAAAGCCCCTAAAAATTATTTGAAATAGATGTGGATTAGAAACTTTTTGTCAAATGAAACTTTCTTTTAATTCCATTTTTTAAAAGAAAACGAAAACTCATAAAACTATTAAAAACATACTCCCAAACACATCATATATTAATAAGATATTATTCTATATAAAGCAATTAACAAGACGAAAATATATTGTTTTCAAAGTTAATGGTGATTATTTTTTAAATCTCATGTGATAATATGATAATTGTGTTATTGATCTTTTATATCCCCTTTTACAAAAAAAAAAGTTTATCTTCAATATCTACTTTTTTGGAGGTGTAACATTCTATTCCGAATCGTTTCCTAATTCGAGACCGTAACCCAAATTTCAGTTATAATTAGGCTATGGGACTTGGGGAAGGAGAGATTTAGACCCCTTGGATGTGGATAATGTAGCTTAGGTGATCCAAGAGTTCGGTCTGTGTTTTGGATCCCAAAGGTATAACCGTAAAGTGATAGTTAGGGTCTTTTATAAATTTTGGATTTAAGTTCGGGAGGCTTTAAGGCGACGAAGAGTTGATACAATTGTAGAACTTCTCATCACCTTTTCGTTGATATAAAGAATGTCGAAATCAGGCTTAGAACGAAGAAGTTATGGCCTTCAGAAGTTTGGTGGTTTTAGTCCATGGTCGAGTACGTTGGGCGTACTGGGTCGAAGTCTTGTTGCAGAGGAAACCCATGTAAGCAGGTCGTATATGGGAGTACGCGAGGCATACGCTCAGTTGGGACAAACCCTAATTTTTAGGGTGTGTGTCATATTTAAACACTTATGTTGCTTTGGGTGGTTCTTATGTCCAACCTCCACCTCTCCAAACCCTAAGAATGAAACCGTAGCCTTCATTTGAGTGTTTGTGTAACACCTGATTCTTGGTATGCCTATTATTCAAGTATTTTGTGTTTTTCTCTGGGACTCGACGAGTTGGAGGCCTAACTCGCCGAGTAGAGTCGTGACCCGCGGGCAGTATAAGTAACCTACTCGACGAGTTGGGGGACTGACCCGGTGAGTAGGTGCTGGTTGAGTGAAACCCGAAATTTGAGGGTTTACACCCTATTTAAACACCTTATCTCAGCCTACATCGCCCTTATCACTCCCAGAAAGTTGTGTATCGAAACCCTAGTCATTTTTGTGTGTTCTAAGGCCGTTTTGGTACATTTGGTGGTTTGTAAAGCTTGAGAAGAAGAAAGAAGCTTGAGAGTTCGAGTTGGGGCTTACAGATTCAGAGATCTAGTTCCATTTTCAGCAAAATCAAGGTAAAATGCCCCTGTCTTGGTCTTCTATGTGTTTATTCATCTTTAGACTTGGATTTTGGGCACATTTAGGGCTTCCCAAGCCATTTTCGGATTTGTGGAGTGTTATATGGAGTCTTGACTTTAGATCTGAGTCATTGGAAGGGTCTCATGGAATCAAGGTGCCAACTTTATGGCCATGAGAGCCCCATGCATCTTGTAGTGCACCTTTTATGACTTTCTGAGCCAAAGCCCCCATGCATATGCACCAAGTTTGGAGCTTTACGTATGAAATGGACATTAGCGGGCCATATCTATAGTTTTGAGGTGTTAAGTCCCATCTAAATCGACTGTATAGTGTTGGTCAAGGATGGACTCAACGATTTGTTCTTAGGACTCGGCGAGTCGCAGTGTAATGACCACCAAATCCTTTCTGTGGATGGACTAGTTGTTCGTGAGGAAAGTCCCGTAGATGTTTAGACGCGAAAAGGGACATGGGAATCATGGGAATCAATGAGTGTATGAACAGACTCGGCGAGTCCAAGGCAATCTCCCAACCTTTAAAGATGGACTCGACGAGTTGTTCATACAACTCGGCGAGTCGTAGACCGGACATATTCTTATGAGGGGGATGAACTCGCCGAGTTCAAGGAAGAACTCGGTGAGTCGGATGAAGATGGTCCCGATGGTTTGAATGAAGGAGAGCCTGTCGAGTTCTTGCTAGAATCGATGAGTGGAGTCAGGGTTAGATCGGGTTAGTGGAGTATTGACTCGAAGAGTTTGTAGAACAACTCGGCGAGTTAGGTCAACTGGGGGTTGACTTTGACCAATGTTGACTTTGCCTGGTTTGGTATTGACCCTGGTTAGGGTTGTATGTTATGTTTGATGACTTGAAGGTTGTCGTGTAGGGATTGAGGAGTCGAGTAGCGCCGACCTTCACGCCAAGGACAGTTCATACACTACACGACATCGAGGTGAGTTACCTTCCAGTAGAAGTGGGTCTAAGGCACTAAGGTCGGCCCACTAGTAATTGCTAGTTGGGATGGTTATCTTTGTGATAATTGTCTGGTCTATTATTGTTGGATATGTGAATATGCTAGACTGCTAGATATGTGAGTATGCTAGTTTGTTAGTTGCCATGTTATATGAGATACTATCGGTAGAAAGGGACTAGTCCCCGATTCGGTCGTTAGGACCAATGGGTAGGTCGGACACCCCAGATATGTCTGACAGCATGATTATGATATGCTATTATGTGTTTGTAATAGGAGGTGAAATAGTCCCCGTGTTCGGTTGAGATAGACCAGAGGGTAGGTCAGCACCCCAGAATAGCTTGAAATGTGTAGGTCAGTACCCCAGAATGGCTTGACATGGTTAGGTCAGCACCCCAGAATGGCTTGACATGGGTTGGACGGGCGCCCCAGAATTGTCCGGTAGTATTTATGCTATGTGATTTTATGGTATGTGGTATGATGAGGGAAACTCACTAAGCTTTGTGCTTACAATTTCATTTTTGGTTTCAAGTACTTCTTCGTCCAAGGGGAAGGAGTCGGCGGTGTAGCAGCGCATCTCACACGCACACAAATGATTTCCGCTTAGAATTTTCTGAGATTGTACTTTGATATTATGTTATTTCAAATGATTTGGTTTTGAGACATGATATTATGGTTTTACGTATTGACAAGATCTTGGAAATGATTTGATGAACCATTTTATAAATCACCTAATCAAAAGTGAAAAATTTTGCCTCGAATTTTGGGATGTTACAAGTTGGTATCAGAGCCCTGGTTTGAGGGATTCGGACACACCCTCGGGGGTGTTTGACTCGAACCGAGGGACTAAAAGATTTTTCACAAAGAAAACAGTTTCTAAAATTTTAAGTTAAAGAATTTTGAGAAAGGACAAGGTGTGTGATGCGTGCAACCGGCCGAGCTCAAGTAAGTTTTCCCCAAGATACCAATACTTGTTATGCTATGTGTATGATTTATGATTCTGAGAACTGCATGCTAGATTAGGACTAAGGATCTAGGAGGATGCCTTGAATGCCTGTTGTATGAGCTGTATGCTAGGACTGTTTAGCCAGCGGTAGGATAGCCTGATTAGGTTATGCCTGATGTGGTTACTCAATGCACGAATGTTGCTTGCTTTGTGTTAAAGGGGTCCTGGCTAACTTTAACTAACTAGTGAGAGGATATGTAACAATATTCACAAGCTAGTTAAGGAAGGTAAGTAGGGACTCCTAGTGCAGCTAATGGCGGAGAGGAGGTCGGAGGGTGCCCTAGGAAAGCCTAGGATGAGATTAGTGGAAAAGGGAATCAGTAAAGGGACTTGGTGAAGTTGAAGCAATCCTTGGGGAAAGTATAGATAGATGTGGAAGGTAGTATGGCCCCGTACTACTGGAAGCAGAGGATCCATACTCGAGTCAAGGAGGGCCGAGATGGAACCAGGGAACTTGGAGAGTGTGTGAGACCTCTCGAGAGCATGTATGATCCTGATGTTTATGTGTTCATTTTCAGTATGGTGACCACACGACATGGAGCCGGAGGTTTACGATCAGGATCAGGATCAGGCTCGAGTGCAGTATCCGAGCAGGTTGATGAAGGGCTACACGATTTCATCGCGTCTGAGATCACAAGAGGTATCCTTGAGTCAACCCTGGTTATTTTCGGATCGATCAAGGAGGGGATTATTGAGCTGATGGAGGATCGCCTCCGATTATTCAGGAGTGATTTGGCGTCTGCCCAAGCGGGTACGCGCACACTGTCCTTCAAGGACTTCAGAGGGAGTGGTTTGTCAGATTTTCAAGGGGTGAAGGACCCCATTGCTGCCAGGAGATGGATCGTAGACATTGAGTCTACGCAGTTGACGAGCTTCTGCCCGAAAGGGCCGAAGGTCTGCTTTGCTGCGGGATGTATGAGGGAGAGAGCTAGAGACTGGTGGGAGTCGGTTGGTGACTTGTTGGGAGCCCCAGCCGTCGAGGCTATGACGTAGTCAAATTTCATGACCAGATTCAGGACTGAGTTTGTGTCGGCTGTGGAGCTTCAGCAGCTGGCTAGGGAGTTTTTGAATATGAGGCAGACGACTGAGACAGTGGCGGAGATCACTGCCAAGTTCATGGAGAGAGCCCTGTTGGTACCCCAGTATACGGGGGATGAGGAGATGCAGAAGACCCGCTACCATGATATGTTGAGGGATGATATTCGGGAGCATGCCAGCTATTCAGCCTGCCCGACCCTGGAGTCCATGATTGCTACGGGCGTGGGAGAGGGAGCTCGATTTGGAGCACGTCAGGAAGAGGAAAGCAGAGAGTGAGCAGGTAACATGGGTTTCGGGGAAGAAACCCAAGGGATCCGACGTTAGGTCGAAGCTGTTGGGTTTTGAGCATTCTAACACTCTTATGGTGTACATGCAACCCTATAAACCTTAGATCTATGTTTTCTCTATTATACATGCAAATAAGAAGTTTCCAAGGCTTTAATCCTAACTAGAATATTATGAAGTTCTTATACTACAAAGTTCTAGTTAGATGACATACCTTTTGATGTAGCTTGATGTCTTCAAGCTTTAAGAGCTTAGCCCCAATAGTGTGGAAGCCTCAAGTGGAATCACAAATCACCAAAACACATTGGAAGACTTTAGAGAATATGGATACTTGGTTCTTTATAGTGAAATCAGCTAGCCCTTCTTAGTGTACCACACTAGTGCCAATTTCACCAACCATGGACATCTTTATATAGTATGGAAACTAGGGTTAAACCCATGACCTTTCATTTCATTTGATCCATGGGTTAAACACTCCATGGACTATCCATGAAAGCTTAGCTCAACCTAAATGAACTTGGCCCATTCCATATATATAAGAGTCCATATTTAATTAGTTCATTCTGATCACTTAATTAATTCTAAATTAAGTCTTGATCAATACTAATTAAATAATATGATTCCATATTAATATATTAGAACTTATAATATATTAATATAAATCGTAAATATACTATTCTCAAAAGACTATCCATATAAATTGTGTCGGTGAAGTGCAACCCAAATGGACCATGCCGGGTCGGGTCAAGTACATACCAAATATAGTTATGGACTTAGACGTTAATCCAACAGTCTCCCACTTGGATAAGTCTAAAACTATTGTTGAGTATGACTTCAAAACCTAACTGGAAATCGTAGCTCTTAAAGCCGCTGTCGAACTCTGATCTTGTCAACGAACTTGTCCATTAGATAAGGGATCATATATTCCTCCATTCTAGATATCATATGGACTGAGACATGGATTATAATCATCCTCTTTGTCCATTTGTTGTTTCCCGATTTCCCATTCATGACGACTGACTAATTGAACAAATCAAATCAGTCCTGGCTTGGCCAAGCACTCACATGTGTCATCATTAAATCATCGAGGGACCCACAGATATCGCTTTTATCCCGAAGGTAAAAGGAATGGATAAACTTTGACACATATGGCTTGTTCTACTACTTTTTGAATCATACACAAAGGCACGTTTTATAACACCGAGTTACCGAATGCGTTTTCGTGCAATCAATGTACAACCAACTCATATCTCTAGGTTTGAAGAATATAAGATATTATCGTCTCATGATCACTCGTGATAAAATCCATGAAGTGATTCCAATGAGCGCGGGTTGAATCCAATACTCAGAACTTATGAGCACTCATGAGTGTTGTAGCCCTTTGTCCAACATCTTAGACCTCTACAAGCCAACCCATGACAGTCTTGATTCATATCTACTTCTAACATATGACCGGCTGTGGATGGTTTAAATAACTTAGTCACTCCGGAAGAATAACCTAGTTTATTCTGGAAGTCAAAACATGCAAAGTGAAACACACGAATAAATGAATCAAATATGGAATCAAACCCTATGAATATAAATAAACACTTTTATTTATCACCATATTGATTACTCATTATTCATTGTTTCAGTTTTATCAACTTTATACTTGAATTAAAACACTAGTTGTACCATGCTCCAAGCATGTACACTATGTTTTCTAAACACTATTCATGCCATACACAAAGTATGCATACTATGTTTGTCTATGATCTTTACTTTGTGAAATAGATCAATTGAGCATAACTCCAATGATCATCTTTTCATAGTCCCAAACCCTTACTTCAAATACAAGAATTCCAAATTCATGCCATTTACTGAAATCTGTTAGATTCTAAACTTATATGCATTGATCCTCTTGTAATGATTATGCACAAATTCACAAAGACTTGGCAACAATCATTACAGAGTATTCCAACGGAGATCCACTCCTTGGAAACATCCTTCTTGCATTAAGTTTCATAATCTTACAGATTAAATACTTTCTAAATTTGAACCATTTCCATATTCCATTTTGACTGTCACTTCCGAACAAGAGTTGCCTCTTTTCAGACTATGTCAATATGGTCCTTCCAAAGTCAACACTATACTTCCAACTGTCCTTGAGCAACCAATCCTTGGTAAGCCTTAGATTGTCCTCAACAATTGCTTAATCATTTTAGTCATATCCAATTCTAGACCTTTTCCCTTCTTAATGCCCCAGGCATTTGGAAATTTTTTAGAAAGGATGAATATAGCACATGTAATCAATCCTATATCCGAAGCATATGGGAAACGATTCATGATGTCTCACATAAAGACTAAACCAGTCTTTTGCTATAATATTTCCATTTCTATTTGCCAAGTTCTTATAATTCAGATTATGAAAAGGGATTCCGTAATCATAATCGAATTTTAGAACGCAAATAATGAACCCATATATAGAATTTCCTTATGTTGAGCCATTCCAACATGAAATTCATATATATACTTGACTAAATACGATTAAAACCTCAATCTAAGCTTTTAGATTTGAGATGAAGTATAATTTCCTCTCCCTTAATTATAGCAAAACAACTTTTCCCAATTGAGATCTTTTGTTTTCTATAATTAACATTGCTAACTTGCAACCTTTATCATGCTCCCACTAACATGATGATTAATAGCATAACACTTATGTTCCCACTAGCTTCGACATGTACCCAAAAATCAGCTGGACTTCTAGAAATCAATACTTTATTGACCTTCTTACCAAAGTTCAGATTTCTGATACTAGATTGCCTTGATAAGACTTTATCAAAATCATACACCTCTCTTAGATAGCTCACAAGTGTGTCTAAGCAATTTCAGAACTATGAAAAGGGATGTCGTAATCATAGTCTAAATTGTTTAGACCTTTTGCCATTTCTCATAAGTCAATGTTCGTGTGCCGGTTAACCACGCACGCTCCACTAACGACTTTGAGAACTGCAAATATCACAATTGCTATCTACTTAAAATCTACTTAGTGAAAGAGTTTCCTTACCATCATTTTCATGAATCGAAGAGAAACCTTATGACACTTAGATTTTAATGGTGTATGTGTTCTTATCCATGTGAATTGTCAAAACCATAGTCACATGACAAGGATAATGACAAATCCAAACTCATATGGACTGAACTCAATCTAATTTCTTGCCATCTGGCAGCTCAAGGGCCTGCCATTGCTTCCAAGTTGTTGTGCAACCAATTGAGAACTCTAAGAACTCATATGCAAAGCCAACTTTAACTGGAATGGGCACAAAATATGTCAACATGATAGGTTATAAACCTCAAGTCGTGTGCTAGTGAAGAACTTTAGGTTTTATTCTTGATTAGTTCTTGAGACTTTCAAGACTTTTAAGACTCCCACTGTCCTCTTGACATATAAAACTTTCTTGTCAGATATTCAAGAGATAGTTTGGATTCTAATCAAGACAAATACTTCACACAATTGGCCTTAGTTGGTCTTTGTTTTATCCAAAACATCACAACTTACCAATTTCAAATGTACAAGAGTAGGAAACTTTTACTCTTACATTTGACAAGTGTTTTAAACCTTCTTTAAGACATGTCACTCAAGTTACAATCTTAGAGTATAACTCTATGAATTGTTTTGGAATGAAGTATGAATCATCTTCTTGATTTAACCACTTCAACAATTCATAACTCCTCTTCTTAACTATCAGATGTACTTAGAGGATGAATTGTGATAAGGTCTCAAAATCATTAAGATGATCTTAAAACATGATACTAAAGTAGTATCCCATCTTTTTAGATTTGAGAAACTTTTATCCTTCTGCCTAATTTTATTCTTCTTATTCATTTTTTCATACATTGAAAATTTTCCAATGCTTCAGAATTATACTTAAGCTTGTAAGTATAATTATATTTACTAAACCTTAGTAAATCGTGACGAATAGTCTTATCCATCTTTTGTGGTGGACTTTGACAAGTGCACAAGAAAGTGTACTTGATCCCTTAGTCCTTCTCTTGACTCACACATCCATGTGAACAAGCAGTTAGTCTTAATTTTCCAATGCTCGAAAGTTCTCATTCATCATATTATACAACTTGCATGATTCCAAGTTTCTATCCAACTGAAACTTGGGTGATGACAATCTTTCCTTATTTGGTAAATTTAGACACTACCACAAATGAAAGAATCAAATTCATATTTCCAATATTGCTATCAATGGAATCATATAAGCAACATCTTTTCCTTTTTCTACAAATGCCATTGTAAGGATATTTTTAAAATAAACAAAAATAAAAACTTTTTCTTTTATTTTAAAACTTTGCGGAAAAACTAATCCTTACAATGCAAATGTATATGAAAACTTGTTGTTATCTATTCCTAAGCAATCTATCATAACTCTTAAGCACGTGCTCAAAATTCTGATCACCGAACCATGCGATTGAAATCCATCTTTACGATCAGAATCAGCATATGCTTCCTTTAAGTTTCTTTACTTTTCTTTGATTCTTAAAATATCAACATGTGACACAGCCACATCATGTAATAAGAATCTCCAAGTAGGAACTTAATAGAGTTAGACAATGGACTTTACCTGAAATAAAGTCAAACTTATTGACTTTACCATCCTTAGGTAAGTTTGGCAGCTTCGTAATCAAAGCCCCTTCCCTTGGCAATAGAAACATATGGACCCTTACGTAATAGTACATAGGACTATCTCAGACTTAGCCTTTCTCTTTACCATTTGGTCAACCAAGTTGACCATGGCCAATCCCTTTCCATTGGGAAGAGAATGTATTTATGGATTTCCTATGTCACTATTGTCCTTGTCCATAAAGTTTTTTTTTTGAAAGTTGATCTCATAATCAAATTTGCTTTACTAGTACACTAACTCATTTCTGATTTAGCAGCACTAAGCAAATAAATAAGATCATTAAGGGTCTTGTCATAGTCTATTTCATAGGAGTCCCACAGGAGCTCACTATGTGACTTAGAAAGTAATTGAACCACTAACTTTCTCAAGACTTTGACACCCAACTCTCCCGGCTTGTAAATATGTGACTACATCTCCAAGATGTGACCACACATTGACCTTTACTTGCCAATAGGTCTTGAGTGACCTTGAACTTATGGGTTAGGGAGAATAATTGGAGGAGGTGGAGGAAGTGAAGTTCCAAGATATTTGGGAAGATCATAGATGTCTGAACTTGACATCTTTTGGGAGATATTCAAGATAGTTGATTTAAAGTCCTTAATATAACACCCAATATGAAATATTAAGGCTAGGACCCAACAAACTATTTTATAACTTGGAAGAGGGATGTCGTAATCCAAGCTATAGAATATTTGAAGGTAGGTGAATGACGATTCACCAATTTCCACCATGAAAAACGAAATAATTTATTAGGTTTTAATTGGATTTGAAACTCCTAGATCTTTGAGATTCATTGAACTGTTCAATGGCATGTTTCAATCTCGAGTGTGCCCTTCAGGTTTTGTGACTGGGATGCCGAGGATCACAAAACAAGGTGTGAAGTAACCATGCAAATTACTTGGTACCCTTAAGTGTTTACCCCTCAATCGATGTGCCGGTTAACCACACACGCTCCATCGATACTATGATAAACATTAAGTTACCCTTTACCTACCTTGTTAAATACGAGTTAGTGTGTCGGTTAACCACACACGCTCCACTAACCGACTTAAACAAAGTGCAAAGTGTAATTTCATGGATTAGCACCTTATTCACATTTTCCTAACTAACTAAGATTGGTTATTATTAAGAGTTTAGTTACTTAGTATTTATCATTAATACTTTTAATGAAGGGAGAATTATAGTCATGTCAACCCGTTCGGCTAACGACCCTCCACCAGTCAAGGAAGCGGTGGGTGAGAGTGGACACCCATTAAACTACCATTTTATAGGCAGTAACCTTATACCCCCCTTATAGACCGGCTTCATGAATGAGGCCTACTAACGGTAAGACTGACTTGCTCTTATACGTATATATATTATTAACTTATAATATTATAAAGTATAAGGGTTGAATTTTAACTTTTTAAAATTCTAAGGGCTTAACTTGGAATTAAAGTATTCATAAAATAAAACTTTTCAAATTCCAAAACTTGAGGGCAAGTTTTGAAACTATTCAAAACTCTTGGATTTTCATAACTTATGAGTTTTAATTAAAGCTTTAAAACTTTTAATGAAGAGACTCTTGGACATCCATAACTTGAGGACAAGTTATGGAGCCATAAAAACTATTTATAAGGAAAGACTCTTCATTTTTTTTTTTTGTAATCTAAGGCATTTTTATGAGTTTTTAAGATTCATAAATGTGAATTTTCTTATAACTTGAGGACAAGTTACAAAAACACATTTTATGAACAACTTTTAGATTAATTTGTATTGAAAACTATTAACACATATTTTTCATTAATCTAAAAAATAACTCACAAAACAAGGTAACACAAAAAAACTTTTGGATTCCATAACTTATGGAGGTTTCAAAAAAACTCTTTAGATCAAACTTTTAAAACTAATAAAATAATCATATAATTTTATCTTTTACTAAATTTTACCTAATTCAACTCATATAGAAAATGATTCAAATTTTACAAATAATTAGTATTTCACAAAAACAAGTAATTATCTTAAAATTTGACAAACGTCATGTTTTTTTCCTTTTTTTCCAACTTTGAAAATAAAATATTTGCATTAATATAACAGAAAACAACCCATGGCTCTGATACCACTGTTGGGTTTTGAGCATTCTAACACTCCTATGGTGTACATGCAACCCTATAAACCTTAGATCTATGTTTTCTCTATTATACATGCAAATAAGAAGTTTCCAAGGCCTTAATCCTAACTAGAATATTATGAAGTTCTTATACTACAAAGTTCTAGTTAGATGACATACCTTTTGATGTAGCTTGATGTCTTCAAGCTTTAAGAGCTTAGCCCCAATAGTGTGGAAGCCTCAAGTGGAATCACAAATCACCAAAACACATTGGAAGACTTTGGAGAATATGGATACTTGGTTCTCTCTAGTGAAATCGGCTAGCCCTTCTTAGTGTACCACACTAGTGCCAATTTCACCAACCATGGACATCTTTATATAGTATGGAAACTAGGGTTAAACTCATGACCTTTCATTTCATTTGATCCATGGGTTAAACACTCCATGGACTATCCATGAAAGCTTAGCCCAACCTAAATGAACTTGGCCCATTCCATATATATAAGAGTCCATATTTAATTAGTTCATTTTGATCACTTAATTAATTCTAAATTAAGTCTTGATCAATACTAATTAAATAATATGATTCCATATTAATATATTAGAACTTATAATATATTAATATAAATCATAAATATACTATTCTCAAAAGACTATCCATATAAATTGTATCGGAGAAGTGCAACCCAAATGGACCATGCCGGGTCGGGTCAAGTACATACCAAATATACTTATCGACTTAGACATTAATCCAACAGAAGGGTCAACCGGGCCAGAGCCGCTGCAGGAAATACGGCAGGCCGCATGAGGGAGCTTGTAGAGCGGGATCTTCAGGCTGCTACAAGTGCGGCAAGACGGGGCACTTTGGCAGGGATTGTACTCCCCCCCCCCACAGTGCAAATGTCAGACCTGATTTGCTTCCATTGCAATCAGAGGGGCCCTAAGAAACTCAACTGCCCTAGATTGACAGCAGCAGCGCCAGCGGCGGCACCGACCCCGACGTCAGCACGGGTTACGGATGGCCGGAAGGCCAAGGTAGAGGCTCCAGTGGTGCGGAGCCAAGCATTTCAGTTGACAGCCGAGGAGGCACGCGCTGCACCCGATGTGGTGACGGGTACGATATCTTTCTAATGTTATTATGTTATGTCACTGTGATTTTGATATGTTATGTATGTGCTCTGTTTAGTATCGTTCCATGTGAACAGTATCCCAGTTAAGGTATTCTTTGATTTGGGTGCTACCCGATCGTTTGTCTCTCTTGATCTTAGCAAGAGTTTCCTGAGCCTTCGGGCATGTTAGATTGCCCTCTAGAGGTCGAGATTGCGGACGACTGGTCAGTGCAAGCATCAGAGGTCTACCGAGATTGTGTTTTGAGGCTGTTTGAGGAGCGTTACCTGGTAGATCGGGTTCCCATACCTTTGCGGGGGAATAAGGTTATTATTGTTATGGATTAGCTAATCCCCAATTGGGCAGTGATTGATTGCGCACAGCAGTTGGTGCGGATCAGTACCCCAAATGGGGGAGAGCTGGTGATTCAGGGCGAGAGGCCACAGCGAGGACCAGCTTTATGTTCAGCAATGAGAGCTAGGCACTACCTTCAGCAAGGTTGCACGGGATTTTTCACCTATGTTATGGATACCCGGGAGGCGGGTAAGGCGACGGTGGGCGATGTGCCCGTGGTACGAGACTTTTGCGGATGTATTCCCCGAGGAGTTGTCTGGGAAACCTCCGAAGAGGCAGGTAGAGTTCGGGATCGACCTAGTCCCTGGTGCGGCTCTGATAGCCAAGGCACCGTATCGGTTGGCTCCTCCTGAGATGTAGGAGTTGTCTACACTGCTGCAGGTACTGTTAGACAAGGGATTCATTAGACCGGGCAGTTCACCATGGGGAGCCTCGATTCTGTTTGTGAAGGAGAAGGATGGATCGCATCGGATGTGTATAGACTATCGAGAGCTGAATAAGGTAACGGTGAAGAATCGTTACCCACTTCCGAGGATCGATGACCTCTTTGACCAGCTACAGGGAGCATCTTGGTTCTCCAAGATCGATTTTCGTTCAAGGTATCATCAGATGAGGGTCGTTATGGCCACTATGAGTTCGTGGTGATGCCTTTCGGGCTCAGCAATGCTCCTGCTGCGTTCATGGATCTCATGAACCGCGTGTGCAGACCGATGTTGGATCGGTCTATGATAGTTTTCATCGATGACATCTTGATTTATTCCAAGACGCGAGAGCAGCATGAGGAGCACTTGCGAGAGTTTTTGGATACTTTGAGGAGGGAGAGCTTGTATGCTAAGTTCTCCAAGTGTGAGTTCTGGTTGCGCGAGGTGCAGTTTCTTGGGCACCTTGTCAACCAGAATGGGATTTCAGTTGATCCAGTTAAGGTGGAGGTTGTGATGAGGTGGGAGGTTCCGAGGTCTCCATCTGAGATTCAGAGCTTCCTGGGACTGGCAGGCTACTATCGGAGATTCATTCAGGACTTTTCCAAGATAGTTGTGCCCCTGACCCAGTTGATGAGGAAAGTCGTGGTCTTTCGTTGGGGGCCTGAGCAGCAGGCTGCGTTTGAGACATTGAGACAGACATTGTGTGAGGCACCAATCTTAGCCCTGCCAGAGGGCATGGAGGATTTTGTTGTATACTGTGATGCGTCCATCTCGAGGTTGGGTGCGGTATTGATGCATAAGGGGCATGTTATAGCTTACGCTTCGAGGCAGCTGAAGCCTCATGAGGTGAATTATCCGATGCATCATTTGGAGCTGGGGGCTGTTGTTTTTGCCCTGAAGATTTGGCGTCATTACCTCTATGGGGTTCATTGTACCATTTACACGGACCACAAGAGCCTGAGGTATCTCATGGACCAGCCAAGTCTGAATATGAGGCAGCGTCGGTGGCTTGATGTGGTGAAGGATTATGATTTTGAGATCCTCTACCATCCGGGGAAGGCTCATGTCGTGGCCGATGCGCTTAGCCACAAGGCTGCGCCGATCAGGGACATTTATCTGAAGATAACAGTTGTTACTCCGCTGTTGGAGCAGATTCGGGAGGCCCAGCAGGAGACCATGAAGGAGGAACATCAGAAGAGTGATCGAATTGTGGTTCTGGTTTCCTCCTTCACCTATGCTAGCCGGGAATTGTTGACTCTTCACCATAGGGTGTGGTTCCCTTATCGTGGGGGTGTGTGCCAGCTATTAATGGTAGAGGCGCACAAATCCAGGTTCTCTATCCATCCCAGGGCGACGTAGATGTACAGGGATCTTCGTCTCGATTATTGGTGGCCCTGTATGAAGAGGGACATAGCTTGGTCTGTGGAAAGGTGCCTGACCTGCAGGAAGGTCAAGGTTGAGCACCAGAGACCTCACGACAAGGTCCATCCGTTGGATATCCCGCTATGGAAGCGGGAGGATATTACTATGGACTTCATTACGAAGCTTCCTAGGACCGCGCAGGGAATGGATTCGATTTGGTTCATCGTGGATTGATTGACCAAGAGCGCCCATTTTATTCCGATTCAGGAGAGTATTTCGGCCGAAAAGTTGGCCGACATTTATATTAGGGAGGTAGTGGCGCGGCACGGGGTGCCATTTTCAGTGGTTTTCGGACAGGGACGTGCGGTTCACTTCTAGGTTTTGGAAGAAGTTTCATGACGAGCTGGGTACTCGACTGCATTTTAGCACCTCCTTTCACCTGCAGACGGATGGTCAGAGCGATCGGACCATCCAGACTCTAGAGGATATGCTGCGGGCGTGTGTTTTAGACTTCGGAGGTAGTTGGGATACTTACCTTCCATTGGCTAAGTTCTCCTATAACAATAGCTATCATGCGAGCATCGACCGTCCTCCTTTCGAGATGTTGTATGGGAGGAAGTGCAGGACCCCGATATGTTAGGGAGAGGTTGGACAGAGGGTCATGGGGAGTACCGAAGTGGTACTCAAGACTACGGAGAAGATCCAGCAGGTTCGGAGCAGGCTTCAGACTGCTCAGAGTCGGCAGAAAAGTTATGACGACAAGCGGCGGTCAGACCTGGAGTTTCAGCTCGGGGATATGGTGCTCCTGAAGGTGTCGCCATGAAAGGGCGTCATTTGGTTCAGGAAGCGGGGCAAGTTGGGCCCCATGTATATTGGACCATTCAGGGTTATGTCCCGGTGGGCAAGGTAGCATATAGGCTGGATCTGCCAGCCGAACTCAGTCAGATTCATAGCACTTTTCACGTCTCCTAGTTGCGGAAATGTCTGGTGAACGATTCGGCAGTGGTGCCTCTAGAGGATATTCAGGTTGATGACATCCTGGACTACATTGAACGGCCAGTGGCAATACTTGACAGGAAGTCAAGGGATGTGAGGAACAAGATGGTGGAGCTCGTAAAGGTGCAGTGGCAGCACCGCAAGGGCTTGGAATGGACCAGGGAGCCGGAGGACGAGATGAGGGAGCATTACCTCGAGCTTTTTCAGGACCGAGCAGCATACTTCGAGGACGAAGTCTAAGATAAGTGGGGGAGATTTGTAACACCTGATTCCTAGTATGCCTATTATTCAAGTATTTTTTGTGTTTTTCTATGGGACTCGACGAGTTGGAGGCCCAACTCGTCGAGTAGAGTCGTCACCCGCGAGCAGTTTAAGTAACCTACTCGATGAGGCGGGGGACTGACTCGGCGAGTAGGTGCTAGTTGAGTGAAACCCTGAATCTGAGGGTTTGCACCCTATTTAAACACCTTATCTTATCCTCCATCGCCCTTATCACTCCCAGAAAGCTGTGTATCGAAACCCTAGCCGCTTTTGTGTGTTCTAAGGCCATTTCGGTATATTTGGTGGTTTGTGAAGCTTGAGAAGAAGAAAAAAGCTTGAGAGTTCGAGTTGGGGCTTAGAGATTCAGAGATCTAGTTCCATATTCAGCACAATCAAGGTACACTGCCCCTGTCTTGGTCTTCTATGTGTTTATTCATCTTTAGACTTGGATTTTGGGCACATTTAGGGCTTCCCAAGCCATTTTCGGATTTGTGGAGTGTTGTATGGAGTCTTGACTTCAGATCCGAGTCATCGGAAGGGTCTCATGGAATAAAGGTGCCAACTTTATGGCCATGAGAGCCCCATGCATCTTGTAGTGCACCTTTTATGACTTTCTGAGCCAAAGCCCCCATGTGACAACCCGAAATTTCCATTCTGTACAAACCATATCAAGTCAGTAGAAGATTAGAACAGTTGCAGTAAATTTCCAGACTTTTAGTATAAGTTTGAGTATTTCAGGTTTACACTTAAGGAGATATCAGGAGAGTGGATGCACTAGAGTTTTGTGCAACTCTATTATTCCAAAACTCCATGATATTACAGTTCATTTCATGAATAAAATATTTTCTGCCAAAAATCCCAGGACTATATATAGGATTCTGAACCATATTTATTCATTAGTTACATTTCCAACTAGAGAAAAGCCATTTTCTCTCTCACGGATCTTCGGTTTTTCATCCCAAATCGTGAGTACCTCTCTCTAGTTGTTTTAAATGGCTTATTATGTGCTTATTAACATAGATTTCATAACAAAACAGCAAAATTTGAGAGTTTACCGCCCAAGAACACCTTGGGGGGAAAAAAATTATTATAAGGGTAAAATGATGCCTAGTCCTTTCCCCTTGATATGTAACTACCTTAGACTTGTATGTTAGTGTATATAGGACTAGAAATCACCCATGAACACCAAGAGTAAGGTGTTCACGACCCAAGAAGTTCCAGGGCCGTGAACTCCTAACAAAGGGGCCAAAGTGTGCTTTACAACCTCCAAAAGCCTTGGACACTAGCTTGGATTAGTTCCTAGTTAAATTAGGGACATGGAAATCACCAAAAACACCCTTCCAAGGGAGATTACGGCCGTAATCTCCAAGAGGTTGGTCCCAAGGCTGTGAACTCCTCAAAGGAGTTAAAAGGAAGCCCTAACACTCTAGTAAGCCTTGATTTTTAGCATAGAACATTACACCATCGACCTAAGGACCAAGATTCATGAAATGGTACTCCTTACCATGAGTTTACGGCCGTAAACTCATGGAGGAGTGGTCCCAGGGCCATGAACATTAAGCAAGGCCATTTTAGGGCCTTAAACCCACCCAAACACTTGTTTAAGCTTTGAAGCACTTCACCACTTAAGTTGTAATAGCTTTGAGCAGCATTTAGAGACCCAAATGAGAGTTTACGGCCAGGAGTTTACTCCCCTAGGCCGTAAACTCCAACACACATGGTCTTTGGACTATAAACTCCCGTATGAGGCTTTGCCCTCCTTTGTTGCAACCCGATAGCCTCTTAGCACTTGACCAAAGTGTTTTTCTCGCAATAGGATGTTTATACATGTTTAATTAGTGGTAAAATCACTAATTGGTTATATACATATGTCTTCATATCTATTTAGGATTATTGTGTGTGTCTAAGTCTTCACTTGACACCAAGCACTGGTCTAACACTTCCTTCCGGTCCGCTCACTACAGGTGAGTTCATACCCCTTAATCAATATTTTAAATGATTTTAAATGCTTTAAACAGCATGTTATTTAATCACTCATATGTATTTATAACTGTGTTTTCATCCAGTAGATTTCACATACTTCAAAATGTGATGCATGAAATAGTTTTCTATCTTAAAAATACCTTGGTAGCAAAAGTATATAGTTTTGAAATGCTTATTAAAATGACATCAAGTCATTGTTAATTATTGTTTAAAACTCTTAGATGTCACACAAAAACCATTTTTACCTTCTTGAACAAAACTATATCTATACACTTATGTTCTTATATATGAATTGATGTTATAGTTTTCAGCCTGCATTCAGTTTCCCACACTCTTGTGTAGCAAGGGTGTATAAACCTGCATGGACAATCAATTACCTTCCAGTTAACTATTATAGGGATAGTTAGGAGATACATAACATTATTCCTATTACAAGGAATTACACCAGAGTCAGTTCATTCATGAGTCTATACTATACATTACATGTTACATGAATACGTCTACATAGATACGCTTACATGAATACCTTTACATAGATACATTTACCTGTAAACACTTACATGGATACTTGTACCTAGATTCATTAGGATGATTTACTAGTACATTATGTGTAAATTGTTCTGCCTATCCTAGTTCAAAAGGATAACTGGACGGGACTAACCATTCCGGAACCCACCTGTTAGCAACAGAGGTAATGAACATCTGACGATGCCTACGGTTAATACTTATATTAGGAGTACCTTTACGGGACTAACCATTCCTTAAACCTGCTGCTAGCTACAGAGGAAAATTGAACAATCTACGGATGTTCAAAGGTTATACCTTTCGGCAGTTGCGATGTCGGGTTGATCCTAATGCAAAAGGACAACACTTACATGATTATATTTTTCCTATTACTTTATTTCGTGATACATTTACGTAAACAATGAGTTAGACTAAGTACTATTAGTAATAGTCAAAAAGAAGGAAAAACTATCATTGTTATAGCAAAACATTCGGGTCTTCGTAGAAGACTACATTTCATACTAGTAGGAACTATGGGATTTTCTAGGGTTTTCATACTTATATCAACTGTTTCATTCAAAGATTTTCATAGCATTCATAACAGATTTCCAAAGCAAGACAATGACACTTAAATACTTATGAATTCACCAGCCTTACGCTGATACTCGCTTTCAAAATAACTTGTATTCTCAGGTCACCAGTAGACAGGTACGACGGCCAGGTTTTGAGAAGACGGAGCACAGACAAGACTCGTCTTTTGTTTTGATTACATATTTTGGTGTCTTATTACAATTAAAGAACACACATGTATTAAAACTTTACTTTTAATGCAATGGATGATGTTGTTGCTTGTTTATGACTTTACACTGTTATGATACTTCACATGACGTCCTCCACCCCGGAACGTTTCCGTCGTTCTTGGTTTTGGGGTGTGACACCCCATGCATGTGCACCAAGTTTGGAGCTTTACGTATGAAATGGACATTAGGGGGCCAGATTTATGGTTTTGAAGTGTTAAGTCCCATATAAATTGACTGTATAGTGTTGGTCAAGGATGGACTCGATGATTTGTTCTTGGGACTCGGCGAGTCGCGGTGTAATGACCACCAAATCCTTTCTATGGATGGACCAGTTGTTAGTGAGGAAAGTCCCGTAGATGTTTAGACGCGAAAAGGGACCTGGGAATCATGGGACTTGACGGGTGTATAAACAGACTCGGCGACTCCAAAGCAATCTGCCAACCTTTAAAGATGGACTCAACGAGTTGTTCATACAACTCGGCGAGTCGTAAACCGGACACATTCTTATGAGGGGGATGAACTCGCCGAGTTCAAGGAAGAACTCGGTGAATCGGATGAATATGGTCCCGATGGTTTGAATGAAGGAGAGCCCGTCGAGTTCTTGCTAAACTCGACGAGTGGAGTCAGGGTTGGATCGGGTTAGTGGAGTATGGACTCGACGAGTTTGTAGAACAACCCGGCGAGTCAGGTCAACTGGGGGTTGACTTTAACCAATGTTGACTTTGCTTGGTTTGGTATTGAACCTGGTTAGGGTTGTATGTTATGTTTGATGACTTGAAGGTTGTTATGTAGGGATTGAGGAGTCGACTAGAGCCAACCTTCACGCAAAGGACAGTTCAGACACTACACGACATCGAGGTGAGTTACCTTCCAGTAGAAGTGGGTCTAAGGCACCAAGGCCGGCCCACTAGTAATTGTTAGTTGGGATGGTTATCTTTGTGATAATTGTTTGGTCTATTATTGTTGGATATGTGAATATGCTAGACTCCTAGATATGTGAGTATGCTAGTTTGCTAGTTACCATGTTATATAAGATAGTATCGGTAGAAAGGGACTAGTCCCCGATTCGGTCGTTAGGACCAATGGGTAGGTTGGACACCCCAGATATGTCTGACAACATGATTGTGGCTTGACATGGGTAGGTCAGCACCCTGGAATGGCTTGGCATGGGTAGGATAGGCGCCCCAGAATTGTATGGTAGTATGTATGCTATGTGATTATATGGTATGTGGTATGATGGGGGAAACTCACTAAGCTCTGTGCTTACATTTTCAGTTTTGGTTTCAGGTACCTCTTCGTCCAAGGGGAACGAGCCTCTAGTCTAGCAGCACTTCACACACGTACACATATGATTTCCGCTTAGAGTTTTCTAGGATTGTACTCTGATATTATGTTATTTCAGATGATTTGGTTTTGAGACATGATATTATGGTTTACATATCAACATGATCTTGGCAATGTTTCGATGAACCATTTTATAAATCACCTAATCAAAAGTGAAATTTTTGGCATCGAATTTTGGGATGTTACAGTTTTTGAGCCATTTTTGTGATCTTATGGTGTTTTTGGATCCTTTGAGGTAAGTAAAGCTTGTTGGTGAAGTTGTGGTGGACTTGGAGCTTGATGATCCAGAATCTTCATAAACTTTCCAAGCTATTTGAGGTATAAAGTTGCTAACTTGATGGATCATTTGGTAACATTTAGTTAGGGCTTGTTTTTATGCTTTTTATGATCCATTAAGCCATGCTTGAGGGTATGAACTACTCCAGAAGCTAGGGATGGTAGATCTTTGCATTTTTTAGGTCCCTTGTTCATAAAAATGCAATCATGATGACTTATCTTGGTCCATGCATGAGCTAGAGTTATTTATATGGTTCATTTTGAGTATTGAGTACCAATAAGTCATAAAAGGGTGTAAAGTTGCAAACTTTACGTGTTAATACATCATTTAGGATCATATCTAAGAATTTGGCTTAGTGTCTTAACCATTTAAGCTCTTAATGGAGAGTTGGGGTGACTACGGAGCATGCTAGGCGTACCCAGCTAGTACGCTGCGTGTACTGGCCACAGGGGAGTACGTTGAGCGCAAGTTTGAGTACGTCGGGAATACCCAGCATCTTGACTTTTGTGGACTTTTGCTTTTTGGGCCATATGTGGACTAGTAGGGTGTTGGGCCTTGTTGGGCCAATAATCTTTATGACTTGGGACATTATTAGGCTTTGGGCCTTCTTGGATTTTGTCCCATAATGGGTTTTGGGTCTCATTTAGCAATTTGGGTCATATTGGGCTTTTGGAGCCATTGGGTTGGGCATCGGTTTTTAGGCCAAGTGAGGAAACGGTAAAATGGTCTTTTACCCTAAAAGTTGGATAACTGAACGAGATTAATATTTATGGTTATGGCGCAATTATTAACTGGGGTGTTGTTTGATTGATTAGCACGGGGATTTTTACGAATCAACAATCCAAGCTTTTATCTGATATTCAGCAGTTTGAGGTGAGTCTTCTCATAGTGTTTAGCGGGTCAAAGGCACCAATGTCGGCCCATGATTTATTATGATTAGGATGCTAGTTGTCTGTGTAACTCTTGCATGTGTAGTATGGGATATGTATACCGTGTGGGGCCTGATGGATGCGATTTGGCGGGGCCAATCCCATATTATTGACAGATTTGTTTCGAGTGGGGCTCGATATCGGGCGGGGACCGTTGGTTGTTGGGGCATGGCCTATTAAATTTTTGATATGTATGGTATGAGGTATTTTGGAGAACTCACTAAGCTTTGTGTTTACGGTTTTCAGTTTACGTGTAAGGTACTTCTGGATCAAAAAAGAAGAGCTTGGGGTGATCGCATCGCACACACACACCATGACTTCCATTTTATATGACTCTGATGTATTGGTATGATTGATTAACTTACTCCGATTTTCCTTTATAGTTTAATGAAAATGTTTTGGATGAAGATTTTATTATTATTAAAAATAATTTTTTGGTCTTAAATTCCGGGATGTTTCAAGTTGGTATTAGAGCATTGGTTTGAGGGATTCAGGCACACTCTTGTGTGTGTCTGAACTCAAATTGAGATTTTGGTAGATTTTTATAAAATAAAAGTTTTAATAAAGGATTTTATAATAAAAGAAAAAGGGTGTGGTACGTGCAATCAGTCGAGCTCGAGTAAGTGATTCCCAGAATACCCATACATGTTGCTATTTTATATGTTATGAGATTTGCATGCCAAATTAGGGCTAAGGATCTGCTCAAGATTTCATATTAGGAGAGACCCATTTGTATACCTGTTGTTTGAGCTTCAGAATTTCATGATAGCATTGATTTCAGATGATGGGATAGAATAGTTTGATTAGTTGGTAAGCTGGTTAGACTTTCTGTGACATCCCCACTTTCACGACCAAAAAAGATTGATTTAATTTATGCTTTTAAAATAATATCACAGTAATCCTTTGATTAAAAGAGTTGCGGAATTTGTTCCCAAAACAAAATGTGATAAGAATTTATCAAAGCATTTCATAAAGAAATATATTTTGCATTATATAACAAAAATTTCGGGATGTCATGTTCCGATACAGACCAAAAGAATAAACAGTACAAAATAGACCTTACAACAGTTATTTACAACTACTGATCTATAATCCAAAATATCTTGATAAGTCATCCAACTTATGCTCTGGTGCCACTACCTGTAATACAAAGAAAAACTGAGTGGGTCATGCTTGGGACTTTGGTGAGCATATAGGGTTTTCAACCCACAAATAATAAATTTATTATGATTAAACATTAAACAATCAACCAAATTTCCCAACCCCGTTATCTTCTTTATTCTTAAAGATCTTAAGAATCGTCTATCCTTTACTCATTCATTCCTAAGGGTTATCCTAAGGAATAGGCACAAAGTCCATCTGTGCCTATGACGCAGCTGCCAATGTTATTTATAAGACGCATCTGCCAATAACATCATTTATTCTCTAATTGGTATAGTTGCCAATATTATTTATTAGGCGTAGCTGCCAACAACATCATTTATTCTCTAATTGGGATAGTTGCTAATATTATTTATTAGCCGCAGCTTCCAATAACATATGTATCGTCTTTCATCCCTCATTCTTTATCTACCCATGTTTTACCCAATATATTCGTAGATATAAAATACATATACAGTTTAAAACCTGTATAAAATATTCATTCATCATCCATCTCAAATAATCAAACAACATATATATACATAGCACATATTTTATATAAAATACTTCATATTTATGTGTAAGATGAAAGTGAATACACGCTCACTTGATAAGACGATGATTAGAAAGCACTACGGCTCTTAAAAGTAATATTCTTCGATGAAACTTGGATATCTTAAAACTCTTTTCTTCTCGGGATCTTCGGGGCTTCGGGACTTGCTTCGGGTGTCGAGATGATACCATGGCTTCGGGGGTACTTAAAGACAGCTAGAGAGGGTATAGGGTGTGAGAGAGTGAAGGAATTAGCAACCAAAATCGGCTGCCCTTTGATATCTGTTTATAGAGCTGATATTCTGGATTCACGTCGTGAATCTTAAATATTCACGTCATGAGTTCAGTCGTCATCAGGTGCGTCATCGCAACTTGGGTCTGTCAGGCTCCAGCAGACGTCATCTCTGAGTTCACGTCGTGAACTCTGACACAGTGTCGGGGTTCGTGCCCCGAACTTCATAAATTCATATCTTTTGCATACAAGTTCCATTTTCGACGTTATTTATATCCATGCGTAGGTGAGATTATGCTCTACAACTTTTGTTTAGACTCCATCGGCTAATTTTGACTTTATTTTTTATTATGTTATTTTTAGTAGGCTGGGACAACAAAACACCGTTAGAAATTCATAAATTCTTCATCTGACTTCTGTTTTCGTCTGTCTTTTTACCGTTGAAATACTATCAACGAGACCTTCGATTCTCGTTTAGATTGTTTCAACCAAATATCACTCGATCTCAATTTCGAGATTTGGGTTGCATATCGCTAAGCTGAAACTTAGAAAAATCATAACTTCCTCATACGAAGTCAGATTTGGGCGTTCTCTTTATGCACGCTCTCGGTTTAACGTATTCCATGACGTTCGTTTAGATCACTAAATCCAAATATCGCTCTATCGTAAATTCATTATTTACGCCGCGCTGCGTCGTATCGGATCTGTCGCGAAACTTCGACAGGTCAAAACTTCTTCGTTATAACTCGGATTTTAGCATTCTTTATATGTATGGAAACCTTGTGACATATACTACAACTTGGTTAAGATCATTTATTCTAAACACTTTTCTATCAAAAAGTCATTTTTGATGCTTATCGTCTCTAAATCGACTAGCCCAGATCTACGGGCGTTACACTTTCCGATGCTCGAATGCTGCTTGTTTGGTGCTTTATGGAACTCTTAGTTATGTGAGTTAATTTTAAGGGAATATGTTAAGTCACATGTTGCAAAGGTTAAATAATCTCAGAGTGCTGGATTTGAATATATTCTACAGCTCTCGTATGAGTCTAACCATTGTAGGGTTGAGACTTTTACTCGAAGGATTATCTAAGCTTTGTGGCATGTAATTGTATTCATGAGGTAGTTAGTTGACATTGGAGGGAGTTCTTCAGCAGCTAATGGTAGGATGGGGTGAGGAATCGTAGGAGCACTTAGGAAGAATGTTAGTGCAACGAAGACGTTGGTGGTCAATGAGCTTGAGGAGCCATTTGATTTGTCTATGGCTTAGAGTGTTATTGCATGAATGTTGCTTGATTTGTGCTTTGTGGGACTTTTGGCAGTAAGAGTTAACTATTTAGTGAATATGTTAAGTCACATGCTACATGGGTTAAATAATCTCAGAGTGATTAATTTGGCCCTATTATGCAGCTCTCGTATGAGTCTAACCATTGTAGGGCTGGGACTTTTACTTGAAGGACTATCTAAGCTTTGTTGCATGTGATTGTATTCGTGAGTTGGTTAATTGACATTATTGGGAGTTCTTCAGCAACTAATGGGAGGGTGAGGTTGGGAACCTAGGAGAGCCTAGGATGCACTGTAGTGAGTTGGTTGCGCTTTTTAGAAGATATTTGGAGTATTAGTTTGAGAAGGTGACCTAGAGGATTAGGATTAATTCTTGAGGAAAGTATGAATAGGTGTGGAAGGTAGTATTGGGCCCACACTACTAAAATCACAAGATTCATACTTGACTCCAGAAGAGTCACGGAAAATCTAGAAGCTGGTGGGATGAGGATTATTTGGGTATGTTTTGATCATTTGTGTATGGTTGGTTTTCAGTATGGTGATGAGCACTCGTTCAGGAGGATCCGAATCAAGCTCAGGTGTTGGTGTTGATCCAATGGATGAGCAAATGTGAGAATTTATCTCATTAGAGATCACCCGCGGTATTTTTGGAGAAGACTCTTATGATGTTTGGCACCATCAAGAAAGGGATCATGGTGTAGAGTTCGAAATATGTTGTGAGATATCGAAGTGTCTTTTGTTATGTTTAGTTTCGAATTCTGTGTTGTATATTCGCATGTATGTATTTCATAAGGGCATTTTTAGATTTCGAAGCGTATGTGTCTTAGCCCTTATGTACTTTTTGTTTACTTCTGTTGTTCCTATAAATAGGGATAGATATAGGAGTAAGATAACTTTTGGCACTCTGTGTACTTTACTCTTTCATTCTCTTGTATCCTTTTATAAGTATTAATGGAGCCAAACAAATTATATTTACGTTTTGTGTTCTTGATTCAATTCATACTCTGATTTCATTATATACACTTGATTTATACGAAATACTTTTGGTATCAGAGCAGGATTCCTTATAGTTGATTTCTAATTTTCTTGATTCAATTCATACTCTGATTTCATTCTATACACTCGATTTATACGAACTACATTTGGCATCAGAGCATGATTCCTTCAGTTGATTTCTGATTTTCTTATGTTTTCAAAAGTTTTGAATCACTCTTTTCAATTCAAAAATATTTCGCACTTTTGATCTACAAAATTTTTTCTAATCAACTGTTTTGATTCAATTTTGCATTTCTTTTGATAAATCGAGTGTACGTTGATTGTTTTCTGAAAGATTCATTCATTAGATTCTTCATTCTAAATGAACATGATGACTGGTTTCTCTCGTCTTCTTGGTTCTTCAACCAAAATTCCAGTGCTGATTCCTGAATATTACGAGCAATGGGCGGATAGAATGGAAGATTATCTCAATGGGATTGATGAGGATCTTTGGTGCTACATTACCGGTGGAAATCGTCCTTCAGAAAGGCTAGAAAAAGTCGAAACTTCTGGTTCTGCTCCTGATGTTGTATTGCAAACAGAAAAACAAAAGGAAAATGACAAGAGATGCTTGCAAGAACTTCATGGTGCTCTTCCACCGGTGGTTTACAATTATATACATGGTTGCAAAACAGCAAAGGAGATATGGGATACTTTGAAAAAGAAGTATCAAGGAAGTGAGAAGGCTAGAAAGAGCTCGGTGAAGCAATGCTTGCTTCAATTAGGAGAATTCAAGGAGAAAGAGAATGAGACTATCGAACTTTATTATGATCATCTTAACAAATTGATCTTCAAATGCAGTCGATGTGGAGTTAATCATTCTAATCTTGAGTACAATTTCACCTTCTTAATGGGACTTCGAAAGGAGTGGAGAAACATCAGTTTGATGATCAAGACACAACAGAGCTTCGATAACTATTCGTCGAGAGATCTCTATAATGTTCTAAAAGCTCATGAAAGTGAGATTAATGAATTAGCTAAAGAAGGAAAAATGAATTTAGGAGGTCCTATTGCATTGGTTTCGAAGGTGTCAGGAAAAGAGTCTGAAGTTGAATCTGTTGAGATTGATGGTTCTGATGATGAAGATTTTCTCATGCATTCAGAAGATGAAGCTGTGACTTATTATTCAAACAACAAAGTTAAGAAGTTCTTTAAGAAGCCATTCAATCCGAAATTCAAAGGAAATAATGATTTCAAAGGAAACTCATCACCTAGGAAGAATTTTAGAGAAGAGTCGAAGGTTGAGAAGAAAGAGAGTAAGGTTACTGGTGAGAAGGTGGGGAAGAAGTTAAAAAGAGATGCTTTGATCCGTAAGACAACAATTACTCTGATCTGAGATGTATGCGAAGAGGATGACGGTGATTTCACCTTTATTAGATATTATCAAAGAGGCACGGGTGGAGGGTTTAAAAAAAGACGAATTGGAAGATTGAGCGGATTCGGGGGCAGATTCCATTGTTTGTTTGAGATAGTCGGGTGTTATTAACTCAGTGTGGCAGAGTTTGCGTTCTGGCATTCGGGGGAGTGAGGCAAAGGATATTAAAGGAGGCACACAAGTCCAAATTTTCTATTCATCTAGGGGCCACAAAGATGTACCGAGACCTGAGATTGAGCTATTGGTAGCCCTCCATGAAGCAGGAAGTTGCGTGGTTTGTTGAGCGGTGTTTGACTTGCAGAAAGGTCAAAGCCGAACATTAGAGGCCTCATGGCAAGGTTCAGCCGCTACCCATTCCCATGTAGAAATGGGAAGAGATCACCATGGGTTTTATCACGAAGTTACCTAGGACGACACAAGGTGTGGATTCCATTTGGGTTATTGTGGACAAGTTGACTAAGAGTGCGCATTTTTTTCGGATTTTCGAGAGTATCTCTGCTGAGAAATTAGCAAATATTTATGTGCAGGAGGTGATGATCAGGCACGGGGTTTCGGTATCTGTAGTCTCGTACTGTGATGTTCGTTTCACCTCCATATTCTGGAGGAAGTTTCATTAGGAGTTGGGTACTCAATTTCATTTCAACGCTGATTACCACCCCCAAGCCGATGGTCAGAGTGAGCAGACGATTCAGACACTTGAGGATATGCTTCGGGCATATGTATTGGACTTCGGAGGGAGTTGGGATACTTACCTTCCGTTAGCATAATTCTCATACAACAACAGTTATCATGCTAGTATTGATTGTCCCCCGTTTGAGATGTTGTATGGTCGGAGGTATAGTACTCCAATTTGTTCGGGTGAGGTGGGGCATCAGGTCATGGGAAGCACCAAAGTGGTGCTTAAGACCACTGAGTTGATTCAATATATGTGTGATAGACTAAGGGTTGCGCAGAGCCATTAGAAGATCTATGCAGACCGGCGTTGATCATATCTCGAGTTCCAAGTGGGTGATTTTGTGTTGCTAAAGGTGTCACCTTGGAAGGGTGTCGTTTGGTTTCGAAAGAGGAGCAAGTTGGGGCCCTGATTCATTGGTCCATTCAGGATTTTTGCCTGAGTTGGTAGGGTTGCTTATCAGTTGGATCTTCTGGACGAGCTTAGTCAGATCCATAACACCTTCCATGTGTCTCAACTTTGGAAGTGTGTTGTTGTGAGGCCGCAATCATTTCTTTGGATGATATTCAGGTAGATGGGAGCCTGAACTACGTGGAGAAGCCCATTGCAGTATTGGATAGAAAAACTAAAACCCCTCAGAACAAAGTGGTTAAGCTGGTTAAGGTGCAATGGCAACACCGTAAGGGCTCTGAACGGACATGGGAGCCGGAGGATAAGAGGCGAGATCATTACCCGGATCTGTTTGTGACTGCGAACTTCAAGGACGAACTCTAGTTCAAGTGGGGAATCCAAGCATTTACCTCTATTCCCTTTAAATGAAATTTCATTGCAAAATTGGCCACTTCCATACATTGGGCGTATTTATGAGTACACTTAGCGTACTGAGGAGGAATGATCGCAGAAGTGAACCATGTAAGCGGGGAATACGAGTAGGTACGCGGGGTGTACATGGAAGATGGCCAAAAACCCTAATTTTCGGACTTATGACCTACTTAAGCAACCTTTCACCATTTTGGACCAAACCCTAAACAGCTTTCATAGCCTCATTTCATCCCTTAACCCCAAATTTTCTTGTGAGAGTGATTCTTGAGCTTAAAGAGTGTTTTGTTGGCCATTTTAAAGAGCATTCAAGAGGGAGAAGGTGGTGATCAAGTATTGGGTGTCATTAAGCTTTTAGATCCTGCATCAAGTTCATCTTGAGGAACTTCTGGAGGTATAAAGTAATATCCTTGTCATTCTTTTTGTTAGTTTGATCTAGGGTTTTGCTATAAAGTCCATTTTTGGTTGGTTGTACCCTTTATTGTGAGTTGAGCAACTCCAGAGGTTAGGATTGTTAGATCTGAGCTCTTTGAGCATGCTTTGTAACATCCCGACTCCCAGGTATGATATTTAATTATTTCGTTTCTTTTTGACAAGGAAACTCGATGAGTTGGAAGCACCAACTCACCGAGTAGAGAATATTATGGCCGTGGGATTTTAGAATCTACTTGACGAGTCGGAGGACCCCGACTCGACGAGTAGGAGCTGAGTGAGAAAACCCTAATTTTCAGTGTTTGTGTCCTATTTAAAGGACCTTAATCCCTCATTTCTGCCTCACTTATCATTCTAACCCTCTATGAGAAACCCTAATCGTGTGTATCCATTTGTGTGTGTGTGTGTGAGCAGAGAGAGAGAGAGAGAGAGAGGAGCTAACTTTGGGTGTTTTAGTGCTCTTTTGGAAGGAAAGTGAAGAGCATCAAGCCTTGGAATGAGAAGAGGCTTGTGGATCAAGTGTTTCTCTGTGTTAGCTTGAATTTGGAGGTAAAAAGTTACCACCTTGAGCATTTCTTTTGATAGATCTCTTTCTAGAGAGTTTTAGGGATTTTCCCCCCTTATCTTGTGGTTCCTGAGTTATTGGAGCTTACCATGGAGTTGAGACTCTAGATATGGACAAAAGGAGGTCCCATCAGCCCAAAGATCCATGCTTTATCAAGCTTTGGGCAAGTCTCCATGCATGAAACCCTGTATGGAGCTTGTTTTGGCATTTTGAGCCCTAGATGCCATGCATGAACATAAAGCTCGTAGCTTTACATGATAAGTGAGACTTATAAGGCTAGATCTAGAGTATGAGATATCACTTCTGCCTAAAAATGTTTGAATGAGGAAATGGTCTGAAGGGACTCGACGAGTCGGTGAGCTGACTCGACGTGTAACTCGGCGAGTTGATGAGACAACTCAACGAGTTAACTTGGATTTTCACAACACTTCTGAGGAAATGAGGGGACTCGATGAGTCACATAGATGCACTCGACAAGTTGGGTCTACAAGGATTGTTGACTCGAGTGTTGACTTCTGTTGTCTTTTAGGGTTTGGTCAAGACTTGGATTATGGAGACCATGGAGGGGTAAAATGGTCTTTTACCCATTCCAAGAGTTAGAGAGAGAGGTTGACTGAATTAGTTTAGAGTTGTGGTTATTAGTGTCTATTAGATATGATTATGACATGTAGGCGGGGCTAAGACCGTTCGAGAGGTACAAGGTTTACTTGTTTGCTTATGAGGTGAGTCTTCTCACTATACTTACCAAGAGTGGTAACTTTGTGTGACCAGAGGGTCTTGTATGTTATTACTTATTATTGTGATATATTGCATTATGTCTTTGTGATGTATGTTGTGTATTATTCTGAGCTTCATTGAGTTACGACCGAAGGGTCCAACCCGAGTTGTGGGACCGGAGGGTCTCCACTGAGACACATCGACCGGAGGGTCTTATTTGAGATATAGCCATGAGAGACTAATGAGATGTGTGTGGTATTTTGGGGAACTCACTAAGCTTTGTGCTTACCGTGTTATATGAAATGTGCTTCGGGTACTTCTCAGGATTGCGGGAAGGTGTCGGCTTGATTGTACACACGAGATGGAGTTTATGTTTTTAGGATCCTGGATTTTATCAGACAACTTCTGAATTTGTATTTTTTGACAAATTGACAATTTTGGTTGTGAATTTGTGTTTCTGACAAATTGAAATTTTTTTTTGAAAATTTACGGTGTTACATGCGTAATGCATAAAGGTGCCATCTTGAAAGTTGTATCGAAACCATGCATGATTTTGAGGTCTCATATGAAGTCTTAATGAGAAGAATAAATTTTAGGAGTCCCTTATGGCATGCAAGGGCATAAAGTTGCCAACTTTATGCATTAGGACCTCTTAATGAGCTCAGATATGAAATTGGACGTTGAAATCCCAAGTTTTAAGCTCTTAATGATCAATGGTGCATCTCCTGTTTGTATGTTGGGCGTAACCTAGTGTATTATGCGCGCACAGGCATGAGGCTTAGTACGTTAAGCATACTGGAGTGGTACACTGGGTGTACGTTCCCTAGATGGGTTTTGGCTTCGTGTGGACTTGTAAGCTTTTTGGGCCTTATTTAGCGTTGGTCCTGGTCCCTTTAGTGATATTAGTTTGTTATTCTGAGTTGGGCTATAGTTATATTGGTTGGGCCTTATTGGGCCATGTAGCCCATTAATAGATTTATCTTGGTACTAGGCCCATTAGTAAGGGTGAGAACTTTGGGTCTCCATGAAAAGAATTAGGCTTAGGTATTTGGACTCTTTGCCTATGATGAGTTATAATCCTAATTTACGGTTATTTGTTCTGTTCTTCAGTATCAAATATCAGACTGTTAGGCGAGCAACTGAGGTGAGTCTCCTCATCATACCATTGGGTCGAAGGCACCAAGGTCGGTCCATTACTTGTTATGAAGTCTTAATACTTGCATGTGCAATGAATGTGTTATTTGATGTGTTATGTGTTTATGTAAAGACCATGGGGGAGCCCATGGCAAATGGTTAAGACCATGGGGGAGCTCATGGCCCACGGGTGTAAGACCATGGGGGTAGCCCATGGCATTTCGGATGAAGAACATGGAGGGAGTCAATGGCATTCTTATGTTTATGTTTGCATGGCATTATGTGGATATATGGTTGGGTATGTTTTGGGAAAACTCACTAAGCATTAACTTATAGTTTGTTGGTTGTTTCAGGTACTTCAGGATATAAGGGCAAGGGCCCGACATGATGGCGTAGCATGCACTCTCCTGTATTTTCCCCCTAGTTGTTATGGACACTCTGGTCTTTCTGAATAATATGATTATGTATTGGAATCTTGGAAACAAATGTGATTGGAACTTCTAAATATTAAATGGGAATTTTTAAAAATGAAAATTTTTACTTGAATTTTGGGTTGTTACAAGTTGGTATCAGAACCTTGGTTTGAGGGATTAGGGCACACTCTTGGGTGTGTCAGAGCTCAAACCGAGGAAATGGTAAACCCTTTTTCCAAAAAGAAACTAAAAGTTACAATTTTTCTTGAAAATGGTTTTTGTGTAAGAAAAAGGGGAGAGTGTAATTCGCGTAATCGGCTGAGCTCAAGTAAGTGTTCCCAATGTAATAGCCATGCTATAGTTATATTTTGAAATTTATGTTGAATTGATTACTTGTTATGTGCATGTTTTCCAAGTTGTATATGTTTACGATTACATAGCCATGGAATGATGAATTATGCCTTATTCATGTTCTTTGTTTTGTTGTGGCTTAGGGTAGAAGCTTATTTAACAATCTATGTAATTCTATTTGTGTATAACTTGAATTCATAGGGCAACCTGCTATGATTGGTTTGCATTTCTGGTTCAGTAGGGATTGAGAAATCCTATAATAGTCTAGGATCTGAGTTGGTGTCGTGTTTTGTGGGTCGTGATGTATGATCGGGTGAATTAGGGGTATCAGGTATAGCCTTGGGAGAAGGTACAGGTATGTATGGAAAGTAGTATTGGGTTCATACTACTGAAAGCACAGGGCATGTACCTGAAAAAATGTCAGACCTGGAAGCTCTAAGGAGTCCAGTGTGGAGTAGTCCCTTTTGAATTCCTTATCATTCTTTTTATCATGTGGTATTTTTTTAGTTGAGGATAGTGATGATCACACGAGGTTCAGGATCAGGATCAGGATTAGGATCAGGTTCAGGATCGGGTGCAAAGCCATTTGATGAGAGGTTTTGCGACCTTATCATGGCCGAGATTACTCGTGGTGTCCTTGACTCTACCCCGATGATTTTTGGTACCGTCAAGGAGGGCGTCATGGAGATCATGGAGGAGCAGCTCATTTCTTTTCGAGCCAAGATTGCTGCAGGCCAAATTGGGGCCCGAGCTCCCTTGTTCAAGGAGTTTAAGGCATGTGGTACGCCTAAGTTATTTGGGGTTAGGGATCCCATCACTAGTCGACGCTGGGTGGCAAACATTGAGAACGCCCAACGCATGAGCTTTTTCCCCAAGGCATCAAAGGTGGGGTTCACATCTTGTATATTGAGGGATCGAGTGCGAGATTGGTGGGAAGAGGTTACCCGCAAAGTGGGATCAGCGGTAATGGTTGAGATGACTTAGGAGGAGTTTGTGAAGAGTTTTGATCATGAATTTGCACCGTCCATCTAGGTACAATGTTTGGTGAGAGAGTTTCAGGATCTATAGCAAACTATAGAGACTGTGGCGGAGATCAACGCCAAGTTTCGGGAGAGAGCATTATTGGTTCCGCAGTATGCTGCGGATGAGGAGATGAAGAAGACGAGGTATCATTCCATGCTGAGGGATGATATCTAGGAGCTTTTGAGGTTTTTAAGGTGCAAGCCCTGAATGATATGGTGGAGAAGGCCCGGAAACGGGAAATTGAGTTGGAGCTCCGGATAAAGCGGAAGTCGGAGCAGTAGGTCAGGCCAAGAAGCCTAAGACCTCCGATCCTCCTAACAGGGGCCGGCAGGGCCGTCGCTGATGTGCCAAGTGTGGTAAGCCGCACAGTGGAGCCTGTCGAGCAGCAGGTTTGGCATGTTATGTATGTGGCTAGCCAGGTCTGATGATTCGGGATTTCCCCAAGAAGAGCTTGATTTTTTTCCACTACAACCAGACCAGTCATAAAAAGGTCGATTGTCCAAGGATGGTTATAGGAGGAGTAGCGGTGGTTGCGCTTGCGTCCGCCACAATGAGGATTACTGATGGCCACCCAATCAAGACAAAAGCTCCTGTGGTGATGAGTCGCGCATTTCAGTTGACTATTGAGGAGGCCCGAGCAGCGCCAGACTTCATGACCGGTATATGACCTATTTCTGTTTTATTTATTTTATTTATACTTATATGTTATGATCTTGTATAGGGACCTTTTTGGTCAATGGTTTGTCAACTCATATTCTTTTTTATTCGGGGGCTACCCGATCATTTGTACCTTTTGCGCTCAACAAGAAGTTTTGAGATGCTTTGGGGACTTTGGATTCCCCACTTGAGGTGGAGATTGCGGATGATCATACCATGAGCACTACGAGGGTATTTCAGAGGAGTGTCCTGAATATGTTTGGGGGGAGGTTTCTTATTGATCAGGTTCTAATTCCTTTGAGATGATTGAAGGTGATCATCGTGACGGATTGGTTGGGGCCCAATGGGGCCATGATAGATTACAAGCATCAACTAGTGAGGTTTCGAACCCTAAGTGGAGGAGAACTTGTTATCCATGGGGATAGAGCCTCGTATGGCCTAACTCTCAATTTGACTGTGAGGGCTAGGGGATTTCTTCAGCAGGGTTGTTCTGGGTTCTTGGTTTATGTCTCGGATATGAGGGTGAAGGTCACGTTAGATATATGTAGTGTACCTATTGTGCGGGATTTTTTGGATGTATTTCCAGAGGAGTTGTCTGGGGTGCCTCCCAAGAGGCAAGTAGAGTTTGGTATTGATTTGGTGCCTGGTGCGGCTCTGATAGCCAAGGCAATGTACCATCTAGCTCCGCCAGATATGCAAAAGCAGTCTACGCATCTTTAGGAACTACTAGACCTGGAATTCCTTCGTCTGAGCAGTTCCCCATGGGGAGCACTGAGGATTCTCGATAAATCTCCGATAATAGCCTGCAAGCCCTAAGAATTGGCGTACCTCATTTGTGTTGTTGGTGCTTTCCAATTCTTTACTACTTCAATCTTTGTGGGATCAACATGAATCCCTTTACTGCTGACCACATGACCGAGGAAATGAACTTTGTTAATCCAGAACTCACATTTAGAAAACTTTGTATAAAGTTTCTCTTTTCTTAACAGTTCCAGAATTAAACGCAAGTGTTGTCCATGTTCTTCCTTTGTTCGTGAGTGTATTAATATGTCATCGATGAATACAATCACAAACTTATCCAAGTATGGTTTACACACCTGATTCATAAGGTCCATGAATATGGTTGGTGCATTGGTCAATCCAAATGGCATAACTAGGAACTCACAATGACCGTATCTATTTTGGAACGTTGTCTTTGGAATATCTGCTTCTTGACCTCTAAGTTGATGATAGTCGGATCTTGGATCGATCTTCAAGTAGTAGCATGATCCTTGCAGTTGGTCGAACAGGTCATCGATCCTCGGGTGTGGATACCGGTCTTTATAGTGAGCTTTTTCAACTCTCGATAGTCGATGCACATCCTAAACGATCCATCCTTCTTTTTAACAAACATTGTTGGGGCTCCCCATGGAGAGAAGCTTGGCCGGATAAATCCTTTGTCGAGAAGTTCTTGGATTTGATTGGATAATTCTTGCATTTCTGATGTAGTCAGACGATAAGGAGATCGTGCCACCGGTGTTGCACCTGAGACTAGGTCAACTCGGTATTCAACATGTCTGATTGGAGGTACTCCAGGTAGGTCTTCTAGAAATACGTTCGGGTAGTCGCACACTTGCAGTATGTCTTTGATTTCCTTACCCTTGTCTTGTGTATCCACCATATGGGCCAAGAAAGAATAACATCCTTTCTGAAAATACTTTCTTGCCTTCATGCAAGTGATGACTCTTAGGTTCTTCCTTGCCTTGTCTCCATAAATCACAAGGGTTTTGTCCTTTGGTAAAGGTAATCTTACAGATTTTTTGTAACAGAGAATCTCTACTCGAAGGGTTGATAACAAATCCATTCTGATGATCACATCGAACCTTCCAATGGTCATGGGCATTAAGTTAACATAGAACACGTGATTATTCAGGGTGAGAAGGCAGTTGGTGAGTATTTCTAAGGTGCTTTCTATTTGACCATTGGCTAGTTCTATTGTGTAAACTTCATTAAGTTTACATGATTCATAATCTATCATTTTCTTAAACTTGTGGGAAATAAATCTTCTATCGGCATTAGTGTCAAATAATACGGAAGCATAAATATTGTTGATCAGAAATGTACCAGTAACCACAGTTGGTTCCTGGCGTGCATCTCCCACACCTATCACAAATGCTCTTCCTTTATTGCCCTGACTTTTCAGTTTAGGGCAGTGTTTCATGAAATGCCCTGGTTGTTTGCATTCAAAGCAGGCCCGACTTCCTCCTACGGTAGTAATTGGGGTTGTGTTTTTTGGAGCTTTCCTGCAAAACTTAGCGGAATGCCTCTTAAAGTTGTAATTGTTGCAGATCAAGCAATTTCCAGCATGATGATAGTTGCACTTGGGGCAACGAGGTAGAGTTTCAGAGTATGTTTTGGCTGGAGTGGGAGTGGTTGTGACTGTAGTGTAACTATTATAGGTTCTAGATTTGGCTTGCGATGCTTAAAGTTCCCTTTCGGGTTTCCATGGAACTTTCTCTTTGCAATTACTTCTTGGTTCTTTTCTTTCATTGGGTTCATGGTACCCCGACGGATGCATTGCTCAGTCAACTGATAGGTCGGTTTCTTAGCACTATCAAAAGTGGATGGTCCAGATGCAGTAACCAGACCTTGGATCGGTGACGCTAGTCCCCAAATGTATCTTTTTGTCTTCTTACCTTCTGATGGCACCATTCCTGGGCAAAGGTTAGCAAGGTCATTGAATCGAGAAGTGTAGGCAGTTATCTCGAATCCTTGCATGGTCAGGTTCCAAAGTTCCCGCTCCAGGGCTTGGATTTCTTGTCGGGGGAAGTATTCTTTGATTATCATCTGCTACAGTGGTTCCCATCCCATAGCATAGGCTTCAGTGATTCCCACGGACTTGGCATAGCTATTCCACCAAGTTAAGGTGGATTCCATCAGTATACAGGTAGTGCACTTGACCTATCAGTCATCGGGACAAGAACTAATGTGAAAAACAGCTTCAGTCTTTTCTATCCAACGGGATAGACCAACAAATCCTTCAGTGTCGTAGAAGGATGGAGGTTTGTAACCCATTATTTCATTGTAAAAGCAGTGCCTGGGGTAGTTTTAGTTAGCTACTGGAGTGCTACTTCCACTATTACCCGTGTTTCCATTTTGAACAGCTTCATATGTTGCCAAGGCTGTAGCAATTCCTTCTGCCGGCGTATTTTGCATCATGGTGGGGTCCATTTGGAATTTTGGGTTTTCATTCATTGTGTTTGGATTTCCTTCACGGTTAGGAGTTTCTACTAACGTTTGAGTTACTTCTGGAGTGTTGTTTATGTTGGCTCGGGGAGTCGGTGATGGACGAACTCGTGGTTCTTTTCGTCGAAGAATTGTCCTAATATGTTAGATAGCTAAGTTAAGTTTTTTTAAACCATGTAGTTATAATAATCACATGTGTATTTTGTATTCATTCAATTTGTTTTTCCCCCGAAATCATACAAATTTTATGTCACAAGATATAGAGTTTTGCAGGCAATACATAATAAATGCAAACATTTAACAAAATACTGAAACATTTTCATTAGAACTGCTTGTTTTGGTTACAAAGTAGCCATATAAGGTTAGAAATGGAAAATATTTTCAAAATATCTATTACAAACCAGGTAGTGATAAACACTTGCAAAACAGAAGCTATTCCTTAAAAGTTCTAACCCTATCCTAGGGAACAAGCTGCCATAGATACTATACCTACCTCCCAAAGCAGGTCATCACATATAGGACAAAATCCTTGAACTGGTCCAAGATATAGCGCAGCTCCTGCGCATAGATAACCGACTGATGTCATTCCGTAGCCAGCTCACTCTCCATGATCTGAATTATGTAGTCTTTGTTCTCTAACCTGAGCTCTTAAGGCATTCACTGTATTGCGATTAGCACCAGAGTGATGGTATAATGTATGGATTGCATCAGAATCCTCCTTCTTCCCTTCCTCGAGCGTCTCAACTCAGTGCTCAAGAGAAGTAGAGCCTGAATCTCTCACGAAGTGCTCCAAGGATTCGACTCTATCCTCAGTCTGCTCATCCCGAGACATCAGGCAGGATATCGGATCATCCTCAGGGTTAACCCTGAGTGGTGCTCGTGAAGATTCCTCAACCTCGAATCGTGGTGGTAAATCAGTAATTTCCCTCATGCAAAGGAGGTATGTGAGCCAAGATATCTCACTGGGTCGAGTCTATTTACCTAATAGACCACTAGTGGGTTGGAAAACATGAGCAGTTGGGTCCAGGTGGTAAACGGGGGATATGCTCGTCCCTAGGGTCCTCATCATCCTTGGGATCCTTTTCAGGTTCCTCTTCGGAATCCTCCTCATCAAGTTCATTTGGAGCGTCCTGGGTAAAATATGGATCCCCAGCTAGGTGTAGTGGATCCTCATGCGGATGCAACGGAACTTCATGTAGCTCCTCGGGATCCTCGTTGCGAAACTTGTCCTCGGGGTCATCAGGTAGTCCAACCATCTATAAAAGGGTTTCAAGTGTGTTAGTATAAGTATTTCAACATTTAATAAGTGTTTTAAGGTTGATACAAAGGCTCTAAGGTACTAGGTATCTGCATCGGATCTAGTGAACATTCTTCGACTTCTAAACCTCTCAACTGTTGTAGTTTGTCAAACTCTTTGCTCAAAGTTGGTTGTGTACCGGCCCGACCATAAATACAATAGGTGCGCATTCCTGGTTTATTTTTGGTATGGATTATTTATGGTACTAACCTTTTAATTGAGGTGTCTAACCTAAAGGGTTGAGTTAGTAGTTTTAGTTGAAGGGATGTTTAGAATTTTTATTAAGTGTTCTCATCGCTGGTCATAGTATATATAAACTCTTATATATTATGGTTGGTGGGTTTTGTAGTATTATTAATTTATGTTTTGTACTTCCCAACTACCGATCATAGACAGGGGCCAAACATGAAGCACCAGAGGGCAGGACCATTTTGGCATTTAAGTTGTTCTGATATCCAACAACACTATGCGGCCCTTCAAACTCTATTCCCCGTACCGTAAGTAGTTGAGAAGTAGTTTCCTTATTAATAATACTTGTATTAGAAGCTAGTTGATATAGTTGTATTCCTCTTTCGAGGATACGACTTCTCTATAGCCAATTTAGCTCTGATATGAATCTGTCACACCCCCGGCCGAGGCGGCGGAACATGCCAGGCTGTGTGACTAAATTCAAGGATCACAGATAAACTGAATATATATCACAAATACAACAATAAACAAAATACAATTTTTATTCCATCTTTAAGTTTGGATACGAGGTTCTTACAGATAATAATGGTAATACATGAAATGCCACAACAGTTAGCCTTAACAAAACAAAAGTACAAATTTAAAATGCCTGCAATCCATGATTTCCAATGTCTCAGTATGCTTGAGACTCACTGATTCCCTGAGAATACATGTAGTTTTGAGGGTCAACACAAGGTTGGTGGATGTCACAGGTTTTCTGCTAGCTACAGTAATGATACTTTTAAAAGAGTTCCATAAAGTATTTTATTTATAAGTAAATAATATTTATATAAGCTTTGAAAATCCAAAAGGTGTTTTTTATATAAGTAAAATCATGCTTAAAATGGTTTTGAAAGAATAAAGTTTATGAGTTTTAGTAAGAGAGAGAGAGAGAGAGAGAGAGAGAGATTCGAGTTAATGTTTATAGTGTGTCCTATAATTGAGCTATGTGACTTGAATGTGCCCGACTACAATGCTTCA
Source organism: Lactuca sativa (assembly GCF_002870075.4). Taxonomy (NCBI): domain Eukaryota; kingdom Viridiplantae; phylum Streptophyta; class Magnoliopsida; order Asterales; family Asteraceae; genus Lactuca; species Lactuca sativa. The sequence goes on along the minus strand of NC_056628.2, from coordinate 200,497,019 downwards.
TTGGAAGTTGCAGTAAAAATTGTAGACACATATCACCCGCTTCGATTGATCAGTCGAGGTTGTAGCTAACAACCGCAGGTGGGGATGTAAACCCGTATAGATCTATACATATGTATCTCACTCCGAAGATTAACGATTATAGTAGTTTGGGTATGCTAAGTGTTTAGACTCTGCTAATGAATAACGTAGAGACTCACTAAAAAGCCTTTAACTAAAATGTTTGTGAATAACTCTCATCCATAACTTACTTGTGGGTAAGTTCTAGGCGTAACGAATTTCATGACATCAAGTTTATAACCCTAATCTATCAAAAGAAGTCGCTCCCAAGGAACAAATCAACAACATTGGAATCCTATGGAACAACCAACCAACATAACCATAATCGATTATGGATTGTCTGCATCTTACATGGAGTGTGAATCAGATACACGCAACGCTCGGATAAGGCAACTTAGGAATTTGAGAAAGAGATAAGGTAACCGAAATTACTAGGGGTTTCCATACTTGGGATCAACACTTAAATCTGGTTATGAAGCCTTCTATTTATAGGGAAGGGTTTAAACCTTTGAGGGATAATTACTTGGTCATTAAGTAATTATCCTTAAGTTTGGTAATTATCTGACTTTCAGTTTCTTACACGTAAGACCTTATATATCTACATATTTTATTTAATTAATTAACAAACTGGATCCTTATAATTCTTCTTAATTCAATATTGCTTATATGTTTCCTTACGTGTAACCCAAAAAGACATTGATATTAATAGTAATATTACTAACAGATGTGACTGTGGTCACTATTTCTAATAGTTCCAACATGAGTGGAAAAGACAAAATGTATCCATGTTTTAGATTTTCAGCATACCATCATAACATCATTATAGTATGTTTTTGAAGCATCCCATTGATGGTCAAAATTTCAATCTCGCCACTCATACCCCAGGGTAGTCTATAACTTTTTCTCCCTTATCTTTATTTTATTTTTGCATACAATGAGGGCATTAGGGTATCAGGTGGAATCGAGGAAATTAAATGCTAGTTGAAATTTGGTCCTAAATTTAAATTTTATTTGGGAATGAATATGAAACAATAGTATTTTTTGGAGTTATGAATACTAATTTGAAGTGAGTCTAAGGTAATATTTAGTTCATATGTATAGTGTTTGTGGATTTTCTACATTTTAGAAAAACTTTGATTTGTAAATAGATATTTGTTGGTTTGAAAGTTACAATATGTTTTGCAAATTTGATGTAAGTAAACCCATTAGAGAATCCATAGTCAAAATAGGTTGATTGAGTTTAGTTTATTTGATGTTTGAGTTTTATTTAGTCTTGGTTAAATACTAACTAAGTGGCAGTTCAGGAGTGGAGTCATTTGTGGCTTTTGAAGTCCAGTTTAGATCCCTGATGGATGATATATTCCATGTGATGCATAATGACTCGGATCGGGATGCGCTGAACTCTGTTCTAACACCCCGAGTTCAGAAGTGCAAATTCAAGGTTCTTAGTGTAAATAAGGAAGGTCGACTCAGCGAGTCGATGGATAGACTCAGCGAGTCGAGTCGCGATTCTGGTCATGTGTTAAGTGACCAACTTGGCGAGTCGGAAGTGGACTCGACGAGTTGCTGCTGAAAGGAGAAAACCCTAATTCCGGGAGTTGTGCCCTATATAAAGCTCATTATAGCCACCCTCAGCCTCTTTACTGCCCATTTGAGTTCCAGAAACCCTAATTAGTGTGTGTGAGCCTCCATTGTTAAAGTTTGAGATTGGAAGAAGAAATTGGTGAAGAGAAGTTGGAGGACTTTGAGGATAGCATCAAGAGAGCTTGTGGATCTGAAGTCTACATTAGTTTAGACTCATCTTTAGGGTAAGAAGTCACATCCTTCAGCCTATTTCCTTGATTGTTCATCCATGGTGGTTGTTTTAGGATTCTTTAGCATGATTAAGATCTATTTTGGGTATAGATTCTAGATCTGAGGTTGCAACTTCAGATCTAGGTTGTGTTAGAGCCATGAGGGCAGAAAGCATCAGCCATGGGGCTTGATTGAGAGTGCCTTTGTCCCAAAACCTTCTTGTAGCTTGGTTGGAGCTTGTTGAGCCTTGCATGCACGTAAAGTTGGAAACTTTACGTGTGAATCCGGCCCTAGGAGTCCAGATCTATGTACTGGAAGCAATGGAATGGCCTGTAATCGTCTGAATAAAGATGTCACGTGTGGACTCGGCGAGTCTATTCTTGGACTCGGCGAGTCTGGTCGTGGAACCATAACCTTTTCTAGTTAAGCCGTGAATCGGTGAGTCGAGGGACGACTCGGTGAGTTGAGCAGGATGGGACTCAGAGATTGTTGAACTCGACGAGTCTTAGGACGACTCGGCGAGTTGAGTCGTGATATGGGAGTTTTGAGTATGTGAACTCGACGAGTCAACGGGTTGACTCGGTGAGTAGGGTCAACAGGAAGGTTGACTTTGACTGAGGATTTGGACTTTGACCAAGGTTGACCAATTGACTTCAAGGGGTATTTTGGTAATTATTGGTATTTATTGGATTTGGTTATTTGGTAATGTTCAGTGGTGGAGTTCGTGTTCGTGGTCGGAGCAGCGTGATCTTATTCTTCAGTCGGCAGTTACGGGTGAGTTATCCTCATTATACTGACAGGGTCTACGGCACCAAGGTCGGCCCTCTATCGGATGGAAATCTAGGTATTGTTGTTATGTTATTGCTTTGCTATGTTTACCTCCTGGTAGTTAGGATGGTATATGTTAGAGACCTGGTTAAGGTCGGTCTCCTGATAGTTAGGATGGTATATATGTGACCAAAAGGTCTTATGTGCTATGAAGACTATGAGATATATGTTGTTAGATTTTATGAGAGTTGTATGTGTTATGTTACGATATGAGCAGTATGTTATGGACCGGAAGGTCATCATGTTATAGAAGGTCTTATGTGCTATGAAGAGTATGAGATATATGTTGTTAGATGTTATGAGATTTGTAGGTGTTATGTTACTATATGAGCAGTATGTTATGGACCGAAAGGTCATCATGTTATATGTGGTTATGTGATATGTATGTGTTATGTATGTTATGTATGATAAGGACCGGAAGGTTAAGATGATATTTTTGTATGTGCTATGTATGCTACGTATGGTAAGGACCGGAAGGTCAACAGAGTATGGACCGGAAGGTCAACAAAGTTATGGGATGAAAATCCCCTGAGACATTCGGATCGGAAGATCCCATGGAGTTATGACCTAGAAGGGCGTATGTGTTGTTATGGCCTGGAAGGGCGTATGTGTTGTTATGGCCTGGAAGGGCGCATGTGTTGTATGTAGTATTTTGGGGGTAACTCACTAAGCTTTTGGACTTACAGTTTCAGTGCAATGTTTCAGGTACTTCAGGAGACCGTTGCAAGGCGAAGGCGTGATCGTACCGTTCCTCAGTTTTATGTTGATGTTTCTGGGATACTCTGATAATAAATGAACTGAAAACCTTTTTGTAATAACTTAATGAAAATGGTTGTTTTTGAAAAGTTTAAATTGGTTGTAAATTTTATGGTCGTTACATCTGTTACACGAGTTTCATTGAAATTCATAGACTCCACTAGTGGCCTTTGAGACTTTGGGAGCTTTAATGAGTTTCATTCAAAAGTTACGAACTATAGTAAGATTATTAATATAACGAGAGTTAGTTTGTTTTGTTGTTTAATTTTATGTTGATAAAGTAAAGAGTCAATAAATATTAAAAAAAATTAGAAAATTTTAAAAAGGATAAAAAAAAACAAGACAATAATTGTGAAAAAAATGAAAAGAAGAAAAGAAAATAGTGGAAAAACAAGAGGAAATGAATAGTTATATATTAGGGTATCCAATATACAATATTTTGTTTTTAGTTGATTCACTTAGAAATTTGGAAATGAAGTTTGATACTTCGTAGTTTTTGAATGGTAAATTCTACAGTATGCAAAAATGAGTAAAATTCAAGTTGAGGGATAGTTGCTTACGATGATAAAGAGTATTTGAAACATAAAAAAGTTAAAAGGAACATTACAAAAATAGATTCTTCATCTAAATATAATTGATGACTTTTCTTTGAGTTATTCTTTTTGGTTGTGATGGGTAATGGTATATAAGATTTGATGTTGAGATGAAATTGTGATTTTGGTATGAATTAAGTCTTGTTTTGGGTGATGGAAATCAAAGAATAAGTATAATGTATTTTGATATTGCTTATTTTATACATATATATTGCATGCGATATCGAGTACATTTATCATATGTTTTGATACAATAGGAGAAAAAGGTGTTATTGTAGTTACATTGTCAATTTGCAGACTATTTACATTGCTAGATAAAAAGGAGTTTAAATAGAGCTGGAAATTGGATTGGATTGATGTATACAATAAAGATACTGAAAAGAGTCATACACGTTGTGTTACACATGAATATGTGTTATGCCATTTTCTTGGAGGGTACATGACAAAACCTATTATGTGATGCATCAACTCAACATATGTGTCATGTAAGTTGCAAAATCCCTATAAACAATTTAAAATGTTTAATCAAAATGGGGGGTAAATACGATACATTACACCACCTTTGTCGAAAAGTAACTCCAAGAACATCATTCTAAGGGTATGAAAGGTGGACAAAGGGTTTTTAGGATGATATGGAGCAGAGATATAAGGGATCAAAGAGACGAATTGAGCGCAACTTCGTAGAGTGTGGTTTATTGACCATATTTGGCATCCTTTGTGATTTCTGTTATCTTTTACTTTCTGATTTATGGTCGTAATTTTCCTTTGTGTTTAGCTTGATGAATTCTTTAAATATTTGTTTGATTTTCTGTTTTTATTATTTAAAGTTATTTAATTTATTGTGTTAAGTTTGATTGAAGATCTATATATATTGAAGATTATTCTTTGTTACCTCTTGTTGATTTTATGTAGTTAGGGGACCAATCTACTACGTTTTCTTGAATCATAACTGTTTCATGATTATTAAAATAGTTATGACTAATGATAGACCAAATCGTAGGGATAAACTAACAAGGAATGAACTTTAATGTGTGTGATTACATATGATGACCAATTCATGCATTAATTAATTCTTATGACCATCAAGATTTATAAATATCAAATCTTCCATAACACGAACCTCAGACTGAGAATTTAGATAGTTAATTGGATGACCATTGTATTAATTGTCTTTATGATCATTAAGGTTAGAATTTGACCAAGAGGCTTAACCAATTTAGAAATTGGTGAATAATGAATACATGTCCATAACACTTTAGTAATCAACCATAATTTTAAGGAGTATTCAAAGCGGTTTGTTTCCAATCAGTTTATTTTTAGCTTATTACTTATTAATTTGTGTTTACCTAAGTTTAATAATCAGTTCCTACTTATATTTTTTGTTTGATAGTTTAACCTATAATCTAACATTCTAATATTAATTCACTATAGTTTTGCTTGTGTTCGACACCCGTTCTTACCAACAGTATGCTATGATATGATTGGGTCACACTTTCCCAGTTGTCTTGAATTCCCTAGTTAAAGTAAAAGTGGTTTTATAATTTAAAATGAGGTTTACAAATCAAAGTATTTCGAGGTGAGATGCAGCAAGCCAACTGGACACAAAATTCCCACTATGCATCTTACTCGGAGACTGAAATCTCTACAAGGGAGTATGCTCAAGTTTCAAAGTTAGTACCATATAGAATTATAGATACACATAATGGATGGAGATATTAGGGATAGTAGACAAATAGAATTGCAAACATATAAATGAGTTGAAGGTTGTTTAGACCCATATGGTCTCTAAGGTTAAGTAGAATCGCATCACCCATGAACACCAAATCTTCCAGTTAGTGTACCACTTGTCAATTTAAATATGATCACATAACCCAAACATGGGGTGTTCTATGTTGACAATGATTGGCAAATGTTACTTTTGCATACTAGGGAAATATCCAAAGCCGCTACTTCTCATCTCTTTTATATTATATATAAGTGAAATCATAAAGACATATCCAAGAGGTTTCACTTTCTAATATCTTTCGAGTAGGAAAAAATAAAAATAAAACTTATAAGCATATAGATTTCACTGTAGTTAAGCATGAGATTATTGATGAGGTTGTTGACATGACGAATCGGTATTCTAAATTTGTATAGTATATTAGATCTATTGTAAATATATGATCTCCATAAGATATAAAGAGTTGTTCATATAGTGTATTTTTTAGTACTTAGTACATTTTTAACATCACCAAAATAGGGAGATTGTTAGGATCAAAACTTATGATTTGATGAGTCGAAGTACTACATCATCCGATTAATAGAGCAACAAGTCAGTTGAGCTAGTGCCATTAAATGGATCTATATTAAAAACGATAGTTGAATGAAGACTTGTTCTAGAAGCATCAATCTCGATATCTTAGTGTGTAGGATTGACTCAAATACATATAAAGATTTGTTTGCTTATCTGATGGAAGGATCCATATGTTAAAGGGATTTCACTTTATCATCCGGACCTAGTATATATGTTATTCTAGAATTTACGTATTCTGGAAATCTTCTTGTGCAAAATATTGTAATAGTTTTTTGTGTGAAAATCAATAAGATTGTGTCGAATATGAATAAGTTTATGATTCTTTATCTTTGATTTTAATTTTTATATAACGTTTTTAGTATTTATTGATTGAATAAGTTATTATGGGACCAACATTTTATCCATGACCATGTAACATCAACAACGCTCCCGTAATCCTAACTGGAAAGATGGTATGACAAAAAACTTTAAAGCTCTAATTGAAAATAATACTTGGGTTTTAGTACCAAGAAAATCATACATGTATGTCATATTGTCCATGTAGATTTTTGGACATACATTTGAATTATATGGTTCCTTTGAGCGGTACAAAGTGCGGTTAGTTAGAGATGGAGTATTAAAATACGTGGGTTGGATTTCAACAAAAAATTTAGCCATGTGTTCAAACCAACCATATGTACGACCAATACAACAAGTTAACATCAAAGATTCATTTTTCTTTACAATGAAAACTGGATTGTTTAAATGTAACAATCGATCATATTCATGGACACTTTAAAATCGGACCAACTTTTCCTTCTAAATAGATCATTGTACGACTTAAAACAAGCTCTACGAACTTGGTTCTAAATATTTTTCTGAATCGGTGTTAACAAATATTAACAATAAGTGTGATCACTCTCTATTTATCATCCTCCGTTTTAAGATGTTTCTTACCTTCTTATCTACATAGAAAAAATTATTCTACACACCTTCTCTCAAGAAAGTCATAGACCATTCATAACACTTATTGCCACTAAATTTGCTATGAAGGATCACAGGTAACTTAACTATTCTTTTTTGAATTGTTATTAATCATCATTAAACTACCTCTTTCTTAACAAATCCCAATATACAAAGAATATCACTAAGCAAACGATAATATCCTCGTGCAAACCATCTCAAACTCCTACTGACATGTATGCCAAATTGGACATATTAACTGATAATCAGTTTCAGATCCTACTTATTACCGCAATGTAACCGATGCTCTTTAATAAATCATATTTACACAACTAAATATATATTATGCAATTAAACTAGTTTGTCTTCACATGAATAATCCACAATCCAAATAAATGCACTCATACATATAATTTGATATTACACGGCATAGTCCCATATGATTTACACCTCTCCAAATCCAAAACCATAACCTTGTGATGCTACACTGATGCGAGTTGGGAGTGTCTGGATGCACGAAGATCCATCATCGGTTATTGTTCCTTTCTTAAGGAAAACTTATTCATGGTCTTTAAATAGACAACCAATTATCTCATACTCTAGTGTTTGAAGCTAAATTTCATATTATTACAAGTATAGTATCTCTAACACATTAGTTACAAAACTCTCACTTAAACTACATATCCATCTCACAAAAGTCACCATTATGTATTATAACAATGTGAGTGATATGTACCTCTCAGGAAATCCAGTTCAACATACACACATAAATATTATTGAAATGAACATTCACTTTTTTCGAGAAGAAGTTGCTCGAGTAGAGATTCATGTTTTAGACATCACATGTTGGCATCAACTTGCGGATGCATTCGCTAATGGCCTGCCAAGAATTCTTTTGATGACAATTACGTTAGTCTTAGCATATATTTTTGGATTAAGGATTCTAAGCTCATAAATAAATTGGTATAAACTTGCAAATAGAAGCAAAGTCTTTTTGGGTTGCCATTATAACTAGAAATAGCTAGAAATGATATTAGGAGAGAGAGAGAGAGAGAGAGTATGTGTGTGTTTGTGTGTGTATGTGTGAGAGAGAGAGAGAGATATATAAAAAGAGAGAGAAATGATTTGTTAATATATTATTTGATTGATATATTAATTGGAAACAATAATTTGTATGTTAATTTGTTATGTGATTAATAAATTAACATGAGGTCAATAGTTAAATAATTGATTTGTTAATTTATATTGTTGATAAATTAATAAGAAATCAATTAGAATTAATTAATTATTAATTAGAACTATCCATGGTGTAATTAAAGTTGCAAGGGGTGAATTTTAATTGTTCAATAGTTGAACAAAAGAAGGCAATTCTAGAACCATCCAAGGGTGGACGATTTTGGAGACTCACTAGGGGTTGTGGAAGCCTCCTGAATGCATATAAGGAAATGATTTGAATTGGAATGAAATCTATTATTTAATTAATTGAAAGCTAGTTTTGCCTGCAAGTTACATAAATTATACATAAGACCCCAAGGCCATCAAATTTCGTTCACACCTTTATCAAAAGTCCTAGGAAGGAAATTTCCTTCTCCTCCCTCTCTTTCCTCATCATTCTAGGGTTTCTAGGGTTTTTCGTACAAACCATTAGAGGCACTAAACTTTTACTGCTTTTTTTTCCAAGGTTTTCAAGACGGAATTTTGTTTGGTTATTTACTTTATAATAATCAAAACATATGTAAACCTGAACTCTATGTTTAGTTCGATTATTATAGATTTCCTTTAGGGTTCTTGATGTTCATAGTTTATTGCTACCAATAGAGAAAACATAGATCCAAATATGTTGCATGTGAACTTAAGAGTGAAGTAATTTTACACCTCATGCATAGTTTTATAACCTATAAAACCCATCATATATCTACCTCCCACTTCAATTGTGATAGACTATTAAACATTTATATTGTAAATTCAATAGTAATTTACTATTTATAGATAAGTTTGGCCTAGTCTTTATATATATATATATATATATATATATATATATATATATATATATATATATATATATATATATATGTGTGTGTGTGTGTGTGTAACGCCTGGTTCCTGGTACGTATTTAACTTAAATTTATTCCATTTTATAAAGCAACTCGACGAGTTGGGAGCCCCAAACTCGTCGAGTAGAGATCATAAGGTTCGCGTAATTTAAGTAACCTACTTGACGAGATAGGAGGCCTCAATTCGATGAGTAGGCCGGCAGGGAAGAAACCCTAATTTTTGGGGTTTGCACCCTCCTATGCACCTTAAACCTTTCATGTTGGCCTCATTTCTAGCTTCCAAGTCCCAAACCCTAAATCTCGAAACCCTAATGTTATTGTGAGTGTTTGTGAGCTATTTCAAGTGTTTTAGTGTGTGTTTTGAAGCCATTGGAAGAAGGAGAAGCTTAAGGACACAAGAAGGAGTTTATAGATCTAGAACCTTTGTTTCATCCTCAACATTTTGTTGGTATAAAGCTTGAACCTTGCTTTGTGGTCATTTAGATCTCCATTTTTGAAGTTCCTAGCTTATTTTGGTCCAAATGATATGATTATTGGGACTTGTACATCCCAAGTGAAGAACACTTCAGATCTAGGGCCTTAAGGGGTTTTCATGGCATAAAGGTGCCAACTTTACGGCCATGGAAGTCCCATGCAACCTTTAGACCATCATTTTGGTATTTTGAAGCTTTTATGGCCATGCATGGGGATAAAGTTTAAGATTGTACATGATTATTTAGTCCCTAGAGTCTAGATCTAAATCTCATGGTCTACCTTTTTGCTTTGATGGTGTTCTGATTAAGACCTTGGCCTTTTTGGGTTAGGTTTTGAGCTTAATCCATTTAGGAAAGGTATTCATGGGTAAAGTTGGAAACTTTACCCTTCTAGAGGCATTTCCAGTCTAGATCTGGAATATGGGAATTGAATTTGAAGGATAAGGTCTTAATGCATTAAGAAGGATTGACAAACTGATGAACTCGACGAGTCCATAAGGGGAACTCGGTGAGTTGGTTTGGAATGTTCCCGACTCTATTGAAAAAGAAGGAACTCGACGAGTTGAGTCAACTTGGAGTGTTGGCTTTGACTTTGACCTAGACTTGACTTTGACCATAGTTGACCCTAAAGGGTTATATGCATGAAATGGTATCTAAGGGGTTGCTTTGGTTCAGGGAGTGAGTAGAGTTGATTTCGAGCAGAGACGTTTCAGCTATCATCCGAAATTTAAGGTGAGTTTCCTCCAAGTTTGAACGGGTCGAAGGCACCAACGTCAGCCCATGTATGTTATGTGTGCAGATTAGTAGCTAAGTGTGGGCAAGGCCCGTATCTTAGCATTATTTGACTATGGTTATGAATAGATTAGTAGATTTGGTTATACTTGTTGTTTGTGTGACACTTGTATTTGTTTCTTAGTTAGCTGAGTGTGGGTAGGGCCCATATCTCCTAGATAGTTGAGTGTGGGTGAGGCCCGTATCTCATTAAGCATGGGTGGCGCCTGTATTGTAAGGGTGGGGACCGTTTGCCGAGTGTCAGTGAAGCCCGTATCTCCTCGAGTGTGGGCGGGGCCCGTATCTCCTAGTTGCATGTTATGTGTATGGTATGTGGTAGTTTGGGGAGACTCACTAAGCTTCGTACTTACAGTTTTCAGTTTTGGTTTCAGGTACTTTCGGTAGCAAAGGGAACAGCTCGGGATGACTGCATTGCACACACCATGATGTTTCAGCCGGAGATGTTTACTCTGATATATTTGACAGATGTTTTGATATGGATATACCATTTATGATGTTTTGAGATACTATGACTTATGTTTTGATGAAATGATTTTGATAACTATGGTTTTATTTAATAATTAAAGATGAAATTTTTTGTCATGATTTTTACGATGTTACAAAATATATATATATATATATATATATATATATATATATATATATATATATATATATATATATATATATATATATATATATATATATATATATATATATATAAGGGATTACATTTATATTGGCACTCCACACAATTTGATTTGTATATTTTTAAATCTCATCGACTTTCTTAAAGAAATTCCAAACCAAAATGGTCTAGTGTTAATAAATCAACAAGTTATAGGTGGGTTTGACACTAACTGATAGTTAATAGCTGGAAGCGGGAAGCTGTGACTCTTATTTAATTAGTGTTTGTCAAAAAATTAAAAGTTTTAGAAATATGTAAAATTACAAAAAAAAAGGCACCGGTCTAAAAGCTAAATGTGAAACATACCAAATAAAAATGGCAATTCTGGAAATTGATTTAAATGCTCAATAATTTTTTTTTAAACGCTAAATGAAATAGTTTTTAGATTTGAAATGTTTTGGTTAAATTAAAAGCTAAAAGCATGTATCATCAAACGACGTTTCTTGTTTAAATCGAATGTTTTGTCAAAATCTAAAAGTTAGAAGCTTTCAAATATTTTGTGCCAAACATAAGTTATATCAATTAATAGCATATAAAAGTAATACAATTATAATATATATTTTTCTTTAATTTAAAATGAAAAATGTTATGATATGTGTTTTTATTCTTGTACCAAATGATTATGACATGCTGTTTCCATGGTGTCACAAGCCTTCGACATCAAGTAGGTATAGGGATTCAAATAAAATAAGTTCGGAGGCTATGAACAACAAAACTCATATTGTCCCCACCATGTGTGAAGATTCTCAAAGTCTATATTTCTTTGTTTTTTTTTTTTCTTTGTGATCGTCGTCGTATATTCTCATTTGCTTTCAAATGGAGATTTTAATCAATATTACTATAAATTTGAAAACCAAAAGATTATTTGGAGAAGAAATAGATAAATACGACTTCCTGATTACAAGGTTTCAGGAGTTACTCGTAGTAAGCCGATGCCATTTTTGTTTCAAAATAAGCCGGAGAGTATTATTCGTAATGTTATGCTTCATTTATATCTCATTCTACTTTTGTATTTTATATTTTTTTCTCAAAATGATATCCACGGTTGTTTTTTCAAGTTGTAACTAACTAATGTCATATTCCTTTAGTGGCTGAGGGGGTGTTTGGCTTAGCTTTTCAAACCCCAAAAATCTTTTTTGGAAAAGTTACAAAAAGTCAGGATTTCCTGACTTTTCCAAAAAGTTACTTTTCCTTATGTAAAAACCTCAAAAGTAGCTTCTAAAACTAGTTTGCCAAACATATTTTCCTTTTTTTTCTTTTTCAAAAAGAACTTTTGGCTTTGAAAAGCTAAGCCAAACACCCCCTGAGTTGATCGATTTTACTTTATTTAAGACAAAATTGAAAAAATGGTCCCTACGGTATGCAAAATTTTGAGGTTTTAGTCCAAACAGTGACTTTTTTGGTTTCGTAGTCCTTTTGGAGTGGTTTGTATGTGAAAATGGTCCCTCCGAAAACTGAAATGACTATAATACCCTTAGGGTATTTATTTTTCATTTTTCTTTCATTATTCTTAAAATTTAATATTTATTTATTTATTTTAACAATTAAAAAAAATAAAAAAGGGTCCACCTCTCTCTCTCTCACTCACTCCTAGAAGGGCGTGTCTTTGATCGCTTTCTCCAAGCTCTATAAGAACTACCAGGGAAGCCATAGCCAGTAGCTCTTGGATGAGCTTGACCAAAACCTCCATTGTTGTGTACACAAGCACCACTCATTCCGATGGCCAAAACCTCCATTGTTGTGTACACAAGCACCACTCATTCCCATGGTTTTGCCTTTGTTTTCAGGGATAAGAGACAATGGTATCAAAGATGAATGTGAAACTGATGAGAAAGCCATTCAATTTTCAAACCCCTTTGATAAATCTGGTACACTGCCATCATCAGTTCCAATTTGATCCATGGATCTCGCTCGTTCTTGCTTTATAGGATCCATAAATTTTGGGGGGGGGGGGGGTCGTTTCCCCGAATTTGACCTATATTATGATGAGAGCTTAAATTATCACCATCCCCGGAGATGAATCTCGATAAAATGCGTTCCGTTTCGGGGTATTATGCCCGAGGGTTGAAGAATGGGTCAGCATCTTCGTCTTCATACATGTCACTGTTTATCAAATTTGAGAAATACGAACTTGGTGTTGATCTGTATCGCATCAAACCAGAGTTCATAGTTTGTTGCCCCTGCTGTTGCAATTAATGTTGATGTTGTTGTTGCCGTTGATTATGAAGATCTGAATCCACTAGAACCCTAGAAGTTGCTCCATTTGCATATGGTGTTGTTTCTGCAACTGTCGGAATCGATGGGTCTATATGGATTTGGGGGAAATCAAAACAGGGTAAATTATGTAAGGTTTTGGAATCGGAATCACAAAAGTATCTGGGTGATACATGTATGCCTTTAAGTTGAAAGTCCATTATGTGTGTGTTTTCTAAATTTTTAGTGTTTATATATATATATATATATATATATATATATATATATATATATATATATATATATATATATATATATATATATATGAAATGTGTACACATGAAGAATATGTGATGACGAAGAGAGAGAGAGAGAGAGAGAGAGAGAGAGAGAGAGAGCTGGAGCAGCCTCCCTCACCACCACAAACACCCCCAGCTGCTGCTGCGGATTTTCTTCTGCTTGTGCGCTACTGGATCCAGCACGAAGGAAACCAAGGGAAGCCGTTGGAGCAGCCTCCCTCACCACCACAAACGACGACCGCCGTCTCCACCTCCCTTTCTCATTCACAGTTCACCAACGAAAACCTACCCCTTTTTCCTTCTTTTTAGTCGATTGGAGCTACCAAACACCCCTAAATGTGGAAAGTTTCAGTTGTTTTGTTTCTCCCGGTTTATTGTTGCCAGCGAACAGGTGAGAGGACCAAGGAAAGCTCGATAGATATCGACTCCTTTCCCCTCCTCGGTATTTACCGGCCACACCAAAACTGTCATCGACTGCAATTACTTCACCTTCCTCGATATGTGGCTGCCAACGATGAAATCAATAAGGCCAAGGAGGAATCGCCGGTCTCGACGAACTCCTTCTCCCCTCGCCGCGATCTGTTTGACCCCCACCGGTGCCCTCGATTTTTTGACTAGTTTCGTTCGTGTCCATCCCCGATCGTTCGTGTTCAAGGCAGGACCTGGTTTTAGAGAGAGAGAGAGAGAGAGAGAGAGAGAGAGAGAGGTGGGCCCTTTTTTAATTTTTTAATTGTTAAAATAAATAAATAAATATTAAATTTTAAGAATAATGAAAGAAAAATGAAAAATAAATACCCCAAGGGTATTATAGTCATTTCAGTTTTCGGAGAGACCATTTTCACATACAAAACACTCCAAAAGGACTACGAAACCAAAAAAGTCACTTGTTTGTAACTAACTAATGTCATGTTCCTTTAGTGGCTGAGTTGATCGATTTTACTTTATTTAGTAACATCATGTTTTCATTTTCATTTGTTCCCATAATACTATAAAGTTTTTTTTTTTAGTTACATCGTTCATTTTTTCCTATTATTGTTATATCATTAAAATAAAATTGTTTAAATTTAAGCGATAAACTATAAAAATAACAATTGACTTTCAAATATTTTTATATTGTAACATCTTATTTTAATTTCTTTCTTTTATGTTTGGTTTTTTATAAAGTCTCAATAGAAAGTAGAGTTTTATTATAACCACAAAACCTTAATGCTACTATAATCAAAGAAATGTTTAGTGATGATAAAGCCTCAGACATATTTAGGTGTCAAATTGAATTAGTCAATTTTAAAACACAGTTTTCTTTTGGGTTATAATATATAGTTTATTATCGATCTAAAAATAATGAATCAATTTTATTTTCTTTTATACATCCTATTTCCTTTTTTGCTAGATAGCATTGTACCATTTTGTCCCCATAACCAACTCAAGTTCTGACATTATTTACAGTCTTTTTGGCCTCCGGTAATATTTGTCATTTAGTAGCATCATGTAAAATGGAAGTATTGCCCATAAATTAGCAATTACTATAAGGCTATCAGGAGTGGAGAGACCTCCACGCGTGGAATGCTTACGTGGAGGGTCTCTCCACACGTGAACACCGCCCATGTGTTCAGTGGGTTGGTTGTGGCGTGGCTCCCAGGACGGACGAAGACGCGTAAATCGATTGGCCATTCAATTTTCAACCGTTGGAGTATTAAATAAAAAAAAAATCTTTTTTCTTTAATTTACTTTCTCTATCTATATATACATCCACATATACAATTTTTTTTTAAAACATTCATACAAATTCTCTCAAAACAAACATACAAACTCAACCAAAAAATGGATAGCGATTCTGATGACAATTTGGTTTTGCACACACTATTGTCTGCGGCACAAGACGTGATTCGTCAGAGAGGCGAAACTTCACATCGCGAGAAGAAACATAGAAAATATATCAATCGGGATCGAGAGGCGGCACATGAACTTTTGGTACATGATTATTTTGCCCCTGATAGTCTTTATGACCTTTCGAAATTCGAAGACCGTTTTCGTATTAGTAGAAAATTATTTTTACGTATAGCTTCAGATTTGGAACGTAATTATGAGTTTTTCCAATTACGTTGGGATGCTAGAGGTAAACGTGGTTTTACCACAATACAAAAATGTACGGCCGCTCTTAGACAATTGGGATATGGTATAACCGCAGACGCATCAGATGAGTATCTGAAAATGTCTGAGAGGACGGGTCGAGACTGTACATATCTTTTCTGTGAGTATGTTATAGAGCTTTACCGTGACATATACCTGCGACATCCGACTAAAAGTGATGTCGAACAGTTGTATGCCGCGCATGAAGCTAAACATGGTTTTCCAGGGATGCTTGGTAGTATTGATTGTACACATTGGGAGTGAGCAAATTGTCCCAATGCGTGGCCTGGTCAGTTCACACGAGGAGATCATGGGGTCCCGACTGTTATACTGGAGGCGGCTGTTTCAAACGACCTATGGTTTTGGCATGCATTCTTTGGCATGGTGGGGTCAAACAATGACCTGAATGTGCTCCACGCGTCTCCGATATTTAACGATATTTTGCAGGGTAAAGCACCAGATATGTCATACGTTGTGAATGGAAATGAATACAAGTATGGATATTACCTAGGTGATGGGATATACCCAGAGTATGCTACATTTGTTAAGTCTTTTTCGTTTCCAGCCGATGAGAAACGAAAATTGTTCAAGTTAGCACAGGAATCTGCACAGAAGGACGTTGAAAGAGCATTTGGAGTCCTAAAACAAAGATGTCACATAATCAAGCATCCAGCAAGAACATGGGATAGGGCAAAACTAACGACAGTGTTGACTGCCTGTGTGATTTTACATAACATGATAATAGAAGAAGAGGGCAGAGCTATTTGTTCATATACCGACAACGATGCACTTAACTCACCTGCAGTAATACAAGTTGGGAGCCCGGCATACTTCTCTAGGGTTTTGGAAATACAAAATCGTGAAACACATCACAATCTACGACACGATTTGACCGAGCACATATGGGAGAGACAACACCAAGGGGGAAATGACGATGAAGACGAAGAGGACGAGGGCGATGATTACGACGAGAATGCAGACGGTGACGACGAGGCGGATGAGGATAAGGATGATGATGATGATGACAACGAGTAGTACTGTTCTACGGTTTTTGTGTTTTACTTTTTTTTTTAAGTTAAGTAGTGTAGTAGTTGATTTGTTAGGTTTTATGTGTGTTTTAGTAATTTTAGGTTTTAAATTTCTATGTTTTTAGTTAATGAAATTTTTTTTTTTTTTTGTATTTTCAAAAAATTTATTTATCTTATAAATTATGTTTTTTTATTTCATATAGTGTTACAAAAAATAAAAAAATTTACCTATTTTAAAAATTATGTTATTTACTTAACAAAATGTTAAAATAATAATAATAATAAAAAAAGTAAATGTTGTTAGTGGTGACCATTTCCATAGTGGAGTGGGTTGGTGATGAAGGTGATGTGGCGCATAGGTGGCACCACTTTTCCGGTGAGTTTGTAGTGACCACTCCATATAGCCTAAGTTGAAGAAACATATAGTATATTTGTGTAACCACTTGACTTATTGCCTCGATAACTCCCCCCATTTGTTTTGGAAAAATCTGAAATTTTGCATGCTACTTCAATTTTCAAGGCAAAAAGATCATATGATCCTTTAATATATGAAAATATAATTACTTTAATTTACATGCCACATAAAAGAGCATTTCAATGTACATAATCGGATCAATCACTCCCTAATCCATGGAAAACAAAAGATATGGTCTAACGAATGAACAAGTTTTACATACATAGGTTATTTTATAAAGAAGAGTATCACATTATTGGAATGCCATTTTTAACCTAAAAAAGTGTTGATCTGGGAAATTTTGGAAGTTTGTGAAAGCCAAAAACTAAATAAAAAAATGTTATTGCTATATGACTATATCTAAAAGTCTAGAAATAAGTGAACTATGACACCGACCCTTGGTTTGATTTTCATTGTCGCATATACATAAAACCAAAAACTTTAGCACTAAATATAAATCTGATTATAAACTAAAAAACGAGAACATTACTTTCTAATCAAGACCATATCCTAGTACTCGTTCATGCTTGAACACCCCCTTACCTCACTTCAATCTTGGCTCTAACCTCTTGTAAAGTTCCTCAATGATCACACCACCATCCTTAGTGGGGTTTCAAAGGGAGTAATTTCAAGCAACATGTTTGAGATAAGTCGTGAAACACTTTGTGTGATATTTTTTTTACTTAATTAGGATAGGATCTGATCATATAAGGTATATATAGGTGTTATAGAGAAATGCCTTTTTTTAACAACATAAAACTTTATAAGATGAAAATCCAACAGGAAGCTGGAGTGAAACAAAGTTTGGCGAGTAAAATAAAGGGAACAAACACAAAAATAATGCTAAATAACTAAAACATCCGGTCTTTTTGAAAGGAAACTTCACCAAAAATAGCACCTAATTAATTGATTTGTGGAGAAAACTTCTAAACAACTCCAAAGCTTTTTCATCCTTTTGAAATAAACAAATTTTGTGTATTTTGTTAATCTCGTCATAATCATAATTTCCTTCTATGGACTATCTTTCTCGAGTAAAGTTCCCGGGTTTCTTTGATGTGTTCTTTACCATCACACAGACTTTACAAGTCAACTTGCTAATGGAAATGTCATAAGTCAATTTTAGGGGTAATTTTGTCTTTTTGTCTGGTCAGTAGTTTGTAATGTTGGTGATTTTTTCACAAAATATATTTTAGTGTAATGTATTTAACAAGTGTATCAAGAATAATGTTTTAGTTATAATACAAGTTAAGAGATGTGGGAGTGCACACTTGTATTTACTAAACATTGTTAGTACCGAACCTAATCTACTGTGTCAAGTCGGGGTTCGGGGCAACGTCCTGAAAAAAAAAATTTAGAACAGTACAAGGACTAATTTGTTATTCTTGAAAAATGCAAATTCAAGAACTAATATGTCTTTTCTGAAAGATGCAAACTGTTCTTGTTTATCCGTTGAGTGGATAAATCCGGGAAAAATAACGACTTTGAAACACAGAAAACTGGAAACGCTTTCTTCTTCATCTTCTCAAAATTGATTCTAATTTTGTGCCTTAAATCAGAATTGTTGCATCAGGAATTATCCCAGTTTGGATTTCGTGATACCCAAGGCATATAGGGTCGAAATATCAAATAAGGAAAGTGATAACACGATTCCTGTTTGTGATCCAGATTTCCAATAACCCTATTTCGTTTTTCCCCAACATGTAATTGGTGTCGGATAGGTGTAGCCAATAGAAGCTATGTGAGATTACATGGGAATTTGATGTAATTTAAAGTTTAAGGAGAAGACAATAGACGACTTTAGGTATGTTGGAGTTTGGGTATGTCATCCGAAAAAGATATTGTTTTTAAGGAATTGAAAGGGCTTCAGACACTTTGTAGTAATGACATGTTTTTTGGAGGTCCCACACGGATTATACTGATGTTACTGAGTTTATTTGCTATTGTGTATATTGAGCCTATTAATCACTAAGCTCTTGTAGCTAATAGTTGTGATGATGTCCTTTCAGTTTCATGAAAAACTAGTAAGAGTAAGGACATAACTTAGCTCAAGATGAGTGAGGTGTACTTTCACGTATTGGGAAGAGTAGGGATCACGAGCTTTTGTATAGTTTTGTCATATTGTCCCTTGATAGAACTTATAAAGTATTGGAATGGATATAAATGTACAATGTGGTATTATAAGTTTGTAAAACAATAATTTTATGTACTTTGTATTGATTTTACGGGTGTTACAAGTTGGTATCATAGTTGAGATTTAACAAATTAAGTGTCTAAAAGAGTAGATTCTTAAACTTAAACCTTCAGAGATTAACGATGTGTTAAAATTTATTTCGAAGATTTGATAAAAAATAATGCATTGATCCATAGAAATGCAATGCATTGATCGAAAAAAAGTATGTGATGCATTAATGCATGGATTCTGAAACATGTATCTTGTATGATTCTTGAGCATATGAGTATGACTAGCATTGAGTTATAGTCTTATGGAGAATGTCAAGAGTAACTATTAATAGTCAAAATACTTTTAAGGGTGATAAAGGAAAATGTGACACTTCATGGAGAGTATTAACGCGCTTATTGAGCTTCAAGATGGTAAACTTTCGTGTATTGGGAAGAGTATTGATCGTGACACTTGGTGGTGGTGGTGGGGTAATAGTTTATTCATATTATCCCGTGATAGAACTTGTATACTAGGTTGATATAAATGTACACCGTGCTATCATGAGTTTGTAAAAAAAAAGATTATGTATTTTGTATCGATTTAACAGGTGTTACAGGATAGTCCCTAACTAGAGAAGTATGATGCATATAAGTGCTCCTGAGTTGAAGAACTTGTTTTAGAAAACAAAGCAAAAACTATTGAAACTGTTCGAGCATTCCATGCATGTAAGATGAAATAAAATCATTTGTAATAACTACATAACGAATTACAAGATTAAAAATCTTACACTTTAAATATAAAAATTTCATTTAATAAGATGTCTAATGTAACGCCCGCAAATCCGGGCTAGTCAATTTAGAGGCAATAGGGGTCGAAAACGACTTTTCGACAAAAGATTATTTAGAATAAATAATCTTAACCAAGTTGTATAGTATGTTACAAGGTTTTCGTACATATAAAGAACGCCGAAAACCGAGTTATAACGAAGAAGTTATGACCCGTTGAAGTTTCGCGACGGAACCGGCACGATACCGGGAAGCGTGAATAGTGAATTTACGATAGAGCGAGATTTAGCCTTAGCGATCTAAACGAAAGTCGTAGAATATGTTAAACTAAGAAAATCGATAAAAAGAACGCCCAAATCTGACTTCGTATGAGGAAGTTATGATTTTCCTAAGATTTAGCATAGCAGTGCACAACCCGAAATCTGAATTTTAGATCGGTCGATTTTTAGCCGACGGGATCTAAATGAAAGTTATAGTACTCGTAAATACCAACGCGTGGATATAAAGAACGTCGATAATAGAGCTCGTATGCAAAAGTTATGGACGAAGCTTAGTCCCTACTTTTCGAGCGCGGCGAATTCGATACAGTTTTGTAAATACGAGATAGAATGAGAATTAGCCAACGAGGTCTAAATGAGAGTTGAAGATCTCATTAATAGGAACTCAACGGTAAAAAGACAGACAAAAATGGAGCTCGTATGCGAAAGTTATGGACGAAGCTTAGTCCCTACTTTTCGAGCGCGGCGAATTTGATACAGTTTTGTAAATCCGAGATAGAATGAGAATTAGCCAACGAGGTCTAAATGAAAGTTGAAGATCTCATTAATAGGAACTCAACAGTAAAAAGACAGACAAAAACGGAGCTCGTATGCAAAAGTTACGGACGAAGCTTGGAGACTACTTTACTATACACTTCCTATAAATACAAGGGTGAACTCCTCATATTTTCTTCACACCATAAGCCTTTCTTTCTCTCTCTAACTTCTCTCTAGCCTCCCTAAACCCCTCCCAAGTCTACGGAACCTCCCTAGCACGAGAAGAGAGCCCCGGAGCGCCCGACGGCTCCGAGAAGAAAAGCTTTCGGCTCGGAAACGCTGCTCCAGCGAAGCCCGGTTTTTAATAAAAACCCGCTGTAAGTGAGCTACGCCTATAGTATATTTAATATAGATTTTATTTAATTATAGTAACATTGTTAGGACCTTAAAATAATTATTTAG
The DNA here is from genome assembly GCF_002870075.4 of Lactuca sativa. NCBI lineage: Eukaryota > Viridiplantae > Streptophyta > Magnoliopsida > Asterales > Asteraceae > Lactuca > Lactuca sativa. Next base: position 200,475,500 of record NC_056628.2, on the reverse strand, counting down.
GCTATTATTATGAGTTATATTGAGTGTTATTTAACGCTTATATAATAGTAATAATAGCTAGACTATTAAATTAGTCTCGTCAAGCGTTAGACTAAACTCTAGTGGTAATGATACTAGGTTTTTTTTTTTTGGAAAGGGAACTTCCCTAACGAGGGTTTCCGGGCCAGCTTTCGCGCACCGACTAATCCCTCACTGCAAACATAAAGCTTTGCTTCATGCTCTGGAGTCACTGCAGGCGAACCTCCATGGCCACAAGGGCTTAGTGGTGCCAGGATTTGAACATGGGTCAATAGGTTATCCACCATATCTTCCACATGCCTTACCAAGTCACCACAACCCAAGTGGTTAATGATACTAGGTTTCGTCAAGGGATAATTGTTTTAAGAGTAACGAAGTGCTGTCTGAGTGCCGACTCACCACCTTTCAAGTGAGTGCATAGTCCCTTTCATCTTACACATAGATATGAAGTATTTTATATAAACTACGTGCTATGTGTGCACATTATCTGAATACTTGCTGTCTATGCCGGTTGAACGTTTTATACATGTTTTAAAGGACTTAAACTGTATACGTATTTTATATATACGAAAATGTTGGGTATGAGATGGGTAGATGAATGATGAGAGATAGAAGATGACGTGAGTATACATTGGCAGCTATAGACTTAGTGCCTATGGGACAAACACCGGTAGCTATGGACTTAGTACCTTTTAGACGTTGGTAGCTATGGATTTAGTACCTGTTGGGAATTGGTAGCTATGGACTTAGTACCTATTAGTTAGACGTTGGTAGCTATGGATTTAGTACCTGTTGGGAATTGGTAGCTATGGACTTAGTACCTATTAGTTAGACGCTGGTAGCTAAGGATTTAGTACCTGTAGGAATTGGTAGCTATGGACTTAGTACCTGTTGAACATTGGTAGCTATGGACTTAGTACCTATTAGATAAAGACTGGTAGCTATGGATTTAGTACCCGATGAATAGACTATAGCAGCTATGGAATTAGTGCTTTATGAACGAACATTGGCAGCTATGGATTTAGTGCCAGTCCCATAACCCTGGAAGTAAGGGACTTCGGAATAAACGAATGCAGGATAGATGACTCTTAGGTTAAATCCTTAAAGAGTAAAGAAGATAATGGGGATGAGTAATTGGGTTGATTGTTTGATTGAACATAATAATTATATTATTGTGGGTTGAAAACCCTATGTACTCACCAGGTTTCCCAACCTGACCCACTCAGTTTATGTATATCACAGGTGACGAAGTGAAGTGACATTACACTGAGAGATTTAAAAGAGATGTAGATCACTAGTGTAAATCATTGTAAGTTCTGTTTATGCTTATGTTTCGGTATTAACGATGACATCCCAAACATTTTAAAATGAAATAAATACGTTTCTTCGAAAATGTTTTAATAACGTATTTACCATGTTTTTCTGGGAACAAATTCCGCAACCTTTTTATAAAATGAAGTACTCTGATTTTTATAAAGCATAAACAAAATCGGTCTTTTATGGCCGTGATTTTGGGGATGTCACATCTAACATTTAATTACATAAATGGCCAGGGCCGGTCTAAACGTATATAGGGTCTGGGGCAAAAAGAAAAAAAAAGGTCCCTAAAGACAAATATAATGAAAATTCAATATATATATATATATATATATATATATATATATATATATATATCATTTATTCTTCACTATAAACGTGTTCAATTAGCAATAACAAGCAAATCATTTAGGTAATAACATATATATATATATATATATATATATATATATATATATATATATATATATACAGAGAGAGAGAGAGAGAGAGAGAGTCAAGATCAAATAAGAAGGAAATTTTTTGTAAGAAGGTAAGAAGTTTTTTTCCTACATATTTTTTTCGCGAACAAACAAAATGAATCATTAGATGATTCATTTGTAAGATGATTCACAAGAAAAAATTCTCAAAAAAACATTTCGATGATTCATTTATACAATGATTTTGTTGTTATTCACTAAAATTGTCATAAAAGTGAATTTTTTCTTAATTTACTTAAAAAATGAATCATAAATATGTTTTTTTTGGAATTTTTTCTTGTGAATCATCTTACAAATGAATCATCTAGTGATTCATTTATTTTGTTCGTCAAAAAAATATGTAGAAAAAAAACTTCTTACCTTCCTACCAAAAAAAATTTCTTACCGGATATATATATATATATATATATATATATATATATATATATAGTGAAAAGTTCAATAGAGAACCATAATTATTGGTTCTTATATATATATATATATATATATATATATATATATATATATATATATATATATATATATATATATATATATATAGTGAAAAGTTCAATAGAGAACCATAATTATTGGTTCTTCAAGGAACCAAATCTTTTTTTCAAATTCTAAAGTTTATTCTTTATCAAAAAAAAATCTAAAAATATCTAAATTCATATGTTAACATTGTGAATGTGAAAAATATTTTTCGAATTGACCTTGTGAATCCGGATTCACGTTATGAATTTTTAAAAATTCATATTGTGAATTTGACGTAAAAAAAAATTCGAATTTTATATCATTGGAAAAAGGATAAAAAGTTATGAATTTCTGTATTTTTAGTTTTTTTTTTTTTTTTTTTTGATAAAAAATAAGTTCTAAAAGTTGAAAAAAAAAAAGATTGGTTTCTTGGTTTATTGATTAATTATGGTTCTCTATTGAACCTCATATATATATATATATATATATATATATATATATATGCACTACATAGCACACAAATTTTGGGTCCCATAGAGACGTAGGCCTTGAGCGGTCTTTCGGATTGCCCACCGTCTAAACCGGCTCTGTAAATGCTTTGTACAAAATCCTCTTGATCATTGGTATTCATAATTTTTGGACATATAAAGATTAAGAGCAAGTCTATTTCTCACACTCCCACTTTGTTAAGTCTTTTTTGGTGGAGCAAAAAAACACAAATTTTACCTCATTAACACCAATCTCATTACAAGTCATATACATTATCCGTTTGAAGACAAATACAATACATGTTTTATCAAGATAACCATCCACTTTATAGAGTAAGAGTGGAGTCCAACATTTTCTTTATGTTTCACAAAAAAAGATACTTTACATCCAAATATTAAAAATAAAAATAAAAATAAAAAAAATAAAAAAAAGGACTCTAGTCCCGCGAAAAGAAGTAAAACCCCCATCTCTCATTTGCATTTAGAGTACTTTTTCGAGTTTATATTTCATTTTCCACCCTCACTAAATATAAACTTTTTAAACATCCGCTTTTATAAATTGAAAGTAGCGTCCATTTTCTTTTTGTGGTTCATAAACCAAAAACAAAGTATAACCATACAATATAATGACTCCGTAAACAAATCATAAGCCCCATCTCTCATTTATATTTGAATCTTTTCCAATTTACATATCCTTTTCTATCTCCCACCAAATACAATATTTTTACCCATCTACACCCCATTTAAACAAAGTTTTATATAAACACCATCATTTTGCCACTTTCTTATCTTTGTCATGTTAAAAAGAAAATCCACAAAACATAAAAAATAAACCCAAGAAAATAGCCTAATCCAATATTCTTTCATATTTTATGTTACATAACAAGCCAAGCCTATAAAATAACTCTTTCCTTTCAAAGAGGCATTCAATTGGAATATCATTTACCTATATCTCCTCCACGTTATGGAGTAGGTCTTTGCTAAGAAGTCATATTATTTATGGGATAGAAATAAAACCTAATGCTCGAAATGGTTTGTGGGTTGAACCTAATAAGATGGCAATAACAATGCCAGAAGTAATGAGTACATGGTCGATGACTTGGAAACCCGTGGTTTTCCAATAAAAATGTTAGGCCTACTTCTACACCAAATATATCGTATTAATCCATTTAATATGTTGATGTAACATGATACAACATATGTTATGTCATAATTCATCCATTTTTTATAGATGAGTGGAGTTCATTTTTTTATGTTGAGTAAATAGCAAAATTGGTCCCTATCATTTACCAAAAAGTATAGTTTGAATTTAATTTTTTTTGTCACATGGTTAATCTAAAATTGAAACTTTCATACAGAACTGGTCCCTAAAAAATTTGAATGCATTTGAAAAGACTATTTTTCACTCCATTTTTCTTAACACTGTCTTCTCTCTCTCTACTCTTTCATGTTGCAGCACCACCACCGCTGGCAACCATCTTCACACCATTTTTTTGTCCAGAAAAAAAAAACACCATACACCCCCTGCTCCCTCTTTCCAAAAACCACCACTATCTTCAGCAAATCGATTTTCATCAAACCCATTTTAGGAAGCATATACTAGATGAAGCTACCACCATCGCCAACAGAGACATTGCCATCGGATAACACAAAGAAACATACATGAAAATGAATATGTCACCTCTCTCTCCCTCAAAGATATGAAACGGATACATCTAGGATTCTCTTGGCCTAAAAACCCTAGTCGATCGGTGATAGAAGCAGTAGGGTTAGGGATTTCCATGTTCATGTTCGACCCTCTCACGAATCTAGAAACCTACATAATCTTTGTCTGAGAAAGAAATAGAGAGAAGACTATATCAATGACGACTTCAATATAGAAACCCTAGCCCCGGACCAGAAAACCCCTAGCCAACCTAGGTTATAGCGACATGAAGGAAGCTCTAGTTAAGGTAGAGACGAACAGATGACGGGAAGGTGTAGTCTGACAAAGGGGGGTTGCGGACAACAATTTTGACGATGGTGATTAAAGGAGAAGATATTCCTTGCGGCAGCAGCAGGAAAAAAAAGAGACAGCCGATTGTATTGGTGTATTAGGTTGGAGGGTGTGGTGCCACCGAAACCGCACTCCCTCCACCGCCACATAAGCGTCACGTCATTTTTTACCACACAAGTGTGGTTTCTTGCCACACCAAGGGAGTGGTGCCACACTTTTATTTTTATTTTTATTTGTTTTGTTTTTTTAGCTATTTTAATTAAAACTTCTTTTTTAATAAAAAAAAAAAAACATAATTTTTCATTACTTGAAAATTTAAAAAAAAAAAAAAAAAAACATTACAATGAAAATTCAAAAAACATTACATTGCATTACCAAAAAAAAAACCAACGAAAAAGACACACATGACATTAAAATAATCCTAGAAACTTAAAAAACACAAAATAAAATAGCTAAAGCAAACTACATAAGGTCGTTCTCCGAGAACTCGTCTTCGGAGTCATCCGGTGGATCCAAATTAAGGTTAATATTTTGAACCCCATAAATGTGTTTCACTAAGTCATTGCGAAGATTGTGAAATGTTTCAGTGCAACGTATCTCTGCTCTCCTATTCATATACTCTTCGCCACCAATTTTCATTGGTTGTGTCTCTGGTATGGTTTCTTCCTCGTCAAATGCACATATTGCTCTTCCTTCGTCTTCAATAATCATGTTGTGATATATGAGACATGTATACATGATTTCTTGAAGTTTTTCCTCGCCTAAATGAACTGCTGGTTTTTTCAATATAAACCACTGTTTCTTCAGAGCTCCAAAGCATGCTCAACCTCCTTCCTAGCTCTTTCTTGAGCTCTCTTGAATTTTTTTCGTCTAGAACCATCTGAACACGTAAACGATTTAACAAACACAACATGCTCAGGATAGATTCCATCGACTAGATAATAACCATACTTATATGGCGTTCCACGCACTTCAAAAGAAGAATTTGGTGCGGATCCATCATATATGTTGTTAAATATAGGTGAACGATTAAGAACATTGATGTCATTAATCGAACCAGGAGAACCAAAAAAATCATGTTAAATCCACAGATCTTATGATGCAACTGCTTCAAGTATGACCATTGGGTGACCATGATCACCTCGGGTAAATTGCCCATGATATGATGTAAGGCAATTTTTCCATGTCCGATGGAGACAATCTAAGCTTCCTAACATTCCAGGAAACCCATGCACACTAGTATGATGAGCTTGCAATTGCAAGATGTCATTACGTGTAGGCTTACGTAAATATTTTGGACCATAAAAGTGAATTACAGTTTGGCAGAAAAAGTGGAGACTGTCTCGTGCTATCCTAGTAGACATCCTAAAACTTTCATCTAATGCATCAGGTGGAATGTCATATACTAACTGACGAAGTGATGTCGTGTATTTTTGTAAGGGAGTGAAACCGAGTGTACCTCTAACATCGTAGCGTTGTTGAAAAAAAACTGCAATCCCTCGTTACATCTTCAACTATACATTCGTATAAACCTTTAAACATTCTGAAGCGCCTACGAAAATAATACCCTTGATAAGTGGCATTCTCTTGAAAATAGTCTTGTACCAAATAATGGTTGGCTTCTTTACGATTTCTGAAAATATATCCTCGTGTTCTCCGTTGAGAACTTGCAGCTGCATTATTGCATAAAACATCGTATGTTTGTTCCGCCATTTGAGCACACGCAACAGTGCCATCAAAAATAGTCTGAAATTCTTCAGAAGATGAAGAAGATGACATTTTTGAGAGAGATGAGTAATTTTTTTTAAAAAAAATGAGCGAGAAGGGTTTGTATTGTGTGAAAAAAATGAAGTGCTTGTGTATATATAGGGAAAAAAGACAAAAAGGAATAAAATAAAATAAAATAAAAATAACGCACAAAATGATCGTTCAACGGTCAAACATTCATTAGCCAATCATGTGTCGCGGTCATCTACAGTCGTAGTGCGGCCAAAACCGCAGTCTTGGCGGTGTGCGCGGCTGAGGTTGCAAAAACCGCGTCCACACCCTCCGGCCTTAAAAGAGAAAATGATGGGAAGGGTAGCTTATTAAAGGTTTTTTTTGCTATTTTTTCATTTTTTTAATATTTAGTAAATAAAAGAAAATGAAAAAAAAAAATGACAAAATAGTTTTTTCAAATGCATTTAAATTTTCGAAAGACAAATTCTATACGGAAGTTTCAATTTTAAACTGACTCTGAAACAAAATATATTTGACTTAAACTACATTTTCTAATAAACCACAAGGACCAATATTGCTATTTACTCTTTTATATTTCACAAAAAAACATAACACTACAGTAACTACAAAACCAATAATAGTACAACAATACATTATTCTAAAAAGTTCGGCATAGCGCGTTATTGCTTCAAGGCCTGCACTTGACGTCAAACTTTAATAAACTGTCACCTTAAGTCGTATATGTATATATAAAAATGAATAATAGTAGATAATATATAATTATCGATTATATACAAGATTGTCGCCTTAAGTCACACCTTACAAACGACATGGTCCGTCACGACTCGTAAAAACTTAAAATTTGACCCGATTGTGCATGGTCTTTTTGGGTTGCCTTCACCAAAACAACTTGAATGGAGAAATAATAGAGAAAGGGGTTATTATGATTTATTAATATGTTATAAGAATAATATATTAAAGGAAAAATCATATTTGTTTAATTAATATTGGTCAATAATTAATTAAGAATTAATTTTGTGATCAAGTGTAATTAATTAAACTAGAGCGGCTGAATTGTAATTATGTGATAGTTACAAAATATGGTAATGGTTATCCTAAATATGGTTGAACGAATTCAAGGAGATAAGGATCCTTGAAATCGTCCAAAGGATAAGGGTTTTCAAGACTTATCTTATTGTTACTTGGTGGGCAAACAACTAGATAAGGATAAGGACTGAAACCCTAATCCCTACACCTATATAAAGACCCCTTGGCTAATGAAATTCGTCCATGCCTGGTCTAGGGTTCCTAGGGACAAATTTCATACCTCCTCTCTCTCTCTCTCTCTCTCTCTCTCTCTCTCTCTCTCTCTCTCTCTCTCTCTTGCCTCTCCATTTGCTCTTGGTGTTTGTGAGTCATTAGAGGTACTACACTTGTGGTACTTGCTTTCAAAGACAAGAAGATTCAAGATTTAAGTTGTTATTACAAATATAACAACAAGAGGTATGTGATCTAACCTTCTATGTAGATTTCGAAAATACTAGGGCATATTAGGGTTTCTATATGTGTTCATAATGTTGTGTATCTAATAGTGAAAATATAGATCCAATTATAGGGTTGCATGCACACATAGGATTGTTTGTACAAAACCCAACAGTTACATCTATTATTTTGAATCTTGATAAGAGATCCCCCTCTCATTTATTTGGATCCCCTTTTCAAGTGTACATGTCCATTTCCACCCCCACAAGATCCAACTTTTTACCCGTCTACACCCCCATTTAAACAATTTTATATAAACACCATCATTTTGCCACTTTATTCTCTGTCATGCTAAAAACAAAATGGTAAATTACATCAATCGTCCCTCGTACACATGTCAGAAAACGTGTATAGTCCATATTTTTAAAATTTAACTCGGACTTTCCTCGTTTGTTTAAAACTTGCACATTTCATCCCTCTGGACATAAAAATACTATTTTGGCTTTAATTTTTTTTTTAATTTTCTATTATTGTTTTATAATATATATATGGTAGCCACCCTCCCTCTTCCTTTTCCTAGTGTCCTTTCCTCCCAATAGAAACCTCCCCATCTCCGATCAAAATCCTCAGGCGAATCACCGGCAGATTTTCCACCGCCGCTTCATTTTGGTTCCAGACTCGTCACACCACCTATTCTCTTCATCTTGACTCGACTCAAAACCGGTTACAACCTCCTTCCCACCATCTAACAACTTCCTAAATCCATCGGTCAGACTCTAACTGTGATTGCGACGCAATCTAGAAAAATAGATTATTAGTGGTGGTGATGCTCGATCTGAAACCCCCAAAGTGAAATCCTTCATGAAACGTCCAAAGTTCTTGATCTGAAACCACACATTTCCCCGTATATGAATCTAAAACCCTAGGCGCACAGGTGAAGAAGGAGATCATCTATCGGAAAAGGAGGAAGAGAGAAATGTAGTACCAGTGATGGCGCACAGGTAAAGAAGGAGATCATCAATCTCGAAACCCTAGGCGGCGATTGGAAATCCTAATTTGTGTTCTTTGTTGTTGAAGGTCATCGACAGGACAAGAGTTGTGCTGGTGGTTAAAGGTGGCTCACGATGAAAAGGGTGGTTGAATAGTGGAGAAGATTACAAGATGACGAGTTGAGAATAAGAGATATTCGATTAGAAAAGGAGTAGGAAAAAGATGTCATGGTTCTGGACAATAATAATGGTGGTAAGTGGTGCTCCGACAATGGTGGCGGGCGGTTTTCTGGCAATGGTGGTCTTCCCGGAAAGAAAATGGTGGTGTTTGTGATTTTTTTGTAAAGGTGAGGTTTTTTGGAAATGAGGAGATATACATTTTTCTAAATATTAATCTATAACTAATATCATTATAATAAATCAAAAATAATTGGAAATTAAATTAAAAAAAAAAAAGATATTATGGTCATTTCAAATTTGACATGGACTAAATTTGTATAAAACTAAATATCAAAGACGAAGCGTGCAAGCGTTAAACAAACAGTAGACAATCCGAATTAATTTTTAAAAATAAGGATCAAACATATTTTCTGATATGTACACGAGGACAATTGGTGTAATTACCCAAAACAAAATCCACAAAATAGAAACAATAAACCCAAGAAGTAGCCTAATCCAATATTCTATCATATCCTATTTCACATTAAAAAAAACAAGCCTATATAAACATATTATATCATAATTCATCCAATTTTTATAAAGTGGACGTGGAGTCTATTTTCTTTAAGTTTCACAAAAAGTATAATTTACAACCAAAAACAAATCATACCCATACAATGACTCCAAAACCAATAACACCTTCCCCCTCATTTACATATGGATACCCTTTTCAAGTTTACATATCCATCCCACCCCCACCAAATACATCTTTTTACCCATCTACCCCCCAAATAAATAAATATTCTAATAAACACCCTCACTTTGCCATTTTCTTCTCTTTTTCATCTTTAAAAACAAAACCCACAAAATAAAAATAAAAAAGATAGCCTAAACAAATAGGTAGATGAGGAAATCATGGGTCGACTGATACCGAAGGCCTTGTTTGTGTAAGTCTTAGAGTCCCTCCAAGCTCAACGGGAACAAGAGGGATCAGAGAATGCAAGACGTCGGTTATTAATGGCCGGTAGCTTGGTTCCGGTTGTACACATAACACAGCCACCGCAGCAACCTACAGATAAAAAAAACAGCAATGTACTTCCATTCATTTGCTATTATAACATATTTATTCACTCTATCAATAACAAACCCAGATATGGACATATGGTATGTATATCATAAGAGATTTGTCTTTTTTATTGATTCCACAAAGGAGGCAATTTCAACCTAAGTTTCATTCAAGGATTAAATGCAAGAAATAATAACATAGATTAATTGAATTTAAATTATTATAACTTACCTAATTTAGCAATGTGATTGTAATACAAATCGATTTCTCTACATACAAATAAATGAAACTATGTTTACTACTTCCATTTATTTTTTCATTTATTCGTGTTAACACTTTTTACTTTGAAAAAATCCACCTAATTATAGGAATGGCCATATTCAAATACAAAGTAATTTCACTGCTATAATTGGGCAGATTTTCAAAATACCTAAATATGATGATGAATTAAAATTAGTAATGCTAAAGTTGGCTAGGTTTTTCAAAATTCGACTTATGAAAAACAAACTAATAATATATTATAAAAAAAGTACGTTGCTATTTAATACATTTATCACGTCAATCTTTTTTACAGTACATAAAATTTAACGAAAAAGTTAAAAAAAAAATGTGTTAGATCATTCAAACATTTATAATCTCATAAATTGTTTATTCAAAAATCAGATGATTATTTAAAATTAGTTTTTCTAATCATATTTACGTACTTGGTACAGGTGCTTGAGATCCATTGTGTATCTGATCACGGGATCTACAATATTCGGAAGCTTTGATCTGTCTGTTAATTGTGGCATAGCCTGAAATTCACAAATTTGGTTTCAAAACACCGAATAAAAATCAAATAATCAAATGTTCAAAAAAAAGTGTAAGTTCTACCCAAGTGACAATAGATTGGCATTGCGACTCTGCTAATTTTTCTACAGGTCGCCTTCCAAGTAAAAGCTCTAAAAGCACAACTCCAAACGCATACACGTCACTTTTATCCGTCAATTTTCCTGTACACAAAAATGGAAAGCATTAAAACATCCTTTTATCAACATTCAATTTATGCATCAAAATTTTGTACTTGTAATTGACCATCATTAAATAGCACAAAAAAGTCGGATTTTAATCCCTAGAAATAGCAACATACTTTCAATTATTTATATATTGCAGTTTTTTTTTTCCTTATTCAAGCTTTATCCTATATGAAAAATCTACCCAATTATGACATTGTACATTTAAATAACATCATACCTTAAAATAATAATAATAATAAAACACCGGATAAGTGTAATAAAGTAATAAACAAATCAAAAATGAATGTATACATACCATCTAAAAGATACTCGGGAGCTACATAACCCAATGTCCCTGAAAGCTTAATGTTGTTTTTGTTCTGGGCCCCATCCATTATAGCAAGACCAAAATCTGAAAGCTTTACAAAAGATAACAATTGTAACAAAATTTCAGTATTTCTTCTTCTTCTTCTTTGTGGTTTACAACACAAAATTGATTATTTTTAATATATTTTAAAAATTGATTTATTTTTGGAAAGGTATATGTGACAGGGTCCCACTATGAATGCAAGTCATATAGCCTACCTAAGACTTTCAAAGTAGGTGGGAGATGCATTATTATTATTATTATGATTCTGACAGAAAGAAAGTTTGTGTAAATTTTATAAAAAAAAAAAAAAGAAAAAAAAAGAAAGAAAAAGAAATTATTTGATGTTTAAAAAAGTACCTTAGCATTGAAGCTGGAATCCAGAAGGATATTAGATGATTTCAGATCTCTATGAATCACCGATGGTTTGCAGTTCTCATGCAAATATTCTAATCCTCTGTACTCAAATAATTACAAATATTTTAAAAAATATAATAATAAAAAATTTCATCTCATTATTAAATTAATTAATTATCCACAAGTCCCACCTTGCTGTATCTAGAGCAATCTTCATCCTGCAATGCCATGTTAAATTGGATCCACTGGAAGGCCCTGTGTGTGGACACATAATTTAATTCTTGTTATCTAATCTTATTTTTATTTTTATTTTTATAAATAATAAAATACTCCCAACAATCTCATCAAAATATTAACACACTTTCCATATTTGGGGTTTTTCGTATCGATTGCTACATATCTCCTTTTCATGCATATGACCCATCTACCCCTTTAAGCTTTAACCATCACTACAAACTAATCAATAGCTAAAAAAAGACATATTTGCCCTTTACTATGTTTCAAATTATAATCATATCAATTTATGTCGGCTTTCAAGATGATGTGTACTTTTGTTAGACTGATAAGTGATAACCACTAAAAACAACCTAATCATATTGATTTTGCTCCAGAGCTTTAAAGGGTATTTTAGGCATTGTGAAAAGGTCAAAAAATTGACTCACCATGTAATTGAGTTTCTAAAGATCCATTATGCATCAGTTCATAAACAAGAAGCTTGGTTTCATCATTAACACAATATCCCAATAAGGTGATGATATTCGGATGATGAATTTTACTCAATAGATCCACCTCCGTCTGCAAAAAAGAAAACCCTAATCACAAAATTGCAAGAATTAAAAGATTAATTAAAGTCTGAAACTTTAAGATAATGATAATTAACCTGGAATTCTTTAATGGCGTCTTGACTAATACCATCTAATCTTTTAACAGCTACATGCAAATTATCATCGAGTCGAGCTTTATACACGCATCCAAATCCACCTACGCCTAATATCTCGCTTTCACCGAAGTTATTTGTTGCTGATTCTAACACGTTATAATCCATAACAACCACCGATCCCTTTTCGATTTTGGTTTTGAAAACACCGTTAGTTCTGCTAACGAATGAACTCAATGGAAGCCCTCTCAAAGAATCTTGAAATTAAAACAACGAATCTGATTAGAATCTGTAGACATTATCAAAACCTATTAAGTTTTACATCGTCTTACCTAATTTTTTGGTACCGATTTTGCCTGATTTGTGTATATTCTTTCTGTGGCATATCCACAAACATATGATGGACACTATGATGATCGCCATCACAGACGAAACTGTGATGAGCCCAATAAGAACCTTTCGACTTGAACTGTGTTGGTGCTTCGTGATATCGATTTCAGTTCCTGATTCGGATAAAAGTAAAGATGTTAGAGGTAGATAGCAATAACCCGGATGTGAATGATGGAAGGGGATATATATACCTGAAGTGAAGTCGGCCATTGACGCCGGAATTGAAGGAATGGGAGGCGCGGCAGGTGAGGATTCAGGAACAGAAATCGCAGAAAACGGAAATGAAGCTTCGGGTCTGGCATCAGTTGAGCTAATTTCGAAATCCAAAACTAAAACAAACAAAAAACCAAGAAAGATTTTCATACTTCGCTTTCTTCTTTGTATGTCTACAATAAACAAAACATGAGATTTCTTTTAAGGAAATCCAAGTTGAGAGTTGTATGTATCCTAATGGAGACAGATAGCGAGATCTCAAATTTAATTTAATGTTTTTGAATTGAACTGAATCTTGATGGGTGTTTTTCTCTTTCTCTCTCCTCTGTCTGCCCACTCTCGTTGCATCTCTCACACACAGTGAAACACACAGAGATGATTTGAGACAGAGCAGTAGTTGATGAAGATGGCCATGGAGGGTATTAATGGAGGGGAATGAGAAGATGAATGCTGATTTGCTGTGATATCTGCAAATGGCGATGAGGTTTGTTATGCTGCTGCAAGATGGAGACAGTAGACTGGCAAAAGTTTACTTTTCTTGAAATCACAAAAATAAAGAAAAAGGAGGGAACTTTCTTATTAGATTAAAAATCAAAATTCCCTTTACGAGGTGTTATTATTCTTTTTTTTTTCTTTTCTCCTTTTTAAATGTGACATCTCATTTTTGTTGACCATTAATTATTATATTTGGTTCGGATCGACAAACTAGAAAATATGCTTAAAATAGATCATATCACTTTACATAGGTAGGCATAATGCATGCACACTTTATTTTCATTAATATTTACATTTACATGTACATAATAGTTCATAGGATATTCATATAAACGATCACATATTTCTTTATATTATTTTTTTCATATAAAACCCACAGAAAAATTCATTTTCGTAAAAGTTTTACTTAGACGTAACGTGTAACAAACAATAAGTTGCGTCGTAATCTTTTTTCAGATGACAAAATTAATTCTTTTCAAAAAAACATACATAGATTTTGGGGTCCTAATATTACTATGCATCATCCGTTGGACTCTATTGAGTAGTTTCACAATGTTTTGCATAAGGAAACCAAAAGTGTTAAATGCAAAAGGTATAAAGCAGTATGTCTTACAGTGAAAACCTTACTCCCCAAGCCTACAAGAGGGAAACCCATGTTAGATCCACACATGCGTGTTTCCCTCCGGCCTATCCAAAAAATTGAATGGCAGTTGCTCTAAGTGTTGATCTTCCTTCCAACGGGTTGGTCAGAAATTAATTTCACAGGTGTCTCTTTCTTGGCAAAAACCTCAGAGCAGCTAAATATGTCGAAAAGAACATTTCTTACCAGATCGTGTCAGTACTTGAAACTCGGGAGCTCTCTGTAATGAACTGCATGCTCCCCAAAATAGTCCAAGCATGCCTTAGGACAAACCGGGCATGTCTCATCAGCTTCAAATAAAGGGATCATAAGGTGATACTTGAGGATAGCACGACACTCCACTGGCAACATATGTTGGCCAAGACCGTCAATAGGAATAGTCATAAGAAAATCATGAGCATGTTGTGTCGTTAGATACTCAAAAACTACTTTATGCCTAATAGTCATGCCAAAGTAAACTTACATGTTTTGGACAATTTTACTAAAAATGGAAGTCGCCAATGAATGTTGGGTTTTTGTAGGGGCAATGTCCTTATTAGTGAAAACTTTGAAGTCAAAGTCTCGAATCGTATTACAAAGATAGGCCAAAGCACAAACATAATCAGAATCCATACCACATATGTTGTTATCTCGTACGATGTGGTCCCGTAACACCCACAATTGATCTCGTGAGGCCATAAATGTATAGGATGAAGCCTCTATCGCTAAGTACAACCCCAAACCACCAAACCTAATTGGTAATGAAGCAAGTTATCGTTAAATGTTCTTAAAGAAAGGACCCTCGCAAGTCACAATGTCCTTAATCGACCCACGTAACCATTTATCAAAGAACAAAGCCACCTCCTCCATGTGAACGGGTTGGAACGTCCTCATACCTAAGAAATTTTTGGTAATGCCCATGCAAGATCGAAGCAAAAGGAGATCACTTTGGGGGTCACATAATTATGGAAGAATGCACATCAAATCAACAGCGTTGACATCTCTCTTCATGGCTAACCCGCTAATAAAACTTGTGTCTCTACTAATAGATCCCCCAATAACGGACGCCCGATGTCAATGAGGAATAAACTCGCACGAAGCTTCCTACCAACACATGAAGGCCAAAATAACTCAGTTTTTCTTGATATTTAATTCAACACCCAATCCTGGACCTATCGCCCTAATGATGTCCAATACTATGGCCACCCCCTTTGAATCTCCAATCACGGTCTCATCATCAAGATACCAAACATGAAAAAGAAGCTTGTAATTGTATCTAATCGGATGTACAAGTGGGTGCAATACATAAGCAAAAAGAAGCAGCCTCAAAGCACAAACATAATCAAAATCCATATTTAAATAGTTTACTAAAATTATTTTTTCCTTTGAAACACGTCATTTCCTACTAGATATTAAATCTAAATTTTTCATATTTATTAAAATCTATTTTAAAATCTTCTTTTTTATCTCTCAACAGGAGTATATCAAATGTCTTCCATTTTTCTAGAAAGAGCATCAGCTTATAAAGCTTTATCGAAATATACTTTTTTTATTGTAAGCTTTTTTAACTTATTGTTAGATAAAGGATGAAATATGTATTTCGGATTTTGGAAAATATATTTAAGACATATTCATTTTGAATTTAGGACACCAAAAAAAGCTAAAAAAAAGTCAAAGATGAAGGAATAAATGGTACTTAAACTCTAAAAAAGTTTTCGCTTACCACGAAGAAATCTAAAAAGTTGTATAAATGGTGATTGTTTCAATTTTTCTAGTCCTATACCTTTGTGCACCTACAAGGAATGTGAGATATTATCTAGAAACAAAAGTTTAGGTTACGTGTCCAACAATTCATTGTATCAGTACTTAAAAATCACCGTCGTGATTTTCAAATCTTAGTGGAAGAAATACTAGCACATACTCTATTAATTAGGGCTTCTTCATTTAGGTTTGGAGTTTGGGATTTAGGATGTTTTGTGTTTTGTTATATTTCTCTGTAACTAAGTGAAAGTATTAAACGTTTTGTATTCATTTGTTTTATAACTTCTTATATAAATGATATGTATGTCCTTTGAAGTACGATACATATTTAACTATATAACACGTTATTGTTAAGTTTGCAAACGTCAAATAACATTGCAAGCAATAAACATACAAATATAAGGGTTATTCATATCAAAATTTAAACATAAGAGATTGTTGACTATATGATTAACTAATGATGCTACGTAGATCCCTGATTAGTTGTTGGTGTGCTGATGATTTCCTCCAATAAGGTCGATACAGGAAGTTATGCTACAAAATAGATAGACACGTGGTCAGGAAGCACTATTGAGGGTGGGACCCTGGTATTGCTCTCTGATGTCTAAGTTATATATCGTATGTGGATGTTACTTAATTGTTGTTATGTGTAACGACCCAAAAATCACGACTAAAAATTTCTTTTAAAACATTACTAACACTAGATTTATAAAAACATATCATAAGTTAAACATAACTTTCGAGTATTAAATTCAAAACATAATTTGAGTATAAGTTTTCAAAACACATGTTTATTATCAGAGTAAACGTTCCCAGGCTGACTACTCTATGGTGTGTGCCATACGATCACCCCGAGCTCCTCCCTCCGCTACCGGAAGTACCTGAAAGCAAAACTGAAAACCGTAAGCACGAAGCTTAGTGAGTTCCCCCATCATACCATATACCATACAATCACATAGCATACATACTGTCGGGCAATTCTGGGGTGCCCGACCTACCCGTGTCAAGCCATTCTGGGGTGCTGACCTACCCGTGTCAAGCCATTCTGGGGTGCTGACCAACCCGTGTCAAGCCATTCTGGGGTGCTGACCAACCCGTGTCAAGCCATTCTGGGGTGCTGACCAACCCGTGTCAAGCCATTCTGGGGTGCTGACCAACCCGTGTCAAGCCATTCTGGGGTGCTGACCAACCCGTCGGTCCTAACGACCGACCCTCGGGGACTATTCCACCCCCTACTGCTACTATCACATATATCATAACATAAACATACTATCAGACATATATGGGGTGCCTGAACTACTCTCCGGTCCTAACAACCGAACACGGGGACTGGTCCCCTCATACTACCTCTATCGCATATAACATAACAAGCCAGCATGCAAACATATCATCACATACTGTCAGACGTATCTGGGGTGTCTGACTACCCTTCGGTCCTAACAACCGAACTCGACTACCATCACATACAACATATCATGCTAGCATATAACATATCAGGTACTAGCGAACTTAGATGATATCACAAAGACAATCATCTATCATACAACCCCTACTGGTGGGTCGGCATTGTGGCCTTAGACCCACCGCTACTGGAAGGTAACTCACCTGATATTGCCGAACTGCCGCTGCTAACCCCTTCGACCGCTACCTGACTGCTAACTCCGAATTGCTGCTCCGCTAGCTCCCCAAGCTACCTACAACAACCCAACACTTAGTCTAACTGACCTCCAAAGGTTAACCAAGTCAACTATGGTCAAAGTCAACCCTCCAGGTCAACCCTACTCGCCGAGTCACCCTGCTGACTTGCCGAGTCTATAAATCCGGAGTCCTTCCACTCGCGACTCTACTCGCCGAGTCAGCCCCTGACTCGCCGAGTTTACTGATCCTCGATTCCTGTCCTGACCAACTCACTGAGTCCTGGCTCGACTCGCTGACTCGAGTCTTAACTCGAAGGGTTTAGGACCACTCGACCTGACTCGCCGAGTCTAAGAACAGACTCGCCGAGCACACGACAAACTTCATCCAACTCGACGAGTTGTTCATCCAACTCGCCGAGTTCATGCCCATCTTCATCTGACTCGACGAGCTGCTCATCCCACTCGTCGAGTTCCTCCTCATCTTCAAGCTACTCGCCGAGTCCACTCGAAGGACTCGTCGAGTCCACTGAGATCCACCTACATGCAGAGGACTTCCGAGTCATGCATGAGCTCCAAACTATAGATCTACCCTCCCCAAGCCTATTTCCCACGTAAAGTTGCAACCTTTACGTGTAGAGAGTGAGATCTAGGCAAAATACACCCATAGCTAGGGTTTAGGACCAAGAGACTCCAATTTCCACCCAATGGCTGATACTTTATGGGATTACATACCAAAATAAACATGGATCTGAGGTAGCAACCTCAGATCTGGACCCCAAGCTCAAGATTGGTCTTAAACATGGCTTAAAAGCCCCAAAGCTCATAACCAAGGAAAAATATGAAGGAGGGCAACGAATTGATACCTTCCAATGCTTTGAAATGCTTCCCAAACTTCAGATCCAAGGCCACTCCCTGATGCTTCAAGGATTCCCACTCCTTCTTCTTCCTTAAACCCACTCAAAAATGGCTAGAAGCTTGAATGAACACAATGGGGGCTTAAGGTGCGGCGTTCTGGGTGCAAGAGGCTGTAAAGGAGCCCTAGGAAGAAGATTAAGATGCTTAAATAGGCTCCAAGCCCCGGATTTAGGGTTTTCCTCGCACAGACCAGACTCGCCGAGTCCACTTGGCCGACTCGTCGAGTTGGTCACTTTCTTATCGACCCGGATCCCGCTCCGACTCGCCGAGTCCTTCCTTTGACTCGTCGAGTCCCTCTTAAATTTAGGGTTTCCTTCACTTTCTTGGCTTTCAAAATCCTGGGTGTTACAACTCTCCCCCACTTAAACTGAACTTCGTCCTCGAAGTTTACCATGGCCCACCGCCTGCGATCTGCCTCCAATACCCAACACCAGCCGCCAACCTGCGCTGGTCTTCCACCTGGTCCAATTGACCTACCTATATCCGAGTTACCGGACTCCCACCGGTCACTACACTCCATTGCAATCTCCTAGTCGCCTCCAGCGACCCCTGTAGATACTTCGACTATCTATAACTATTCTACCCATTCTGCCGCTCATACTGAAACGATGCTGCTGGAACCAACTTGCTTATCTCCCATCTGATTACTCAACTCCTACTAACTCGAGCCTTCCATCCTGAAAGAAAAGCTACCTGCCTAGCTATCCTTACAGATCACTTACACTTGGCAGAAGGCTCAACTGATCCTGCTGAGAGGGACTTGCCATTTCCAAATCAACCAACTATATCGTCAACACTTGCATTCCAACGCAAATACAATACTGACCCAAAACCCTGAAACCTTCCAAACACTGAACTGCCTGCAATACTGAACATGCCTGAAACACTAAACTGCCTAAAACGCTGAACCGACTGAAACGCTGAACGGCCTGAAACACTGAACTGACTGAAACACTGAGCTGCCTGAAACACTGAACTGACTGAAACATTGAGCTGCCTGAAACACTGAGCTGCCTGAAACACTGAACTGGCTGAAACACTAAGCTGCCTGAAACACTGAACTGGCTGAAACACTGAGCTGACTGAAACACTGAACTGGCTGAAACACTAAGCTACCTGAAACACTGAGCTGCCTGAAACACTGAACTGGCTGAAACACAGAGCTGCCTGAAACACTGAACTGGCTGAAACACTGAACTCCAACCCAACTGTGGAGTCAAGGGACTCCTCACTTAGTCGCTTCCACGACTTCTGAACGAAATCTTCCTCTAGGACTAGTTTCCACTAGTTATCCTGTCACTGTGGCTCTAACAACCTTCCGATCCAACCGATCGGGTCCATACGTCACATCCTGACATCATCAATTCCACGGCTAACAACATGATGGCTCCCAGACTGACGGTAGCCCGCAACATACCCGAACCCCAACGGTCCACTGCTACTCCGATCTCATAACTGATGTGACGATCTATAGCCCAAATTGCTGACTTAGCCATAACTGATCCATTTGGGAAATCCGAAATCTAACCTGTGGATTCCCATATCCTCACTGCTGCACCCGAACTGGTGGGTACTACCGCTTTCCCACGTCTAACACGCGCACATGCTACCTACCAATCTGATAAAAGACTGCGACTACGCTCGCGGACTTACAACTCTCTAATACTATCTGGCTGCTAGTGGATGCTACGGCTACCCCCGCAGACTTACAACACTACTACTGCCATCTGACTGCTAGTGAATGCTACGGCTACCCCCGCAGACTTACAACACTACTACTGCTATCTGACTACTAGTGAATGCTACGGCTACCCCCGCAGACTTACAACACTACTACTATCTCGAGAACATCCTGACTATCCCTAGTCCTGCTAGTGATTCCTCATCCCGATTTCTAAAAAAAAAAAATAGCCCTTAGTCTTCGAATACTGCATCAACCTCATCATCTTATATCCTTGATATTCTTAGCGCTTCGTCGAGGAATTCTTCGGCTTGGTTCCCAAACCAACCGTCTACTAATCCGGATACAAGAAGCTATTGTTGGGAAGTTTCCAACCTCCCAACTCCTGAATCTACGCAACCTGCATGCTGCCTCAGACACTGGCTACTAATACGAAAACATCTCTTGTTACCCGTTCTCAGGATCCTCATTTCGACTTTCATGCGTCCGACAGGTGGTCCTCCAATCCTGGATTCCCAACCAGCTTCTAACCATCTCGATTACATGAACTAACCGCTGGGAAAAGTTCTCGAACTCCTAATTCTGAACTTCTCAATCCATCCATCACTGAGCTACTACCATTTCTTCTTAGAGGTCGCGCACTCATTCTGAGTCTACGAGAATCTTATCCATATATACCCGGAGGGTTCTCCCCCACTTCGATCCTGCTTACCCCTTGTTGCTCGATACTCAAAAGAGATCCCGATTTTTGCTGCCATTCCATAATCATTCTGCTAAGGAACCCAAGCCTGCCATAGCTAGGGATCTAACCAATCCATCTCTAACACTATGCCACTCCGAACTAGCGAGACGCACCAAATCCCTCTCTCAACCATGCTATAGTTACTGCGTCCACCGAAACCTTCTCCATAAGAGCACATCCCCTAACTACCAACCAATTATCCGAGGTATGCAAATGGCATATAACATAATCACAAGCAAACCACACTATAACACAACACTTATACCTCAATTTGATGCCGAACCATAACAATATAATCATGACATAAGCTGACAGAAAAACAAAAGTTACGTACCTTCATTACTCAGTGCTGCTCGAATCCCTGCTGAAATCTACCGGAAAACTCGGCTCTGAGCCGTAGGCACCCTTGCCGGGCCTCGACAATTGCTGGCGGTACTCGAAGTCCCAAGGGCAGGAGCTGGCACCTGCCCTGCTGGATACAAACTCGGACAGTGGGCCTTCTTGTGGCCCCTCTGACTGCAATGGAAACATAACGGATCAAGCCCCTGGGCGATGGTAACAACACAGTCTCTGCTAAAATGACCAATCTGGCCGCACTTGAAACACCCAGCATCGCCACCACTTCTACGCCTACACACACCCATGTGCGTCCTTCCGCACTTCCCGCATCGACTGCGGCTCTGATAGTTCCTCGTCCTCAAATCTGGACCCTTGGGCCTCTTACCCGAACCTGAGGCTACCTGAGTCTCATCAATTTTCCTTTTCCCTTCTGACTCCCTGCCCGACTCTCGCTCCTGCGTTACCCCAGCGGCAACGCCTGCTGACTGAACAACAGATGTCTGATCCTGAAGCCTCGCTATCAATCTCTCAGTGATCCTCACGACCATGTCGGGCAGATCCTCGCGAATGGCTCGCGAAACTTCCTCAACTATCCAATCATGCAATGGTCTCTCTTGGAGACAAAATTCCCCACTCACCCCTGCCCCCTGATGGCAGGAACTAGAAATGGGATCTCCCTCCCTGATGGATCCCTGAACTCCATAAGATTCGGGACCTAGACGAGCCCCAATCTGTCCTGAAACTAACCCGGCCTTAAAGGCCTCAAGATGGCTGTCCATGAGCTCCACAATGGCCTCTCTAACCGAACCGAAAATCACTGGAGTCTGATCGATGATGTTGTGCGCAATCTCTGTGGAAATGAAATCCCTCATCTTATCATCAAGCTGCCCAGCTCTAAAGCCCGAGCCAGACCCCTCCTCGACACCTGAACTGCTAACTGGTATCTCGCGCAACGTCACCATGCTAAAAATATAACAAAATCCTGATCAGTTTACATACTACTGCTGAGAAATTTCTCACTCACTACCCCATTCCTGGTTTCGTCTTGGCCCCTCTTGAATCGAGTACGGATCCTCTGCTTTCAGTAGTATGGGCCCCTACTACCTTCCACATCTATCCATACTTTCCTCAAGAGTTACCTCAACTCCACACAGTCCCCTTTACTCTTTTACTGATCTCTGCTACTCTCATCCTAGGCTTGCCCTAGGGAACCTCTGACTCTACCCACACAGTCCTCAGCTGCTGAAGGCCTCCTAGTAATGCCAATTAGTCACCACCTGAATACCATCACATGTGACGAGGCTCAGATAATCCTTCAAGTAAAAGACTCGTCCCTACAACGGTTGGACTCAAACGAGAGCTGCGCAATAGGGCCAAATCCAGCACTCTGAGATTATTCAACCCTGATCACATGTGATGAAACGTATTCACCTAATGGCTAACTCTCATCACTCAGAGTCCCACAAAGCACAAAGCAAGCAGCATTCGGATAAAGGAGACATACTCAGGCAAAACTATTCTCATAACGAGAAACTACACTAGCATACAATGCTAAGCTCGTGCTACCAGGCATAACCTAAACAGGCTATCCTACTGCTGTCTACTCAATACTAGCATGCAATTCTCATAAAACTGAACACATAAAGCAGGCACATAAGGCATCATCCTAGATCCTTAGTCCTATTCTAGCATGCTGTTCTACTGAAGCTGGAGCTGAAACTGAAACTGAAACCGATACTGATAATCATAATATAACTTGTATGGGTAAATTGGGAGTACTTACTTGAGCTCGGTTGATTGCATGCACCACACCTTTTTCTCTTTTCAAAGTTCTTTTCTTTCTGGATTCTTTTTGCTTTTCTAAAACTGTTTTTCATTCTTCCAAAATTCTTTTTACAAAAACTGTCTTTTCACATTTTGAAAACTTTTTATCCGACCCCTCAGTTTGAGTTCAGGCACACCCGAGAGTATGCCCGAATCCCTCAAACCAAGGCTCTGATACCAACTTGTAACGACCCAAAAATCACGACTAAAAATTTCTTTTAAAACATTACTAACACTAGATTTATAAAAACATATCATAAGTTAAACATAACTTTCGAGTATTAAATTCAAAACATAATTTGAGTATAAGTTTTCAAAACACATGTTTATTATCAGAGTAAACGTTCCCAGGCTGACTACTCTATGGTGTGTGCCATACGATCACCCCGAGCTCCTCCCTCCGCTACCGGAAGTACCTGAAAGCAAAACTGAAAACCGTAAGCACGAAGCTTAGTGAGTTCCCCCATCATACCATATACCATACAATCACATAGCATACATACTGTCGGGCAATTCTGGGGTGCCCGACCTACCCGTGTCAAGCCATTCTGGGGTGCTGACCTACCCGTGTCAAGCCATTCTGGGGTGCTGACCAACCCGTGTCAAGCCATTCTGGGGTGCTGACCAACCCGTGTCAAGCCATTCTGGGGTGCTGACCAACCCGTGTCAAGCCATTCTGGGGTGCTGACCAACCCGTGTCAAGCCATTCTGGGGTGCTGACCAACCCGTCGGTCCTAACGACCGACCCTCGGGGACTATTCCACCCCCTACTGCTACTATCACATATATCATAACATAAACATACTATCAGACATATATGGGGTGCCTGAACTACTCTCCGGTCCTAACAACCGAACACGGGGACTGGTCCCCTCATACTACCTCTATCGCATATAACATAACAAGCCAGCATGCAAACATATCATCACATACTGTCAGACGTATCTGGGGTGTCTGACTACCCTTCGGTCCTAACAACCGAACTCGACTACCATCACATACAACATATCATGCTAGCATATAACATATCAGGTACTAGCGAACTTAGATGATATCACAAAGACAATCATCTATCATACAACCCCTACTGGTGGGTCGGCATTGTGGCCTTAGACCCACCGCTACTGGAAGGTAACTCACCTGATATTGCCGAACTGCCGCTGCTAACCCCTTCGACCGCTACCTGACTGCTAACTCCGAATTGCTGCTCCGCTAGCTCCCCAAGCTACCTACAACAACCCAACACTTAGTCTAACTGACCTCCAAAGGTTAACCAAGTCAACTATGGTCAAAGTCAACCCTCCAGGTCAACCCTACTCGCCGAGTCACCCTGCTGACTTGCCGAGTCTATAAATCCGGAGTCCTTCCACTCGCGACTCTACTCGCCGAGTCAGCCCCTGACTCGCCGAGTTTACTGATCCTCGATTCCTGTCCTGACCAACTCACTGAGTCCTGGCTCGACTCGCTGACTCGAGTCTTAACTCGAAGGGTTTAGGACCACTCGACCTGACTCGCCGAGTCTAAGAACAGACTCGCCGAGCACACGACAAACTTCATCCAACTCGACGAGTTGTTCATCCAACTCGCCGAGTTCATGCCCATCTTCATCTGACTCGACGAGCTGCTCATCCCACTCGTCGAGTTCCTCCTCATCTTCAAGCTACTCGCCGAGTCCACTCGAAGGACTCGTCGAGTCCACTGAGATCCACCTACATGCAGAGGACTTCCGAGTCATGCATGAGCTCCAAACTATAGATCTACCCTCCCCAAGCCTATTTCCCACGTAAAGTTGCAACCTTTACGTGTAGAGAGTGAGATCTAGGCAAAATACACCCATAGCTAGGGTTTAGGACCAAGAGACTCCAATTTCCACCCAATGGCTGATACTTTATGGGATTACATACCAAAATAAACATGGATCTGAGGTAGCAACCTCAGATCTGGACCCCAAGCTCAAGATTGGTCTTAAACATGGCTTAAAAGCCCCAAAGCTCATAACCAAGGAAAAATATGAAGGAGGGCAACGAATTGATACCTTCCAATGCTTTGAAATGCTTCCCAAACTTCAGATCCAAGGCCACTCCCTGATGCTTCAAGGATTCCCACTCCTTCTTCTTCCTTAAACCCACTCAAAAATGGCTAGAAGCTTGAATGAACACAATGGGGGCTTAAGGTGCGGCGTTCTGGGTGCAAGAGGCTGTAAAGGAGCCCTAGGAAGAAGATTAAGATGCTTAAATAGGCTCCAAGCCCCGGATTTAGGGTTTTCCTCGCACAGACCAGACTCGCCGAGTCCACTTGGCCGACTCGTCGAGTTGGTCACTTTCTTATCGACCCGGATCCCGCTCCGACTCGCCGAGTCCTTCCTTTGACTCGTCGAGTCCCTCTTAAATTTAGGGTTTCCTTCACTTTCTTGGCTTTCAAAATCCTGGGTGTTACATTATGTGTCCAGGGTAAGCCTGCCTTCTTACCGATATGCATCCACGTATTTATGCATCGATGGAGGACCTTGGGTTATCATTATTATCCGGGAGATGATGTTGCATTGGGGTTGCAATGGTAGTACCCTTTAATATAACATTGGAGCTTTATCCATGTTTCCCACGATATCGTGTGGGTACTTGATAAAGTATTTTATTAATATAGGATGTTGCTTTACCGAGTGCGTAGTTGGCCTAGACTTTTGGAGAGAATCGCCCTGTTATTATTTCCTTCGGTTAAGCCTTTAAAATATTATCGCACAATGGTTGTCTATGGGCTAACCTCATACACCATTAACCCACCCCCCCACCCACCCCCCACAACCGAATTGTTAAAGGTTGGTTCTTGACGGGCTTTTATAATTGGGCTTTAAATATCATTTATTTACTCGCAAGTAAACAATCTATTATAGGTTATACGTGTCTGTGTACTCGCGTAACCGTTCATGTAGTTACTAGTTTTCAGGAATATGCATTCCCAGCTTTTTTTCCCCTATTAATGTTCGTCCTACCGGTTATTTCCTCCATCATCCATTTTCTTCATCTTGCAATTGTCGCTTTGCCTTCTAGAAAGATGTCTCGTTTTTCTAGGCCCGTTATTCATTTCGCCATTTCTCGTGATCGATTAGCCGAAGTCTTTGAGAAGTACCATCTTATTGAAGAAGATGGTGCTCAAATTCATGGTTCTGGTGCTACTATCGGTCGTCCTCTTTCGGGTAAGATAGGGTTTTATATTTACTATTTTGAAGCAGATTTGAGGGCACCCCCTTCGTCATTCTTTGGGCAAGTTATTGAAACCTACAAGATCCGTACATGCCAACTGAAACCAAATTTTGTCTCCAAACTGATATGTTTTGAGTTATCGTGTCATACGTCCCTTGTTGTTCTGATGGTAGATTTGTTCCGCCATTTCTTTCGTATTTACAATTGTGGTGCTTGGTTTTACTTTCTTCCAAAGGAAAGAGTTTCATAGAGGTCTTCTAGAATCTATCAAGAGATGGAAAAATGAGTTCATTTGGCTTAACGCTTTGCAGTTTTCTTTTGCCAATATCTTTCATTCTCCTGGTACCATCGAGGACCAGATACATAGAAGGACAAACGATCATGGTCAGGAGATACCCAAAATTGTTGGGCGTGTCGATGAAAAATTCCAAGAAGCAGTGTTAAGGCAAGTAGGTATGAACCCTCATTGAATTCGTATGGGGGGTTTTCCTGCTTTATTTGCTTGAGAGAAAGGTTATTCTTGCAATTATTTCTTCTTTTTCTTCTTCTTCTTCAATTTACATATTTATAGGGTTTTATTGGGGGTAGTGTTTGAATGCTTCCCGATTTCAATTTTTTTAAAACGATGCCCGGACCCCGTTTTGTTTAAGTGATTTTGTTGAGCCGAGAATTATTGCCAAGGACATTGGTTCTGATGACTTCGACTTGCCGGTTATGGATGTATGAGTGGTGACGGAAAGGATGCTCTTGAGGCACCAATATTTTTGCTTTGACAAGTTGTGAATAAACATCTTCTGAGAATAATCAAGTTTCCTCTTTGTACGAGACAAAAACATGTTGTCCTTACCAAACAACTCATGAGTATGTTGTTCGACAAAATCATCAACAATATATTTATTAGTACCATTTAATAGAATAAAAACAAATTTTGCTTTGTATTCGCACCTAATAGAGTCTTTCCTTCTTTAAATCTTATTATGTTGTGGGTCTAGAGTATCCACTTTAGCGGTTCTTGGTTTACCTTCCCGATTGCATAGCAAATGTCGTTGTGTGATAATGTTGGATTTGATTGTTCTAATTGTTCCAAACCTGACATCAAAACTTGCTTCTGATGCATAATTTTTATACATTGATAATGCAACACCACATGAGTCAACTGTTGAGTTGATTTTAGGTTTGATGTGGTCTGAAACAACAGGAATCCAATAAGGTGAGCCACCAGAAGAAAGATAATCATGTGTAACATGTGTTCGTTCTGCATAAAAAAAACATTAAATTATATACCACATAATAGATACAGAGTGAAACAAATGAATGTCGTCGACGTGCAAATTACAATCAATCGCTACAAATTAATCTAGTTTTCTAAAATATTTTGTTGTTGGTGTACTAACCTTTCTGTAAATCAATATTATCATCAACTATAGTATCATCTGCCTTGTCATCAATGAACTCGTTTTCGTTTTCTGCATCTTTTAAATAGAATTAGTGTAATAGATAATTAGATATATATATAAAAAAAACAAATAAATAATTACAATACATCCCCTTGGTTATGATTACTACTTTCACCGAAATGATAGTTGGAATTGACATCAATATGATTTTGAATGTGTTCTAATGGATCCTCAACTTTGTAAGTTAAAGTTTCGCCATAATGCAAATAACAATATACAAATTCAACATTATTGTTATAAAAATTAACAAGTAAACAAACATATAAAGATAAATCACCTAGATTTAGATTGCTATTCTCGCCTATTTCAAAATCGATATTATGTAGAGAATCATGATCAGCTAACCCGAAATTTTCATCATCGTCTGCATAATCAATAGGAATTAGGATATTCATGTTGATCATGAATATGATCATCACCGGCTGATATTGTGTCATCCATAAGTAATTTACAGCACGACTTAACACCAGAGGATTGGAGAAAGCTGTGTCAATTGAATCTTCTAAACTTTGAGCCAATTAAGTATATATTAAAAAAGGGGAAACCGTATGATTGATATGTAACTAAAAAGACGTGATATCTGCGGTCATTGTTATTAATGATTTTTTTAGAAACATTGTAAAGATAAGAATTAATCAACACCAAATTCTATTATTGATCATGATATTGTTATTATTTGACAAATTCATATTCCAAATATAATACTTTCCATAGATAATGTTTTACAAAAGATCATATTTCGTAGATAAGAATTGTCAATGATTTATTCAGCAATTTTTAATAAACAAAACTATTTCGTATGAATTTACATATGATTACTAATTAATTACGGCACAAACGCAAATATTAAGAAGAAATTGAAGATACAACTCTCTTATTCTGTCAGAATATGTGAAACAAGAATAACATTAAATGAAAATTTTCAAGGACGGGGTTGCATAGAAACATAAAAGTTTGTTTAGTTTAATGGTTTATTAAATTGCGTATTTGTTTATTCCAGATATTGTAATACACACAAGCATTCTGAAAATTATAATAAGAACAATTCTAAAAGAATCTTTGCATAACAAATACGTATAACACAATTAGGCAAAATTATGTTATACGGATATAAAAACAAAATACATTTAAAACAAAAAAAATCTATGAGCAGATGATAAATAACAAATTGTATCAAAATACATCACATCAAAATTGTTTCACTTGCATATGATCATCCAGTAAGACAACTATAAATGATAAACTCATATGCAAACAACATGATAGTACTTAATTGATTATAAAAATAAATAATGAATATGCTAATGAACAAACAACAACATATATCAAAACATTATATATTATTAATATTTATTGAATGAAAACATAAACTTACAAGGAAAACCCATAAAATTCATAGTAAATTACACGAATGGTCCCTATGGTTTGGGTAATTTGCGTGCTTGGTCCCTAACTTGTTTTTTTAACTCGGAAAGTCCCTACTGTTTGTTTTTGTTACACGCTTGGTCCATATTGTTTGTTTTTGTTACGCGATTGGTCCGTCTCTTACCTAAAAAGACTATTATTTAAATAGAAAAAAATGTGGGATAGGTAAAATAAGGTGAGGGGTAGGGGTTGGGGTGTGTTTATTTAAAACAAATTTAAAATCAAGGGCAAAATAGTTTTTTTAGGAAAGTGAGGGACCAAACGTGTAACAAAAACAAACAGTAGGGACCTTCCGAGTTAAAAATATAAGTTAGGGACCAAACGCACAAATTATCCTAAACCATAGGGACCATTCGTGTAATTTACTCTAAAATTCATGAATCCATATCATTATTATACTGAAATAAAACTCCATAAAAGCTGATACGCCTAAATTGAAAACATTATTGAACTTCTAATCTCTCTTGGCGAATTGAACTTCTACTCTCTCTTGACCAATACATGAGGACAACTCCTCTTATCATGATCAACATCAAAACAAATCTCACATCTTCTTTTGTTCTTCAAATCTTGATTCACTTTGAATTCTTTGACATTCTGAACATTGTTATCAGAACAAATCTCACATCTTCTTTTGTTCTTCAAATTTAAAATTGTCTTAGGGGTAGTATAGACTTTTTGTATATCCTAATTTTAGGCAACTGATCACTCAAATCCATAAATTTAGGAAACTTATTCAAATCATATTAAATAATTAAATTAATTATTATCTATAGTTCTTAAAGAATAGTTGTATATTATTTCAACATTCAGAATCCATGAAAACACACTAAGAACAATTTATATATGGCAAAGCTAAATGTTTTCCTTGTACGTCCTCAAAATTTCAAATCGAAGAGAATTCTTAAAGAATACTTATAAATATTCTTTAAAACAAAACACATTCCTAGTAGAATTAAAACAACAAAGAAAGAAATTTCTAAATTTGAAACAAAACAACAACAAATGAAAAAATTTCTGAATTTGAAACAATTCTTAAAAGAAAAATCTTCATTCGATATATCAACCAAGAAATAATGAATAATTACAACAACAAAAAAAAAAAATAATGAAGAATCAAAACTATTCTTATAAGAAAACTACATCAAAATAATTAGTATTCTTAAAGAATGTGCAATATTCTTACAGAATGCCTCTAGAAAATGTAAATTTTTTTAGCAGAATAGACTTTACTTTCTTCAATGGTCTATAGAATTGACTTGATCTTCTTCGGTTTGAAATAAAAAAATGGTTGTTACAAGAATTCATGTTGAATGTACACTTCAAAACTTGACATTTGTTGTTCCATTCTTTAAGAATGCTAAGCTTCACGAAGCAATTTCTGATCATTGCATTATTCCTATAAAATGTGAGAAAACATGAATATCAACAAAACTGTATATGTATATGCTAAAAAAATACCTTCAATTTAAGTTTCTTTGCTTTTTTTTTTCTTACATGATGCTGAGAAAACTCTCTACTTTGTTGGTGCTGATATTGAACAATGATATATATACAAATAAGATGAAAATTTATTGAAAAAAAATCATGTCTTTAATTTCAATTACACATTCTTGTGAAAACCCTTATACTATTACATACATATAAATATAATATCAATATAGTATCAAGAAACGTGATATGGTTCATTGTTTTATTTTAATATACATCGTAATCATTAACTTTTTTTTAACAAGTTGTATTACTGTGGTTCATTACCACAATTCGACTGGACTAAATCCACATGTTCTAGGAATATATATGAGAAAAAAGGAAAAAACATCATAAATGGTCCTAGTGGTTTTCCAAAATCTGAAGTTCAGTCATCGTGGTTTAAAAACCTCATAGATGGTCCTTGTGCTTTCAAAACTTTTGACGATTGGTCCTTATTGCTAACTCCGTTAAGTTTGTCCGTTAACTGAAATGGCATTTTCGTCATTTCACGACCACATGGACCATTTATGATATTTTCATTTATTAAAAAAAGAAAAAAATGCACAAGGGGTCCCACCCCCATCTCTCTCTCTCTCTCTCTCTCTCTCTCTCTCTCTCGGATCAGACCTAACTATCGTCAGAGTCCATCTCTTTCCTCTACTTCCTCATCATCGCTTTGATCATTGTCATTCTTCCTCGATGATTCTTCCCCGGAATTCCAAAGAAAAATAATAACAAAAAAGATTCTTCATAGAGTCTTCTCCCGTTGAAAAGACATTGGATCAATGCTCAAGAAATACAACACCAACGAGAGCTTCCAGAAAGATCCTTTTTTTTGTATCTTTTTGTGGAGTTCTTAAAGGATGAAGAACTGGTGAAGGGGTCAAAAATTGATTTTCAGTTCAGAAACAAACACATAAAATCGATTGTTCTTGAAGAGAAAAAACCAGAAAATCAATTGGTCCTTGAGAGAAAGAAAGAAATTCAGAGCTGATGAACACACATTTTATATCCACCCAAGAACACATTGACATAAACATTCACACACATATACACCCACACATGTTTAGCTTTTCAGATACGAATTCATTCTAAATAACCCTGAACCTAGTGCAGATCTGGAAAACTCCTCCAATTTTAAAACCCTCAACCCAGGTGGAGTCCGGTGATTTCTATGTGGAGATGTAGGTGGTCACAGGTGGTGGTGGCGGACAATGATGGTAGTCGAGAAACTCCTAAAGCATACGGACCACCTCCTACACGACATCATTCATTACAATCATACTGACCTTGCTTCGTCCCCAACTAAATCGAAACCACTACCGTCGAAATTAAGGTTTGCACATCGAAGTTAATAGGCAGCTTCAGCTCCATTGTGTGCGAATCGAAGGCCAGTCGTCTGATGGGTACGCGAAGAGAAGATTGTTGTGTGTGTATGTCTGTCAGTGTGTGTCGATCATTAGGAGGTTGAGCAAAGGGGAACATTGTTGGGTTTTGAGCATTCTAACACTTCCTAAGTGTACATGCAACCCTAAATACCTTGGATCTGTGTTTTCTCTATTATACATGCAAATAAGAACATCCAAGGTATTATCCTAATCTAGCATACAAAAACTATGAATGTAACAAGATAGAATACATACCTCTTGATGTAGCTTGATGTCTTCAAGCTTTAAGAGCTTAGCCCCAATAGTGTGGAAGCCTCAAGTGGAATCACAAATCACCAAGACACCTTGGAATACTTTAGAGAATATGGATACTTGGTTTTCTCTTGTGAAATTGGCTAGCCCTTCTTAGTGTATCCACACTAGTGCCCATTTCACCAACCAAGGACATCTTAATATAGTATGGAGACTAGGGTTAAACCCATGACCTTTCATTTCATATTATCCATGGGTTAAACACTCCATGGACTATCCATGAAAGCTTAGCCCAACCTAAATGAACTTGGCCCATTCCATATATACAAGAGTCCATATTTAATTAGTTCATTTTGATCACTTAATTAATTCTAAATTAATTCTTGATCAATACTAATTAAATAATATGATTCCATATTAATATATTAGAACTTATAATATATTAATATTAATCATAAACATACTATTCTCAAAAGATTATCCATATAAATTGTGTCGGTGAAGTGCAACCCAAATGGACCATGCCGGGTCGGGTCAAGTACATACCAATTATAGTTATGGACTTAGACATTAATCCAACAGTCTCCCACTTGGATAAGTCTAAAACTATTATTGCGTATGACTTCAGGAACCAACTGGCAATCGTAGCTCTCAAAAGCTTCTGTCGAACTCTGACCTTGTAGATGAACTCTGACCTTTGTCAATGACTTGTCCATTAGATAAGGGATCATATATTCCTCCATTCTAGATATCATATGGACTGAGACATGGATTATAATCATTCTCTCTGTCCATTTGTTGTTTCCCGATTTGCGATTTATGACGACTGACTAATTGAACAAATCAAATCAGTCCTGGCCCGGCCAAGCACTTCCATTTGTCATCATCAAATCATCGAGGGGCCCACAGATATCGCTTTTATCCCGAAGGTAAAAGGAACGGATAAACTTCGACTCATATGGCTTGTTCTACTACTTGTTGAATCATACACAAAGGCACGTTTTATAGCACCGAGTTACCAAATGCGTTTTCGTGCAATCAATGTACTATCAACTCATAGTAACAACTCATATCTCTAGGTTTGAAGAATATAAGATATTATCGTCTCATGATCACTCGTGATAAAATCCATGAAGTGATTCCAATGAGCGCGGGTTGAATCCAATACTCAGAACTTATGAGCACTCATGAGTGTTGTAGCCCTTTGTCCAACACCTTAGACCTCTACAAGCCAACTCATGACAGTCTTGATTCATATCTACTTCCAACATATGACCGACTGTGGATGGTTTGAATAACTTAGTCATTCCGGAAGAATAACCCAGTTTATTCGGGAAGTCAAAACATGTAAAATGAAACACAATAATAATTGAATCCAATATGGTATCAACCCTTTGAACATAAATAAAACACCTTTTATTTATCACCATATGATTACACATTATTCATTGTATACTGTTTCAGCTATCAACTTTATTCTTGAATTTAAAACAATAGTTGTCCCATGCTCCAAGCATGTACACTATGTTTTCTTAAACACTAGTCATGCCACACACCAAGTATGCATACTATGTTTGTCTATGATCTTTACTTTGTGAACTAGATCAATTGAACATAGCTTCAATGATTCTCTTTTCACACTCCCAAATCCTTACTGCAAATGCAAGAATTCCAAATTCATGCCATTTACTGAAATCTGTTAGATTCTAAACTTATATGCATTGATACTCTTGTAACGATTATGCACAAACTCACAAAGACTTGGCAACAATCATTACAGAGTATTCCAAAGGAGATCAACTCCTTGGAAATATCCTTCTTGCATTAAGTTTCCTTAATCTTACACAGATTGAAAATTCTAACTTTGAAACATTTCCAGATTCCATTTTGACTATCACTTCTGAACAAGAGTTGCCTCCTTACAGATTATCTCAATATGGTCCTTCCAGAATTATCACTATACTTCCAATTGTCCTTGAGTAAACAATCTTTGGTAAACCTTAGATTGTCCTTGACAATTGTTTAATCCTTTTAGTCATATCCAGTTCTAAACCTTTTCCCTCCTTAATGCCCCAGGCATTTGGAAAATTTTAGAAAGGATGAATATAGCACATGTAATCGATCCTATATCCGAAGCATATGGGACACGATTCATGATGTCTCACATAAAGACTAAACCAGTCTTTTGCTATACTATTACCATTTCAATTTGCCAAGTTCTCATAATTCAGATTATGAAAAGGGATGTCGTAATCATAATCGAATTTTAGAACGCAAATAATGGACCCGTATACAGAATTTCCTTATGTTGAGCCATTCCAACATGAAATTCATATATATCCTTGACTAAATGATTAAAACCTCACGATCTAAACTTATAGATTTGAGATGAAGTATAATTTCCTCTCCCTTAATTATAGCAAAACAACCTTTTCCCAATTGAAACCTTTTGTTTTCTATAATTAACATTGCTAGCTTGCAATACTTATCATAATTATCATGCTCCCAATAACATGATGATTATTAGCATAACACTTATGCTCCCACTAGCTTTGACATGTACTCAGAAATCAGCTGGACTTCTAGAAATCAATACTTCATTGACTTTCTTACCAAAGTTCAGATTTCTGATGCTAGATTGTTTTGATAAAACTTTATCAAAATCATACACCTTCCCTTAGATAGCACACTTGTGTATCTAAACAATTATGAAGAGGTATGCCGTAATCATAATGGTTAGACCTTTTTGCCACTTCTCACAAGTCCAAGTTAGTGTGTCGGTAAACCACACACGCTCCACTAACGACTTTGAGAATGCAAATATCACAATTGCTATCTAGATAAAATCTACTTAGTGAAAGTGTTTCCTCACCATCATTTTCATGAATCGGAGAGAAACCTTATGACACTTAGATTTACTAGTGTATGTGTTCTTATCCATGTGAATGGTCAAAATCATAGTCACAAGACAAGGATAATGACAAACCCAAACTCATATGGACTGAACTCAATCTTAATTTCTTGCCACCTGGCAGCTCAAGCGCCTGCCATTGCTTCCAAGTTGTTGTGCAACCAATTGAGAACTCTAAGAACTCATATGCAAAGCCAACTTTAACTGGAATGGGCACAGAATATGTCAACATGATAGGTTATAAACCTCAAGTCATGTGCTAGAGAAGAACTTCAGGTTTTATTCTTGATTAGTTCTTGAGACTTTCAAGACCTTTAAGACTCCCACTGTCCTCTTGACCTATAAGACTCCCTTGTCAAACATCCAAGAAATAGTGTGGATTCTAATCAAGACAAACACTTCACACAATTGGCCTTAGTTGGTCTTTGTTTTATCCAAAACATCACAACTTACCAATTTCAAATGTACAAGAGTAGAAAACTTTTACTCTTACATTTGACAAGTGTTTTAAACCTTCTTTAAGACATGTCACTCAAATGACAATCTTGGAGTATGACTCTAAGACTTGTATTGGAACGAAGTATGACTCATCTTCTTGATTTAACCATTTCAACAATTCAAGATCCCTCTTCTTAGTCATAAGAATGCACTAAGATTTCCTTAGAGAACTAATTGTGCTATGGTTTCTTAATCATTAAGATGATCACAAAACTGATACTAAAGTACTCTCCCATCTTTTCAGATTTGAGAAACTTTTATCCTTCTGCCTAAGTTGATTCTTCTTATTCGCTCTGCCATACATTGGAACCTTTTTCCAATGTCTCAGAATTACACTTAAGCATGTAAGTATAATCATATTTACTGAGCTTTAGTAAACTATGACGAATAGTCTTATCAAACTTTTGTGGTGGAGTTAATCAGTGCACAAGAATGTGTATTCGATCCTTTAGTCCTTTACTTGACTCACACATCCATGTGAACAAGTAATTAGTCTTAATTTTTCCAAAACTTGAAAGTTCTCATTCATCATGCTATACAACTTGCATGATTCCAAGTTCCGGTCCAATTGAAACTTGGGTGATGAGAATCTTTCCTTATTTGGTAAATATAGACATTACCACAAATGAAAGAATCAATTTCATATTTCCACTCTTGCTCTTAATGGAATCATATAAGCAACAATTTTTCCTCAAATGCCATTGTAAGGATATTTTAAAATAAATAAAATCAAAAATTTCCTTTTATTTTAAAACATTGTGGAAAAACTAATCCTTAAAATCCATATGAAAACTTGTTGTTATCTATTCCTAAGCAAAAATATCATAACTCCTAAGAAGTAGCTCAAGAATCCGATTTTCAAGCTATGCGATAGAAATCCATCTACGCGATCAGATTCAACATATTCTTTCTTTAAGTTTCTTCACTTTTCTTTGATTCTTAAACATCACCATGTGACCCAGTCACATCATGTATCAAGAATCTCAGAATAGAAACTTAACAGAGTTAGATAGTGGACTTTACCTGAAGTAGAGTCAAACTTATTGACTTTAACATCCTTAGGTAAATTTGGAAGCTTCACAATCAATGCCCCTTCCTTTGGCAATATAAACATATGGACCCTTTGATAATGGTACACGAGACTATCATAGACTTAGCTTTTCTCTTTACCATTTGGTCAACCGAGTTGACTATGGCCGATCCTTTTCCACTGGGAAGAGAGAGCTTTACTAGATATCCAATGTCATCATTGTCAATGTCCATAAAGTTTTAGGAAGTTGATCTTAGCAAGTAGATAAGATCATTAAGGGTCTTGTCATAGTCTGTTTCATAAGTGTTCCAAAAGAACTCACTATGTGACTTAGAAAGTAGTTGAACCACCAACTTTCTCAAGACTTTGACACCCAACTCTCCCGGCTTGTCAATATGTGACTACATCTCCAAGATGTGATCACACCTAGACCTTGCCTTGCCAATAGGGCTTGAGTGACCTTAAACTTTTCAAGGACTTGTGGGTTAGGGAGAATAATTGGAGGAGGAGAAAGAAGTATGATATCCATGGGACATCATCCTCATTAGGAAACCTTGTTTCAAGAGATTTGGGAAGATTATAGGTGTCTAAACCAGACATCTTTTGGGAGATATTCAAGATAGTTGATTTAAAGTCCTTAATATGACACCCAATATGAAATATTAAGGCTAGGACCCAACAAACTATTTTATAACTTAGAAGAGGTACGCCGTAATCCAAGCTATAAAATATTTGAAGGTAGGTGAATGACGATTCACCAATTTCCACCAAGATAAACGAAATGTATTATTAGGTTTTAATTGGTTTTGAAACTCCTAGATCTTTGAGATTCATTGAACTTTTCAAAGGCATGTTTCAATCTCGAGTGTGCCCTTCAGGTTTTGTGACTGGGATGCCGAGGATCACAAAACAAGGTGTGAAGTAACCATGCAAATCACTTGGTACCCTTAATAAATTACCCCTCAATCGATGTGCCGGTTAACCACACACGCTCCATCGATACTATGATAAATATTAAGTCACCCTTTACCTACCTTGTTAAGTCCAAGTTAGTGTGCCGGTTAACCACACACGCTCCACTAACGACTTAGACAAAGTGTAAAGTGTAATTTCATGGGTTAGCACCTTATTCACATTTTTCCTAAGTAACTAAGATTGGGTATTATTAAGAGTTTAGTTACTTAGTATTATCATTAATACTTTTAATGAAGGGAGAATTCTAGTCCTGTCAAACCCGTTCGGCTAACGACCCTCCACCAGTCAAGCAAGCGGTGGGTGAGAGTGGACACCCATTAAGTTGCCATTTTATAGGCAACAACCTTATACCCACCTTATAGACCGGCTTCGTGAATGAGGCGTACTAGCGGTAAGACTGACTTTACTCTTATACATATATATATTATTAACTTATAATATTATAAAGTATAAGGGTTGAATTTTAACTTTTAAAATTCTAAGGGCTAACTTGGAATTAAAGTATTCATAAGTGAAAACTTTACAAATTCCAAAACTTGAGGGCAAGTTTTGAAACTATTCAAAACTAATTAATTCCATAACTTATGTGTTTAAAGTAGTTTTAATCCAAAAACTCTTCAAGTTCCATAACTTGAGGACAAGTTATGGAAGACTTTAAACTAATAAAAGAATTAACTTTTCTTTATTTTATAACTTATGAAATTAATTAAGGTTACATATTTTATTACTTAATGAAGTGACTCTTGAACCTCCATAACTTAAGGACAAGACTCTTCATCTTTTGTAACCATTGCCAACTTTTATGAGTTTTATGAAACTTAAATGTGACTTTTCATATAACTTGAGGACAAGTTACAAAAACACATTTTAGAATCAACTCTTAGATTAATTTGGATTGAAAACACATAATCAATTAACTTTTCTATTAATCTAAGCAACTCATAAGAACAAGATAATCCAAATCAAACTTTTTCATGTAATTAGCCTAATCACTAAACTAATTCAAAACATGAATCTATTGATAATTATCTTTGAAATTGGATTAGCATGAACATTACCACATCAAAAACAAGTTTATAAGTTCAAAAACAACTTAGGGTAATGTTCCTAGTCCATTTCTAGCCAAAAAAGTCGAGTTTATGCTGTCTGGGGGTCCAACTCGTCGAGTGCATGAACCAACTCGGCGAGTTGGATCGAATTCATCACATTTTAGGCATGGACTCGCCGAGTCTCCTGATGGACTCGCCGAGTCTGATGACCAGACAGCAAGAAATTCGATTTTTAAGCAGTTTTGCAAGTATAACAAGAAAACAAGCCTAGGCTCTGATACCATTGTTGGGTTTTGAGCATTCTAACACTTCCTAAGTGTACATGCAACCCTAAATACCTTGGATCTATGTTTTCTCTATTATACATGCAAATAAGAACATCCAAGGTATTATCCTAATCTAGCATACAAAAACTATGAATGTAACAAGATAGAATACATACCTCTTGATGTAGCTTGATGTCTTCAAGCTTTAAGAGCTTAGCCCCAATAGTGTGGAAGCCTCAAGTGGAATCACAAATCACCATGACACCTTGGAATACTTTAGAGAATATGGATACTTGGTTTTCTCTTGTGAAATTGGCTAGCCCTTCTTAGTGTATCCACACCAGTGCCCATTTCACCAACCAAGGACATCTTAATATAGTATGGAGACTAGGGTTAAACCCATGACCTTTCATTTCATATGATCCATGGGTTAAACACTCCATGGACTATCCATGAAAGCTTAGCCCAACCTAAATGAACTTGGCCCATTCCATATATACAAGAGTCCATATTTAATTAGTTCATTTTGATCACTTAATTAATTCTAAATTAATTCTTGATCAATACTAATTAAATAATATGATTCCATATTAATATATTAGAACTTATAATATATTAATATTAATCATAAACATACTATTCTCAAAAGATTATCCATATAAATTGTGTCGGTGAAGTGCAACCCAAATGGACCATGCCGGGTCGGGTCAAGTACATACCAATTATAGTTATGGACTTAGACATTAATTCAACAAATATGTTGATGGTTTGAGAGAAAGAGAGAGAGAGAGAGGTGAGACCCCTTTTGCATATTTTTTTTTAATAAATGAAAGTATCATAAATGGTCCATATGGTCGTGAAATGACAAAAATGCCCTTCAGTTAACGGAAAAACTTAACGGAGTTAGCAATAAGAACAAATCGTCAAAAGTTTTGAAAGCACAAGGACCATCTATGAGGTTTTTAAACCACGGGGACTGAACTTCAGATTTTGGAAAACCACAGGGACCATTTATGATGTTTTTTCGAGAAAAAAGTGGCAAGTAAGTTTAAATTTGGGGGCAGTTCTGTGCAAATTGAATAATGGCAATTTTAAAGTGCGTCAAAAAAGGATATCAATCGCATTTGAAAAGTAACCGATGATAGAAAATTAAAGTGCAGATTAGATAAATTAAGTACCAAAATAAAGGGGTTGTTTACTCGGGGATAAGGGAAGAGACACATACCGTCGTCTTTTTGAGTGAGGGTAACAAAACCTTCAACATTAGAGTTTCCGTTGAAGAGGACGACGGCTTTCTTCACGGCAGCAACGACAGTAAGGGTTTTAGGAATGGTGGCAGAGATTATTAGGGATTGACGAGGGATGCTAAATTTAAAAGGATTCATCCATGATTTAAGGGATTTAATTTTGGTTATTATTTAATTTATATGTAATATTACTTATCTACCCTTATTTGATTATTTAATTATTTATTTTTTTCTACAATCTGATTGGTTTGTACGACCACATAATAGTTAACAATCCACATATGAACCTAGCTCTCTCTCTCTCTCTCTCTCTCTCTCTCTCTATATATATATATATATATATATATATATATATATATATATATATATATATAGAGAGAGAGAGAGAGAGAGAAAGAGAGAGAGGTTCAAATGTTTTTCATATATATCTATTGTGTGCTAGAATGCACCAATAGGAATTTTGTATTAATTATATGTATATTAAATGTTATCCATACTTATAACTCATTTTTATGGAAACTAATTAAAATTTTCATTAATGTCAACAATAGTATTCTTTTAGAATGAATTCATATCTATAAGAATAAGAGTGTATTCCAGCAAAATCAGAGTATATTCTAGTAGAATACACTCTCGTTCTTCATATTTCATGCAACTTTATTGAATTTTAAGTAAATGAGTCCTTAAACAAAAAATGAACTCATATATAAAAACCTAAATGCAAATTCATTCTGAAAGAATGTTATTGCAGAAATTAATGATGGATTTAGTTAGTTTCCATAAAAGAAAATCATAATTATGGATATCATTTAATATACATATAATTATGGAAATTATTTAATATTTATATTTATTTAATTATATAATTATTTAATTTACTAAATTCCTATTGGTGCATTCTAGCACACAATAGATATACGAAACAAAATAACCTAGCCCTATATATATATATATATATATATATATATATATATATATATATATATATATGGAAAAGTGAATATACCTTAACTCACCATAATACGTCGTTTTCTATCATATATATACATTGTAATTGTCCGATGTTTTTATAATTCAACTTCTAACTTGATTACTTCAAAGATTTTTATAAATTTCACATTTATCATCCTCTTACATAATTTTAATTTTCAACTATAATATATATATATATATATATATATATATATATATATATATATATATATATATATATATATATATATATATATATATATATAGCCTACTATGTGTTTGGCAAAAAAATGTGATGTAAGAGTAAAATCTTAATGAAAATTTGAAAATTTCGAAAGTAAATCAAGTTACGGGTTGGAGTTTTAGAACATTATAATGAATATATCAAACAAAACGACGTATTAAGGTGGGTTTGGGTACCTAAGTTTATATACCCTTAAGGGTATATTCACTTTTCCCATATATATATATATATATATATATATATATATATATATATATATATATATATATATATATATATATATATAGCTATTAGAATGAAGTATATTTTGCATCTAATCATGGGTGTTTATGTTGAAGCTTACAACCTTAGAGCGACGTAAAAGCTTTTAAGGATATAAGCTTCTTGTGTACAGTCTTATACAATTGAACATCAGCAACTCGATGTCTTTTTCCTTTTTTTTCTAATGTTCCGGTTTTAATTTCATCCGATCATGGCCAGCCTTGGGGAGGGGCAAAAGGTGCAACCGCACAGCCCCCCCCCCCCCCCCCCCCCAAAAAAAAAAAAAATAGGGCCCTAATTTTTAATTAAATTATCTAGAATATATAATATATAATATCATTTTTTCTGAAAAAATAACTTCATTATTTGCTAGCTTAGATGGTTAAGACGCACGCCTTGAATCCTTAAACTTCTAACTAATCCGTGTTCGAGCTTTCTTACTGCTATTTTACAATGTTTTAAAACCCGGGTCGACCCGGCCGGTTGAACCGGTTGGACCGTGACCCGATGTAGAAGGCGGGTCAATTGAGACCGGTTTTTTGTAAAAATACGAACCGGATCGAACCGGCCGGGTTTTCCCTAAACCGCGGTTCGACCGCTTATTTCGAACCGGTTAAAACCGGATTGACCCGTTTTAATAGGGTTTGGATAGTTGGATACAAGTATCGAACGCCAAAACAACAAGCCGTTTGCGGTTTCTTTAATGTTTTTCAATGTTTAAACTTTGTGGACATCAAATTATTGGTTTTATATGTTTATGGATTATGCATGAAAGTAAAAATATATAAAAATAGAAAAAAATCATAAACCGGGTTGACCCAGCGGTTCAACCGGTTGAACCATGAACCGGTCATCACACTGGGTCAACTAAAAACCCGGGTTTTAAAACATTGCTATTTTACAATTTTTTTTCCTCAAGTTAATCATTTATAAGATTTTGGGTAAATTACACCGTTGGTCCCTCGTGCACATGCCAGAAAGCATGTTTAGTCCCTATTTCTAAAATTTAACTCGTGCAGTCCCTCATTGTTATTTATCTTGCACGGTTAGTCCCTATGCACGTTAACTGTTAAATCCTTCCGTTTAAGCTACCCACGTGCCTTGCACGCAGGGGCATTTTCGTCTTTTTAGGGTTTGTGTCCATTCTTAATGCCGTTACACCTTAAATCTTATAAAACACTGCAACCCTCTTTTCCTCTGCTATCCTCTCGTTCGTCTCTTCCCCTCGTTCGATCGATTTCTTCCAAATAGATAACAATGATCGATATTAAATGCAATTGTGGAGCCACTGTAGTGATTCGCACATCTTATAGCAAAAGAAACCCTGGGAAACTCTATTATGCTTGTACAGTAAAGGTAAGGTTAATGATTTCAATTTCGTTCTTCATCTTCTCTAATTTTGCCCTAATTCTTCATCTACTTTAATTGGTTTAGGGACTATGATGCAAGTTCATAGGATGGGTGAATGATTATGATCAGGACTGTGATTGTATGGCGTTTAGGATGAAACTTGAAGAACAAAATCGCAAATTGAAGCTTTACCTAGTTATTAGCTGGTTTTTTTTGTTTCAGTCCTTATATATAAAGTGTAGGTTTAGTAATGAAGTTGTTAGTATTTTGGTATGTGTATTTTGTAATGTTATTTGTATTAACAAAAAAAACTTCAATTTTAG
This sequence comes from Lactuca sativa, assembly GCF_002870075.4. Lineage (NCBI taxonomy): Eukaryota > Viridiplantae > Streptophyta > Magnoliopsida > Asterales > Asteraceae > Lactuca > Lactuca sativa. The sequence goes on along the minus strand of NC_056628.2, from coordinate 200,431,798 downwards.
TTACAATATATTGTGTAATCATAATGTGGTGTTATCAGTTGGTGTTCAAATTTAATGAAAATGTGGTATTTGCAACATATGCAATATACCATTCAATACATGTAGAATCCAATATAACAATAAAAAAGGACAAAAATTAAAATATCCAAGATAACCATTGACCATTAACATAAAGGGACATCCTAAATAACAACATAGTGTTATGGCATACAAATAGTTATCCTAGACAGCAACAAAGTATCAAAATACAAAACATAACAACAAAGTAATATGGCAATAAATGCCTAACAAAAACATAGTTATCCTTCATGATCATAATACCAAACTACAAATTCTCAAAGCATGGGGTTTTTTCCTTTGTTCCCAACTCCATTTTGTACACCACCACTGCCACCTGCTGCACCTTCTCCTGTTGTATTCCCTGCTGTACCTTCTCCTATTCCATTCCCAGTCTGTGATTGTCCCTGGTAGGTCCTTCCATTATGGCCCACATTTCCACATTTTGTGCATGTTACAGATTTCCATTTTGTGGACACTCCATCATCTTCTGTTGCAGATCTTCTTCTCTCTTTTTTTGGTCTGCCAATAGGGACACGATACTTTGGTGGTATCAACTTGGTAGGACATGTGCTTTTTTCCCACAAAACCTCCCATTAATAGGTTCAACTTTGAAGACATACATTTCTTTCCAAGTCTTGAGCCAATAAGTTGGGTGTACCCATGTCTCAGGTATTCCAACATTTTCATTGTTGAGCCTCATATCCCATATAGCTGTTATACTATGTTTGCAGGATATGCCTGTCAGTTCCCACCTGCTACATGAACAAGTTTGTTGGTCCATATTAACCACATACTGATTAGTACCTTCACTTGTAACCTGGTACTTCCCATTGCCACAGAACACTGCCCTACACTATACTGCCCTTTCTTTAATTTTTTAAAGGGTCTTAGTGGCTGTAGGAGTTAATGGGCCATTAGCTTTGTCAATTTCTTTTTGAACCATGACAATTTTCCTCATGATATACTCCCTAATAAACTCCAAGCAACTGATAATTGGCTTATCACGACCCTTCACTATCTTGCTATTCAAACTCTCACACATATTATTCAACAAAGCATCACAATGTGCCCTCCCTAATAAAACACAACTGTATTAGATTATATTTAAAAATTATACACTTATAAACATAATATTATATACCTGAGAAGTGGGATCTGGACTAGTGCTTAGGTGGAATAGAATTAAGCCAGTCATATGCTTCACTATTAAGTTTCTTTAGTTCTCCATGGCACTATTGAATTGTGGTATGGTGGTACATGTTGCACATTTCCAAAGACAATCCTTGAATTCCTTGCCCCTCCATTTACGTTTCATGTTCTCATGAAGATGACTTAGGCAATATGTGACATCCCCAAAATCTCGGCCAGAAAAGACCGATTTTCATTTATGCTTTTAAATAATTTCAGAGTAAATCCTTTTGATTTGAAAGAGTTGCGGAATTTGTTCCCAAAACAAAACATGATAAAATAATATTTATCAAAGCATTTCATCAAGAGATGCATTTCATTATATAATCAAAACTCGGGATGTCATGTTCCGATACAGACCATAAAGCATAAACGATAAACATTACAAGTCATTCAACAAATATATACATATACAGACTTGTAAACAATACAACAAGATGATCCATCCATCTTACGCCCTTGTGCCACTTCCTGTAATACAAATAAAACTGAGTGGGTCAGGCTTGGGAGCCTGGTGAGCATATAGGGTTTTCAACCCACAATAAATAAATTATATTTAATTTCACCAACCAATCACTATCCCGATTACCCATTCCCGTTATCCTCACTTTACGTCCCTAAAACAACAACTATCTCAAGGGACCTAATCTAGGATTTTCATCGGGACAGACATTACTGTTAAGGGGTTTCCTCGACAATAGATATCCTAAAGGCAACCATGAGGGGGATAGAGTACACCGGTGAACACATCGTTCACAACACCTACAGGTTATGAGCCTGCTAGCATTCCACAGGACTGTCTAGAAAGAGTCTGTGGTCGTTATCCATACTCCGCTGAATAACTAGATCAACAACAACAACAACAACGAGCCCTCTCATCTGTTTATTACACACCAACTATCTACCCATGTTCTACCCAACATATTGGTAGATAAAAATATATATTTTCATACATAGTTTAAAAACCTGAATATCATTTTCATTCAATACATATTCCACATAACAGATGAGGCACACACACATAACACGTATTTCATAGAAAATAAATCGGATCTATGAGATAGAAGAGAGTGAATATACATTCACACATATAACAACTATATATATAAACACAAAACACGTATTTCTTAGCGAATACTTAATATTTATGTGTTAGAAGAAAATAACTACACACTCACTTGATCAGAAGATGATCGGGCAGCACTACGACTTGCAGAAGTAGTAATCCACAGCAGATCTGGAAGATCTCCTCAAATAACACACATGAAAAGTGTTATGAATTCCATTCAGTTCTTCTGGTAATTCGAGCTTGTAAGCTTGGTTCCCAATCCTCTGAAGAACTTTAAACGGTCCAATAAACCTTGGACTCAACTTTCCCCTTTTTCCAAATCTTATAAGTCCCTTCCACGGCGAGACTTTAAGCAAAACCGAATCCCCAACCTCAAAAGTTATCGGTCTTCGCTTCTTGTCAGCATAGCTCTTTTGACGATCCTGAGCCGCTAACATTCTTTCCCTAATTATTTTCAACTTTTCAGCAGTTTGATGAACCAACTCCGGTCCCATAAACTGCTTTTCCCCAGCCTCAAGCCAACAAGACGGCGTACGACACTTCTGTCCATACAAAGCTTGGTAAGGTGCCATCTTAATGCTCGAGTGGAAACTATTATTATAGGAAAATTCTACCAATGGTAAATGTTCATCCCAATTACCTAGGAATTCCAGAGTACATGCTCTCAGCATATCTTCAAGTGTTTGTATCGTTCGTTCGCTCTGACCATCAGTCTGCGGATGGTAAGCTGTACTTAAACACAACTTGGTACCCAATTCCTCTTGTAGACTTTTCCAAAATCTCGATGTGAAACGGCTATCACGATCCAACACAATCGTTAACGGAACACCATGAAGTCTCACAATTTCCTTCACGTAAGAATTCGCAAGCTTCTCCATAGACCATTTCTCCTTGGCCGCTATGAAATGCGCACTCTTAGTGAATCGATTAACGACCACCCAAATCATGTCGTGACCATTCTTTGTTCTGGGCAGTTTAGTGAAAAAATCCATAGCAATGTCTTCCCACTTACCCATAGGCACAGGCAAAGGTTCTAAACTCCCATACGGTTTCTGATGTTGTGTCTTGACTCTCGCACAAGTCACACACTCGGCCACATACTTTGCAACATCAAGCTTCATCGTCGGCCACCAGTAGTAGGGTTTCAGGTCCCTATACATTTTAGTGCTACCCGGATGAATCGAGTACATGGTCTTGTGAGCTTCTTCCATCAGAAGATCTCTGACTCCTCCTGTCTTAGGTATCCAAATCCAATCTTGGAACACGTTCAGTCCATGACTGTTTACACCGAACACCAACGTTTTGCCCAAACGTTCCTCCTTTCTGTCATTCTTCTCAGAAGCTTCGCTCTGAGCTTTCTTTATACTTTCCAAAATAGTTGAGACAACTTCAATTCTCAACGCTCTTGGCCTTTTCCTTTCAAGATTGACTTTCCGACTGAGAGCATCAGCAACAACATTAGCTTTACCGGGGTGGTAAAGTATCTCGCAGTCGTAGTCTTTAAGTAATTCTAGCCAGCGTCGTTGCCTCATATTCAATTCTTTCTGATTAAAGAGATATTGGAGACTCTTATGATCAGTGAAAAGTTTGCACTTCGTGCCATAGAGGTAATGCCTCCATATTTTCAGAGCGAAAACTACCGCTGCCAACTCTAAATCATGAGTCGGGTAATTCTTTTCATGCTCTTTCAGCTGTCGAGATGCATATGCTATCACCTTTTCTCTTTGGGTCAAAACACAACCCAAACCAACACCAGACGCATCGCTATAGATAGCGAAGTCTTCAACTCCATCGGGTAGAGAAAGTATCGGTGCCTCGCATAGTTTCTTCTTTAGCTTCTCGAATGCTTCTTTATGCTTCTCACTCCAAGCATAAATAGCTCCTTTGTGGGTCAAAGGTGACAATGGACTAGCGATCGAAGAAAAGCCTTGGATAAACCTTCGGTAATATCCGGCTAATCCTAAAAAGCTTCGAATCTCCGTGGGACTTTTCGGTTGCTCCCACTTCATCACAGCTTCGATCTTCGCTGGATCAACCATTATCCCTTCTTGGTTGACCACGTGACCCAAGAATTGGACTTCACGAATCCAAAAATCACATTTGGAGAACTTTGCATACAGCTTCTCCTTCTTCAAAACTTCCAACACTTCTCGCAAGTGTCTGCCATGCTCCTCCTGGCTTTTCGAGTAAACCAGAATGTCATCTATGAACACTATCACGGATTTATCAAGGAAAGGATTACAAACCCTATTCATCAAATCCATGAACGCTGCCGGAGCATTGGTTAGTCCAAACGACATAACCAAGAACTTGTAGTGTCCATATCTAGTTCTGAATGCAGTCTTCTCGATATCTTGCTCTCTTACTTTCAGCTGATGATATCCTGACCTTAGATCGATCTTCGAGAAATAGCTCGAACCTTGCAATTGATCAAACAGGTCATCAATCCTCGGCAACGGATATCTATTCTTTATTGTTGCCTTGTTCAGCTCTCTGTAATCAATGCACATTCTCATGCTTCCATCTTTCTTCTTTACAAATAACACCGGAGCTCCCCAGGGTGATGAACTAGGTCTAATGAAACATTTGTCCAATAACTCCTGAAGTTGCATCATTAGCTCCTTCATCTCCGTCGGTGCTAATTGATAAGGTGCTTTTGCAATTGGTGTTGTTCCTGGCAACAAGTCAATACGAAATTCCACTTGTCGATCAGGCGGTAATCCAGGAAGATCTTCGGGAAATACTTCCGGATAATCACACACCACTGGAATATTCTGCATCACCTTCTTTTCCTTCTTAGCATCAATCACGAATGCTAAATATGATGTACACCCCTTGGTCAAACATTTTCTGGCTTTCATCAATGAAATGATTCCAGAATTCACTCTGCGTTTATCTCCATACACCATAAACGAATCTTTCCCAGGCGGGTTTACTTTGACTATTTTCTTCTTGCATAAAATTTCGGCGTCGTTGGCGCTAAGCCAATCCATTCCCAATACGATGTCGAAACCATTAAGTTCGATAAGCAATAATTCCTCGTGGAACTTATTCCCATTCAGATCAATTAAGATGTTTTTCATGCGATAGCTAACAGGTACAAACTTGCCACTAGCAACTTCGACTAATAAGGCATTATCTAGTCTATCAACAGGCAAAGCTAGCCTTCTACCAAATTCATGCGATATAAAGGAGTAGTTGGCTCCAGAATCAAATAAAATTTGGGCAGGCAATTCGTTAACGAGAAAGGTACCTGAAGCGACATCAGCTTCATCTTTAGCAGCTTCCAGTGTCATCTGGAATGCTCTCGCCTTTGGCTTTGGCGGAATGTTGGGTCTAGCTGCCTCCTTCTTCTTCGGGCAATCCCTCGACATATGACCCTCCTCACCACAACCATAGCAAACTTTCTTTGTGAGGGTACACTCATTGGCATAGTGCCCTGACTTTCCACACTTGTAGCATGTGTTCGCCACCTCACATCTTCCATGATGCTTCTTCTTACATTTGTCGCACCATTTCGCTTCACCTCCACTTCCCCTCGAACCAGACTTCGAGAACTTGTTTTTCTTGTTGGACCCTGAAGTTCCATCGAACTTCCTCTTTTCTCCAACATCTATCCTTTCCATACCCTTTTCCTTCTGCTGGGCCTCCACATTCTTAGCTGCACCCTCAGCCGTTTTCAGAGTAGTTGCTATCTTGACTGTCGGACCAACGTCGGCAGGCAGTCCGTTAGCAAACCTCTCAATCTTGGAGAGTTCCGTTGGCACTAGGTACGGAAACAACTTCATCTTCTCAGTAAATGCAGTAGCATAGTCATCTATGCTCATCTTCCCCTTCTTCAAGTTTTGGAACTCATTGTTTAGATCAATCAGATCTATCTCTGAACAATACTGCACCCTCAGCTGTTCCAAGAACTCCTCCCATGACATTTTCAGGGCTTCTCCTCGTGGCATAGTATCTGCCAACAACTTCCACCAACTCAAGACTCCAGTCTTCAGTTGTCTAACCGCAAAGACGGTCTTCTGTTTGTTGCTACAGTCGCAACTTTCAAATACCATCTCCATTTCGGAGATCCAATCCATTATCTCAACAGGCTTTGGGCTCCCAGAAAGACTTGGCGGCTTGGTGCCCAAGAAGTTCTTGTACATACGCCCATCCTTGTTGTTTCTCCTTTCTGGATCGTTCCTTCGTTCCTCTTGAGTCCCAACTTGACTCACCATGCGACTATTGTTCCCTTCCTCCGATTGCTCGGGAATTAATTCGGGTTCCTCAATAGGTATGATAGGTTCATCCCTATTATCACGCAACATCTGTCGCATCTCCTCCCTTTGTTCGGCTAGCATAGCCCGAATCATGGCTTGCACCGCAGCCATTGTTATTGGTTCTGGTGCTGCTGCTACAACAGGTATCTGCTCAATCACTGGCGGTTGATTCCTGTTTTCATCCGCGTTTCCAACGCCACTCCTCGTTCTCACCATTTCGATCTACACACCGAATAAGGTGAAATTAGATCCTTATTCACAATAGATATTCAAATCATCCTTATTACTTCGAAACGTTTACATGCTAGTTCTAATGACGTAGACGCACGCTTAGAATCCTACACACATAAGGTTTCCAGATCCGGTCGGCAACAGACCGTAGATCCGAACAATTAATATCATATATGGAAACATATAACATTTAGCACATAAAAGCATTTTAGGCAACTTTCCTAAAATAAACTAGTGCTTGTGTCTAAAATCCAACAGACACACATCTCAACATTCCACTTAGCATTCTAAGTTTAAGTCTAGAAATCCTACAAATTCCTAGTTCGCTTAAACTAATGCTCTGATACCAACTGTGACATCCCCAAAATCTCGGCCAGAAAAGACCGATTTTCATTTATGCTTTTAAATAATTTCAGAGTAAATCCTTTTGATTTGAAAGAGTTGCGGAATTTGTTCCCAAAACAAAACATGATAAAATAATATTTATCAAAACATTTCATCAAGAGATGCATTTCATTATATAATCAAAACTCGGGATGTCATGTTCCGATACAGACCATAAAGCATAAACGATAAACATTACAAGTCATTCAACAAATATATACATATACAGACTTGTAAACAATACAACAAGATGATCCATCCATCTTACGCCATTGTGCCACTTCCTGTAATACAAATAAAACTGAGTGGGTCAGGCTTGGGAGCCTGGTGAGCATATAGGGTTTTCAACCCACAATAAATAAATTATATTTAATTTCACCAACCAATCACTATCCCGATTACCCATTCCCGTTATCCTCACTTTACGTCCCTAAAACAACAACTATCTCAAGGGACCTAATCTAGGATTTTCATCGGGACAGACATTACTGTTAAGGGGTTTCCTCGACAATAGATATCCTAAAGGCAACCATGAGGGGGATAGAGTACACCGATGAACACATCGTTCACAACACCTACAGGTTATGAGCCTGCTAGCGTTCCACAGGACTGTCTAGAAAGAGTCTGTGGTCGTTATCCATACTCCGCTCAATAACTAGATCAACAACAACAACAACAACGAGGCCTCTCATCTGTTTATTACACACCAACTATCTACCCATGTTCTACCCAACATATTGGTAGATAAAAATATATATTTTCATACATAGTTTAAAAACCTGAATAGCATTTTCATTCAATACATATTCCACATAACAGATGAGGCACACACACATAACACGTATTTCATAGAAAATAAATCGGATCTATGAGATAGAAGAGAGTGAATATACATTCACACATATAACAACTATATATATAAACACAGAACACGTATTTCTTAGCGAATACTTAATATTTATGTGTTAGAAGAAAATAACTACACACTCACTTGATCAGAAGATGATCGGGCAGCACTACGACTTGCAGAAGTAGTAATCCACAGCAGATCTGGAAGATCTCCTCAAAAATCGAACTTCTCGCGGGCAGAGCTTCGGCTCGAGAACCGCACTTCTCGGGATCTTCGGGATCTCGGGACTTGCCTCGGGGCTAGAGTATGATACCGGGGCTTCGGGGTGGCTTCGGGGGTAAAAATGCAGAGCTTCGGCACAAAGATGAGAAGAAATGAGCAAATAAACCCGGAACCCTCGCATCCTATTTATAGTGAAAATATCTGATGGACTCGCCGAGTAGGGGGGACCTACTCGCCGAGTTGGTCCATGTGGTGGCTTTCTGGTGGTGCCACGTGTCAAATTCTGGGTGGTGCCACGTCACCCCTATCGCGTATTAGCCTTCGAACTTAGAAAAATCATAACTCTCGCATACGAGCTCCGTTTTTGACGTTCTTTATATCCACGCGTAGGTAAAATCAAGATCTACAACTTTCGTTTAGACTCCGTCGGCTAAATCTTGACCGATCTCAAATTTAACAGTAGGAGGCGTTTAGACTGTTAAATGACCGCGAAGAATTCGTAACTCCTTCATACGAACTCCGTTTTCATCCATATTTTTACCGTTGAGTTCCTATTAATGAGACCTTCAACTCTCATTTAGGTCGCGTAAGCCAAAAACCGCTCGAACTAAAATTCGAGTTTCGGGTCGTGCACTGCTAAGCCGAATCTTAGAAAAATCATAACTTCCTCATACGAAGTCAGATTTGGGCGTTCTTTTTATTGACGCTCTTATCTTAACATATTCTACAAATTTTGTTTAGATTGATAAGGCTAAATCTCGCTCTATCGTAAATTCACTATTTACGCTTCCCGGTGCCGTGCCGGTTTTGCCGTAAAACTTCGACAGGTCATAACTTCTTCGTTATGACTCGGATTTCGGCATTCTTTATATCTTCGGAATCCTTGTTTTGACCACTACAACTTTATCCAATGATATCAAGTTTATTTTAAACTTAAATTTCGACGCTTATTTTTATTCTTAATTAATCAAACCACATAATTAAGCAATTAAGCACAAAACACATAATACTCAAATAATACATTATTATTATTTCAAATTGGGTTACAAAGGTTAACCTAGACTATTACATTGATAAAAATGGCAAGCCCGGAAACACAGGCGTTACACAATATCTATGCTCTGCTGTTGGGAAAAGTTTCTCAAGTGCAGACAATAACCCCTAAATCATCAAAAGAGTGAAGTTTCTTATTGAATTGTATAACATGCAGGTGAAAATGAATGGAGAACTTTATTTACCTTCTGTCTATCTGATATGAAAGTGAAGTTGGAGTTTGCATACAAACCAAGATCATCTCCTAAGTTAGTTAAAAACCAGGTCCATGAATTAAAGTTCTCTGCTTCAACAACTGCATATGCCAAAGGGTATGTGCAACTGTTCCCATCTAAACCCTGAATTATCATGTCAAACATAGTAATAAGCAAACAATTAAATATGGTCAAACATTAATCAAATACTAAAATATGATTATGTACATATCACTGTTGTCAGGATCATACCATGGTATGGACCCTTCATGAATGCACCATCAAGCCCTAGTAAATCTTTTTTCCCTGCTGCAAATCCACTTTTCAGTGGACCAAGACAAATGTATACTCGTTCAAATACCTTGGTCTCAGATGCATAACATGGTTCACTTTGCACTTGAAGTTTGATTGTGGTGTTTGGATTTCTACTTTGCACCTCCTGTAAGTAGTCTCTTAGACATGAGTACTGAGCAGCAAAATCTCCCCTAATTGATTCCAGGGCTTTCGTTTTCGCCCTATGAACTTTCATGTCTGACAATCCAAGTTGGTATTTCTTCCCAAGCATCTCACGTAATGCTCTAAGTGGTATTTCTGGGTTTGCCTCCACTGTGTCAACAATCTGTTCAGAGAGAAACTTGTAGTTGCATGCCCTAATTTTCCTTGTTTGAAGGTATGTATGTTGCTTTTCATAGGTCTTAACAGTCCAGTTAATGTCTTTTTTCCACTTACTCACTAGTAGGACCCATGGGCATTTATGAATAGAACCATCTTTCACTTTCTTTTTCTTTTGACTTGGTCCCACTTTGTCATTACTTTTGCTGGTCCCACCTGTTTCTAATATCCCAAGGTTTGGTATTGTCCCTTTGCAAACCACTCTAATCCTGTTTTTGTCATTCTTAACGAAGTCTAACTCCCTTCTACTCTGTATGGAATGAAGATAAATTTGTTGTTTAACTTCCTTGGCTGTGCTAAAAGTCTGGTGGATGTAAAATGGATCTTTGACAGCAGCTGCTTCATTATTATATGCTCTTTGTAAATCTCTTATCTTCTTCCTTTTTTTACTAGCTTCACCCTCATCTGATGAAGATGCAGATACAAATTCTTCAGTGTTTATAACCTCTAATTCTTCATCACCTTCTACTGCTTCATCTCGATCATCAGGAAAACTTCCAACCCACTCCACCTCTTTGTCAATGTTGAGGTGAAAGTTCTTCATATCAACCTCTAGATCATCTAACAAATTATCTTCATCAACTATGTAATCACTATCTTGATTGTCTTCACTATCTTCATTGTCATCACTAGCATGACTGTCTTTACTAGCTTGACTGTCTTCACCTGCTTTTTCACTATTTGGTTCATCTTGTTCCATAGGAGTCCCACCAAAAGGTTCACACCATTCAAATGTACCATCCCAACCATCAACATTAGGACATGTGCTTCCTATCATTGGTTCAGTCAAAGGGCTTTGAATTCTTGGTATATACGCAGGGGTTGACTCAACTATTTCACTCAATGTAACAAGGGGTTGTTCCAAGGTTGTTTCAAGTAATGTACTAGGGGGTTCGTCCATAGTTTCTACATTCTCAAAAACAGGGGCTTCTTCACTAGGACAATCCCCTGAATTTGACCATGTCAATAACAAGCTTTTATGACAAAGGGACTTAGGAATTTCATGTATCTTTATCTTTGCAGGGTTTAGGGACATTTGATACGTATGCAGCTTGGTTTCCCAAAATTATGTATACACTTCTATCACCTTGTGTTCATAAACGTATGACCTAAAGTGGTTTATATCTTCGTCACAGCCCAAAGCATACAACCCAAAATCTAAATCCCAGGTTGGTCGTTTGAAATGATAGTAAATACTTTTACCTGGTTCCACACAATCAAGCAATTCCATTATCTCATCCATATCATGCACCGAGAACAAGTCACTATCAATGCCATCAACATATTTCATCTTCCCCTTTATGTATTTGCGGCCTGGAAACTTCGTACAAACTCCACCATAGTTCAATCGTATCGAGAACATAGATGGATTGTCAGCTGCGAACCCAAAAAAAAATTACATTTTAGGAACGTATAATGGATGATCAACTGAAAATGTAGAAAATTTTACCATATGAGCTTTGGAGATCGTATTCCTCCCATTCTTGCCTAATCCTCCAGTTCACCATCGTAGAAAACTAGGGTTTTCTTGTGCAATGCTAAGGGTTGACGGAGGATGAAATGAGAAATGATCGGTTATCGAAGTCGCGCCATACTGGTTCATGTATAGAAAGCCTGAAAAGACGAAAATTCCCCTGCGTGCAAGGCACGTGGGTAGCTTAAACGGAAGAATTTAACAGTTAACATGCATATGGACTAACCGTACAAGATAAATAACAACAAGGGATTGCACGAGTTAAATTTTGGAAATAAGGACTAAACACGCTTTCTGGCATGTGCACGAGGGACCAACGGTGTAATTTACCCTAAGATTTTAGTGAAGTTACACTATTGGTCTCTGAGTAGTTGCTCATTTTCCTACAACATCCCGTCTCATATTTTATTTTCCATTACAGTTTTCTAAATTTACACAAACTCACCCCTCGTGTCTAAAAATACACCTTTGTGTCATGTTAATTAATTTCATTCACATTTTTTTTTCATATGACATTCAACACCCATATATTTAAATATAACACATGCTTTTTAAATATTAAGTAAATTCTTATATATATACTGGATATAAGTAACTCTTATAATATATTTAAAAAGTTCAAAAGTCTAATCCAAATTTACAGATGTCACAATTTAATACTCTATATGGTTGTTATCATCTTAATAAAAGTCCTACTTACGGTCGACAATGTCATAAAAAAAGACTTAATGGATTGGTAACGATAACTATTGAGAAGAATATATCAAAGAGTGTTAATTATAGAAATTTGTGAACAATTTTGCTTTAAAAAATAGTAGAAGAGCATCTATTGACTTATCGTAGGATAATATATTGTATCGGTATTTTGTTTTGATTATTTTTATAACGTTTATCGACTTATTATAGTATTAACGAATTTTATTTATATATATAATTAGGGGCCTATTTTTATTTTTTGTATAGGGCCCTCAAAATCTAAGGGACGACCCTGCCGATGCTGGTCCGATGACAAAAGAGTTTGCTTCTATCACTTTCTTATAATTAGATCTAATCGTGAATGATCGAACTAATTTTTGAATGAAACTTGAAAATTATATTAATAATAATTGGATTTATTATTCACAATTGATCGATATATAATTTGCAATTTTGATTCTTTGTGTATATGTTCAACCCATGACTAGCCTCCAATTATCAGCTGAAAAATATATAATATATTTATGATAATTGATACAACAACTTTACGTCAAATTGTCAAAACATCGCTCTCACTATACCACCATGTTAAAAGTTGTAAAGCAGAAGGATGTGATAGTCGATGTTTGTTTGTCATACAGTTTTATTCAAATGTCTTTGTTATTAAGATCCATTAAAATCTGAATATATGTATGATATTTTTGTATAATCATTGTAATAACCTATTCATGTGAAGAAAATTTGGGTAAGCGTGTTCTATTTGATTAGCTCAGGGAATTGAAAACCAAACCCACATTTTGTTTTTGGCATTACTAATAATTCGTTGAAGACAAAATCAAGTCAAGGATATTATCATAATATGACCAAAATAAAGAATATTCAAAAGATCACAAATAAGAGAATTGGAGATTGTGTTTATAGCATGACAATTTAGGTCAGATGATGGTTCACGGGAACATGTTGGTCACTTTTTTTTAATAACTGAAAAAATAGATTAAAGAAAAAAAAGCTAGTAAGGAACTAGAAAAACATTACAATAAGTTCAAAGGGTTTTTACCCAACTATTCCAATCTAAAGAAACCTTGTGAGTTCTATTAGGGAATCATAAAAAGAAAATATTTAATAGACTCCATCATTTCACTTTTCCGAATCTTCCCAGCTTGAAACACCATGATATTTCTGAATTTTCATAAGTACCAAATCGAAGTATAATAATGGCATCAACAACACCATTTTTTTTTTAGATGAATAGAAGATTACTATCACATTAAAGAGCTATTGTATAGATTCAAAATCTATACGATCCAATTCGAGCCACACAAACATTTCATCCCAAATTTTAACAGTTACATCACACCTAACAAAAAGATGATGGAGTTGTTTGACATGCAATTCACAAATCGGACATAAGATCAACGAGACATCTATACGACTACTCGACAAATTAAACATCGTTGGAATTCTATCCATCAACACACGCCAAACCAAAATATTTACCTTCCTAGGCACAAAAGGATTTCATCTTGTTTCCATTCTCACGGAAGGAAGAATTAGATCATCAATCCACCTTCGAGTGTCTCCCACCGTAAACAAGCCATATTTGCCAATAACCCACCACCATATATCTCGACTATCATTAAGAACGAGCTTTTGAAGGCATTCCATCAAACCTAAGAGCTAGTGGAGCTTATCCCCATGGTGAATATTGTGGCGCTAGTACCGCATCCACTCTCCATTAAGACGTCTATCAACTACCAAACAATCTTTATCAATTTTAAACTCAACACAACCTCGGAAATCTAACTGAAAACAATTTTTTGTGCCATCTTTCTTTCCAAAATCTAGTCAAAGCTCCATTATCAACATTTTTAAAAAGAATTGCATCTAAATCTAGAACGTGATTGCGAAGTCTACCAAAGGAAGCAAGAATGCGAGCCCATAGACTCGACCCAAGATTACCATATCAATTAAACCCATAATCAACTCCATAAAGCTCTTTTATAACTTTAACCCAAAACATGTGATGATTATGTAAAAACCTCAGACGCCATTTTTGAAGAAGCGCAAAATTAAATGCCACCAAACTTCTAATGTCAAGCCCACCATTATATTTTCCGGTAAGAGTCGCGTCCAAATTAACCTAAGCCATTTTTCGATTGTTACCATCTTCACCCCTAAATAAACTTATCTCTAAGTGCTTCCGAATTCTTAGCCACAACAACAAGCATAAGGAAAAGTGACCTAAAATATATATACCTAATGAGCCTAGAACTGATTTGAGTAACATCGATCTGCCACCAATGAACAAAATAACAACCTTTAAATTTGACAAAATTTTCTTGAATCTATCCATAATTGTTTTCCATCTAACCACCCTAGTCATATTTTGATCCAAGGGAAGCCCTAAATAATGAAAATGAAACTTATCTGGAGGACACCCTACAACCAAAGCACAATCTTCTACCTCCTCCTAAGAAGTGCATACCCCATAAAGGTTAGATTTGTGCATATTAATCTTTAAACCCGAAACTAGGTAAAAATAATGAAGAGCTCTAAAAATATTAGTAATATTAAATCTAGCCCAATCACCAACAAAAATCACATCATCCACATGAAAAAGATGTGAAATTTGCAAGTTTCAACTACCATATTTTTTTGAGATTACTTTCTTTTGCATCTTTAATAGCAATGTGAAAACTGTAACACCCGTTTTCCAGAATGGATCAGTTTAGGGCATTAAAGAGTCAAAAGCTTGGTTTTTGAGGAAAATTGGGTGTCACGATGTGACGATGGAGAGATTACGACGTGGCAAGCCAAAAGTGAAGAACGTGTATCTGGACTGTGTTCTCGACGTGATGAATAGGTAGTCATGGCGTGAGGAAGGCTACAGCCCAAGCCTATGATCATTTAGGGTTTTCTTCATATTTAAACCCAATTAGCTTTATTTTAGGGTTTATTATTAGCCTCCATCATCCTCAAACCTCATAAAACCCTAACCCAAATTCCTCTTAGTGGTTCTTGGCTCATTTTTGTGCTTTTGGTAGTTTAAAGAGGAAAAATAAGTGTTCCAGAGTGTTGATCCTTCAAGGAAACCTCATCATCATCATCTTGTGCACACTCTGGACCTTTGTAAGTGTCCAAGATTCAACCTTTATGTTTCTAGGTTGCTAGATCTAAGTCCTTGTCCCTTTATCTTCAAGTTTCAGCAAGTTGAAGTGATAGGATTTTATAAAGTTCGAAGCTTTATGCAATCCTGAAGCCTTTTGAGTATTATTTGGTTCAGAAATAGGATTTGGTTGTGATTGGGAACCTTACATGATTTTTGAGTCATTTTCTTGGCCTTTGACCTAGATTGGATTGAGGAAATGCATGGAGCATGAATGTCCATAAATTTGTCATTTTTATGGACCTTTAGAGTCCTCTTAAGCTTCTGGAAAAGCTGGAGTTAGAGATTTAATGGATTAAGGACTCAAACCATTAGGTTGCTGCTTCGGACTGCGGTGACGATGTGGCATAGAGGATTTCAAGATGTGATCAAGAAGAAATATGTGACTATATTGTCCGTTTGCTCATGACGTGACCACGAAGGGTTCACGTTGTGATGCTTGTTGAATGGGTTGTCCATGAAGAGTTGGTTGAGTTGGAACGAGTCAAGTTGGAATTAGGTTGAGTGAGTTTTCATGACATGACCAAGGGTTGGTCACGACGTGAGACTCAATGGTTGATATTATGGTTGTTGCTTTGACTTTAACAGTTGACTTGTTGACATGGGTTGACTTTGGGTTAAGATTGATGGATTTAGTGTGTAGACTAAGGTTAGACCTTATATGTTTCAATAGGATGCTAGTTGTCTTTCTGACTCTTGCATTGTGTGTTGGGTTGGGCCCATTGGCATGCATGTTGGGTTGGGCCTATTGATATGATGGGTTGGGCCCAATATGCAGGTTAGGCCCGTTGGTATGTGTGGTATGTGGTATTTTGGGGAACCTACTAAGATTTATACTTACAGTTTGTGGTTTAAACATTTCTCACGTACTTCCAATTCCAGAGAAAGGGCCCAACTTAACTGAACAACATCCTGCGATGAGCTTTTCCATATTGATTACCTTTAATATACTCTGATGTTTGAAAATACAATTGATACTGATTGGGTCTGGAACCAATGTTTGTATAATTTGATGTTTTAAAATGAAAATGTTTATTGACATTTTTGGGACGTTACAAGTTGGTTTTAAAGCCTTGGTTTGAGGGATTCGGGCACACTCTCTGGTGTTTATGAAACTCAAACTAAGGAATTGGTAATCTGTTTGAAAGAAAACAAAATTTTCTTAAAATTCTTTTACAAAGAAAGGAGTGTGATCCGTGCAATCAGCCGAGCTCAAGTAAGTGATTCCCAAAATACTCATACATGTTGTTATGTTATATGTTTTTCATGCTATAAGTTAGCATATTGATATGTTCAGACTGCATACTAGAGTGCCTATTAGGAAAGATGCCAATTAGGATGGATGCCTTTGTATGTTTTGTGGCCTAGTGAGTGATACTGCTCGAATTTTGCTTTCTGCTTTGTAGAACTCATATTGATTTGAGTTAAGTATTGTACGAATATGTTAATTTACATGCTATAATGGTTAAATAATCTTAGAGTGATTGATTTGGATATATTGCGCAACTCTCTTCTAAGTCTAAGATTTGTATGGTAGGGTCTTTTAGTCGAAAGATTATTTAAGATTTGTTGTATGGAATTCTGTTCATGAAGTATTTAACTAACATTAGTAGGAGTTCTTCAGCAACTAATGGCAGGGTGAGGTGGGGATCCTAGGAGAGCCTATGAAGTGCTTTAGTGAGAATGGTGCGATGTATAGCGGGTTTTGGGAATACCAATATGAGAAGGTGAGTTAGAGGATTCAATATGATTCTTGAGGAAATTATGGACAGGTGTGAAGGTAGTATTGCGCTCGTACTACTAAAAGAACATGATACATACTCAAATCAAGGAAAGTCGCAAGGATTCTAAGAAGCTCGGATGATGAGGATTTTTTGGGTTGCATATCATCAGGACAATTTGTTAAGATGGACTTTTGAGAGAAAAGGTTATTTATGATTTATTAATATATTATAAGAAATAATATATTAATATGAAATCATATGTTTTAATTAGTATTGATCGAGAATTAATTTGGAATTAATTTAGTGATCAAAAGAGACTAATTAAATCTGTGGGGACTAACTATGGTAATTAGTTATATTTATATGTGTTGGGCTTATGATTCATGTTGGACCAAGTTTATGTATGGAGACATTAAGAGTTGGGCCACATGAACCATGGATCATAAAACCCATGGGTGTGGATTTGGGTTAAACCCATGACCCTTGGAATCCACCATATAAATATGTTGCTTCATGACCAAAAACGCATGCTTCTTTTCTTAGAGACATATGGAGGTGTTTTGGTGCATGGAATTCTCTCTCAAGAGTCACCTTTGTTTATGATGTGTTGTGACTTCATTTGAGGCTTCCACACTATTTGGCTTAAGCTATTAAGGCCAAATATATCAAGACTTCAAGCTACACAAAAAGTATGTTACCCTAATTAGTATTTTGTATGGTACATGACAATTGCATCCAAGGTATTTAGGGTTGTATGTGCACCATAAGATGTTGTAGTATACAAAACCCATCAGTGGTATCAGAGCCTAGGCTTGGTTTTCAATTATACTTGATGCAATACTATAAAAATCGAATTTCTGGCTTTCTGGACTGTGGACTCGCCGAGTCCATGAGGAAAATCATCCTACTCGTCGAGTAGGTTCATACACTCGGCGAGTAGGAGGCCCTGAGTGCAAATTTTCAACTTTTAAGGCTGGAATTGGACTAGAATCATTACCCTAACCTGTTTTTGAACTTATAAACCTGTTTTTGATGTGGTAATGATCATTCTAATCTAATTCAAAAGATAATTGTCAAAAGTTTCATGTTTTGTATTAGTGTAATGGTTAGGCTAATTACATGAAAATTGTTTGATTTGAATTGTCTTGTTCATATGAGTTTAATCTAGATCATAGATTTTCTTGACTTGTTTGTTTATTTATTAGATGATCTAAATGGCCTTTAATGGATTCTATAACTTGTCCTCAAATTATGGAAAACCAAAAGTCTTTCTTGTTAATGAGTCTTTAAAAGTCATGTGTTATGTATTTGAAGAGTTTTTTTCCCATAAATTGTTTTTATGGCATCCATAACTTGTCCTCAAGTTATGGATTTTCAAGATTCTTGCCATTAAAAGTCATATTAAACTCATATGTTATAGATTCCAAATGTTTTTTTAAATTGTTCAAAACTTGCCCTCAAGTTTTGGAATTTAAAAAGTTACCCCCCCCCCCCCCATGTACACTTTAGTTCCAAACCCTAGAATTTTAAATAGTTTAAAGTTCAACCCTTATACTATTATAATATTATAGGTTATATATATATATATATATATATATATATATATATATATATAAGAGTAAAGTCAGTCTTACCGTTACTATGCCTCATTCACGAAGCCGGTCTATAAGGGAGGTATAAGGTTACTGCCTATAAAATGACAGTTTAATGGGTGTCCACTCTCACCCGCCGCTTCCTTGACTGGTGGAGGGTCGTTATCGAACGGGTAGGACAGGACACTAATTCTCCTTTCATTAAAAGTATAATGATAAATATAAAGTAACCAAACTCTTATAAATTCCCAATCTTAGTTACTTTAGGAAAATGTGAATTTGGTGCTAACTCACGAAATTACACTTTGTATCTTACCAAGTCGTTGGTGGAGCGTGTATGGTTAACCGACACACTAACATGGATTAGTAAGAGTAGCAAAGGGTAACATAATGTATATCATAGATTGCTGGAGCGTGTGTGGTTAACCGACACATCAATTAAGTGATAAAAATTAAGGGTACCAAGTTAATTTGCATGGTTATTCACACATTATTTGTGATCCTCGGCATCCCAGTCACAAAATTGTGAGGACACAACCGAGATTTAAACATGCCATTGAAAATTTCAATGAATCTCAAAAGTTCTAGGAGTTTCAATCCAATTAAAACCCAATACCCTATTAGGTTTTCATGGTGGAAATTGGTGAATCGTCATTCGCCTACCTTCAAATATTTTATAGCTTGGATTACAGCATCCCTCTTCCAAGTTATAAAATATTGTGTTGGGTCATAGCCTTGATATTTCATATTGGGTGTTATATTAAGGACTTAAATCAACTAACTCGAATTTCTCCCACATAGATGTCTAGTTCAGACAACTATGATCTTCCCAAATCTCGTGGAACAAACTTTCTCCACATCCTCTAATAATTCTCCCTAACCCACAAGTTTAAAGACTTGAATAGTTCAAGGTCACTCAAGCCCTATTAGCAAGTCTATGTGCACTCACATCTTGGAGATGAAGTCACATATTGACAGACTGGGAGAGTTGGGTGTCAAAGTCTCAAGGAAGTTGGCTGTTGACTCGGTTCTTCAATAACTTCCTAAGTCACATAGTGAGTTCTTTAAGGACTACTATGTAACAGACTATGACATGACCCTTAATGATCTTACCTATTTGCTTGTTGCTGCTGAATCAACAATGATTTAGGGAACTGGTAAAGCAAATTTGATTGGAAGATCTACTTCCCAAACTTTGATGGACATGGACATTGGAAACATTGGAAGTCCTGAAAAGTCTTCTCTTCCCAGTGGAAAGGGATCGGCCATAGTCAACCCGGTTAACCAAATGGTAAAGAGAAAGGCCAACTCTGAGACAGTCCCATGTACCATTACCAAAGAGTCCATATGTTTCTCTTGCCAAAGGAAGGGGCATTCGTTGCGAACCTGCCCAAATTACCTAAAAGTCCATAAGGATGGTAAAAGCCAACAAATTTGACTATGCTTCAGGTAAAGTCCATTATCTGAATCTATTAAGTTCCTATTTAGAGATTCTTATTACATGATGTGACTAGGTCAGATTTTGATGTTTTGTAGAATCGAAGAAAGGAAGCTTAAAGGAAGAGTAAGCTAATTCTGATCGTGAAGAGATGGATTTCAATCGCATGATCTGAATATCAGAATTTTGAGCTGCTACTTAAGAGTTATGATATATTTCTTAGAAATAGATAACAACATGTTTTTCATATGCATTTGCATTGTAAGGATAAGTTTTTTCCACAAGTTTTAAATAAAAGAAAAGTTTTGATATTATTTATTTTAAATTTCCTTACAATGGCATTTGTGAAAAATTGTTGTTTATATGATTCCATTGATATCAACATTGGAAAATGGATTTGATTCTTTCGTTTGTGGTAGTGTCATAATTTACCAAATAAGGAAATATTCTCATCACCCAAGTTTCAATTGGATAGAAATTTGGAATCATGCAACTTGTATTGTATGTTGAATGAGAATTTTTATCTTTGGGGAATTAAGACTAATGTCTTGTTCACATGTATATGTGAGTCAAGTGAAGGACTAGGAAATTGGGTACACTTGGTTGTGCGATAATCATGTCCACCACAAAGAACGATAAGGCTATTCGTCATGATTTATTAAAGTTTAGTAAATATGGTTGTGCTTACAAGTTTAAGTACAATTCTGAAACATTGGCAAAGTTTCAATGTATGGCAAGACGAATGAGAAGAATCAAATTAGGCAGAAAGATAAAAGTTTCTTCAATCTGAAAAGATGGGAGAGTACTTTAGTATCGTGTTTTATGATTATCTTAGTTATTATGAAATCATATCACAATTGATCCTCTAAGGACATCTTAGTGCATTCGTATGACTAAGAAGAGGAATCGTGAATTGTTGAAATGGTTAAATCAAAAGATGAATCATACTTTGTTCCAAAATTGAGTCTTAGAGTAATACTCCAAGATTGTAACTTGAGTGACATAATCTTAAGAAAGTTTATAACACTTGTCAAATGTAGAGTAAAATGTTTTCTTACTCTTGTACATTTGAAATTGGTAAGTTGTGATGTTTTGGATAAAACAAAGACCAACTAAGGCCAATTGTGTGAATTGTTTGTGTTGATAAGAATCCGCACTAACTCTTGAATATTTTCTTTGTCAAGGAATGGTCCTTGATAAAGTAAATCTTATATGTTAAAAGGTCAGTGGGAGTCTTAAAGATCTTGAAAAGTTTCAAGAACTAATCAAGAATAAAACCTGTTGTTTATCACTAGCACACGACTTGAGGTTTATAGCCCATCGTGTTGATATATTATTGTTTCCGTGCCCATTCCAGTTAAAGTTGACTATGCATGTGAGTTCTATGAGTTCTCAATTGTTTGCATAACTACTTGGAAGCAATGGTAGGCCCTTGTGCTGTCAAGTGGCAAGAAGTTAAGATTGAGCAAGTTCAGTCCATATGAGTTTGGATTTGTCACTAACCTCCTCTTGTGGTTATGACAAATTCACATGGATAAGAATACATACACCATAAAATCTAAGTGTCATAAGGTTTCTCTCCGATTCATGAAAATGATGGTGAGGAAACACTTTCGCTAAATAGATTCTAAGTAGATAGCAATTGTGATATTTGCATTCTCAAAGTCGTTAGTGGAGCATGTGTGGTTAACCGACACACTAACATGGACTTGTGAGAAATGGCAAAGGCCTAAACAATTGAGACTACAATTACGACATCCCTTTTCATAGTTCTACAAATTGTTTAGACACACATGTGAGCTATCTAAGGAAAGGTGTATGATTTTGATAAAGTTTTATCAAAGCATCTCGTATCAGAAATCTGAACTTTGGTAAGAAAGTCAATAAAGTATTGATTTCTAGAAGTCCAACAGATTTCTGGATACATGTCAAAACTAGTGGGAGCATGATTATTATGTTAGGTGTAGCAAGTTAGCAATGTTAATTATAGAAAACAAAAGTTTCAATTTGCAAAATGCACTTTGCAGGGTTGATAAAGTTGTTTTGCTATAATTAAGGGAGATAAAATTATACTTCATTCTAATTCTAAAAGTTTAGATTGGGATTTTTAATCAAATTTAGTCAAATATTTATATGAATTGTATGTTGGAATGGTTCAACATAAGGAAATTATATATATATATATATATATATATATATATATATATATATATATATATATATATATATATTGCAGACTCAAAATTCGATTATGATTACGGCATCCCTCTTCATAGTCGAATTATGAAAACATGGCAAATAAAAAATATTGTAGCAAAAGACTAGTCTAGGATCATGTATTTATGTGAGACATTATGAATCGTATCCCATATGCTTCGGGTATAGTATCGATTACATATGCTATAATATTTCTATGCGTTCTAAATTTTCTAAATGCCTAGGGCATTTAGAGGGGAAAAATTCTAGAATTGGATATGACTAAAATGATTAAGAAATTGTCAAGGACAATCTGAGGTTTACCAAAGATTGGTTGCTCATGGACAGTTGGAAGTATGGTGTAAATTTTTGGAAAGGACCATATTGACATATTCTGAAAAAAGGCAACTCTTATTCAGAAGTGTTAGTCAGAATAGGAATATGGAAATGTGTCATAGGTGGAAGTTATTCCTTAAATCTGTGTAAGATTAGAAAACATGATGCAAGAAGGATGTTCAAAGGAATGTACTTTGAATTTGAGACTTTGTTTCCTTGGAATTGCTCTCCATTGGAATACTTTGTAAATGTATGCGGCCAAGTCTTTGTGACTTTTGTGCATAGTTATTACAAGAGGATCAATGCATATAAGTTTAGAATCTAACAGATTTCAGTAAATGGCAAAGAATCTTGTATTCTTACATCTGCGGTAAGGATTTGGGATTGTTAAATGAGCATCATTGGAATCATGTTCAATTGGTCTATTTCATAAAGTAAGGATCATAGACAAACATAGTGTGCATAGTTGGAGTATGGCATAACTATTGTTTGGACAAACATAGTGTGCATGCTTGGAGCATGGCATGACTATTGTTTCAGTTCAAGTGTTAAGTTGATTATTTGAAACATTATGCAATGAATAATGTGTAATCAGTATGGTGATAAATAAAAGGTGTTTTATTTATACTCATAAGTTCTGAGACCATATTGGATTCGATTATTCTTGTCTTTCACTTTGCATGTTTTGACTTCCCGAATAACTAGGTTATTCAAACTCTCCACAGTCAATCATACGTTGGAAGTAGGTATGAATCAAGACTGTCATGATTTGGGCTTGTAGATGTCTAAAGTGTTTAGACATAGAAAAAGTTGTTGCAACATTCATGAGTACTTCTGGAATGAGATTCGAGTATTGGATTAAACCCACACTCATTTAAATCACTTCATGGATTCTATCACGAGTGATCATGAGACGATAATATATTATATTCTTCAAACAGAGACATGTGAGTTGTAGTTACGCGTCGGTTGCACATTCACATATGTAAACGCAACCAGTAACTTGTTTGTTATAAAACATATCGTTGTGTGTATATTGATGAGTAAGTACAAGAGAGCATTTGGGTCGAATTTTATCCATTCCTTTTACCCTTGGAGGGATAAAAGCGATATATGTGGGCCCTTCGATGATTTGGTGATGACAAACGTAAGTTCTCAGCCGGGACTGAACTAATTTGATTTGTTCAATTAGTCGGTTGTTATAAATCGGAAATTTGGAAACAACAAATGGACAGAGAGAATGATTACAATCCATGTCTCAGTCCATATGACATCTAGAATGGAGGAATATATGATCCCTTATCTAATGGGCATGTCATTGACTAGGTCAGAGTTCGACAACGCCTTTTAAGAGCTACGATTGCTAGTTGGGTTTTAGAGTCATACTTGCAATAATATTTTAGACTTATCCAAGTCGAAGACTATTGGATTAGATGTCTAAGCCCATAACTATTATTGGTATGTACTTGACCCATTAGTAGCATAGTCCATTTGGGTTGCATATCATCAGGACAATTTGTTAGGATGGACTTTTGAGAGAAGAGGTTATCTATGATTTACTAATATATTAATATGAAATCATATGTTTTAATTAGTATTGATCAGGAATTTATTTGGAATTAATTTAGTGATCAAAATAGACTAATTAAATCTATGGGCACTAATTATGGTAATTAGTTATATTTATATGTGTTGGGCTTATGATTCATGTTGGACCAAGTTTGTGTATGAAGACATAAAGAGTTGGGCCACATGAACCATGGATCATAAAACCCATGGGTGTGGATTTGGGTTAAAACCATAACCCTTGGAATCCACCATATAAATATGTTGCTTCATGACCAAAAAGTGTGCTTCTTTTCTTAGAGAAATATTGAGGTGTTTTGGTGCATGTAATTCTCTCTCAAGAGTCACCTTTGTTCATGATGTGTTGTGATTTCATTTGAGGCCTCCACACTATTGGGGATAAGCTCTTAAGGCCAAATACATCAAGACTTCAAGCTACACAAAAGGTATGTTACCCTAACTAGTATTTTGTATGGTATATGACAATTGCATGCTAGTTGTAGGCTTAATATCTTGGAAACATCTTTGCATGTATAATAAGTGAAAAAATAGATCCAAGGTATTTAGGGTTGTATATGCACCATAGGATGTTGTAGTATACAAAACCCATCAGTTTGCGCCAACCATTGAGGTGCAACAGTTGGCTAAGGAGTTTTAGGACCTTCGTCAGATGACAGAGATAGTGGTGGAGATCACCACCAAGTTCAGGGATAGGGCTTTGATGGTTCCGTAGTATGTTATGGATGACGATATGAGTAAGACGAGGTACCATGATATGTTGTGAGATGATATTTGAGAGTTTATGAGCGTGTCAAGCTGTAAGACTTTGTATGACATGATTGCTAAAGCTCGGGAGCAGGATATTGACCTTCAGCTTCGAAAGAAGCATAAGTCGGAATACTTTCAAACCATAGTGGGCCATGAGAAGAGGCCCACGATTCAGGATTCGTGATCAGAAGGCCATCAAGTTCGGATCCGTTGTGCCAAGTGTGGGAGAACTCATGAAAGGAGTTGTCGTGAGAAAGGAAGGGGCTACTTCAGTTGCTACCAGGATGGTCATTTTAGTATGGATTATCCTTGGGGTTCGGTCTAATTTGTTTTCTCTGTAATGAGGTAGGCCACAATAAGGCTGGTTGTCCGAGGTTGACGAGTGGAATATTAAGGGTACCTACTCCATCTATGTTGGGGATCACAGATAGTCGTCAGTGCAGATTAGAGGCTCTAGTGGTGAGGATCTGAGTATTTCAGTTGCAGGCCGAGGAGACCTGAGTTCCATCAGATGTAGTTGTAGGTATGTATCATATTCGTTTCCTCCATGTTATTTTTATTTATGCTTTTTATCATGTGATTGTGTGTGAGAGACGTTATGTCAGTTTATTTAAGTCTCCACCTAAGGATCATAGTTTCTTTATGGATGTTTGGTTAATACTATTCGGAGGTTTGTCATATTCTATTTTGCATACTGAGGATCATGGTTGAATGATATATGGGTGAGCTAGGGCGGTAGTTGGGGTGGCGACGACCAGTGAGGGTGTGAGACCTAGGTGGGAGTAAGTTGATTGTTCTGGTTGGAGGATTAATAGCTAGATTGATTTGGATGGTTCCAACGCAATGGGTCGGAGGAAGTTGCAGTGTAAGTTCAGTGGATTATTAGAATTCGAGATGGTTAAGATATTTCATGGTTGATAGGTGTAAGAAATTGGTTAGAACACAAGTGTGGGGTGAGTTGCTTCCAATTTCATGTTTTCAAGTATGTGTGTGTGGTCCTCGCATCGGAAGCTTCTAGGCAAAGATCACGTGGTATCCGATTGTCCCTTCGGGGACAATGAAGAAAATTTTCAGAGGTACTTGATTCGCTCATGTTGGATTTCAGCTGATGGTTGATTAGCTCGTTGAACATATCACTATCGTTAGTAAGGTAAGGGCGGTTGTGACCTATCAACATTTGGGTGTGGGTGATGCATTTGCACATGGATTTTTTCAGCTACTAAATTTGTTCGAGAGTGTCTGAGTTGTATCATGTGTTGATGCTTCGGGTGAAACGACCTTTTGGCAAGTGAGTTGTTGAATTGGTGACCCTTCTATTTCGATAGTGGGCTTATTTGTCCCTTGTCATCAATTAAGGTGGTTCAACGATTTGGAATTGTATCAAGGGTCAGTGCTTTGGTCAAGACAATCTTCCATCAGGAATAGCAAAGTGTTTAATCTGGTATGGGGTATGGGTACCCTAGCTTGTTTGGTCTTGTAATCTTAGTTCTTGTGAGCTCATGATGATAATGTTGGAGTAGTAAGGTTGTTAGATGTTTCAAAAAACTATGGTAATGAGGTTGGCAAAGTGCAACTGAATCCGAGTGGGGTGGGGGGGGGGGGGGAATTGTTTAGATTAATGGGAATATTTTTCGAGAGTAAATAAATGTGGAATTCTATATCCTACGTTAAGTGGAGAGCCAGTTCTGGTTGTGGTATGATTCAGAGTTTATGATAGTTATAATGTTTGATCATAATCAACAAGGAATATTTTGAGGATTCAGGTTATCTTGCACAAGAACGGGAAGCATCAGTAGTAGTGCATTATGGTTTCGTGGCTAGGTTCAGGTTGATGATTATGTTAGAACATCTCTGCATGTTCTTATCTGATGAAGGCTTTGGGTTTGAAATATGAACCGAACACTTGGTTGGGATTCAGTAGGTTGGAGTTTCGGCTCATGTCAATTTTGGTTCGATTTTGTGGATAGTTGGGAAGAACATGGGTTGGGCCCATGGGTTTAGTGGATGTATGGCAAGACTACATGCTAAACCATAGTATCCACTAGTATGAGTTTAGCCATTGCAGGAATGGTTGTAAGACTTTGAGGGGATCATAGCCTTCATCGGGGTTGAGTCGGGCTCGTTGTTGTTATTTATCTGCTATGTGTTCAGGCAAGATGATTGTTAGATCCTTATCGGTGGTTGGACTAGTATGAATCCCGATTGAGGACGAGGCCTATTTGGCTATGCTAGCTTGGTGAGACCCGTTTGGTTATGTTATTTGGGGTGAGACCCATAGGCGAGGCCCGATTGGTTATCTTATCTTGGATAAGCATTCAGACATTGAAGTTATGCTTAAAGCATGTGGTATTGGTGGTAAGTCCCCAAGCCAGGGATGGAACATTTGCAAGATCAGGGTGTTTTGTGATCTTAACGTTCAAGTGGATTAAATGGTGTCACCGTGTCTCGTGAACCATTAATTGTATGACTCTTGAGGGTAGGACCTGGTAGTGTCTAGCATGGTTGGGGCGTGACAACAAGTTTGGAGTAGGGAAGCTTAGGGATCAGAGGGTTGGGCCTGTGTGGTAGATAGGCTAGGGTAGCCTTTATCAGTCAGACTCTTGCTTGGAGATTTGTTGTACGATCGTACGTGAATTTTCAGTCTTGACAAACAATTAAGGTCTTCGCATCCCAGTTTATTAGGAGGTAAGAATGGAATCTTGAGATCTCAAATAGGTCGAACATGCAAAAAATTTTGGTTATCAGGATGTGAGTTATGTATTGGTTGGGAACTAAAGATTGAGACTCATATTGGGAGTCACATTTCATTTTGAGGTTCAAGGTTATCGGTATCCCAGAGTGGTCAGGGATTCTGTTTTTCCAGTTATCAGCAAGATAATGCAGGGCTGGAGAGATTCATTTTAGTTTAGGTTGCAAAGTGGAGTTATTATGGATTTGGTATGGGATGGTTCTTTCTGCATGGGAGTCTGGCATGGTATAGGTTTTTTTTTCAATTTTTGGGCAGAGCAGTTGGATCTTCTTTTGTTGGTTGAGGGCGGAGTGTGAAGGTTTGTTCTTTGTTAGCTATGTGATATATGCTAAGATTGGGCATGATAACAGTGTTGGAAGGCGGTCGTCTATAGGTGATGACTTCTAAGTCCAACTCGGAGTTCAGGAAGTTCTTGTGGGGTTGTCTAGTGTGTCAGGGTAAATTCTAAGGATTGGCTTCAAGGAAGAAATCTAATTTAAGTGGGGGAGAGCTGTATCACCCTTTTTCTACAATATAATGGTTTAGGACATTAAGGAGTCAAAAGATTGGTTTTGGGGGGAAATCGGGTGTCAGAACGTGACCATAGAGAGGTCACGACATGACAAACCAAAAGTGAAGACCGCATATCAGGACTGTGCTCACGACGTGATGCATTGGTAGTCATGACGTGAGAAAGGTTGCAGCCCAAGCCCATGATCTTTTAGGGTTTCCTTCATATATGAACCCCCGTTAGCTTGATTTTAGGGTTCATTGTCAACCTGCATCACCCTCAAACCTTAAAAAACCTTAACGTAAATTACTCTTGGTGTTTCTTGGCTCATTTTGGTTCTTTTGGTAGTTTGAAGAGGAAGAATAAGAGTTCTAGAGTTTTGATCCAACAAGGAAACATCATCATTATCATCTTGTCCACACTTTGAACCTTTGTAAGTGTCCATGATTCAACCTTTAGGCTTATAGGTTGCTAGATATAAGGCTTTGTCCCTTTCTCTTTAATATTGAGCAAGTTAAAGTGATGGGATTCCATAAAGTTGGCAACTATATGGATCCTTGAAGCCTTTTAAGTATTATTTGGTTCAGATCTAGGATTCGGTTGTGAATTGGGAACCTTGCATAAGTTTAGAGTCATTTTCTTACCCTTTTACCTAGATTGGATAGTGACATGTTTTATAGGTTACAAAAATCTTATTTTGGCGGAAAAACATAAACCCTAAGTTCACCTACAACCTAAAGGATATATGTTTCACTATGATTTGCAACAAACAATTCAAGAACCCTAAAAATACACTGCTATTTTCGAAATTATGAAAGGGTTATTAAAAAAACATACCTTTTGTTTATTATAGCAAATAAAAAGAAAATATTCTTTCTTTATTGGTCTTTGGAAAGCAAGAAAAAAAAGTCTCGTGCCTCTAATGACTCACACCCAAGCCCTAGCCAATGATGGAGGCAGTGGGTGGACTGTCGGTTGCCCTGCCCTTGCCAATCTTTTAATAAACTCAATTATATCTGAGATAAAATGACTCTATGAATCAAATATTTAGCCCATCTATTAGTACTAATGTCCATCCCCTCCTAATTATATATATTAATTTGTGTAGGGTGTTTGTGAGACTTTGTACTTTTCATTTGCTTTCACCATGAGCAAACTACAAAAGACTAAATTCAGCTCTATTTTTACCAATCATTTTCATATCTATTTTGTTGAATATTACATTTTACACCCTTTAGCTTTGTAACAACTTATAATTCATATCATCATACTTAGGTTCACGCTCACTAGAACTTAATATATAGGTTATTTATTAAAAAACAATTGTTATAGTGAAACAACAACGAGCGTAGTAGCATATAAGAGATAATAAAAATTGAGTCCTACATAATCACACCACCTCCATCACATTTAGTTTTATTTTAATTACTGATTTATGGCCTATCGATTCATCAAAATATGTTCATAGCCCCTCCTAATTATTTAATAACTTTTGATTATCAAAGCCCCCCTTATCTTAAAATCCTGCCTCTGCCCCTGACCCTAACAATTGGAAGTTAAAGAGGAAAGAGAAGAAGAAGGAAGAATTTCGAAACTAAGCTCTTAGAATGATATGGATTATGAAAGTCTAAACTCTTGAGGGGTTTATATAGGTGTTAGGAAGGTTATATGTAAGGTATGTTCCTTTTAAACAACCATTACCCCCATTGCTTCCTCCCTAAGACATTCCAAGCTTCCTTAGAGCCCAAGAATACCTCTATAAACCCTCTAGAAAATGTCTCCTTTATGGGAGGTTCTAGAATTGGTCAATGCTCAACTTTTGAACATGGTCACCTTTAGTCCTTCTATTTTTAAGTAATCCAATTAATCCCAAAATTAATTCCAATTAGTTTCTGATTAATTTTTAATTAAAAAATAGTTTTCTAATTAATATATTATTCTCATAATATATTAATAACTTATTTATTTTGATTCCTAATTAATTTTATAACCATATAATAAATTAATAAATCAGTCTCTTTCTCCAAAAAGTATTCCAGTTAATTAACTGGTTTGAGGGCAACCCAAAATGACTCTGCTAATAATTCAAGATTATACTAATTTAGTTATTGGCTTAGACACCTAATCCAACAGTCTCCCACTTGGATAAGTCTAAAACTAAATTATAGGTATAACTTCTAAATCAAACAGCAAAGAGTGCTTTCCAAAGCAACTGTTGAACTCTGATCCGATCAGATATTGGTCCTTTGATAAATGATCAAATATTCCTCTGTTCTTACAAGATATCGTATGGATATGAGACATGGATTAGAATTAGTTTCATTGTCCAAAATTGTGTTTCCCGATTTCCTGATTTGTGAGGACATCATAAGACTTCTAATTGAACACATCAATTTAGTCATGATTGGGCCCAACACTTTAATCAAGACCAAATCACCGAGGGGCCAAAAGATATCGCTTTTCCCGTCATAAAAAAAGGAACGAATAAAATTAGACTCATATTCTTGTATCTTTTACTCACCAAATTATACATGACACTACATTTTATAACATCAAGTTACTGATGTGCTTTCGCAATACCAATGTACAACCGACTAGTAAGTTACAACTTATATATCTCCATTTTAAGAATATAAGATATTATCATCTCACAATTACTCGTGATATGATCCATGAATAATTCTTTGAGCGTGAGTTTATCCAATACTCAAAATCTACATTTTCTAAGTATGCATGAATGTTCTAGCAACACAATTTATATGTCTAAACTGCTTAGACAATCTACAATCTAATTCATGACAGTATCCGTTCACTACTTACTTCCTAAAGTATGAGCGACCGTGGAGATTCAAATAATCAAATTATTCAAGAAGTAAAACATGCAAAGTAAAACACAATAATAAACTAATTAACTATGCTCTAAAATCTATTGAATATAAATAATCTCTATTATTTAATTAACATAATAGTTACGACTTTATTCATTGTATAATGTTTCAAGTAATCAAATATCTACTTGAATCAAACATCAATCATTCCATGTTATGAACATGCATATTATGCCTCTTTATGGTATTTACTTTGTGAACATATCAATTGGACATTATTCCAATGATGCTCATTTCACAATTCCAAATTCTGATCACTATCCAAGATGTGATGGAATTCCAACTTAACATGCATTAATCTCCTATGATATCAAGATTCCAGATTCTCATAGTCTTCGATATTATAGAATATCCCATTTGAACTTTGTCACTAGAAACAATTCCATGGTAATGAAAGTTAAAATTCAAGGTACACTCCTTCAACACTTGTCTTGTATTAAGGTTCCAAATCACATGTAGACTTTTCAACCATCTCCCATTATGAAAACATTTCCATGTTTCCATATGACCATCAATTCTGATCAAGAATCATCTCAATCTAGAATCGTGTTACTATGGTCCATCCAAATTAATATCATACTTCCAACTGTCCACAAGCAACCAACCTTTTGGTATAACCTTAGAATTTTCTTGACAGTAGTTTAACAACTTTAGTCACACAAAATTCTAGTCCTTTTCCCCATAATGCTCTAAGCATTTGAAAAATCAGAATAAGTGAATATTATAGCACGTGTAATCGATCCTATATTTGAAGCATATGATACTTGATTAATTATGTCTCACATAAGGATTTGATATTTATTCAGTCTTTGCTATAATATTTTCATACATCAGATCTCTTATGTTGAACCACTTCAATATGATATTCATATATGTCTATGACTAAGTTCTATTTAATTACATAGTCTTAAACTTTAGATTCGAAAAGAGTAAGAGTCCCCTCTACCTTAAGTCTAATATAGCAAAACAATTCCCAAACTTTGCAATTTGCAAATTGAAAACTTTGTTCCCCGTAAATATTATTGTCAAAATGCAATACTAGAATAACAATCATGCTCCCAATAGCTTTGACATGTACCCAGAAATCAACTAGACTTCTAGAAATCAATACTCTTGACTTTCTTACTGATGTACAGATTTCTGTTACGCGATGCTTTGATAAATCTCCAACTAGACTTCTTAAGCTTATACACCTTCATTGGATAACATATGTATATACATATGTGTTTAAACCCTTTCATAACTTGTAGATATATGTCTTGAAATTTCAAACAATTCCTTGCCATTCCTCACAATTCAAAATATAAATAGGGATGTCGTAATCCTATTGTGAATTTGAGAATGAAATTAGCACAACCAATATCAATTTTGATCATTATCATATCCTTAAAATCTAATAACAAAAGTATTTCATCATAATCATTCTCATGAATTAGAGTGAATCTTTTCCACATAGATTTCAATGGTGTATATGTTCCCATCCATGTGAATCTATCATTTCCAACCTTCAATCTTAAGACAGGTTTATGACAATATCAAATTCAAATGTAACTTTCCTTCATGGAATGAACTTTGCTATTTCTAAATTTCTTGCCCTCTAGGAGCACAAGGGCCTACCAATGCTTCCATGTTGTTAGCAACTCACTTATATTGATGAATGTACTTTCATTGACCAACGTGCTTTTGCTTTTGCAGTTAAATGAAGAAATAAAATTCATAAGCATTGCCAAATCAATTAGAAGTGCACAAAAATAAGAATGTGTCAACTAAACATTATAGGTTATCAACCTCAAGTTGCTTGCTAGTGATAACTAAAATGTTTATTGCCAATTGACTCTTGAAACTCTCAAGATTAATAAGAATCCCCCCGACTTCTTGACATATGAGTTTTCTCTCAAGAAACATTCCTTGACGAGCTAAAACAAATATTCAGAAGTTTGTGTGGATTCTTGACAAGAAAGCACTACATATAATTGGTTTCATTTTATCTTTTGTTTCCCGATTAACAAAAACATCACAAATCCAATTCTATATGTGTTAGAGTAAGAAAACATTTTACTCCATATATTTCGAGGTGTATTCAACCTTGTTAGTTTCAAGATATGATTCATCGTTACTAGAGCATGGTTCTAAAATTTGATTTGGAATGAAATATGACAAATCTCTTGATCGAACTATTTCCAACAATATCTGATTCCTCGTCTTAGTCATACAATTGCACTAAGATATTTTTGAGGATCAATTGTGATATAAATCCACAATGACTAAGATTATCATAAAACATGATACTAAAGCATTATCCTTTCTCATTAGATTGGAGAATCTTTTATCTTTCTGCCTAATAGATTCTTCTTATTCGTTCTGCTACTCTTTGAATCTTTTCAAAGTATCAAAATTATGCTTAATCTTATAAACACAACCATATTTACTGAAACATAAGAAAATCATGACGAATAGAGTTATCTTCCTTTGTGGTAGATCGAAGTATTCCATATCAACATGTACTAGATGCATTAGTCCTTCACTTGACTCATATAAACATGTGATCAATGAATTAGTTATAATTTTCCAGTGAACAAGATTCTCATATACTATACAATGTGACTTGTACAATACCAAGTATTTGTCCAGTTGGTGATGATATTTCTTTCACTTGGTCAATTATGACAATACCACATGCAATATCATAAAATTAAAATCCAAAATTAATATTGCTAATATTAGAAACATAACCAACACTTTCATAAATGTCCTTGCAAGGAAATATAAAACAAGGCAACCAAATAAACTTAAATTTCACATTTATTGAAAATAGACGAAAAGTTGGAACTTGTCCTTACAATGCATAAAATGAATATTATGTTTGTAGTCTTCTCAGAAAATTAATAGCAATCTATTAAATTATCCCAACTCCTTATTAGTAGCTCCAAAGTTTGATCTTCGAACCATATGACCAAAGTCCATTTCTCATGATCAGATTTAGCTCACCTTGCTTAATCTTCCTTCTTTCTCTTAGATCCTTTAATTGTAACATCCCAACCGTCTGGTGTCATTATTATTCTATGTAGATTTCATTTTTTAAGGTCTACTCGACGAGTTGACGTTGTGACTCGTCGAGTAGCAGCAGGCCAGGACATGTCATTTAATGAGTGACTCGTCGAGTCGGCATGGGGTACTCGACGAGTAGGAGCTGGCAGTGAAAACCCTAAATTTCAGGATTTTTGCACCCTATATATTGGACCATTAGCGCCTCCCACTGTCCTCTATCACCCCTTGAAAGCCAGAAACCCTAATTTCCATGAGTGTGAACTTGGAGAGTGTTTGGAGCTTTGAAAAGTGATTTTTGTGAAGGAAACTTGTAGATCAAGAGGCTAGCATCAAGGATTTCGTGTGGATCCAGAACGCACTCCAGCTTGGGCACGTTTTGGGAGGTAATAAGCTATTACCTTAACCTCTTTTCTTCTAGAATCATTCATATGTGGAGGCTAAGGCTTTCTTAGGTTATTCATTAAGGGATTTTGTTATGGGAACTAGATCTGAAGCTGAAACTTTAGATCTGAACCTCTTTTGAGTCCTAAGTCCATAAAGTTTCTAGCTCTTGCAAGGATGAGACTCTCCTAAGGTGTAAAGCTCCATTAGAAACTTAGATTGGTCATTTAGAGCCCCTAGGGACTTGCATGCACGTAAAGTTTGCAACTTTACGTGATAATCATGAACTGGAAGCTTGGATCTGCAATATGGAGCCGCTGCATTGCTTAAAAAGCGTCTGTATGGATGATGGAATGAAGGGACTCGGTGAATCGCAAGGTCGACTCGGCGAGCCACATAAAGATGGCCATGTACTTGACGAGTTGGATAAACAACTCGACGAGTCCGTTAAAGATTGCCTTGAACTCGGTGAGTCGTTCGAAGACTCGGCGAGTCGGCTAGGGTTTCGCCCAATCCATGGACACGTATCAAGGATTTCACGACTTCTCGAGTTCAGGGAGGACTCGACGAGTGGGTAAACTACACTCGACGAGTCGAGTCAACATGTACTGTTGACTTTGACTATGGACTTTGACTTTGACCTAGAGTTGACCAGTTGACTTCTGAGGGTATTCTGGTAATTTGGAGATTTATGAAAAATGGGTTTTATGGTAACTATAGGTGGTGAAGTTCGTGTTGGTGATCCGGGAGTTGAGCTTTCTAGTTCAGACGACAGTTGTAAGGTGAGTTATCCTCACTATACTAAGGGGTATAAAGCACCAAGGTCAGCCCATTGGATATGTTATCCTATCAGTGTTAGATGTTGAATATGAGTTAGTGTTGCATGCTAGTGGTTATGCCAGTTTGGTAGACCTGTAGGACTACCTGTGATGTTATATGATTATTGCGTGTTCAATAGTTATGTTCTATGTTATGTGGGTTGGGTTGAGGTTGTACTGCTCCATGTGGTAGCCAACAAACCCTAGAGTATTCTAAATATGAGCTGAGGGCCCGGTAGGCATTACAGACTCGTACTGAGGGCTCGATGGCATTCCAGATACGAGCTGAGGGCCCGGTAGGCATTCCAGACTCGTACTGAGGGCCCAGGGGTAGTCTAGCTTGTAAAGCTGTGGACCATTACATGTTGTTTCAGATTGTTATGATATGTTATTGTTGATATGGTTATGTGGACTGTATGTGTATCGGTATTTTGTGGTAACTCACTAAGCTTTCGAGCTTACAGTTTCAGCTTATTGTTTCAGGTACATTAGGGGATCGCGGCAAGGCGAAGACATGATCGTACAGCTCCTCATATTATGTTTATGTTTCTGGGAAAAACTCTGATAATTAATATTTTGAAAACAAAATTGTAATGTTTTGTTGAACTTGACATGTTTTTTTTTTTAAGTTTAAATTGGTTTGAAATTTGGATGTTACATTAATACCATCAAAATGTGATCATCACATAATGTATTAAGAGTTTATAAATAGGAACTTATAAAGCAATGGAGTTAGATAATGGATGTACCTGAAGTAGAGTCACACGACTTGACTTTACTATCTCTAAGATCTTTCAGGTATTTTGGGCAGCTTTGTTTCCAATGCCCCTTCAATTGGTAGTAGAAACAAATGAACTCTTTGAGGTCAACACATGGAACGATCCCAGAACTAGCCTTTCTCTTTACCATACGATCAAATAGTTAGATCTTGGACAACCCCTTTCGATTGGGAAGAGAAATATTTTCTGGATCACCATTGTCACCATTGTTAATGTCCATGGAAACCATGGAATTAGACCTTATAAGCATCTTTGCTTCATATGTGCTTTTAAGCATTTCTACTTCAACAACCATCAACATTTGGGTCAGATCAATTCGGGTCATGCCGATATTCCTCATATAAAAGTTCTCAATGAACTGAACATACGACTTTGGAAGTGAGACGAAGAACCAATTCAATGGCTTGCTCCCTTGGGAATACTACACCAAGTCTATCCAACTTATCAATGTACAATTTCATTTTCAGAACATGCTCACACATAAAGTTTCTATCTTGCTGTTTAAATGCCAAAGGGATTGAGTAGTATCATATCTTTCAACTTAAAGAAAAAACGTGACGTTGGGAGAGTCATAAGGGGGGAGGGGGAAGAGTTGAAGAAGCATGGTGTCCAGTTCCATCATTTCCTAAGAAAAGGAAAACAGTTTCACCTTGACTTGAAATAGGAAGACCATCTCTAGAGGGTTGAGAGAAACCATTTCCATAAGAATGTGTAATGCTAAGACCATTTCTATATTCATAAGACATAAAAATGGGATAAAAGAGAATTCAAGTTACTTGATTTTAATCCTTAATTATTATCCCATAAATTTAAATTAAGGCTAGGATCCATATTTCAATTCGAACTTCAAAGGGGGATTACGTAATCAAATTCGAATCTATTTTAGGTAGCTAAAGCTTTTACCAATTCCAATATTATGGAAGTCCTGGATCCTTTAAAATTATTAGAATCTTATCAATGGAATGTTTAATCTTAGATTATGCTCTTACCTTTATGACTGGAATGTCGAGGATCACAAACGAGATGTGAATAACCATGCAAACCCTCTTGACAACCTCGATGTCATTTATCATCTCACATTGATGTGTCAGTTAACCACACACGCTCCATCAATAATGATAATTTTCAAGATGCCCATCATTTCTCTTTAAAGTCCCTATTAGTGTGTCGATTAACCACACATGCTCCACTAAGGACATATTAAAGTATAATGTGCATTTTCATGGATTAGCATAAAATTTCACATTTTTCCTAAAGTAACTAGAGTGAGATTTTTTAGAGAAGGTACTAGTACTTTTATATCATTATACTTATTAATGAAATTATGTCCTATCAAATCCGTTCAGGTAACGACCCTCCACCATACAAGAGAGTAGTGGGTAAAAAAGGATTCCTAATGGCAGTCATGTTATAGGCCGTATCCTTAAACTCCCCTTATAGTATGGCTTCGTGAATGGGGCGTACTAGCGATTTGAATGACTTGTCTTATACATAGAATATATTAATCTTTTAATTATATATAGTATAAGGCGTATTTTAAAACTTTTCTAAAATAATAGGTTTAAATTTAAATTTTCGAAATTAATATAAAAAATAATTTAATTTAAAATTAAACCAATTTTGATTTAACTGTCACACCCCCGAACCAAGGATGGCGGAAACGTCCGGGGGTGGAGGACTTCATGTGTAGTATCATAACAACAATGGCAATAGTGATAAAAGTAAACACAACCAACATATATATAATTGAAAGAGTTACATCAATGTATGAATTACATGTTTCAAAATCAATTACAATATGTTAACAAAATATGATAAGTTTGACGCCTCAACGTCCCATCCTCAAAAGTACTTTATTACCTGTTTAGCGATTTCCTGAGAATACAAGTAGTTTGAAAAAAATGTCAACACAATGGTTGGTGAGTTCATAAGTATTTGTATATAATTATGAAAAAGCTCGTCATGTAATTGTATAGTTGCTCCAGAAAAATCCGATATTTTTCTTAAAATGAATAATGTAGTCTTGTATCCAAAGACTGAAATGTATGAGTAATCTTCCTTATTTACAGAAAATAAGGTGTGTTTATTTCAATTCAAACGCGTATGATATTAGTGAAACTCTCGTAAATTCTTAAGTTTGTTAATACTTTCTGTGAGCTATTATAACCATACTATGACCTAGTGGCCTGAAAACGACGTTCTTCGGGCGTCGTAGAACTGAAATGACACTTGTCACCACAGACCTGCCGGTCTAGCTGTTGCAAGCAGCTCTGGTGTGGGTTGTCAAGCCCAATATAGATCTATATACAACTATCACGCTCTCCCTCCAGGAGACTCTGGTTACAATGTAGGACTTATGATTTATGCGAAGAGAGTGTCTCACAGAGTCATTTACGAATTTACGCTTCGTGATGAAAGTTTCCCTTTTTGTAATGTATGCATTTTGAAATCCATTGTAAACTATACCTATTATAGTTTGTCAAAACGAAGGTAGTAACAGTAAAGTACGTGATTTTTACTTAACATAGTTTATTTAACGTTTGTGTGTAATGGGTATACTTCAATAATAACGCTTCATGTGATCTATGCTTTATCGAGTAAAAATCCATTTGTTAACAGGCTTATGTCTAGATATTATCACAAGTATGTCATGTATTATGTGACAATAGTCAAAATCGGGTCAAGTCTAAGCCAGTCAAGGTCAACGAGTCAAACCGGTCAACTCAATTAAAACCTTGTATGATAGGGTGTATATTATGTAAATACTGTATAACTCACTATTTTAATGAGAAAACACCACTTGGAAAGTTCATGTGTTTAAATTTCCTTAGCATTAGTGCTAATCAATGAACAAAAACAATAATACAATGTTGCGTACTCATAGGGAGTGCGTAAGATCCTAAATCATGGCACAACGGGGTCTAAAGACCTTGCATTGCGAAGCCAAACACTCTCATTCATCACATACGAAAACACTCTCAATCGTTTTCACTCTATCTCGAAGTATGTCAAATCTCTCCCAAATCTCTCTAAGTATGTGAAATCTCTCCCACATATCTCTTTGTATGCGAAATCTCTCCAAGTATGTCAAATCTCTCCCAAATCTCTCCAAGTATGTCAAATCTCTCCCAAATCTCTCTAAGTATGTGAAATCTCTCCCACATATCTCTTTGTATGTGAAATCTCTCCAAGTATGTCAAATCTCTCCCAAATCTCTCCAAGTATGTCAAATCTCTCCCAAATCTCTCTAAGTATGTGAAATCTCTCCCACATATCTCTTTGTATGCGAAATCTCTCTAAGTATGTCAAATCTCTCCCAAATCTCTCCAAGTATGTCAAATCTCTCCCAAATCTCTCTAAGTATGTGAAATCTCTCCCACATATCTCTTTGTATGCGAAATCTCTCCAAGTATGTCAAATCTCTCCCAAATCTCTCCAAGTATGTCAAATCTCTCCCAAATCTCTCTAAGTATGTGAAATCTCTCCCACATATCTCTTTGTATGCGAAATCTCTCCAAGTATGTCAAATCTCTCCCAAATCTCTCTAAGTATGTGAAATCTCTCCCACATATCTCTTTGTATGCGAAATCTCTCCAAGTATGTCAAATCTCTCCCAAATCTCTCTAAGTATGTGAAATCTCTCCCACATATCTCTTTGTATGCGAAATCTCTCCAAGTATGTCAAATCTCTCCCAAATCTCTCCAAGTATGTCAAATCTCTCCCAAATCTCTCTAAGTATGTGAAATCTCTCTCACGTATCTCTTCGTATGCGAAATCTCTCCAAGTACGTCAAATCTCTCCCAAATCTCTCTGAGAACGAGGAATCTCTCTCAAATCTCTCTCGAAATCTCTCCCAACTTTCTATAATCACTCGGGGCATCCCGACCCTCGAATTTGGCGAAAATAGCCCAAGAACGGAAGTCTACGCGAAAAACGGACTTAAGGAAACGAACCCTCCGAACCGAAAGTACTATTCATGAACCGAACCGAAAGCACTATTCATGAGGGTCCGAATCAAAAGTACTGTTCATGTGCTGGACCGAAGTTACTGTTCATCCGAACCGAACCCGGCCATGAAGGAGATCCGAACCGAACCCTGCTAAGAAGAAAGGTCCGAACCGAACCTCGGGTAGAAGGGAGATCCGAACCGAAGGTACTGTTCACTACTGTTCACTACAGTTCCTTCGGTTCTAGCCTGACCTCGGACCGAACTCTGCCTTCGCGTCGGACTGCTTCCCTTTGGACCGAACCACCGCCTTCGCGTCAGACAGCTTCACCTCGGACCGAGCCGTCGCTTCGCGTCCCGCCTTCGGATCCAGCCTCCCGCGTCCGAACCGAGCTCCAGCTGACCGAGCCTCGGCCGAGATCCGAAGAACTTCGCTGGAAAGTGCAATTTTCACCCCGTTTTTGCATATTTTTGCGTTTTAAACCCATTTTTAATTATTTTAACATGGGATTTTCACCCAAAACTTTATTTTTAATTATAAGACCCCTAAATTAATGATTTAATCACATTTTAAGGATAAAATCTTATTTAAAAAGGAGTTGGTAAAGTACAAAAGAAGAGTGTTGACCTTACCCTAGTTATGACGCAAGCAACCCCCATGTCCACTCCATGACAACCCACACTCCTCCCCACCATACCTTGTACTTTTTACCTCCCTCACAAGCCACCTTCATGCTTTGAGAGCTGGATATTCACCCTCTCTCCTCATTTTCTCTCATTTGTTCTCATTTCACAAGAAGATCAAACTCCTTTCTCTCTCACTCTCTCTCTCTAGAAATCCGAGATTCAAGGGCTAATCTTGAGAGTTTCCTCCACTTTTGGTAAGCATAATCCATTTCCTTTATGATTATCTCAATTATTTCCACTCAAATCATGGATATCTTACACAAATTCCATTATATTTGTGTTAGAGCTTCGAATCTTCAAGCGATTCTTCTAGTGTTCTTGGGTTGAACACTTCTCTTCTTCAACACTTATCTACTGAAATCACACAAGGTGAGTTCATACCCCTACATTTTCATGTTTTCTTAAGTTTTTAGGGGGGGAATACAAGTTAAAACACCAAGAACATAACTAAAATTTTCTAACAGCTTTCATCAGAAAAGTTAGACTCCATTCACGGACTGTTTTGGACACCTTAAACATTTTAGTTTTCAAAAATGTTTTAGGTGCATGTAGTTCCACTTCTTAGCTTTAAAATGACTACTTGCACATCTCCATACGATTTTTCTACAATTTATGGTGATTTTTACAAAACTGCCTATCATTCCAAGCACCAATCCGGACCAGTCTGTGATTATGGACTTTTTCATCCAAGTTGGAGGTCGTTAAAAATCATGATAAAAATTATGAGTAAACTAGACACATTTTGGGAACTCTCAGAATTTACGGATTTAGTTTTCGACTTCGTATGATTTTTCTATGGCTTTTCTAAAACAGTGCAGGAAGGTCTAATTTAGTTAACATCATATAATTTTCATAACACCTTGTAACATGTTGAGCAGGGTGCATATTATTACGTATTCATGTATAATTGCAATATACGACATTCTTGTGTTAGTATCTAGACATAAACCTGTTAACAAATGGATTTTTACTAGACAAAGCATAGATTACACGAAGCGTTATTATTGAAGTATACCCATTACTCACAAACGTTAAATGAACTATGTTAAGTAAAAATTACGTACTTTACTGTTACTACCTACGTTTTGCCAAACTATAATAGGTATAGTTTACGATGGATTTCAAAATGCATACATTACAAAAAGGAAACTTTCATTGTGATTAAGTGTAAATTCGTTAATAACTTTGTGAGACATCCTCTTCACATAAATCATAAGTCCTGTATGGTAACCAGAGTCTCCTGGAAGGAGAGCGTGATAGTTGTATATAGATCTATATTGGGATTGACACCCCACACCTTGCTGCTAGCTACAGTTGGACCTGCAGGTCTACGGGTGACAAGTGTCATTTCAGTTTTACGACGCCCGAAGAACGTCGTATTCAGGCCACCTAGGTCATAGTATGGTTATAATAGCTCACAGAAAGTATTAACAAACTTAAGAATATACGAGAGTTTCATTGATATCATACGCGTTTGCGTTGAAATAAACACACATTATTTTCTGCAAATAAGAAAGATTACTCATATATTTCAGTCTTTGGATACAAGACTACATTATTCATTTTAAGGAAAATATTGGATTTTTCTGGAACAACTA
The DNA here is from genome assembly GCF_002870075.4 of Lactuca sativa. NCBI lineage: Eukaryota > Viridiplantae > Streptophyta > Magnoliopsida > Asterales > Asteraceae > Lactuca > Lactuca sativa. The sequence continues at coordinate 200,389,272 of NC_056628.2, read as the reverse complement.
TACAATTACATGACGAGCTTTTTCATAATTATATACAAAAACTTATGAACTCACCAACCTTTGTGTTGACACTTTTTCAAACTGCTTGTATTCTCAGGAAATCACTAAACAGGTAATAAAGTACTTTTGAGGATGGGACGTCGAGGCGTCAAACTTATTACATTTTGTCAACATATTGTAATTGAATTTGAAACATGTAATACATACAATGATGTAACTTTTTCAATTATATATATGTTGGTTGTGTTTACTTTCATCACTATTACCATTGTTGTTATGATACTACACATGAAGTCCTCCATCCCTGGACGTTTCCGCCATCCTTGGTTCAGGGGTGTGACATATTACAAATATACATAAACACGTAATAATGTACACCTTGCTCAACATGTTACAAGGTGAAATGAAATTGCTAGCGTTTTTCTGATTATAACATTTTCTGTAACTGTTATTAGAAAATTTATAGAAAAATCATAAAGTGTCCAAATCAAGTTCTGTAACTTCTGGGAGTTTGGAAAATCAGTCTAGTTGGTTCATAAATTCTCCCATAATTTTTAGGGACCTCTAACTTGTATAACCAAGTCCATAATCACAGACTGGTCCGGATTTGTATTTGAAATGATAGGCAGTTTTGTAAAATTCACCATAAATTGTAGAAAAATCGTATGGAGATGTGCAAGTAGTCATTTTAAAGCTAAAAACTGGAACTACGTACACCTAAAACAGTTTTGAAAACTAAAATGTTTAAGTCGTCCAAAACAGTCCGTGAATGGAGTCCAACTTTTCTGATGAAAGCTGTTAGAAAATTTTAGTTATGTTCTTGTTGTTTTAGCTTGTATTCCCCCCCCCCCCCCCCCCCCTCCCCCCCTAAAAACTTGAGAAAACATGAAAATGTAGGGGTATGAACTCACCTTAAGTGTTTTCAGTAGATGATTGTTGAAGAATGGAGGTGCTTAACTCAAGGACACTTGGAATGTCTTGAAGATTTTCGAGAATCTAGCATGATAGTTATGGAGTTTGTATGAGCTATCAATGATTTGAGTAGAATGAAGTGTAAGAATCGCAAGGAGGGTGGATTACACTTACCAAGAGTGGAAGAACACTTGATGATCAGCCTTGAGATCGTGAGTTAGAGAGAGAAGTTGGAGTTCAATCTTTGGTGTAATGAGAGTGTTTGAAGAGAATGAGGAGAGAGGTTGTAAGATCAGCCCTTAGATTGTGGGGATGACTTGTGAAAGGGAGTAAAAGGTACAAGGTATGGTGGGGAGGAGTGTGGGTTGTCATGGAGTGGGTGTGGGGGTTGCTTGCGTCATAAACTAAAGTAAGGTCAACACTCTACTTTTTGTACTTTACCAACTCCTTTTTAGATAAGGTTTTATCCTTAAAATGTGACTAAATCATTTATTTATGGGTCTTATAATTTAAAATAAAGTTTTGGGTGAAAATCCTATGTTAAAATAATTAAAAACGGGTTTAAAACGCAAAATTACGCGAAAACGGGTGAAAAATGAGCTTTCCCAGCGAGACCCTTCGGACCTAGGCCGAGGTTCGGTCCCTAGGCCGAAGTTCGGTCAGGAGGGTGCAGGGTTCGGAGGCGAGAGACGCGAGCCAGAAGCGAGAAGCGAAGCAAGGATTGGTCCGAGGCTCGGTCCGAAGAGAAGTCAAAAGCGAAGTCAGGAGGTTCGGTCCGAAGGGAAGCCAGAACCGAAGGAACTGTTGTGAACAGTAATGAACAGTAACTTCGGTTCGGACCTTCCTTCTATGCGAGGCTCGGCTCGGATGAACAGTACTCTCGGTTCGGACCTTCATGAATAGTACTTTCGGTTCGGTTCATGAATAGTACTTTCGGTTCAGAGGGTTCGTTTCCTTAAGTCCGTTTTTCGCGTAGACTTCCGTTTTTGGGCTATTTTCGCCAAATTCGAGGGTCGGGATGCCCCCGAGTGATTATAGAAAGTTGGGAGAGATTTCGAGAGAGATTCGAGAGAGATTCCACATACTTAGAGAGATTTGACATACTTGGAGAGATTTCTCATACAAAGAGATATGTGGGAGAGATTTCACATACTTAGAGAGATTTGGGAGAGATTTGACATATTTAGAGAGATTTCTCATACAAAGAGATATGTGGGAGAGATTTCACATACTTAGAGAGATTTGGAAGAGATTTGACATACTTGGAGAGATTTCACATACAAAGAGATATTTGAGAGAGATTTCACATACTTAGAGAGATTTGGGAGAGATTTGACATACTTGGAGAGATTTCTCATACAAATAGATATGTGGGAGAGATTTCACATACTTAGAGAGATTTGGGAGAGATTTGACATATTTGGAGAGATTTCTCATACAAAGAGATATGTGGGAGAGATTTCACATACTTAGAGAGATGTGGGAGAGATTTGACATATTTGGAGAGATTTCTCATACAAAGAGATATGTGGGAGAGATTTCACATACAGAGAGATATTTGGGAGAGATTTCACATACTTAGAGAGATTTGGGAGAGATTTGACATACTTGGAGAGATTTCACATACAAAGAGATATTTGAGAGAGATTTCACATACTTAGAGAGATTTGGGAGAGATTTGACATACTTGGAGAGATTTCTCATACAAATAGATATGTGGGAGAGATTTCACATACTTAGAGAGATTTGGGAGAGATTTGACATATTTGGAGAGATTTCTCATACAAAGAGATATGTGGGAGAGATTTCACATACAGAGAGATATTTGGAAGAGATTTCACATACTTAGAGAGATTTGGGAGAGATTTGACATACTTGGAGAGATTTCACATACAAAGAGATATTTGAGAGAGAGATTTCACATACTTAGAGAGATTTGGGAGAGATTTCACATAAGGAGAGATAGAGTGAAAACCATTGAGAGTGTTTTCGTGTGTGATGAATGAGAGTGTCCGGCTTCGCAATGCAAGGTCCTTAGACCCCGTTGTGCCATGTTTTAGGACCTTACACACTCCCTATGAGTATGCAACATTGTTTTATTGTTTTTGTTCATTGTTTAGCACTAATGCTAAGGAAATTTAAACACATGAACTTTCCAAGTGGTGTTTTCTCATTAAAATAGTGAGTTATACGGTAATTACATAATGTAAACCCTATCATACAAGGTTTTAATTGAGTTGACCGGTTTGACTCGTTGACCTTGTCCAGCTTAGACTTGACCCGAATTTGACTATTGTCACATTAACCTTTATCTTTTATTTAAAAAAGTAATTAAATTATTTAAATCATTATGGATTAGATAACTAATTACAATTAACAAATTAATTAAATAATTCAAATTTAATCCTAATCCTAAGCCTTCTAATTTTCGAAAATAAGCTACGGTTTATCAGGTTTTAATTGTTCAAATTTTAAGGCTTTTAAAATAACAGATAAGGAAACAAGGTAAACCCTAAAACGGACACCTCAATTTCTGAAAATGGGCAAAGGAGGCTAGGGTTTCTAAAATCCATGCTAAAATCGAAAATATGAGGGTGGAGGCTACGGTTTCAAGAACCCTAAGGATTTTCGAAAATTACCTCCTTAGCGTTTAGTTTCTATAAACCCTAATTTTGATCTATTCAACTCTGTGCAAGATCAATGAGAACAATGACTCTGATACCACTGATGGGTTTTATAGGTTAAAATATCTTATTTTGTCGGAAAAACTTAAACCCTAAGTCAACATGCAACCTAAAGGATCTATGTTTTCACTATGATTGACAACAAACAACTGATTATCAAGAGCCCTAAAAGTACATTGCCATTTTCGAAATTATGAAAGGGTTATTGCAAAAACATACCTTTTGTTTATTATAGCAAATAAACAAATATTCCTTCTTGATTGGTCTTTGGAAAGCAAGCACCATAAGTCTCGTGCCTTTAATGGCTTACACCCAAACCCTATAAATTGGAAGCTGGAGTGGAGAGAGGAGAATAAGGAAGAATTTTAAAACTAAGCTCATAGAATGAGATTGATTTCGAAATTCTAAACCCTTAGGGGTTTATATAGGTGTTAGGAAGGTTGTATGTAAGGCATATTCATTTTAAATAACCATTACCCCATTGCTTCCTCCCTAAGGCATTCCAAGATTCTTTAGAGCCCAAGAAACTCTCTAGAAAACGTCCCCATAATAGGAGGTTCTAGAATTGGTCAATGCTCAACTTTTGAATATTGTCACCTTTAGTCCTTCTACTTTTAATTAATCCAACTAATCCCAAATTTAATTCCAATTAATTTATGATTAATTTTAATTAAACAACAGTATTTCTAATTAATATATTATTCTCATAATATATTAATAAATTACTTATTTTGATTTTTAATTAATTTATTAACCATATAATAAATTAATAAATCAGTCACTTTCTCTGAAAAACATTTCAATCAATTACCAGGTTTGAGGGCAACCCAAAAGGACTCTGCCAATAATTCAAGATTATACTGATTTAATTATTAGCTTAAACACCTAATCCAACAGATATTGTCTTGGGTTGACTTTTGGTCAAGATTGATGTATTCAGTGTGCAGACTAAGGTTGGACCTTGTATGTTTCAATTTGTGTGTTGTAGCATATGTTGTAGGGCTTTGAGTTGTGGTTTAGCTGATTCGTGAGTTAGGTGAGTCTTCTTACTATACTGTGTAGGATGCTAGCTATCTTTGTTACTCTTGTATTGTGTGTTAGGTTGGGCCTCTTGGTATGCATGTTGGGCTAGGCCCATTTGCATGTTGGACTAGACCTATTTGTATGCTGATCTGGGCCCATTGGTATGCATGTTAGGATGGGCCCATTGATATGTAGGGTTGGGCCCATTGGTATGATGGTTTGGGCCCATTGATATGTGTGGTATGCAGTATTTTGGAGAACTTGCTAAGCTTTGTGCTTACGGATTATGATTTAAACATTTTTCAGGTACTTCTAGATCCAGAGGGAAGGATCCGGCTTGACTGCACATCATCCCCTGATGACTTTCTCTGTATTGATTACTTTTCATATACTATGATGTTTGAAAATAGAACTGATACTAATTAGATTTGGAACCAATGTTTGTATAATTTGATGTTTTAAAATGAAATTTTTGATTGACATCTTTGGGATGTTACAAAGACCCTCCATGATAATAATGAAAAGGAACGAAGATAAAAGACCCCATGTCTCAAAGGTCTTTGTAATAGGAATGAAATCTCTAGACAAATACATACAGTAATGAACTAAAGAACGCCATCTAAAGACAAAATTCAAGAACTGCAACATTCGATAAAAAATTCCAATTAACCGTGTCATAAGTCTTTTCAAAACTGATCTTCAAAAGCGTCATCTTCTTTCTTGTTTTCTTATACCATTCCACCAATTCATTAACCATAATAGAAGCATGTAGGATCTGATGATTCTTTACAAAGGCCGATTACTCATAGCTAACAATCCGGTAAATAACATTAACTAAACTTAGATCCAAAATCTTTGCAATAGTTTTAACTGAATTCCCAAAAGACTGTCAGGGCGAAATTATTAAGAACTATATGACTATATTTTTGGGGATTAATGAAAGGAAAGAAGAATTACATCCCGATGGGATTCTACGTCACACCCTTGGTCGGCGACAAAATGTAACATCCCGACTCCCAGGTATAAATTTAATTAATTAGTACTCATTTTGACAGGTCAACTCGACGAGTTGGAGGCCCAACTCGTCGAGTAGAGATTGAGATAGCCGCATGGTTTTTAGAATCTGCTCGACGAGTTGAGGGAACCTAACTCGACGAGTAGGAGCTGAGTGTGAAAACCCTAATTTTCGGGGTTTACACCCTATTTAAAGGACCTTAAGTCCCTTACCCCGCCTCCCTCGTCACCTTAACACGATGAGAGAAACCCTAATCGAGCTATTATCATCTCTGTGTGTGTGTGTGAGAGAGAGAGAGAGAGAGAGAGAGAGAGACTAAGATTGTATGTTTAGTGCATTCTTGGAAGGAGTTTGAGGAACAAAAGGCTTGGAACGAGAATGAGCCCTTGGATCCAATATTCTTTCAGTGTTAGTTTCCATTTGGAGGTAAAAATCTATTACCTTGAACGCTTGTGTGTTAGATCTCTCCATTAAGGAGTTTATGGCCATTTCTATCTTCTCTTTGAGTCCTTTAGTTATTTGAGCATGCCTTGAAGATGAGACTTCAGATATGGACAATACTAAGTCCCTTGGGCCTAAAGATTCAAGATTTATCAAGCTTTAGCCAACTTTCATAGGGATGTCAACGGGGTAAACGGGACGGGGAGTGCATTCCTCGCCCCCGCCCCCGAATCCCCTTTATTACCCCCGTCCCCGCCCCCGATTGATTTTGGGTTGTCCTTTTTTTTTGCTAAAAGAGGTTGTTATTTACGCTAAAAGAATCTATTTTTTAGGTAACAAATAATTATGTATAGTAGAATTTTACATGTTAAAAATAAAAAAGTTATGGCATCTTAAAAACATTATACTAACAATTTAAAAACATGTTTTTTGATGAATTTTGGAAGCTCAAAATCATGTTATAGTTTATTATATTTATATATTTAATATATGTAAATATATGTGTAATTTATTAACGGGGTCCCATGGGGGTTTCGGGATGGGATTGCTTATCCCCGCCCCCGCCCCCGAAATTAAAACGAGGGTTAACCTTGCCCCCGCCCCCGTCCCCACCCCCGATTTTTAAAAAAAATTTCCCCCAAACGGGACGGGGCCCCGACGGGAACAGGGTCCCACGGGACTTTTTGACATCCCTAAACTTTCATGTCTTAAAACCTTTATTGAGCTTTGGGTTGGCAAACTTAGCCCTAGATGTCATGCATGGACGTAAAGCTTGCAGCTTTACGTGGTATTTCAGCCTTAGAAGGCTAGGTCTAGAGTATGGGGCCTTAGTTCTTCTTGAAAACGTCTTAATGAGAGAATGGCTTGAGGAAACTCGACGAGTTGGTGAGCAAAATCGATGAGTTGGTTAGGGTTTTCCCGGATGGTCTGGATGCGTTGCAAACTCGGTGAGTTGGTAAGACAACTCGACGAGTTGAGTTGGATTTTCCCGATTTTTCAGAGAAAGGAAGGAACTCGGCGATTCGCATAGATGCACTTGATGAGTTGGGTCGACATGGACTATTGACTTTTAGAGTTTGGTCAAGTTATGGGTTATGGAGACCATGGAGAGGTAAAATGGTCTTTCACCATTTCTGGGAGTTAGAAAAGGGGTTAGCTTAACATCTTTGGAATCTTTTGTTATAAATTGTTAATTAGAGACGATTATGATATGTAGGCGGAGTCTAGACCGATCGTTGAGTATGAGACCTACTTGCTTACGTATGAGGTGAGTCTTCTCAATATACTTACCTGAGTGGTAATCATTGTGCGACCGGAGGGTCTTATGTGCTTCTACTGAGTCATGTGATATATTATGCATTCTATCTTTGCGATTTATGTTGTATATTATTCGGTGCCTTATTGAGTTATTCTGTCTTTGTGGGACCAGAGGGTCTTCACTAAGATATAGGACCGAAGGGTCCAACCCGAGCTGTGAGACCAGAGGGTCTTCACTGAGACACATGACTAGAGGGTCCTTATCGATATATAACCATGAGAGGCTAATTATTTGTGTGTGGTATTTTGGGGAACTCACTAAGCTTCGTGCTTATGGTGTTGTGTGAAATGTGTTTCAGGTACCTCTCAGGATCGCGGGAAGGCGCTGGCATGATTGTACACGCTAGCTAGAGATTGTGTTTTGAGGATTCTAGGATATTGTCAAACATTTTGTTGTCTTATGTTTTGAACAACTTATAAATGTTATTTTGAGAAATGTGAAATTGTGTTTTGTGTGAGGTTTCAAAAATGAAATTTTTATTTGAAAATTTAGAGTGTTACACAAAAACGCGAGGTTGTGCGACGTTAGAATGTTGGATCACAGATATCGAACATACATTAAATAATACGACACAATATATATATATATATATATATATATATATATATATATATATATATATATATATATATATATATATTCCATAAATATCACTTCCATTATGGAATAAACATTACATCGGAATATGTTTTGAAGTACTAGCGTTTGTAATAAAAATGGTGCCTTGACATTTAGGCATAAGAATAAACGATAACAGACTTCTAGTAGCTCCGTCGATCAACCGCTGCTTAGGGAGTGCAATCTTCCATCTATCAGTTTCTTAGGAATACGTGTGGTTTTGAAAATTTCAACATAATTTTGGTGATTTCACAGGTTTTGATTTTCATATTTTGAAAATAATTTTATATACATAAATTTTTAAGTTGTATAAGTATTTTGATTTACATTGTTAGGGTACATTTGATTCAAAAATAGTACTCTACTATTTATAGGAATTATGGATTTCATAATTCTTTTATCGTTCATCTTATGTACTATTGAAATATTAGTGTATTCTTATCTCTGGAGTATACTTGTGGAAAGGAGTACTCATATCTTAAGAGTAGGCTGACTAAAAGTGAACTTTCATACTCAATGTGGGTTAATCGGATACTGTCTAATCTTAACCTATATAATTGTTTACTTAAGACATGAATAGCAAGGTTACAATGAGTTCCCATAATCGAGCTTCTGACTAGTGATTTTCCTCATACGACGCTTCACCGTACATTGTATAAGTTTAGACAGTTATGCCTGCTAGGATTGTAGCTAGCAACTGCAGGTGTGAGTGTCAACCTCGTATAGATCTATACATAATTCTCCAACTCGTTTAAGATTAACGATTATATATCGGGGTCTTAGCTATAAACTAATTAGCTAAGATGAGTGATCGTCTCATTTAACTAGTTGCGTGACTAGTCTTAACATAAAAAGAGTCACAATGTTTCATTGTATAATTATAATTAATTTATAATTATAGTAAATGGACACCTGTAGCAAAATCAAACTGACATAGTGACGATTTAATATATGACGAGTCGAATGACGACATAATATACTACAATTATCTATTTGAATCGGACGGAGTCACGACATAATATACTATAATTATCCGTTTAAATCGAGCAGAGTGATGACATAATATACTATAATTATTTGTTTGAATTGAGCGGATTAACGACACTGTATAAATATTATCTATGAAATTTTAGGTAGAGTAACGATAGGGAATGATACTATTCCTAAGAGTTTGACAGAGTATCCACCATGCATAATCTTATTCCTATATATTTGGCAGAATAGCGACTAGGTACAATGTTATCTATAAATATTTATAAGAGTAACGAAAGAGTATAATATCTACTGTTTTATTTGGGCAGAGTAGCAATATAATATACATTGTGTAAAAATAATATTTATAACAAAACGATAATAACGATATATATAATTTGTAACATGTATTCCCCCGTAAATTTGATAAAAGTTAGAAAAATGGGTCGTGAAACTCATCCTCGTAGCGTGCTTTAAACAATATTTTCTTCTTTCCGAAAAGCGGTCAGGGGATCGAGATTGCTTGGGTTGAGGGAAAAGTAATAACTAAAATATATAAATAGTTTCTTAATTTTTTAGAAGCAATTTTTGAAGGAAGATAAGAGAGAGAGAGAGAGAGAGAGAGGGAGGGAGAGAGATTCATTTTGAGTGTGCCAAACCTGTTGAGCTCTATTATAGGTTAGAAAAAGCATAGTTGCGCCGCGTTCTTCAAGACGTGCCACGACCTTGTGGTGTGGCTCCATTCGTTGTGTGACACATGTACAAAGGCCGATGGTGCCACATCCCTCCCTCTAGAAGTCATGCACTATGTGCGCTGAAAAATACAGATTTTGAAAAATTCATAACTTCTTCATACGAGCTCCTTTTCGACGTTCTTTATATCCACACATATCTATCGATGAGTTTACAACTTTCCTTTAGGTTGCATTGGCTAATTTTGACTTTAATTTTAGCGCTTAGTTTTATAATCATAAATGATTTTGCAAAAGTCACATCTCTCTCGTACGGACTCCATTTTTGACATTCTTTGTCTCATCGGTTTTGTATCGAGGAGTACTTCGATTCTCATTTATAGAGTTTTGGCTAAAACTCAACCGATTTTATTTTAACTTTCTACGTCACACATTAATTATGCGCGGTTGATTTTTATATTTTATAGAATTCATATCTCCTTCATATGAAGCCAGATTTTTATGAAATTTATGTTTCATGGATCGGGACGTCATGTACTTTCGAAAGATGTTATTATTTCTTAAAAATAACATAATTTTTCGTGCACTTATTTTTATATATTTCAATCGGTTCGACTAATTTTTCTTATATATCTTTACATGAAATCTTTCATTTTTATCTTAGATCGATAAATAGGACTTATTAAATCTATTATACTTGACGTTTGTCGCTTTCAGCGATTAACGATCTGTGACAGTTTTTGTGATTGTTACATTCTAGCTCGAGTAAAGAATTCAAACACAAAAGCTAAGAAATCATTCTTCAATAACTCTTAATATCTTTTAATGGAATAAAAATTGAATTCGTCTGGACTAGGTGCTTTATCACTGCTGGAAGCACATGATCTGTACTAGAATCAAGGTGAGTCATAAGGATTCTAAAAAGATGGTAGTTGGGAAATAGTGTGGGTTAACACTATGAGTTCATTTTGATTTGTATCCATTTTTACATGGATTATGGTGTTGGCTCGACAGGGAGAGAGTGGTTATGGTTCTAGTTCTAGCCCACGTGGCCATGGTGGATCAGGTGTGGTTGATGAAAGCCTACGTGTTCTGGTCGATTCTGAGGTCTCGAGGGCCTTATTTGAGGTGGTACCAACATTGGTTACAAATTTGAAGGATGAGATAATCAAGATGATCGATGAGAGGAATGTAACCACTATAAGGGTTAGACAACCAAGAGTCGGTGACATCACTTGCCATGATATGGTAATGTATCACCCTCCCATTCTAAGGGGAGGAAGTATCAGGTTCTTAGTATGCAATGGATAGAGGAGATGAAATGTGCCTTCTGCATCATTTTTTCCCCCAGGAGGCAAAAGTCTGGTTCTCTTTGGACCTACTATGTCATCCAACGAGGGATGTTTAGGATTTGATCGCCAAATATATTACTATGGCCAAGGTAGATACCATGTTATGGGAAGAATTCATGACTTAATTTAGGGAGGACCAAGTATATGCAATGATGGGCGAGCGTATGTTTCCAGAGTTTAGGATGGAGAACCAACAAAGGACGGAGGGGAAAGTACAGGTTCTGACGTCACTGACAGCTAAGGGGTTCAAGACTATTAGTACTCGTTCAGGTGATATAGGTAGTAATCTTTCTTTGGGAAAGTGTATAAAAGCACAGGAGGGCACTTTTCGGGTTGTCGTACGTAGGTGTTTCAGTTATGGCCAAGAGGGTCATTTCAGTCGGGACTGCAAGCAGGATAAGTAGAGAGTATGTTTTCTTTGAAACTAGTTAGGCAATGTAAAGGCTGGTTTTCAAAGGGGCGTAGGAGAGGTAATATACGTTGGAAATAGGTGTCCAATTTCATAACTAATTGGTATAACGTTGGCAATAATACCAAAGTCATTTTAGGGTTGTCCTCGAGAGCTAAAATAGCTAGAAAATGATTTAAGAGAGTGAGATAAATAGTTTATTGATTTATCATAGATTGAGAAATTAATTAGAAACTTGTTGAAATTAATTAGAATTAACTAGGATTTATTCGTGTGATCAATTTTGGTTACGTGTTACGGAGCAGATTTGTAAGGGTATGGGTCAAGAACCAGATTACCGGACGTCCGACCAATGTAAATCAAAATGGAATCTTGTTAACAACCTTGTGACACATTGGAACAGAATTTACACAAACTTCAAAAAGCAATGGCTAGCGGCAAAAGTGAAGCGAGTTTGTTGAAAAAAACACATGCGACATTCCAAGAAGACATGTTGGAGCCTTTTAAGTTCATTCATGTGTGAGAAGTTGTCAAAAGAAGCATTAGGTGGAAGGAGTTTGTAACACATGAAGACATTGGTAATCCGCCAAAAAGAAGCCGAACATATTCATATTCAAGCTCACAACAAAATATCATCGGATGGTCACATTGACATTGATCTTAATGATGACAAAGACGACATCGAAGAAATACGCCGCCTCATCGTCCCACTGGAAGGGACAAAGCAAAAGCTTGAGGGAAAGGAAAAGGAAAAGGAAAAGGAAAAGGAAAAAAGAAAAGCGACATCGTCAAATTCTTCAGTCGGAACGGAACGGTCACCTAGATCGGAGGAAATGATGGTACAAATGACACAATTAAATACAACTTTGGAGAAGCATATGTCTGAAACCGTCTGACTCACAGAATTTTCGTTGTTGATGCAAAATGTGAGACACCTCGACTCCAAAGATCAGGAGGCGGCTAAAGTGGTGAAGACATAGATTCCTAAAAAAGCTCAAACGCAATTGAAATTTGGATGTTATGTTTTTTTCTAGGTGTTTTTAATTTTTCACTTCATTTTTTTAGGTTTTTAATGTAATTTTTCATTTCTTGTTATTTTTTTAGGATTTCTAAAATGTAATTTTTAATTTTATGTTATTTTAAATTTTAGAATGGTTTTTATTAAAAAACTGAAGTTAAAAAAAAGTTTATAGGTAAAACCATTACCAAACCATAGTTTGTAGGTAAAATTTATCTACTATAATAAATGAAGGTTTTTTTTGCCACATGTCACACTCTCATTCAATTTGTCAAATATCATTTTGTGATTATTTTGAATTAATTTTTATTCCACATGTAATGGTTTTTTCTATTTTATTAATTCAACATAGTATTTAAATTTAAATACAATAATAAATGCATATTAATTTCCTTAACGGACTTTTCTTTTAATTCCAATATTACTAAATTAAAGTTTCATTAATTTTCTTTTATTTATTTATCTAATTATTTGTTTAAATTTAAAGAAAAAAACACTTTAATTTTTATGATTCAATATTTTTTTTTTTCATTTTTCTTATAAATTCAAACTTCTCAAATGTTTAGAATTTTATATTTAGTTTTTTTATTTTTAAATAAACTCATATAATACAGGGTTTTATACCTAATAAAAAATATAAAAGTATATGTAATGCCTAAATGATATATTTTTACTATTGATAAAAAATACACCATATCCTTTAACCTTTGGGAAGATCTTCCTAGTTATTCACTCAGTCAAAACCATTGTCACGTTCACAGCCTTCCAAAAACTTCCATAAAATGCTTGAAATATTTTCACTAAATTTTCATGTTTACAATCCGTTTTGTAGGCACCCACCCAACATTCTCTTGAACACTAACATGAAATCTTTTTCAGCCACACTCACCGTGTCCGATACTATTGGCATGTATTTGGAACTAATATAAACCGACCACAATATAAGTTACCTTCTTACCACATGTCTCTACTCTCCACCTCCTCCCACTTTGATGTCACTTCACTTTTATAAATGACCGAATTTCATGCATATAGAGGGATCCCCTTTATATCCAACCATATTAATCTTTCAGAAATTATAAAGATGATCATTGGACCAAGAAATCGCTTCTGTAAATGAAGACCTTATACCATTAGGCTTACATAATTTAGAATTCGTTCGATCCAATTGAAACACCAACATAACCCAAAGCCATCCAACATATTTTTGAATTCCAAATCGATAAATCCCTCATTTCTAAAAAGTGCATGGAGATTCGAAAACACAAAACATCTTTTACCCTTGCAAGAAGAAGACACGATGGTATATAAATCCCGTTTTACATAATCATATGTTTACAATCTTTTTTTTTTCACTACCCAGTACATTCATTTTTGGCTTTTCTTTTGGTTGAACACGAGTCCTGGAAATCTAGCCACATGTCGATTGTTTGGGTTATCTATTGTTCAAATCTGGTAATAGATGCAAAGACTTTGTAATTACCAATCCATAAGGACCATAGATTAGTCCAAATTATCTCCACATGTCAACCTTTATAAAGGGAACACAATCAAATGTTTTTTTTTTAACTTTTGATCTCCGTTATGCGATAAATACATCCACTACAGCGCAATATACGGCACGCGTATTATATTTTTTATTTTAATTTTAATATATTTTTTTCGTGATTTAGTAATTTACTAGCATGGTGATTCACTTTAAATTAGGCATGTTCGCGTAAAAATGTCTTTATTAATATAAATATTATTTGACAAGTAGTTTTACTTCTTAAATTTTAATACACCAAAATTGAATGAAAAGATTTGTGGATCATATGGAATCAAACCAACACCAAGAGTCCAAGAGTCCAAGAGTCCAAGAGTAGTGGAAGGGAACCTGTGATCCGGATACTACCATTGCCAAAGGCAAATACATATGGGAAGACGAAATCCATAAAGTGCTAAGCAAGTACCAATGAGGGCTATTTTAAGAGGCCTAGCCCACATGCTTGAATCAAGTAACCAAGTGTAAGCCCAACAAATGTATTTCCTTAATTCCTTAGTTGGCTTTTTTTTTTCAATATTTGTTTTATATCAATTGACACTTTTTGTTTACTCAAAATGATTCAAAACCCAACTTAACCTTATCTTTCCTTGTAACAATCGATATTGAGTTTTATATTCATATGTTTCTATCTATGATAGATCGATTCTAATATAATCTTTTAATTAGGTTACAAGCTATGATTTACATATGTTGGTTGAGAGGTTTACTATTAAAAAACAACTCTTTAATGACAAACATTCTGTGTCATAAAGGGATACGACTGACACACACATGTATGTCATTAAAGTCTATGTCATAAAAGAAGACGACACGCATTTACATGTCATAAGTTTATGACTGCATGCCATTAAAGTCTCGGTCATAAAGGAAGATCACACAGATTTTGCGTGTCACAATTTTTTGTGCTATAAAAGAAATTAATAGATTTATCAATTTTTAAATTAAATAACACATTTAAAGTTTCATAATAATACCATACACAAGAAAGATAATTCATTGCATAAAATATAATATGTCAAATACAAATGATTATTCCAACAATAAATAAATTGCTAATATTACATAAAAATTTATTATATGAAAACAAAACACAACATTAAATTCACCACTTGAAGATGTATCTTGTGTTGACTCTTTTACAACAAGTTTTCACCTCATGAAATTTCATATCCTTAACTATATGCACATCATTTTTTTTTCATAAATAAGTCCATGTTATATTATATAATTAACAAACAAAAGCCAAAAAAAACTAGATTAGTACACTATAAATAAATAAAAAAGTTAACAAAAAGAGGCAACCAAAGACTGACTTGTTATGTTCCAAAGTTTGGTACTTGTTGTGCAACAATGTCAAGCAACTCTGTTAATGTTATGGGTGTATCCTTGAAAACAACATAAGCTTCCTATTATGGAGGAATTGGTTTGATGTATGTCTATCATGATCCTAAAAAATATACAGAGAAAAGACATAAAGAAGTTGTTATTGTGTATTGTGAATTCAACTGAACCCTATCTCACCACCAACATCCACCACTATCATATTGGGTATACAAATTTGACATGTTAAACCTTAATCTGTTTGGTATGCTCTTCCTCTTATACTTGTGAGATTCTCAGCTCCATACAACATTAAAGAAGTCATTATTGCTCAAGAAACGAAAAAACAGATAGAGATGACTTGTAATTTTAAGCTCAATCTAAGCAATTTCAAGACTTCAACATAAAACTAGATGCAAAAAATTGTAAATGTAAGTTAATAAATACAAATTTGATGAATTTAACAATAACCCAGATGGATGGTATGGGAGCAGTAAGTCCAACTGTGGGAAGTCTAACAATAAGGACATGAGTGACATCAGATATACATGTAATGCCCACCCACGATGTGCAAATGTTGGTATAATTGTCCTATTGGAGCTTTAAACCATGTGGAACAATAGCTGCAAAAGCTTGTAGAGCTTGTTTATCTGATTTCAAATTAGCACACACCAGAGGAAGAAGGGAAACTATGACAAATACTTACAAAAATAGTTTAGTGGAGGAGAGTTTCATGGGGACTTTTTCCCAAATGAAACTTTTGGTGATCCATGTCAAACGACTTTCCAAGTTCAACACACACAAAAAGAAGATTTAGATAATAGTGAAAGTAAGTTATCTATAAAAAAAGAGATTTATGAAAAAGGAACCAAATATAACATCAATGTTATAAGAATTGTCTATAACTGGAAAGACATGTATCTAACTGGTTGTACAAATGCAAGTTTCCTACTTTATAGTATATAGTATGAATATAAGTGAGTTATGTGGTTTCAGGATAAAGAGGTAGATAATTGATCCAAAAGAAAATGAATACATATTTCTTGTAATCAAAAGCACGTTGTTATTTTTGTTTAGTCGTGTAATTTTACTTTGCATGTCAGAATGTGAATAAGGTTGAGACATCTCATATGAAATAGAACCAAGAGGCATCCAAACACCAAACCACCAAAAATGACAACGAACTTTGACAACTTTCGAAAAAGCAACAACAGAAAAGTCAAACACCAAAGTGTAATTAATGGCAACAAACTTTAAGAAACAACAGACATTAGAAAATATTAGATTCTTCTAAAGTATGAACTTTTAAGATTAGCCAACAAAAGGTTCCCAATAAAGAACTATAAAATGCTTCACAAGATTCAGCTAACTTTATTCTATTGAATATTGATAGACGTCTTCAGTCCTTTCACCCAAAAGATTGATAAAATTGCATGTGCTCGTTTTAAGTAAAGTTGATGGGGAACATCATCATGTATAAATTATGCTTTATATTATAAGGGTCCATAACAATGTTCTTATCATTAGAATAACAGAAAGTTTATTACAATGCAATGTTCTTATTAGAAACTATCCAATTAATGCAAGGCACATAATAATATAATACATATCATTAGAAGAAAGAAAAGGAAAAGGGTCCATAGAAATGTTGATTGTTCATGTTACAAATAATTAAACAAGTTGATGATTTAGGAACACGATTCAATCACAAGTCATAACCACCAATTTTGTCCTAAAAGGATTCTATTGCAGAATTCATGGGAAAAGAAACACTATTAGTAAACATAATCAAGGCACAACAACAAAGCTATATGAAATCAAATTGAAGGGTTTAGTGGTTTGAGTTCATGCTCTTGATTACAGAATCGCAAGAAATTATACCATGTCGTTTATGATTATAAGTATGCATTAGAAGCTAGAGAATGGTAGATTGTGCAACAATGATGATGCATTAATAAAGTCGAAAATAGATGATCAAAAAGCTTGTCATTGCCTAATTCCCCAAAAAAGAAAATATTTAGAGATAAAGATGATCAAAGCTAATTTTCAAAATGATAGACTCTAAACTTGGAAAGAACATTTTATCAAACACTTGTTAAGCTAAAAACGAACTAGAAGGAGAATGAATGAAATTCAAAAGATGGGATTTGGGGTTAATGGAGGAAAATGTAACCATAGAAGTATCAGCTAACTGTTGGAATAGTGTCTAAGGCTGTAACTATATCCGGTTGTGCATGGTCCTTTTGGGTTGCCTTCACCATAGCAACTTGATAGGATGATTTATTAAGAGAGAATAAATATTATTAATATATTATGAGAATAATATAATGAATAATATATTTGTTATTTGATTAATATAAGTCATAGAATTAATTAGAATTAATTTGGTGACTTAAAGAGATTAATTAAATAAAGGGGTATAAACTGTCAATTGTTTGATAGTTAAGCTTTAGACTGTAAATCCATTTGGATATACTATGGACGGATTCTAAGAGCTTTAGGAAAGCTAAAATCGTCCATATGATTATCTAGGAATGGATTTGGATAGCCTTAAGAGAAGATTATCTGATAGGGACTTATCTGTAATCCTTAAGGAGTCTACAAGTATAAATAGACCCTATGGCTGATGGAATTCGACACTTGACCAAAAGAAAGGAACCTCTGGTCGAAATTCCTCCCCTCTCCTCTCTCCCAAATCATCCTTTTTGCTTTGGTGTTTGTAAGCCATTAGAGGAGTGACATTTGTGACTCTAGAAGCTCCAAGACCTCAAGATCAACAAGGAACTCAAAGGTATGATTCTAGATCTATTTCAATGTTCTTATTTAACCTAATTAGTAATTAGAAGTCTTGGATTCAAAGCATGTTTATTAGAAAGCCTAGATCCGAGCATTAGGGTTTTGCATGCGCATATAGGAAAGTTCTTATGGCTAAAACCCATCACTAACTACATGAGAAAGATTGAGGGTTTGCACCTTATATAGTTAATAATGTGTCGATTTTGCTTTGACAAGTCATCTTATACGCTACCCTTTCCTTGTTATAGGTATGGATGGCAACATATATTCCAGTGGTTGGCTCACTCTTCAAGAGATTGCCACCAGTGCATAGTGGTTCTTACACTCAATCCCCTGACAATTTTTTTAAATCATGGATCCTAATTGACACCGTTCAAAGACTTCCACAAATCATAAAATTGGAGTAGGCCCTCATTGGATCTTGTTTCTGAACCCTAACATTAGTATCAAAAGTCGAATTGACTGAAAACAACTTGGTTACCGACTCTACCTGGAGATTCTCAATTGGATAGAGTTCCTGAAATGTTGGAATCGTGGAAGAGTGGTTGGATTCTTCTCCAGGTAAGGGCAAGTGATCATCAATGTTCAACTTGAGTAATTGAATTAAGTCCTAAATTAAAGTTGACTACTCAACGATCTAGAGGAGATATTGTAGAGGTAGAGGAAGGTGAGTGTTCAAAATTTTGGGGGATTTGGTTTTCCCCCTTAGATTAGCTATTAAATAGACATGCATTCTTAAAAAAATTATAAAACAACATCAATCTTAGGACATGCAAAAATGTATGTCCTAAATCCTTTAAATTTTGAGAGAGATGACATTATTTTTAGGACACGTACTTTTTGCGTGTCATAAAGCCAGTGTGTGCATAGTTAGTGCACCATTAAGGGCCTATATTCTTGTAACACCCCGAATCCTGGTCGAGAATTTAAGAGATATAATGCACTTTAGAAGATCTACTCGACGAGTTGGTTGGTCCCGACTCGTCGTATAGGGGCTAAGCTGGCCACACAGGTTATGAAGCCTACTCGTCGAGTCGAAGGGTGTGACATCCCCAAAATCACGGCCAGAAAAGACCGATTTTGTTTATGCTTTATAAAAATCAGAGTACTTCATTTTATAAAAAGGTTGCGGAATTTGTTCCCAGAAAAACATGGTAAATACGTTATTAAAACATTTTCGAAGAAACGTATTTATTTCATTTTAAAATGTTTGGGATGTCATCGTTAATACCGAAACATAAGCATAAACAGAACTTACAATGATTTACACTAGTGATCTACATCTCTTTTAAATCTCTCAGTGTAATGTCACTTCACTTCGTCACCTGTGATATACATAAACTGAGTGGGTCAGGTTGGGAAACCTGGTGAGTACATAGGGTTTTCAACCCACAATAATATAATTATTATGTTCAATCAAACAATCAACCCAATTACCCATCCCCATTATCTTCTTTACTCTTTAAGGATTTAACCTAAGAGTCATCTATCCTGCATTCGTTTATTCTGAAGTCCCTTACTTCCAGGGTTATAGGACTGGCACTAAATCCATAGCCGCCAATGTTCGTTCATAAAGCACTAATTCCATAGCTGCTATAGTCTATTCATCGGGTACTAAATCCATAGCTACCAGTCTTTATCTAATAGGTACTAAGTCCATAGCTACCAATGTTTAACAGGTACTAAGTCCATAGCTACCAATTCCTACAGGTACTAAATCCTTAGCTACCAGCGTCTAACTAATAGGTACTAAGTCCATAGCTACCAATTCCCAACAGGTACTAAATCCATAGCTACCAACGTCTAAAAGGTACTAAGTCCATAGCTACCGGTGTTTGTCCCATAGGCACTAAGTCTATAGTTGCCAATGTATACTCACGTCATCTTCTATCTCTCATCATTCATCTACCCATCTCATACCCAACATTTTCGTATATATAAAATACATATACAGTTTAAGTCCTTTAAAACATGTATAAAACGTTCAACCAGCATAGACAGCAAGTATTCAGATAATATGCACACATAGCACGTAGTTTATATAAAATACTTCATATCTATGTGTAAGATGAAAGGGACTATGCACTCACTTGAAAGGTGGTGAGTCGGCACTCGGACAGCACTTCGTTACTCTTAAAACAATTATCCCTTGACGAAACCTAGTATCATTACCACTAGAGTTTAGTCTAACGCTTGACGAGACTAATTTAATAGTCTAGCTATTATTACTATTATATAAGCGTTAAATAACACTCAATATAACTCATAATAATAGCCTAAATAATTATTTTAATGTCCTAACAATGTTACTATAATTAAATAAAATCTATATTAAATATACTATAGGCGTAGCTCACTTACAGCGGGTTTTTATTAAAAACGGGCTTCGCTGGAGCAGCGTTTCCGAGCCGAAAGCTTTTCTTCTCGGAGCCGTCGGGCGCTCCGGGGCTCTCTTCTCGTGCTAGGGAGGTTCCGTAGACTTGGGAGGGGTTTAGGGAGGCTAGAGAGAAGTTAGAGAGAGAAAGAAAGGCTTATGGTGTGAAGAAAATATGAGGAGTTCACCCTTGTATTTATAGGAAGTGTATAGTAAAGTAGTCTCCAAGGTTCGTCCGTAACTTTTGCATACGAGCTCCGTTTTTGTCTGTCTTTTTACTGTTGAGTTCCTATTAATGAGATCTTCAACTTTCATTTAGACCTCGTTGGCTAATTCTCATTCTATCTCGGATTTACAAAACTGTATCGAATTCGCCGCGCTCGAAAAGTAGGGACTAAGCTTCGTCCATAACTTTTGCATACGAGCTCCATTTTTGTCTGTCTTTTTACCGTTGAGTTCCTATTAATGAGATCTTCAACTCTCATTTAGACCTCGTTGGCTAATTCTCATTCTATCTCGTATTTACAAAACTGTATCAAATTCGCCGCGCTCGAAAAGTAGGGACTAAGCTTCGTCCATAACTTTTGCATACGAGCTCTATTATCGACGTTCTTTATATCCACGCGTTGGTATTTATGAGTACTACAACTTTCATTTAGATCCCGCCGGCTAAAAATCGACCGATCTAAATTCAGATTTCGGGCTGTGCACTGCTATGCTAAATCTTAGAAAAATCATAACTTCCTCATACGAAGTCAGATTTGGGCGTTCTTTTTATCGATGTTCTTAGTTTAACATATTCTACGACTTTCGTTTAGATCGCTAAGGCTAAATCTCGCTCTATCGTAAATTCACTATTTACGCTTCCCGGTATCGTGCCGGTTCCGTCGCGAAACTTCAACGGGTCATAACTTCTTCGTTATAACTCGGATTTCGGCGTTCTTTACATGTACGAAAACCTTGTAACATACTCTACAACTTGGTTAAGATTATTTATTCTAAATAATCTTTTGTCGAAAAGTCGTTTTCGACCCCTATTGCCTCTAATTTGACTAGCCCGGATTTGCGAGCGTTACAAAGGGCTAGTCTTGACGAGTTGAGTTTGTATTGAGAAAACCCTACTTTTAGGACTTGCACCCTATTTAAAGGCCCGTAAGCCATCATTTCCGCCTCCCTGACCAATTAGACTGATGCGTGCAAATTATACCTATCTAGCTACACCTAATTTTATATTTTTAACCTAACTAACTTAACTAACTAAATTGCACCTAGGCAATGTACCTAGTCAAATTTTAGAATAATCAGGTAAGTCGGGTGTCGATCACAGGGAATGGTTTTAACTAATTAATCTATTTACTACTAAATTAACCTAATTTTCTAGCAAAGTGGGGGTTTTATCTAATTTTGCAAGTTTAGATGAGCTTAACTCTTAGCACAAAATTCAATCAATTAACAAACACTTCTGTTAGTTCGAATCCACTTTCCCTCAATGGTTTATAAATTAGTTATGACAATTACTGTTGGTTACCAATTAAGATAGTATTAGCAAATCAGTTCTAAATTTGCTAACATTTATTAATTCATGGAATCTATGTATGGTCATACAATAGTTAACACATAATCAAGTATTAAATGGAATTTGAGCCATGTAAGATTGATTTGAAAAACATACTTATGGTCATAATATGAGTTCTCTAGCACATCCTAATTCAATAGTTCAACTACTTATCTAAGATTGGTTTGATCTTAGTTCTAATAAACTAGTGTTCACTGAATTATTAGGTATTCAAATTCATGCAGCTTCATATTCACAAACTACACAGAACAAGAATTTAAAGCAATCAAATATTAAATCAAACATTTAGGTTCAATCAATCAAACACAAGTCATAACCAACAAGTAAAGTCAAATCTAAAATATTAACACCATGAGTTCCAGCTTCATCTAGCTAACAGAAGCAACTAGATTTAGTTGTACATACTAGCAAACAAAATCAAATAACTCATACTCAAAAACATAATTAAAGTACCAAAACTAGAATCTAATTATGAACTTCTCTTCTCCTTTGGTGTTGAAAGCCAATTACAGACCTTTTGTCCCTCGGAATTTCGTCTCCAGGAACCCTCCAAGTTGGCCAAAAGTCCCTCAAGTCGTAATGGTCAAGATAATATATAGTTATCATAAAACTCGCTCTCACGTCGTGAATGAGTATAACTCACGACGTGAATTCAGTAGATATCCGTGTTCTACAAGGATTCCTCCTCCGCGATGCTTATCTTCTGGAATAGTCCCACTCACGTCGTGGATCCTAAATATTCACGTCGTGAGTACGTGAATTCGCTAGATTTTCATTCTTTTAAGTCTTCATCTTCCAAAGTTCCATCTCTTGAAGCTTTTAGTCCCTTTTCTTCAAAATGTCTTCTGTTTAGATGCAATATATTTTAATGTAATAAGTACTATTATTCAATGCATATAACCAAATTATTAATAAAAATGTAAGTAAATATTGATGGGTTTTATACAAACAATCCTATGTGTACATGCAACCCTAGCATTGGATCTATGTTTTCACTATTAGATACACAACATTCTGAACACATAATAAAACCCTAATCATGATTGCTATTTTCGAAATTAACCAAGAAGGTTAGATTACATACCTCTTGTTGTTATATTGTAATAACAACTTAAATCTTCAAACCTAAACTCTTGAAAGCAAGCACCACAAGTGTAGTGCCTCTAATGGCTCACAAACACTAAGAGCAAATGGAGAAGGTATAAAGAGAGAGGAGAGGTATAAGAATTCGTCCCTAGATGCTCTAGGGATCAAGTGCACGAAATCCTAAGGCCCTAGGGGTCTTTATATAGGGTTGGGATTAGGGTTTCAGTCCTTATCCTTATCTAGTTACTTGCCCATCAAGCAACCATAAGATAAGCCTTGAAAATCCCTATCTCTTGGACCTTAGACGATTTTAAGGATATCCTTATCCTTGAATTCGTCCATCCTTTAACAAGGATAACCATTGCCCTATTTTGCAACTATCACATAATTACAATTCAGCCCCTCTAGTTTAATTAATTACATTTGATTACAAAATTAATTCTTAATTAATTATTGACCAATATTAATTAAAAAAATATGATTTCTCCTTTAATATATTATTCTTATAACATATTAATAAATCATAATAACCTCTCTCTCTAGTTATCTCTCCAATCAAGTTGCTTTAGTGAAGGCAACCCAAAAGGACCATGCACCATCGGGTCAAGTACATACCAAAATAGTTATGGACTTAGACACTAATCCAACAGTCTCCCACTTGGATAAGTCTAATAACTATTATGCGTATGACTTTAGATCCTGATCTGCAATCGTAGCTTTCCAAAACCGCTATCAACTCTGATCCTATCAGATACGCGTGTCCTTAGATAAGGGATCATATATTCCTCTATTCTAGATATCACATGAGATATGATTTCAAATCATTCTCTTTGTACTATATCTCGATTCCCGATTTATGACGACTAACTAATTGAACAAATCAAATTAGCCCTAGCCCGACCGAGCATTTACGTTTGTCATCACTAAACCATCAAGGGGCCCAAAGATATCGCTTTTATCCTTCTTTGGATAAAAGGAACGGATAAACTTTGATACAATGCTCGCTTGCACTCACTCACCGAATCACACACAATAATATGTTTTATAACACCAAGTTACTAGTGCGTTTACATATTATCAATGTGTAACCGATTTGCAAGACACAACTCACACATCCCGGTTTCAAGAATATAAGATGTTATCGTCTCACCAATCATTCGTGATACAGTTCATGGAATGATCCAAGTGAGCGTGGGTTTAATCCAATGCTCAAATTCATATTCATAAGCACTCATGAACGTTGCAGCAAACATTTGCTTATGTCTAATACTCTTTTAGACAATCCACACACCAATTCATGACAGTCTTCATTCATACCTACTTCCAACATATGAACGACTGTGGCCCGTTCGAATAATTCGATTATTCTTAATAAACTCAATTATTCTGGAAGTCAAAACATGCAAATGTGAAACACAAGAATAATACTAATCCCATACGGCCTCAAACCTTTGAGTATAAATAAAACGCCTTTTATTTATCACCATATTGATTACTCATTATTTGTTGTTTCGGGTAATCAACTTCTTACTTGAATTACAACACTTGTCCCATGCTCCTAGCATGCACACAATGTTTACCTATGGTTCTTACTTTGTGAAATAGATCACATTGAACACATTTCCAATAATTCTCATTTCACAACTCCAAATCCTTTACATAAGTGAAAGAATATCAAATTCTTGCTACTTATAGAATATGCTAGATTCTAACATTTTATGCAATGATCCTTTTGTGATTTCACCGCACCAAAGTCACAAAGACTATTGGCAATGATATTACAAAGTCCTCTATCGGAGATTGTTACAAGACAATTCCTTAGATATGATGTCTCTCACCCAAAGTACATTCCTTTGAACATCCTTTTGCATAAAAGTTTCTAATCTAGACATAAATTTTCAATATTCAATTCCCAATGTGGATACATTTCCATATTTTCCATATGAAACTTATTCTTAATAGAATCTTATTTATTCCTAATAATGTCGATATGGTCCATCCAATATGAAAACATTTCCATATCTTCCAATACTATACTTCCAACTACTCACAAGCAACCAATCCTCGTCGAACTTGGATTGTCCTTTGATAGTTGTTTAATTATTTTAGTCTAAACCGATTCTAGTCCTTTTTCCCTCTAAATGTGCTAGAAATTTGGAAAATTTTAGAATGGTCAAACATTAAATCATTTGCAATCGATCCTATACTCGAAGCGTATGGGACACGACGCATAATGTTTTATTTGCTATGTTCTCAAAATTCGAATTGTGAAGAGGAATGTCGTAATCATAATCGAAATTTTAAGAACACACTATGTACCCTTGACTAAATTTATTAACATTTCTCAACCTAAACCTTTGGATTTGAAATGAAGCATAATATTATCTCCCTTAATTATAGCAAAACAACATTACAACCCTTACGACTTTGCAAGGTATAACTCTTGTTTTCTATAATTAATATTGCCAACTTGCAATAGGTGCCTTGATAATCATATAATCATAACTTTTATGCTCCCACTATCATGATGATTATTATAAACATAAAACTTATGCTCTCACTAGCATCGACATGTGTTCAGAAACAACTTAACTTTCAGAAAAACAATACTTATTGAATTTCTTAAGTTCATGTTTCTAATACTTAGTGCTTTGGTAATCTTTTATCAAGGTTTCTTGAACTTATACACCTTTGCCTTCGATAGTTCATATGTGTGTCTAAACACTTAAGACTAATTGCCAAACCTCACAATTCAAATTATGGAAAGGGATACCGTAACCATAATCGAATTCGAGAATGCAATTTTACAATCACTATCTTCTTAAATCTTTCTTAGTGAAAGCATTTCCTCACAATCATTTTCATGAAGGAGGAAATCTTATGACACTTAGATTTAAATGGTGTATTTGTTCCTATCCATGTGAATTTGTTAAAACCAAAGTTTACGACAAATTCAAACTCATATGGATCGAACTTTCTTGATCTCGATTTCTTGCCCTTATGGTAGCACAGCTGCCCACTATGTCTTCCAAGTAGTTAAGCAGCTCACCTTTTCTTATCAATGTACTTTCCATTGATCAAGGTCCTTGCCTTTTATGCATTCAAAATGAGAACTCATAGAACTCACATGCATAATTAACTCAAGTGGAATGGAACAGAAACAAAATAATGTCAACACGATAGGTTATAAACCTCAACTCGTGTGCTAGTGATGATCGATAAGGTTTATTTGATTTGTTCTTGAAACCTTTCAAGACCACTAAGACTCCCACTGACTCCTTGACATATAAGATTCTCTTGTCAATAACCATTTCTTGACAACCAAACATTCAAGAGTTAGTGTAGCTTTTATCAAAACTCTTCATAAATTGGTCCTAGTTGGTCTTTGTCTTATCCAAGACATCACAACTTTCCACATTTGATGAATGTTATAAACCTTTAATATTTTTCACTCATTGTCACAATCTTAACTCTAATACTTGTTATTGGAACGAAGTACGATTGACCTTTTGATTTAACCATTTCTTCAATTCTTGATTCCTCTTCTTAGACATACAATTGTGCTAAGACTCACTTAGAGGATCAATTGAGATATGGTTCTTAATCATTAAGACCTATCATAAAGCATAAAAGCTACTATCCCTTCTTCTTAGAATGGAGAAGTTTTATCTTTCTGCCTACATGATTCTTCTTATTCATTTTGCTATTGATTTAAACCTTTTTAATCAATTCCGAATTACACTTAATCTTGTAAGTATAATCATATTTACTAAACCTTTAGTAAATCATGATGAATATCATTGTGATTCTTGTGGTGGACTTGATCAACACGCAACTTTGTGTGCTCGATCTCCTAGTCCTTCACTTGACACTTTGTCAATGAATTAGTGTAATTTCCAAATATGAAATTTCTCATTCATCATGCAACCAAGTTGAGTGATTCCAAATTTCTGTCCAATTGAAACTTGGGCGATGAGAAACTCTCCCTATTTGGTAAATTCTCGACTTTCCATAAATAACATAAATAAGAACCAAATCCATTATTGCTAATAACAGAAACATTCAGACATCAATTTTTCATATACGCCATTGCAAGGATAAATAAATAATATAAAATCAAAATTTATTTTATTGCGGAAAAATTTGTCCTTACAATGCAATTCTTTGAAAAACTATGCTAATACATCTTTCTTAGCAATCTTATTCTAACTCTAAGTATTAGCTTAAGAATCTAATCTTCAAGTAATGCGATCGAAATCCATTCCTTCATGGTTAGATTCTACTCACTTCTTCCCTTAAGCTTCCTTTCTTTTCTTTGATCCTACAAAACATCAATTGTAATCTTATCACATTATGTATTAAGAATCTAGAATAGAAGCTTAAAAGAGTTAGTTAATGGATTTTACCTATATTAGAGCCATACGTTTCGACTCTCCTATCTCTTAGATCTCTTAGGTAAATGGGGAAGCTTCGTCTCCAATGCCCTTTCTCTTGGCAATAAAAGCAAATTGACTCTTTTGGAACATGACATGGAACTACTTCAGACATTGCCTTTCTCTTATGATCAAACTTTTCGATCATAGCATGTCTTTCGTTGCCATTATCTATATCCATAGAGGTCTTGAAGGCAGATTCACCAATCAACTTTGTTTTTCTATTGCGCCAAACCATTGCTGATTCAGCAGCAATAAGCATATATGTGAGATCTATAAGGGTCACGTTGTGGTTCATCATATAGTACTCTCTTACGAACTCACTATACGATTTAGGAAGTGACTGGAGAACCCAATCAACAGCCATTTCCTCACAGACAACGGATCCCAACATTCTTAACCTATCAATGTGTGACTTCATCCCTAGGACGTGTGCACACACCGACTTTCCTTCTTTATGTTTACTTGCCAAAAGGGCTTGAGTAATCTATAACTTTTCAAGCCTTTGAACTTGTGGGTTAGGGAGAATAATTGGAGGAGGTGGAGGAATTGAAGCATGATTTCTTGTTCCTCGATCGAATCGTGGAATATCATCTTCATGTGGAATGCTTGTTCCACAGGATTTGGGAAGACCATAGTTGTCAAACTTTGACATCTACAAAACGGGAGAAAACGAATTCAAGATAGTTGATTGATTGAGTCCTTAGTAAATCACCCAAATGGGTTACTAAGGCTAGGGCCCAACACAATATTCTACAACTCGGGAGAGGGATGTCGTAACCCTAATTGCAGAATATTTGAAGGTAAGTGAATGACGATTCACTAATTTCCACCAAGAAAAACGAAAAAGAAATTTATGTTTTAAATCTATGAAAACTCCTAGATCCTTTGAGATTCATTGAACTTTCAATGGCATGTTTAAATCTCGATGTGCCCCTCTTGTTTGTGACTGGGATGCCGAGGATCACAAAGCGGGTGTGAATAACCATGCGAACTTACATGGTGTCCTCACATGTTACAGTCACCTATCCGATGTGCTGGTAAACCACACACGCTCCACCAAACTATGACAAACATTGAGTCACCCTTTGCTACCTTTGCTCAGAACCATTTAGTGTGCCGGTAAACCACACACGCTCCACTAACGTCTTTGCAAGGGCACAAAGTGTAATTTCATGGAATTGCATCAATTCACTTTTGCCTAAGTAACTAAGATTGGGAATTTTATGAAAACATTTAGTTACTTTAATAATTCATTATACTTATAATGGAAGGTTTCGTCCTATCCTACCCGTTCGGCTAACGACCCTCCACTAGTCAAGAGTGCGGTGGGTAAGAGTGGATACCCATTCAATCGCCGTTTTATAGGCAATTTCCTTAAACACCCCATATAGACCAGCTTTGTGAATGAGGCCTACTAACGGTAAGACTGCCTTTTACTCATACATATATATAATGTTAGACTTTTAATGTTATATATAGTATAGGGTGTATTTTACACTTTTAAAATATTAGGTGGTTAAATTTAACAACTATACTTTTAATTCAATTAAATTGTAAACCAAAACTTTTATGGATTTATTAAACTTCTTTTAATTATACACCTTAATTAATTAATAAAACCATAAGGGTGTGATTTGAACTTTTCAAAACAATACTAGGGTTTTAGAATTTAACACTCCTAATTAAACCTTTTTAATCAACTTTTAAATTCCAAAACTTGAGGGCAAGTTTTGAAACATTTTAAAACAATTTAGTTTTAGTTTCTCTTAAAAAATTTCGAATTTATGACATGTAAATTAAAATTTTAAATATTAAAACTCTTGATTTAATAATTATCTTGAATTAGACTATTAATTCAATTATTAAATCATAAGGGATTATCTAAATCATGAGGATAATTACCATTTATACATTTAAGATATCCTAATCCCTTAATTATCTCTATAGATTTCGAAAATAAGGATAGGATAATGCAAAATCTATAATTACCATATTTAACAATTAAAGGATAATTACAAGATATGGGATAATCCAAATCCCTAAAATTTAGGATCTTATCTTGGGGAGGAGGCTAATTTCGAAAATCAAGGGATTAAAACAAACCGTAGATTTTGAAATTTAAGGGCTTAAGGAAAGGATTTGAAGATCTTATTCAAACTCTTGCAAATTAGGGTTTGCAAACCCTAATCTCGAAAATCCTAGCCACCTAGGGTTTATTGGCCATAAACCCTAATATGTCAAGTTCATACAATTGAATAAACTAATTGAAAACAAGTTAACCAAAGGCTCTGATACCACTTATGGGTTTTATACAAACAATCCTATGTGTACATGCAACCTTAGCATTGGATCTATGTTTTCACTATTAGATACACAACATTATGAACACATAATAAAACCCTAATCATGATTGCTATTTTCAAAATTAACCAAGAAGGTTAGATTACATACCTCTTGTTGTTATATTGTAATAACAACTTAAATCTTCAAACCTAAAGTCTTGAAAGCAAGCACCACAAGTATAGTGCCTCTAATGGCTCACAAACACCAAGAGCAAATGGAGAAGGTATAAAGAGAGAGGAGAGGTATAATAATTCGTCCCTAGATGCTCTAGGGATCAAGTGCACGAAATCCTAAGGCCTTAGGGGTCTTTATATAGGGTTGGGATTAGGGTTTCAGTCCTTATCCTTATCTAGTTACTTGCCCATCAAGCAACCATAAGATAAGCCTTGAAAATCCCTATCTCTTGGACCTTGGACGATTTTAAGGATATCCTTATCCTTGAATTCGTCCATCCTTTAACAAGGATAACCATTGCCCTATTTTGCAACTATCACATAATTACAATTCAGCCCCTCTAGTTTAATTAATTACATTTGATCACAAAATTAATTCTTAATTAATTATTGACCAATATTAATTAAACAAATATTATTTCTCCTTTAATATATTATTCTTATAACATATTAATAAATCATAATAACCTCTCTCTCTAGTTATCTCTCCAATCAAGTTGCTTTGGTGAAGGCAACCCAAAAGGACCATGCACCATCGGGTCAAGTACATACCAAAATAGTTATGGACTTAGACACTAATCCAACAAATATTGCCTAAAAACATGTATAAATATGGAAATATCATAGACACATTAAGAGAAACCCTAGACGAGATGTAATCGTTGTGAGAGAGAGAGAGAGAAAGGCTAAAGATCTTGTGTTCAAATGCATTTTTAGAAGAGGAATGAAGAGCAAGAAGGTTTGGAATGAGAAAAAGCTTTGGATCCAGTGTCCTTTTGGTGCTAGCTGTCATTTGGAGGTAAAAATCCATCTCCTTGATCATTCCTTTTGTTAAATCTCTTTCTAGAGATTTTTAGGGCTTTATTCCATCCATCTTTTGGTTTGGTGTTGCTGAACTGGTCATGGAAGTTGAGACTACAGATCTGAGCTATATGAGTCCCTATGAGCCCAAAGATTCGAGCTTTATCAATCTTTGGTCAAGTCTTCAATCATAAAGACCTTTATGGAGCTTGTTTTGGCATTATGAGCCCAATATGTCATGCATGAACGCAAAGCTTGCAACTTTACGTGATGATTCAGCCTTAGGAGGCTAGATACAGAGTATAAGACCTTATTTTTGTCCAAAATCGTCTGAATGAGGAAATGGACTGAAGCGACTCGACGAGTTGGTGAGCCGACTCGACGAGTCGGTTAGAGTTTACCCCGGTGGTTTGGACGCGTTACAGACTCGGCGAGTTGGTGAGACAACTCAACGAGCTGAGAGGGTTTTACCCGTCTTTGGTTTCAGAGTGGACTCGACGAGTTGATAAGACAACTCGAAGAGTAGGTGGGGTTCCCTGGCGTTCTGGATGTTGCATGGATTCGACGAGTTGTCTATCAACTCGGCGAGTAGAACCGAGTTTTCGCGATTTACTGAGTTTTGAGGGACTCGATGAGTTCATGAGTTGTACCCGACGAGTTGAGTCAACATGGACTGTTGACTTGGGTATGGAATTCCGTTGGCTTTTAGAGTTGGATCACTTTTGACTGATGACTTCCGTTGATTTAGGGTTTTGGTCAACTGTTGATTCTGGAGGCCATAGAGGGACGAAAATTTGACCAGCAACTCAAGTGTGGGATACATTGCTTTACTCTGCGAGGTGAATCTTCTCACTATACTTACTTGAGTGGTAATATTGAGTGACCAGAGGGTCTTATTTGAGTTGTCGACCGGAGGGTCTTATGTGCTTATATTGAGTTATGTGATATTATGCATCTTGTCTTTGTGATATATGCTATGCTATTCTGTGTCTTACTGAGATGGGACAGGAGAGTCCAAACCGAGTTGTGAGATTGGAGGGTCTTCACTGAGATATAGGACTAGAGGGTCCAACCCGAGCTATGAGACCGGAGGGTCCTCACTGAGACACATGACCGGAGGGTCTATACCAGGTTGTAAGGCTGGAGGGTCTTCACCGAGAAGCATGAGACTGGAGGGTCCATACCGAGTTATAGCCATGAGAGGCTTATTATTTGTGTATGTGGTATTTTAGGGAACTTACTAAGCTTTGTGCTTACCGTGTTGTGTGATATGTGCTTCAGGTACTTCTCAGGATCGTGGGAAGGCGTCGACTTGATTGTACACACCGATTCGAGACTATGTGGATGATTATGGGATAGTGACATTATTATGTGGATTTGTGTTGACACTTGAAACAATTATGTTTTTGAGAAATATATTATGAGTTTTTATGTGTTTTAAAAATGAAAATTTTGGTTTGAAATTTCGTTGTTACAAGTTGGTATCAGAGCCTTGGTTTGAGGGATTCGGGTGTACCTTTGGGTTTGTCTGAACTCAAAATGAGGACTTGAGAAATAATTTCAAAAGAAATGATTTTTCTAAAATGAGAAAGAGTTTTAAGAGAAAACGAGTTGGAGCAGTTTGTACAACCAGCCAGAGCCCGAGCGGTGACTTCCCAAAATACCATTATCTTTTTACATTATGAGATATTTATGTGATATTAGAGCTGCATTCTAGAGAATAGGCTAGGTATTTCATAAATTAGGGCTA
The DNA here is from genome assembly GCF_002870075.4 of Lactuca sativa. Lineage (NCBI taxonomy): Eukaryota > Viridiplantae > Streptophyta > Magnoliopsida > Asterales > Asteraceae > Lactuca > Lactuca sativa. The sequence goes on along the minus strand of NC_056628.2, from coordinate 200,356,617 downwards.
GGGTTGCCTGATTCATTACGCCTTAGCCTAGGGAATGCTATTGATTGATATTATCTGCTATTTGCTATGTATATGTGTTGGGTAAGAGTATCTAGCAAGAATCTTTTAAAGAGAGCTTTAAGTAGAGGAGTAAGCTAGGAGAGATACCTAGATGTGCATTTGAGGAATCTACTGAGAGAGTAGTGAGATACCCGCTAGAGGTAGGGTTTCCTGAGTTCAGTAATGCATTTTAGAGTTGCGGAAGAAACCTCCTAGCCCTCGCAGCTGAACAGAGAGTTGCTCCATGCGAAGCTCTCTCACCTGGAATGACCAGTTCTCCCCCATTTGGGGTTCAAACTCTCACCAATTGTCGTTCACAATCAATCACGACCCCATTGGGCCCCAACCAGTCCATCCTAATGATCAACTTCAATCCCCTCAAAGGGATCATTACCAAATCAATGGAAACCTTTCACTAAACATGTTCAAAACACATCCTAGGAATACCCTCACAACACTCACAATACGATCATTCGTGATCTCCACCTACATAGAGGAGTCAAAGTCCTTGGTGCGTCTCGAAACTTCTTACTGAGTGCAAGAGATAAAAAGGATCAGGTGTCCCCTGAATCAAACAAAACATGATCATACAACCCATTGACCAAAAAGGTCCCTATACAAGATCATAACAAACATGAGCATAACAAGAAAGCAATAAAATATATAGTTAAATCACATACCAGTAACTACATCCGGTGTTGCACGAGCCTCATTGGTGGTCAACTGAAACACCCTGCCCTTCACTGCAAGAGCCTCCGCCTTGCCCTGGCGGCCATCGATAATCCTCAAGCTGGTTGGCGTAGGTGTCATCACTTCTCCCCCAGACAATCTCATAAAATCGACCTTTTTATGTCTGGTCTGGTTGCAGTGAAAACAAATCAGAGCCCTCTTAGGGTAGTCCTTGCTCATGTGACCTGCCTGGCCACAACCGGAACATATAGAGCCCGCAGATCGAAAGACTCCACTATGCTGCTTACTGCACTTGGCACATCGGTCCCGACCCTACTGGCCTCTGCTGTGAGCATCGAACGTATTGGGCTTCTTGGGCTGACCCACTGTTGTCTGCACTTGCTTCGACTTCCGCTTCGTCCGAAGCTCCAACTCAATTTACTGCTCACATGCCTTCTCAATCATATCATTTAGGGTCTTGCCCCCTTAAAAGATCACGAACTCGCTGATATCATGCCTCAACATAGCATGATATCTCCTCTTCCTCATCTCCTTATCCGCAGCGTACTTCGAAACTAGAAATGCCACCTCCCTGAATTTGGCAGTGATCTCCGCCTCAGTGTCTGTAGTATAGTGATGGTCTTGGAACTCCCTCACCAACTGTTTCACCTCAATGGCCGGTGAAAACTCATGTTAAAACCTTTGCAAAAAATCCTCCCAAGTCATCACTATAACAATTGTCGTACCAACCGCTCGGGTAACCTCCTCTAACCAATCTTGCGCTCTGTTCCTTAGCAAGCAGGACACAAATCCCATAATTGCCACCCCATGGAAAAATCTCGAGTGTTGAGCATTCACCATAACAGAGATCCAGCAACGACTAGTGATGGGGTCCTTTACCCCAAAGAACTCAGGTGCTCCGCACGCCTTGGATCTCAAGAATGAAGGAGTCCGAGTCCAAATTTGTCCTACGACAATCTCGGCTCAAAATGACCTGAGCCGTTCCTCCATGATCTCCATAATCGTCTCCTTGAAGGTACCGAAAATCACCAGGGTAGCATCAAGGATGTCGCGAGTAACCTCGACAGCGATAAGCTAGCGCAACCTCTCATCAATCAGCTCAACACCTGAACCTGAACCTGAGCCTCTTTGTGTAGTCATCACCATCCTCAAACTGAAATACAACATATAAAACAATCAATAAAGAGGTTTGAGGGGACTCCCCCCCCCCCCCCACTGGTCTCCTTGGAGTTTCTAGGTCTGCAGTCATCTCGGGGTACAGGTCTAGTGCTTCAAGTAGTACGATCCCAATACTACCTTCCACACTTACCTATACCTTCCTTGTAGTCAGACCTGATTCCTCCAATTCACCGTATATACAACACAACACACATATCCTAGACTCTTCTAGAATTTCTCAACCCTCATAGAACCAGAAACCTCAATCAACACCGGGGGTTACCTTATGCATGCAAGTTATACACAAATAGAATCACATAGACTGTCAAATAAAGTTTCTACGCTAAATCCACAACCAAACAAAGAACAAGAAATGAGGCAAAATCCATCATTCTATAGCTATGCAACCCTAAACATATATAACTTTGAAAGCATACACTCAGCAAATATAGAGTCAACATTGATTCCAAAAAATATATGGCATCCAATTTTCCTATGTTATAAGGCATAGCACAAATCAAGCAGTTTTATCACATAATTCTTGAAGGCATCCTTAGCCCTAATCTAGGATGAAATTCACGTATCAAGTATACTAATTGTAATACATAAGCATGGGTTATAGTGGGGAGTGAATGTTACGCCATAATGTTAGGCCCTTCCTTTTAGTACTAGAAGTACTTGAAACCATAAAACAAAGTGTAAGCAAAATCTTAGTGATTTTTCCCAAAGTACCACATACCAAACATACAACTAGGCGTAGCCCTAGGGTATATTCCAACCCTATAAGCAAGTATGGGCCCCTCCCTGAGTTACGGGAAATCCTGAAACTCCCGTGCCAACTGTTGCACCTCAATAATTGGCAAAAACTCCGCCCTGAACCTGGCTGGGAAATCGCTCCAAGTCATCGCGTCCAACGCGACATCATCCCCCAGAGCATGACCAATCTCCTCCCACCAATCCCTCTCTCTGTCCTTCAGAAGACAGGAAGCGAGTCTTACCTTGTCATCCTCAGGACACCGACTCGTACGGAACGCGTTGGCAACATCAACCAACCATCTGCTGCTAGCGATGGGGTCCCTAGCCCCTTGATAATCTGGTGCCCCGCAAGCCCTGAACTCCCGAAATGTCAAGGTACGCGCTCCCATCAATGCCATCATCTCGGTACGGAAGGCTCCCAGCCTCTCATCCAAAATCTCCAATATACCCTCCTTGACCGTGCCAAAGATCACAGGAGTCTGATCTAGAATATTGCGTGTAACCTCGGCAGATATCAACTCCCTCATTCGCTCCTCGAGCTGCTCGGCCCCTGAACCTGAGCCTGATCCCTCTCCGGTGCCTGATCCGCCCGCTGGTCTCTCTCGCAACGTCACCATGCTGAAAATATACCACAACCACTATCAGAATACTGACCACTGATGCGAGACCAAACACACCCTACCAGGTTCGCGGTCTTGTCTTGGCCTTTCCCGAATCGAGTACGGATCCTCTGCTTTCAATAGTACGGGCCCATACTACCTTCCACATCTATCCGTACTTTCCTCAGGAATTGCTTCGACTCCACCAGGTCCCTTATCCACTACTACTACTTCCAGTACTATCTCATCCTAGGCTTACCCTAGAGAAACCTCTGACTCAACTCAAGCCAGTCCTCAGCTGCTGAAGGTCTCCTTGTGATGCCAATTAGCCATCACCTGGATACCATCACATGTGACGAGGCTCAAATAATCCTTCAAGTAAAAGACTCGTCCCTACAACGGTTGGACTCAAACAAGAGCTGCGTAATAGGACCAAATCCAACACTCTGAGATTATTCAACCCTGGTCACATGTGACGTGTCGTATCCACCTAATGTCTAACTATCATCACTCAAAATCCCACTATGCACAAAGCAAGCAGCATTCAGACAAGGGAAAATCTAACCATAACATACTCAAGCAATCATATCCACATAGCAAAAATCTGAACTAGCATGCAACACAAACTCATAGACTCACACAAACTCATAAACTCAGGCATAACCTAAACAGGCTATCCTACTACTGTCTAACCGGCACTATCATGCAGCTCAAAAGCACATATAACTGGCACATAAGGCATCATCCCTAGATCCTTAGTCCTAATCTAGCATGTTGTTCTATTAACTGATAATCATAACATAAACTTGTATGGGTATTTTGGGGTACTTACTTGAGCTCGGCTGATTGCATGCACCACACCCCTTTTCTCTTTTCAAAGTTCTTTTCTTTCTGAATTCTTTTGCTTTTCTAAAACTGTTTCATTCTAAAAACTTCCTTTTTACAAAACCGTCTTCTCATTTTTGAAAACTTTTTATCCGACCCCTTAGTTTGAGTTCAGGCACACCCGAGAGTATGCCCGAATCCCTCAAACCAAGGCTCTGATACCAACTTGTAACGTCCCAAAATTCAAGACTAAAAATTTTCTTTTAATAAAACACTACTTAAAGCAAAATCATCAATCTAAACATAATCAGAGTATTAATTTCCAAAACACATGTTCGTTATCAGAGTAAAACATTCCCAGGCTCTCTAATCTATGGTGTGTGCCATGCGATCACCTCGAGCTCTTCCCTCCGCTACCAGAAGTACGTGAAACCAAAACTGAAAACCGTAAGCACGAAGCTTAGTGAGTTCCCCACCCTACCACATACCATGCATAACCACATACTGCACATACTGGGCCACACCCGCTATCGTGGGCCTCGCCCCTACATCGGGCCTCGCCCGATACAACAGCTCCGCCACTCCAGGACCTGCCTGGCTTCAAGCCCCGCTCGGATACGTATCTGTTTAACTTAGGCCTCGCCTGTCACAGGGCCTCGCCCGCCAACAAATAATAACACATAAACATATTACAACACATAAGGTAAACACATACGAACTGATCCTGTCCCAAGGCCTCGCCTATCCTGGGCCTCGCCCCTGCCCTGCTAATGATGAGTCATGGAACCCTGTCCATGCTCCTACTGATTGTGAGATACAAGCCCAGCCCACACTCACTCTTTTCCTAACTCGGGCCTCGCCCCTGATCTGCTGCTAATGAGATGTGGAACACCATCCACACTCTGCTATTGGTGAGTTACGGGACCTCGCCCACACTCACCTCCCTACCAGGCACATACAAGCATCACACAGACAACAAGTATAAACTATCACATAAGCCATTCCTTGGGCACCCGCCCGCTACCACTGGACCTCGTCCTGAATATCATACTAGCATATTGTGCCTAGGGCTAACCCCCAGGTCTTCTACTCATAATTACATGGGCCGACATTGTGGCCTTAAACCCATTCACACAAAGGGAAACTCACCTGCACTGGTTGAACTTGCTGATGATCCCACTAGCCGTTGCCCGGCAACTTTCTGAACTCCTGCTCCACTCGCTCCCCGAGCTACCAATATCATTGCAACACTGAGTCTAACTGACCCCCGAAAGACAACCAGGTCGACTCTGGTCAAAGTCAAAGTCCTGGTCAAAGTCAACCTTCCTGGTCAACCCTACTCGCTGAGTCACCCTACTGACTCGCCGAGTTCATATGTTCAGAGTCCTTCCATTCGCGACTCGACTCGTCGAGTCTATTGATTTCTGAGTCCTGACCTGTCCAACTCACCGAGTCTCCACTCGACTCACTGATTCGAGTCTCAACTCGAAGGGTTTGGGGTTTCGCGACCTGACTCGCCGAGTCCAAGACAAACTTCAACAGACTCACTGAGTTGTTCTTCCAACTCGCCGAGTTCATGCCCAACTTCATCCGACTCGACGAGCTGTTCATCCCACTCGTCGAGTTCCTCCAAATCTTCATGCTACTCGCCGAGTCCACTCAAAGGGCTCGCCGAGTCTATTCAAATCTTCATACATGCAGAGGACTTTTGAGTCATGCATGGACTCCAAACTGTAGATCTACCCTTCCCAAGCCTATTCTTCACGTAAAGTTGCAAACTTTACATGTAGAGAAGGAGATCTAGGCAAAATACACCATAAACTAGGGTTTAAGGCAAAGAGGCTCCATAATCAACTCAAGGAAAAATACTTTATGCTTCTCAAGACCATAATATGCTTAGATCCGAAGTAGCAACTTCAGATCTGGCTTCTAACTCAAATGGATAGCTAATCATGGCTAAAAAAGCCCCGAAAACTCATAACCATAATAGATCTAAAGGAGGGAAACGTCTTAATACCTTCAATAACTCAGAAAGTTTCCCCAATCTTCAGTTCTAAGGCTAATCCTTGAAGCTTCAATGATTCCCCTTCTTCTTCTTCCTTCAGATCACCCAAAAATGGCTTGGAAGCTTGAATGAGCAACAATGGGGCTTAGGGTTCGATGTTCTGGGTGAAAGAGGCAGTAAAGGAACCCTAGGGGAGAGAATGAGACGTTTAAATAGGCTCCAAGTCCCGAATTTAGGGTTTTCCTCGCACAGACCAAACTCGCCGAGTCTCCTTGGCCGACTCGCCGAGTCGGTCACTTACTCCTCGACCCAGATCCCGCTCGGACTCGCCGAGTTCCTCCTTGGACTCGCCGAGTCGTCCCTTAAAATTAGGGTTTTCTTTCCTTTCTTGGCCTTCCAGACTTTGGGTGTTACACTGGGCTAGCAGGAGCATGCCAGGCCAGGCTGGCGCGCTGGAGCAGTCTAGACCTTGCTAACGGACCAAATATCATCAAGTCCCCCCAGTCTGGTGTTACTGGTACGCGACCAATGACATCGTACTGGACTAAGTCATATAAACCAACAGGAGAGTCCCCAGCGAGGCTGGCAAGGGAGTCCCCGGCAAGGTTAGCAGGAGCGCGCCAAGCCAGGCTGGAACGCTAGAGCAGTCTGGCCATGCTAATGGACCATATATCATCAAGTCCCCCAGTCTGGTGTTATTGGTACGCGACCAATGACATCGGACTGGATTTAGTCATATAAATTGTGCATCATCAAGTCCCCCTAGTCTGATGCGATTGGGTTGTTGACAATCGGATTGGACTAGACAAAGCACCAATACATTAAATAATAGAGAGAACAACCGAACCTCACCCACGATAGTCGTGGGGTTGTACGATGAGCCAAGTACTGCTTGAGCTGACTTGATACTCCTTCATTGAGAGGAGTACGAGCTGATCGGTGCGATGCAACGTAACTGTTGCTACGATCGTGTGGACCGAAGCTGCTAAAGAGTGTTACACGACACTAGCGTCGATAAAATGTTGGACCGGGGTAGCTAAGTAGCGTAACCTCGCCATGCAGTCTCTGAGACTGTTATTCGGCACAGATGTTGTTGTAGTTACGCGCAAATGGAATATCACCGATAACCATCTACATAGTCTGCATTAATAACCGCCTTGGAGGTATTTCTTGCTTGGGCTACACCTAGCTGGATTCCCCCCAGTCTGATGTGGGTAGCGTAGGTTAGCACCCCATAATGTCATGACATGGGTAGGTTAGCACCCCAGAATGGCTTGACATGGGTAGGTCAGCATCCTAAAATGGCTTGACATAGGTAGGACGGGCGCCCCATAATTGGCCGGTAGTATGTATGTTATGTGATTGTATGGTATGTGGTATGATGGGGGAAACTCATTAAGCTTTGTGCTTACAGTTTCAGTTTTGGTTTCAGGTACCTCTTCGTCTAAAGGGAAGGAGTCGGCGGTGTAGCAACGCGTCACACACACATATGTTTTCTGCATTGAGTTTCTGGGATTGTACTCTGATTTATATTACTTATGTTGAGATGGTTTCCGAACACGTTGTTATGGTTTTTTTATAAAACGACATGACCTTGGTAATGTTTTGGTAAACTATGTTGCGAAGTATTTATTTAAAAATGAAATTTTTGGCCTCGAAAATTGGGGTGTTACAAGTTGGTATCAGAGCCCTGGTTTGAGGGATTCATGCACACCCTCGGGGGTGTCTGGACTCAAACCGAGGGACTAAAATATTTTTTCATAACGAAAGCAGTTTCTAAAATTTAAGTTAAAGAATTTTGATAAAGGACAAGGTGTGTGTTGCGTGCGACCGACCGAGCTCAAGTAAGTCTTCCCCAAGATACCCATACTTGTTATGTTATTTGTATGATTTATGATTCTGAGAACTGCATGCTAGATTAGGGCTAAGGATCTGGGAGGATGCCTTGTATGCCGCATATATGATTCTAAGAACTACATGCTTGATTAGGGCTAAGGATCTAGGAGGATGTCTTGTATGCCTGATATATGATTCTGAGAACTGCATGCTAGATTAGGGCTAGGGATCTATGAGGATGCCTTGAATGCCTGTTGTATGAGTTGTATGCTAGGGCTGTTTAGCCAGCGGTAGGATAGCCTAATTAGGTTATGCCTGATGTGGTTACTCAATGCACGAATGCTGCTTGCTTTGTGCTAAAGGGGTCCTGGCTAACTTTAACTAACTAGTGAGCGGATATGTAACAATATTCACAAGCTAGTTAGGGAAGGGAAGTAGGGACTCCTAATGTAGCTGATGGCGGAGAGTAGGTCGGATGGTGCCCTAGGAAAGCCTAGGATGAGATCAGTTGCAAAGGGATATTGGTAAGGGGACTTGGTGAAGTTGAGGCAATCCTTGAGGAAAGTATGAATAGATGTGGAAGGTAGTATGGGCCCGTATTACTGAAAGCAGAGGATTTGTACTCAAGTCAATGAGGGTCGAGATGGAACCAGGAAACCGGGAGAGTGTGTGAGACCTCTTGGGAGTATGTATGATCCTGACGTTTATGCGTTTATTTTCAGTATGGTGGTCACACGTCATGGAGTAGGAGGTTCAGGATCAGGATCAGGCTCGGGTGCATGGTCCGAGCAGGTCGATGACGAGTTATACGAGTTCATTGCGTCCGAGATCACGAGAGGTATCCTTGAGGCGACCCTGATTATTTTCGGGTCGATTAAGGAAGGGATTGTTGAGTTGATGGAGGATCGCCTTCGAGCATTCAGGAGTGACTTGGCGTCCATCCAGTCGAGTACGCGCACACTCTCCTTCAAGGACTTCAGAGGGAGTGGTGCGCCATATTTTCACGGGGTGAAATATCCCATTGCTGCCAGGAGATGGATCACAAACATTGAGTCTACAAAGTTGACAAGCTTCTACCCGGAAGGGTCGAAGGTCTGCTTTACTGTGGGATGTCTGAGGGATAGAGCTATAGATAGGTGGGAGTCGGTTGGTGACTCGTTGGGAGCCCCAGCCTTCGAGGCTATGACGTGGTTAGATTTCGTGACTAGATTTAGGGTTGAGTTTGCACTGGCTGTGGAGCTTCAGCAGCTGGCCAAGGAGTTTTTGGATATGAGACAGACGATTGAGACAGTGGCGGAGATCACCGCCAAGTTTAGGGAGAGGGCCATGTTGGTACCTCGGTATGCAGGGGATGAGGAGATGCGGAAGACCCTGTTGGTACCTCGATATGTTGAGGGCTGATATTCAGGAGCATGTCAACTATTCAGCCTGCCCAACCTTGGAGTCCATGATTGCCAGGGCGCGGGAGAGGGAGCTCGATTTGGAGTACGTCAGGAAGAGGAAAGCAGAGACTGAGCAGGTGACAGGGGTTTCGGGGAAGAAACCCAAGGGATCCGACGTTAGGTCGAAGGGCCAGCCGGGCCAGAACCGCTGCAAGAAATATGGAAGGTCGCATGAGGGAACTTGTAGAGTGGGATCGTCAGACTGCTACAAGTGCAACAAGACGGGGCACTTTCGCAGGGATTGTACTGCCCCCGCCCCCACAGTGCGTATGTCAGACCTGATTTGCTTCCAATGCAATCAGAGGGGCCATAAGAAGGCCAACTGCCTTAGATTAACAGCAGCGCCAGCGGCGACGCTGACCCCAACGTCAGCATGAGTTATGGATGGCTGGAAGGCCAAGGTAGAGGCTCCAGTGGTGCGGAGCTGAGCATTTCAGTTGACAGCCAAGGAGGCACGCACTGCACCCGATGTGGTGAAGTATACGATTTCTTTCTTATGCTTTTATGTTATGTCGCTGTGATTTTGATATGTCATGTATGTGCTATGTTTAGGATCGTTCCATGTGAACGGTATCCCAGTTCAGGTATTTGTTTGATTCGGGTGCTACTCGATCGTTTGTCTCTTTTGCGCTTAGCAAGAAGTTTCCTGAGTCCTCGGGCGTGTTGGATTGCCATCTAGAGGTCGAGATTGCGAACGACCGGTCAGTGCGAGCATCAGAGGTCTACCGAGATTGTGTTTTGAGGCTATTCGAGGAGCGTTACCTGGTAGATCTGGTTCCCATACCTTTGCGGGGGAACAAAGTTATTATTGGTATGGATTGGCTAAGACCCAATGGGGCAGTGATTGACTGCGCTCAACAGTTAGAGCGGATCAGGGCCCCAAGTGGGGGAGAGCTAGTGATTCAGGACGAGAGGCCACAACAAGGACCAGCTTTATGTTCAACAACGAGAGTTAGGCGCTACCTTCAGCACGATTGCGCAGGATTTGTCACCTATGTTATGGATACCCGGGAGGCGGGTAAGGCGACGGTGGGCGATGTGCCCGTGGTATGAGAGTTTACAGATGTATTCCTCGATGAGTTTCCCGGGATACCTCCGGAGAGGCAGGTAGAGTTCAGGATCGATCTAGTCCCTGATGCAGTTCCGATAGCCAAGGCACCGTATCGGTTGGCTCCTCTTGAGATGCAGGAGTTGTCTACACAGTTGCAGGAGCGTTAGACAATGGATTCATTGGACCCGAGCAGTTCACCCTGGGGAGCCCTGATTCAGTTTGTGAAGAAGAAGGATGGGTCGCATTGGATGTGTATAGACTATCGGGAGCTGAATAAGGTAATAGTGAAGAATCGTTACCCACTTTCGATGATCGATGACCTCTTTGACCAGCTACAGGGAGCATCTTGGTTCTCCAAGATCGATTTGCGTTTAAGGTATCATCAGATGAGGGTCAGAGAGGAGGATGTGCAGAAGACTGCTTTTTGGATGCGTTATGGCCACTATAAGTTCGTGGTGATGCCTTTCGGGTTCACCAATGCTCCTGTTGCATTCATGGATCTCATGAACCGTGTGTGCAGACCGATGTTGGATCGGTCTGTGATAGTTTTCATCGATGAAATCTTGGTTTATTCGAAGACGCGAGAGTAACATGAGGAGCACTTGCAGGAGGTTCTGGATACTTTGAAGAGGGAGATCTTATATGCTAAGTTCTCCAAGTCTGAGTTCTGGTTGCGCGATGTGCAGTTTCTTGAGCACGTTGTCAAACAGGACAGGATTTCGGTTGATCCGACCAAGGTGGAGCCCGTGATGAGGTGGGAGGTTCCGAGGTCTCCATCTGAGATTCAGAGTTTCCTGGGACTGGTAGGATACTATCGGAGATTCATTCAGGACTTCTCCAAGATAGTCGTGCTCTTAACCCGGTTGACGAGGAAAGTCGTGGTCTTTTGCTAGGGGCCTTAGCAGCAGGCTGCGTTTGAGACATTGAGACAGAGATTGTATGAGGCGCCAATCTTAGCCCTGTCGGAAGGCATGAACGATTTTGTTGTATACTGCAATGCGTCCATCTAGGGTTTACGAGTGGTATTGATGCAGAGGGTGCATGTTATAGCTTACGCTTCGAGGCAGCTGAAGCCTCACGAGGTGAATTATCTGACGCATGATTTGAAGCTGGGGGGGGGGCTGTTGTTTTCGCCCTTAAGATTTGGCGCCATTACCTATAGGGTTCTTTGTACCGTTTACACGGACCACAAGAGCCTGAGGTATCTCATGGACCAACCAAATCTGAATATGAGGCAGCGTCGGTGGCTTGATGTGGTGAAGGATTATGATTGCGAGATCCTCTACCACCCGAGGAAGGCTATTGTCGTGACCGATGCGCTTAGCCACAAGTCAGCGCCGATCAGGGACATCTGTCTGAGGATGAAAGTTGTGACTCCACTGTTGGAGCAGATTCGGGAGGCCCAACAGGAGGCCATGAAGGAGGAACATCGGAAGAGTGAGCGAATTGTGGGTCAGGTTTCCTCCTTCGACTATGATAGTCAGGGATTGTTGACTCTTCACCTTAGGGTGTGGGTCCCTTATCAAGGGGGTGTGCGCCAGGTGTTGATGGCAGACGCGCACAAATCTTGGTTCTCTATGCATCCCGGGGCGACGAAGATGTACAGGGATCTTCGTCTCGATTATTGGTGGCCCTGTATGAAGAGGGACATAGCTTGGTTTGTGGAAAGGTGCCTGACCTGCAAGAAGGTCAAGGCTGAGCACCAGAGACCTCACGACAAGGTCCAGTTGTTGGATATCCCGATATGGAAGTGGGAGGATATTACTATGGACTTCATTACAAAGCTTCCCAGGACCGTGTGAGGATTGGATTCGATTTGGGTCATCGTGGATCGATTGACCAAGAGAGCCCATTTTATTCCGATTCAGGAGAGTATTTCGGCCGAAAGGTTGGCCGACATTTATATCAGGGAGGTAGTGGCGTGACACGGGGTGCCAATTTCAGTGATTTTGGACAGGGACGTGCGGTTCACTTCCAGGTTTTGGAAGAAGTTTCATAATGAGTTGGGTACTCGACTGCATTTTAGCACCGCATTTCACCCGCAGACGGATGGTCAGAGTGAGCGGACCATCCAGACTCTAGAGGATATGCTACGGACGTGTGTTTTAGACTTCGAAGGTAGTTGGGATACTTACCTTCCGTTGGCTGAGTTCTCCTATAACATTAATTATCATGCGAGTATCGACCGTCCTTCTTTCGAGATGTTGTATGGGAGGAAGTGCAGGACCCCGATATGTTGGGGAGAGGTTAGGCAGAGAGTCATAGGGAGTACTAAAGTGGTACTCAAGACTACAGAGAAGATCCAACAAGTTCAGAGTAGGCTTCAGACTACTCAGATTCGGCATAAAAGTTATGCCGACAAGCGGCGGTCAGACCTGGAGTTTCAGGTCGGGGATATGGTGCTCCTGAAGGTGTCGCCATGGATGGGCGTCATTCGGTTCAAGAAGCGGGGCAAGCTAGCCCCCATGTATATTGGAACCTTCAAGGTTACGGCCCAGGTGGGCAAGGTAGCATATAAAATGGATCTGCTAGCCGAACTCAGTCAGATTCATATCACTTTTCACGTCTCCCAGTTGCGGAAATGACTGGTGGACGATTCAGCAGTGGTGCCTTTAGGTTGATGACAACCTGAACTACATCGAGCGGCCAGTGGCAATCCTTGACAGGAAGTCAAGGGATCTGAGGAACAAGAGGATAGAGCTGGTAAAGGTGCAGTGGCAGCACCGCAGGGCTTGGAATGGAACTGGGAGCCGGAGGACGAGATGAAGGAGCATTACCCTGAGCTTTTTCAGGATCGAACAACAGACTTCGAGGATGAAGTCTAAGATAAGTGGGGGAGATTTGTAACACCTGATTACTGGTATGCCTATTATTCAAGTGTTTTGTGTTTTTCTCTAGGACTCGACGAGTTGGAGGCCCAACCTGACCCACTTAGTTTCTTGTATCACAAGTAGCGATACGAATGTATATACTGATAGAAAATATAATTATCTGTTGAGATATTAGAAGGAGTTCGTAGGCTACCATAATATTGAATTAAGGACCGTTTATGCTTATGTTTGTATCAGTTATGATATTCCAAGTTTTAATAAATCAATGAAAAACATTTTCTTCCGAAATAATTTTTATGGGACAAATTCCACATTATAAAGATCAATATGATTTTAAAATAAGCATAAATAAAAAGTTTTAAAACGTTCTTAAATATGGGGATGTCATAAGAGTGAACAAAGAGAATAAGAGAATGACATATGTGATTCTTCAACTGAAAAAAGACATAAGTAACACAATGGGTGATGCTCCTATTTATAGTGACTAGGAGCATAAGGACAAAGGAGACACAAAGTACAAACGTGGACTACAAATCAACTGTCTGATAATGTGTTATGGTTGATCATGTCTCCTATCGTTATTATAACGAAAGAGACAAATACAAGTCTTCAGTTCTTCTGACATTCTCTCAAACTTGGAAATTAACATACTCAGAAACTTAAGTGCATCGGAAACAAACCGAGCTCGGAGAGTCCCATACTTCGGATAGACTACAGGATCGATTTTTTGAACTAACAAGGCATATGTGAGAGCAATTTTAATGAGTAATCCTTGGTAGTTTTCGTACCAAGATGCCCAAAGTGGACACTGTTTTGGTACGTGCCATTGCGGGCTATTATAATAATATTAATGAGAAACTGATATGACAAAGCTATATATATATATATATATATATATATATATATATATATATATATATATAGGGTTAGGTTATATTGTTCTAACTTCTAATTATCTATTGTGTGCACGTAGGATTGATTCTGGACCAATCATTTTAGTTATTTTAAGAAAGTAATTAATGCATATTAAATATTAAAGATATAATGAGCATTAATTAGAACTTCAACATTTAATATGCATTAATTAGTTTCTTAAAATAACTAAAATGATTGGTTCAGAATCAATCATTCACACAATATATATATATATATATATATATATATATATATATATATATATATATATATATATATATATATATATATATATATATATATGCTTTAATGCAGTGTATTTTATAAGTATTGTGCTTGATTATCCTTTGCAAGGAGATTCTAATCCCATTGCATTATAATCACCCATTTTGTTGTATATAAATTTTCAGATATATTCTGAAACTTAAAAAAACATTCTTCGAAAATTATTAATCTTAACTATAACAAATGTATTTGTTATATTATTATTGCTATTAAATATTATAAAAAATCGAAAAACTAAATACTAGATCTATTTAGATATCAATATGGAGTTTGTGTCAGTAAAATTAAATCCGAAATTTTTGATTTTAAGAAACAAACAAAAAGGAAGCAAGCAAACCCTGCTCGCCCTATAGCAAACTATATCTGGTTACGTAGAAACATAAAACGAGTTAAAAAAGATTGAGTTTAACTTGCTCGTTTAATTTTCATGTAATGTCGTTTCAACCCGTTTATCTAAATGAGGTGAAATCTATTTCACCTAACCCGATTATTTAATGTTGATTTGTGTCGGGTTGATGAGTTTAAGGTTAAGATTTTGTAAATTGTTGTATCATGTTAGATTGAGAGAGATTGATCCAAAGTTTACATGTTTTATTTTTGTGCTGTGCCATGTCAATCTATTTACCTAAACATTTTGAAATATCTTATACAAACCAATTTATTTCATGTGGGGTTAGTGAGTAGGTTTTATATATTGTAAATGTTAGGCTCAAAATGCTATACAAGTTAAAAGAGCTTAACCATAACCTATTATGTTTATTTTTTATGTCTTGTCGTGTCGTGTTAACTTGTTTACTTAAACATATTAAAATCTCTTATCCAAACCTATTTATTTCGTTTCAATTTTGTGTTGGGTTATCGGTCTAGGATTTAAACCTTCTAGATGTGTTGTGTTATTATGTTTTAAAATGCTAAATGGGCTGAAAAAATTTGAGCATAATTTAATTTACATATCATGTCACATGTCATTCATTTACTAAAATAAAGTGAAACCTTTTACCCATGCTCATTTATTTTATATCAATTTTGTATCAAGTTCCAACACGTTACATAAAAACAGCTTAACTATTAAGTTAATAATTTTATCAGTTTAATTTTCATGTCATCAACCTATATAACGAAACAAGTAAAAGTATTTTATTTTGATATCGGATTCGAATTGGGTTAACATGTCGTGAGTCGTGACAACTTTTGCTACTCAATAAAACACTAGTCAAATTGACTATTTCCCCAAGCCCAACCCTAATTGATGTGTCATTCACGAAGTTATACCCGAGAGTAGTTATGAACCTTGGTGCCTCCACAACATCGCCCAAGTTATCTCTACTTTCCCTATAAATCATCATCCACCCCTTTGATTTCCTTCACACATTCACAAATTCCCCCCTACAGCCTCTTCTTTCTAACCCTAATTGGGACATTTTCCCCAAAAATATTTCACCCAATTTCTTCTCTCCAGTCCCAAATCTGAGTCTCTTTTGCTTCAACTCTTTCTTTTTTGTAGATCTGTAAAGATACCGATGGGTGGTGTTGCTGTTCTCCATCCTCAAGATTGTCTAAACGATAATATATTCTCTACGCCGGTGAAATCTCGCCGAGCACCGAAACCTAGCCCTAATTTTTCGAATTCTAGCCCTAATATCACCAGATCTGAAGGACGGAAACGAAGTCCACCAACTGGCGTACGAAGAAACAAAACGGCAACGGCGTTGGTTGTTGATCCGCCACAGACGGCGGTCGCCAAGAATCTTGTCATGGGACAGGTGAAAATTTTGAAACGAGGTGAACCTTTGGATGAATCATCGACGGTTTTGAAGGAGATGGATGATCGCAAGGTTTCAAACGGTACGGCGACGACGACACCGACAAAAGAAGTCGTCGTTGATCGAAAGGCTTCCAAAGATCCCACCGCGTCCCGGAGAGTTTTACCAACGAAGAAGAAATCCGAGAAGGAGAAAAGAAGTTTCTCGATTCCAAACCCTAGAACCGACATTAAAATTGACGATTTTGCCCTTTCGTCAACAAACCGCTTAGGACCCGACCCGGAAATGGTACCAAAACAGATGAAGAAAAACATCGCTGAGTTTTTCTTCGCAGGTTCCGCTTTCGTTGATTCACCACCACCAAGCTCCCTCCCTTTGCCTGGCTTCTTTACAAAGAATTTTGTCACCGCAGCCGTGAAGGAAGATCCCAGCACCGATCTCCGGCGGATTCTCGGTTTAAACCTTTCATAGTTCTAAATAACCATAATTTCAGTTTCCAGAGTTGCTACATAAGTTTGATAGATGATGAAAAACATCTTTCCTCCGAATTTGACACAATTTCCCTAATTTTTGACTGGGAAAGTTTGAATTCGGTAAGAAAGATTGTTGTTTCTCAGCTAGATGCCCCTTTAGTAGGATAATTAGGAGAAAAATATAGTCTCTTTAAGGTTGTTTTCTTTATTTAATTCAAGCTATATATGATATCTACTATGAATTAAGTTTAGGAATGTTACTGGGTTGTCATGTAATAATCCGTTGGTGATGATTATTGATTAGGTTGGCCTGCTTTTCTTGTATGTAATTAAAGCATATTTACCCGAATCAAAGTATAATAATAATAATAATACCGTTTGTTTGTTTGTTTGTTTGTGGAATTGAAGATTTATTTGTTCATTATGATTATTGAATTCAACCTCACATTACTGATCAAAGATTGTGGAGATGATAAGCAATTTAAGGTATGAGTTTGGAAATGGAAGTTTACTTTGTAATTACTTTAAATCCAAGATATTGAAGAGAAGAATATGAGGAAGAAGCCAAAATAGACTAAAGCAAAAGGCTTTGATAATGTCTTTGCTTTTGGGTTTGCTTGTAAGGGGAGGTATCTTTTCTTTTCTTCTTTTGTTCCAGAAGGGTATTGGCTTGCATTGAAGTGGAATTGACACCTTTTATTACTTTATCTTTCATGTTTATTAGGTAGAGCTTCTTAACAAAAGTAGGTATGTTGTCTATGTGTTTGGTTTTAAATGTTTGTGGTGGGAATCGGAAGGTAAGGTGTAGGACTACCATGTCCCAGGAAATTATTAGATTCCATATCATTTATGGTATTTAGATGTTTGTGTAATAATGCTCTATTATTTTGTCAGATTTTATGCAATAGAAGATCATAAATTGTTTTGATATGAATTATGCAAAAGATGTTTTCATTTTTATTTATTTATCAAAATATGCAACATTTTATAAGCTAATGAACAAGTCATTTAAAGAAATTGTCTTCCAAGTAATTTCCCTTGTCGACCTCTATTATCAACTACTAATTCTTTTTTTTTTAACCGACAAATCTAATCTATTTTAAAGCTAACATCTAATTTCATTTATGTCAACGACGAGATTTGAACCCTCAACTTTAAAAAGAGAGGAGACCATCTGTTACCGTTGGCCTAAAAACCCTTTAGTACTCACTATTCGGTCAACCTCAAAGAAGGAAGACACCATCTGTTACCGTTGGCCTAAAAAAACCTTTAGTATCCACTACTCGGTCAACTTCAAAGAGGGAGGACACCATCTTATACCGTTGGCCTAAAACCCTTTGGTATCTACTACTCGATCACTTCGATAATTGAAATGTGGCTGCTTCACTAGAAAGATTGTCAAGGTCACTCTTGTTTGGATAAAAGGTTTGATAAACACACAATAAAGATTCGAATAGAAAATTAACATAAGGATTTAACGTGGTTCACACGATTATAGTAATAATTCTAATTCATAGGCAAACCTAGTAATCGTGCTAATCCCTATTTCTTTGGCAGTTAACAAAAATCGTCTATTATGTCGTATAGATATCTCATCAAAATCTCCATGTAGAAAAGTTGTATTTACATCTAGCTACTTCATATGTAAACTAAATTCTCTACAACCATAATACGAAGAACGATTGTGGTTATTTTTACCACTAATGGGAACATCTCATTGTAGTTAACTTCTATCATTCATGGTCTCTGTTTGATTACCATTCTGCCTTTGTACATCATTGTAACACTCTAAAAATTCCAACCAATTTAAACTTTTGAAAAACAACCCAATTTCATTAAGTTATTACAAAAATGTTTTCAGTACATCAGAGTCTTCCCAGAACCATATCACAAAACAAAATCATGAGGATCGGTACGATCACGCCTTTGCCTTGCCACTGTCTCCTGAAGTACCTGAAACATTTAAACCACAACTGTAAACCCGAAAGCTTAGTGAGATACCCCCAAAATACCAACCACATATACCATACACATAACATGCCATATTATAACAGAACACAGAACAACCATGCACTTCGGGTCTACTGTATAACTGGTCCGCCGTACCGGGCCTTCAGTCCACCTGGTCCACCCTCCGAGTCTAGCCTTATACATCGAGTCTACAATGTGATTGGTCCGCCCGCACCGGGCCTTCAATCCACCTGGTCCACTCTCTGAGTCTACAGTATGACTGGTCCGCATGCACAGGGCCTTCAGTCGGCCTGGTCCACTCTTCGAGCCTCGACACGTATGGTCTGCCCTCTTGGGGCCTACAGGCTATCCGGACCGCTCGCTGGGCCTTCGGGATAACCGGTCCGCCCTGGGTATGTTGGCCTACAGCACAAAGCAGGACCCGCCTCAATCCAACCACAGTCCAACAACCATGTGCACAAGGTTCTAAAAGGCGTGAGGCGTGGCGTGGCGGCAAGGCCAAGCCTCAAGCTTAACGAGTTATGGCGAGCCATGGTGTTTTTCAAAGCGTGATGTAAGGTGACGATTTTGTATTAATTTATAATTATATTACCGTATAAATATAAATTTATATCAAATATATCTAGTTTTTAGAAGTGTTATATCAACAACTAATAACAGAAAGTTAATAAAAAAACACAATACTTGTATGTCCGATTAGAAAAGGTATAAAAAAGAGCAAAAAAACGTGTCTCAAACGAAAAAAACACGCGCCATAACACGCCATAACACGCCGTGGCACGTCATATCACGCCTTGCCATGCGCCACGCCTAACAGCAACGTTATGAAGCTTTTCGTAACGGCGACGCCGCGCCTCACGCCATGGCGCACCTTTTAGAACACTGCATGTGCACATAAACATTCTATCATATAACAATTCACATTCGATCAAACCGATCTAGCAGATCACATACATAACATAACATCAACCTAACCATGATACCGACCTAACCGGTCACTAACATAGCATCATCCTATATACCAGGATACCGACCTTAACCAGGTCTCTAATATATACCATCCTAACTACCTGGATGTAAACATAGCAAGCAATAACATAACAACGATACCCGGATTACAATCCGATAAAGGGCCGACCTTGGTGCCGTAGACCCTGTCGATATAGTGAGAATAACTCACCTCGCAACTGCCGACTGAAGAGATAAGATCATGCTGCTCCAATCCTCTGACACGAACTTCACCACTAATAAATCACCAAAACACAGAACTCAATAAATACCAAAACACCCCTGGAAGACAACTGGTCAACACAAGACTATCTCTACTCGCCGAGTCACCCTGCTGACTCGTCGAGTCCCTATGCTCTGAAACTCCCATAACACGACTCAACTCGCCGAGTTGCCCCAAGACTCGCCGAGTTCCACAACTCTGAGTCTAATCACACTCAACTCACTGAGTCATCCCTTGACTCACCGATTCACAGCTCAACTAGGAAAGGTTAGGACCTCATGACCAGACTCGTCGAGTCCAAGAATAGACTCGCCGAGTCCAAGGCTATCTTCAACCAACTCGCCGAGTTGTTCTTCCAACTCATCGAGTTTCTGCCTATCTTCATGCAACTCGCCGAGTACCACTAGCTCTTAACCCATACAGAGGCTATCTAAGCCATGCAGGGTCTCCAATACATAGATCTACTCTTATACAAGCCATCCATCATGTAAAGTGGCAAACTTTACGTGAATCCAAGGAGATCTAAGCATAATACACTCTAGGGATAAGGTTTGGGACTAAAAGGCTTCATCAACAACTCTTGAACAGGGACTTTATGCTCTTTTGGATCATCACTACTCTAGATCTTAGGTAGCAACCTCAGATCAAACCTCCAAACTCAAGATAACACTAGATATACTCCCAAAAATCCCACAAATTATAGATCTAGATGGATAACAGCTCAAGCAACGAATCATTGCCTCAAGAGAAGACTCCAACAGAAGAATAAGCCAAAACCTTGCAAAGCCCCTAGCTCCAAGCCTCTTAATCTTCAAAGATATCTTCAACAAACACTCCTTCAAGATCCAAATGCTCTCTAATTCTCTCACAAATGAATATTAGGGTTTCTAGACTTCAAGGGAGAGTAAAGAGGCTGGGGAGAGGGTATTATGTTCTTTATATAGGGCTCATCCCCCGGGATTAGGGTTTTCTCCACACAGCACTGACTCGCCGAGTCCAGCCCCCGACTTTCCGAGTTGGCCACTTAACACGCGACCAGAATCGCGACCCTACTCGCCGAGTCTACCCATGGACTCGCCGAGATGACCATTCACATTTTCACTTTGAACCCTGAACTTGCACTCCTGAACTCGGGATGTTACAATCACGCTCCCATCAATTTCATTTTTTGATATTGAATACTGACTTATTATGTAATGCTTTCTTCCTTAGTGTTAACTTGACTAAGGACCAAATTTGGTTTTTGTTAAATGAGCTCAACTCGCTCCATGGTCTTCTTTGCTGTATGAAAATCATGATTGTTGAAGATTTTGTGTAACCATCCTTACGAGTGTCTTGCAGTTCGTAGATGCAAAGTTCTTTGGCTATAAAGACATTCATATATAATTTTTTATTTTTTTGATTACAACATAAAGAGTTTTCTAAACTCTTAGATTTCTCGATTTTCTCTAACTTTTTTTCTTTAGAGATATTTTAATTTCATGGACATAGCCAATATGGGACAAGAGTGAGCATTGGACCACCCACACAAAATTAAGGTTATATATATGTACAATATACATTTTTGTTAAACAAAAGGAATTAGAGTTGTGATATGGCATATTCCATTCAAAACTTGAAATTAGTAGAAGAGAATACATTATAGTTACATTTTGTTATCGTTTGAAGAATTTACTCATTCATATTTTGTATATTATTTACCTACCCTAAAACAAAATTCTAGTTATGCCACTGTTTAAGTTGTTTCTTTATTTACTTTTGCTAAATCTACACTCTAATAAATGAATGTTTTTTTTGCCACATATCACACTCTTATTCAATTTGCCAAATGTCATTTTGTAGTTATTTTGAATTAATTTTTTTCCACACGTCATTTTATGAGTTTTTCTATTTTTATTAAATTGAACATAATATTTTGATGTAATAATTGCAATAAATGTAATAATAAATGAATATCAATTTCATTAATAAACTTACCTTTTAATTTTAAAATTCTCAAATTAAGTTCATTAGTTTCTTTTGTTTATATATTTAAATTATTTGTTTAAATTTCAAAGATAAAAAACATTTCAATTATAATAATTTATTATTTTTCTTATTTTCTTAAAAATTCAAAGTTCTCAAACATTTTAACCTTTATATTTAACTTTTTTTTTTTTTAATTTTTAAATTAACTAATATATTACATGTGTCTCATAATTAGTAAACATCAAACGAAATTTTAAAACTAACAAAGTGACAAATTTAAAAGCAAGTAATATTTGTGAGATCTATATACTTCATGAAAAAGTATCTTACACCGTTACCGAATACATAATATCCATTTTGCAAAAATATAAAATAACTCATGAAAATATAATAAAACTTGTGAAACATAATAAGGTAAAATCATAAAGTTTTATTGCAATTTTTCGTTGTTTTAATCATCACATTATGTACAAAATAAAGTAAAATAACTAAAAAAAGATAAAACATGTAAAATACAACTTGTGAATTCGCAACATGACTACAACTTTATACACATAAGGATATATAAAGATCAACTTATATAAAAAACAATTAATAAATGGCTTAAAACGATTTCGTAAAATTGGTCCATCATCATGTTCACCATCAGTTTGCTCTTTAGAGAAAAACTGATTTTTGGAAAAGAAAAGAGATTGTATAAGAATTATAATGTAAGATTATAGATAGTCAACGTGTTTAATACACTTTGTGACTAACAAGCATCTATTCACGAGCCATAAAAGAACAACCGGCTGATATGTTTGACATAGAATGTTTTCAAAATATTTAACAAGATTGTTATTATTAGGAAATGTTACTTAGCGAGTTCACAATATGTTTGTAGCGAAATTGATGATCATTTTTTTATAAAGGTTGAAAGTGTGGTTGCTCGGTGCCGCATGACTTTTGGTCATTTTAGCGATTTTGGTGATCATTTTGTTGTATATGTCCTTTTTCCCGTGTTTTCTTTGGCTAAGGACCGACTTTCTTTGGCAGATTTATCAGAGCTCAATGTGCAAATAAAGAAAGGTTTTGCCTAAGAAATTATTTATTTTATAAAACAGTGGCTTAATTATATCTTTGCTTCTCGAGTAGATATCTTAAAAGTACAATGCTATGTATATGATGGATTAAGGACCCTACTTTGCTTTTTCATTGTTATATTCTTTGTATTATCTTTTTGCTAGTTATCTAATAAACTTTGGAGGTGTTGGCGACAATGAATTTTTTTTAATACTTTTTAGTTTTTAAGAAAAAAACTCGAATTAAAAAACTTCGTTCATATGCATGAAATTAAAGCTTTAGTTTAAACAAAAACTTCAAATCCGAAAGCTATTTCAAATAGCTTTTGAGAGATTTTAACTTTTATGTTATTTTACACATCTAAAAAGCTTGCAACTACCTTTTGCCGAAACTTCCACAAATAAAACTACAACTTACAGCTTTCAACTTCCAACTCACAATTGCTAGTTACTTTTGCCAAACACGTTTTGTTTCCATTTAAAAAATAGCTCAAGAGTTCGCATGGTTGTTAGATGCTATATGGCTAAATACAAAATTAACATTATACTTTCGTTTATATGTGTATATGATATCTTATTTTATTTCTTTTTATTATATACCAATGACTTACAACTCCGCCACAACCTTGAATGAATTTCAATTCCCCAATGACATTGAAACTTCCTCATAATGTTCTCACATTCTCACATTTAGGGGAAAATGATTCTCAAATTCAAAATATCGAGGGGGAACAACATGAATCAATTAAAGATGTTGTCTTAACAACAACTACAATTCATTAAATCCTTTGGTTGTAGGTTTAGACACGAGATCACCCACCAAACCAAATCATTGCTAATCTTGTAATCCAAACTCGCTCTGCGATTTATATTCAAAACGAATGTCACTATGTCAATATTTATACCTTTGTATAGAGGATGTAAGCAACTCGGCCAATAAGCTCTTACCCATTTTTACTCACATAAACCTGAAAGCAAATAACATCTTCTTCACTATAAGGATCCAAAAACGCATTTTAAATAACTATTATAATAATCTTTTAACAAATTAAATAAAATAACTTACTCTCTTCACATCTCCATTTGTAAACCAATGCCCGAGAATTACACAAATAAAAATTGTTTTAGATTTTGGTGTTTCAATTTCATAACCAAAAGTTTGAATATTAAGATATCAAAAATCTAAAAATCTAGTACCCAAAATTTGAAGATTCAATGTCATGTAATATATAGATTTGTGCTTATTTTTAGATTTCTATGTTTTACTAAATGATATAACAAATATTACCTTGTTTTAACTCTAACCTAATTTGTTCGAACATTTATCCAAATCAATATTTGACACAACCCATTTGATCACATATAATTATAAGGTTACTTTCTTTAATATATATTATTAACTTGATTTTATGGTCAATGGCTGGATCACCACAACCATAAGTACATACATATACAATTATACATACATCAATACGTGTCATAAAAACACATTTTGTAATTGTTATTATGTTAAAAATAAACAGTTAGCTACAAAAACCAAAATCAACACATTAATTAATCTATCTTAACAGAAGAAAAAAGCCGATGAACAAAGAAAAATGACGTTAAGAACCCAACCGCACCTGTCGCAAGCATCACTGCAATCACCATAAACAAAGAATATCCCAAATAAAGCATCGCCGACACAGGCCCACTCAAACTCTTCAAATCAAACACAAGGTAATTAATCGAATACAAAAATATATAAAACGCCACCGTTCCCGATGCAAAAAACGACTTCCACCACCACCTCCAATCCTCCACACAAAGATGCATGTATGTAACCACTAGCGACACCTCCGCACAAACCATCACTAATAATATCAAAACCACAAAAAGAAAACCAAAAACATAATAAACCCTCCCAAGCCAAATGCTAGACATGATGAAAAAAAGCTCGATAAAAAGGGTCCCAAAAGGAAGGGTCCCGGCCCCAAGTACCAAAATCCAAGATGGGAACCTCTGGGCCGGGACCTCCCGTGGGATCTGATTGGTTCGAACAGGGTACTCCAGATATGGGGCTTTTGTGGCCACGAACCCACCGATTAAAGTTAAGGGAACTGAGATCCCGAACCAAAGTAAGATTAGAACAAGAAAAGTTGTGAATGGGATCGCACCGGTGCTATCACTTCCCCACAAGAGTGAGTTAATTAGGGTTAGGATTAGGAATGAGAGACCAGGGAAATAACATGCGACACGCAATGAAACGGAAAACCATCCTTGGCGTTCACCAATCGAGAGTGTTCGCCATAGCCAAACTGCTATGTAACCGGCTAAAAAGCCTAATAACACATAGAACACGAGCATTCCTACAAATATTAGTAATTTAGTTATAGTCAGATCGAGTTAAATGCAAGAAGTAGTAAAATGTTTTCATTGATATTTTTATAATAGTATCGTACTTTCGTTTGTTTGTTACAATACGGTACCTTAATAATGTCTACATGAATATTGCAATGTCATCTAACTACATCATGATTGGGTAATTTTTTAGTGTGTAAGGTGTTTATAAGAAAATAAATTAAAAGTATCATGCTGTAAGTGTAGATTGTACTTTGGATGACTTAATAAGATAAACACTGACACCTTAATCTTGCATTTAGATCGGTGGCGGAGTCATGGTCAAAGTAAAGGGGTATCCCGACAAAAAAATTCGCATAATATACAATAAGAAAAAAATTTCGAAAAAAAAAAATTACACAATTTTTTTGAGGGGCATCCAGAGCTACCCCAAGATATATATAAATATATAATATACTAGACCCGCCTAAGATTTAGATCTTTTATTTTCCATTAAAAACTTTGAGATCGGGTATTAAACATAAGTAGCAAATAGTCTTTCAAAACCAACTTGAACCAAATCACATAGTCCTTGCAAGACTTAGCAAGTGTTGACACATATAGGGCCATTAGTTAACATACACAATTTATTGTATTTATATATTTACATATTAAAACTATTTCGTTTATATATTGTTACTATTTATTAAGTAACATTTATGTTATAAAACAAGTTAGTAGAATTCAATAATATAATAATTACGTCAGAAAGGAAATCCAAATGTATACCGTTGATTAGGGTTCCACGTGAAGCTGGAGACATAAACCCAAGAGCCGCAAAAAAGATCAAAGCAATCGCCATTGCGAGAATCCGACATCCATCCGCCACCATAATACAAAGAAACTCAGGGTTGTTAGGGGACCGAAAAACATCAGAAACAACAAGTTTCCACCCCGACAACTCCTCATTCATATGAGCCTGAGCTTCTTTATCCAACTCCTCATAATGTGCTAAATCTCTTCGAATCGTCCTCAAAAAAATTACAAGAACAATACCCGCAAGAAATGTTATCACCATTAACGAGTTCAAAATCGAAAACCAATGAACTTTTGCACCTTCCATTTTTAAATAAGTATCCCATCTCGAAACCCACTTTATATCACTCATCACAAACGAAACATCATACGTGTAAATTACGGGTTTACCCTCCTTCACATTCATTCCCACGGAAAGCGGATCACATTTTATCTGTGACGGGTATTTACTATAAGGTTTAATGTTCTTTAGTAATTTTTCATCATGGTTCACACTGCATGGGACAACTTCGAAACCTACCACCACGTAACCTTCGTTGGTGGTGGTTTCATTTGCCGGTGTGATCAGCTCATCCCCATCAGTGGTACCGATCACACCGGCAACATTATTGTGTTCATATCTATGAACAAATATTGTAAACTTTAAATGATTAAATGCATAGTAAGAATCTTGAACTCTAGCGCCAACTGGAAAACCGTTCCATCTAAGAAAGAATCCATCTTTTTCCATGTATCGAATGGCGGGAAGGTTATCGAGATTTAGGTTGACTTGATACATTTCATCTATTCGTTTTTTCAACATCTTGAATTCGTTGCTTGATAATGGATTTGTTTTGCATAAAAAGATTTCGGATTCGTTTTTGAACATGTTAAACCGATATGGGGAGTTTTCGATTCGATCTCCCATTAGAAGTTCACCTAGGTTTTCAGCACTATCTTTAATGCCTTCAGAAGGTTTACAGAAAGGCAAAGTGTAATACCCATATGGTATTTCTGTATCTATGGAGGTTAAGGAGTTAACTTTGACGGATAATTGATCACCCACGTAGTATCTATTGGGGAAACTGCCAGGAAGATAATAACCATCAACGATTTCAAGAACCCAACATGAAATCAAAACCAAAATAATAAGCTTGAATATGATAGAAAACCCCATAAAGAATCACCAAACGAATCTTTTTAATGTATCCAGATGAAATTTGGATCTAACCTGTAGTAAAAAGATCACGACTTCAGCCAGCTATTTCGGTTGGGTAATCATGAAATCAGGTTTATAATTGCAAGAATCAAAAATGAAATCGAAAGGGTAATCTTCAATTTATGAAAACCCTCCAGTATTTACTTTGTATGCAATGTGAATCTAACCCGATCTCACTGAGAAACATGAACTCAGATTTACTATTTCAACTGTTAAAAATGTAATCGAAACAAAAATCTTGAATATATCGGGAACAGGTTCAGTAATTACTTTCATATGCAATCTGAATCTAACCTAATTGCAATTTACAAAAAGAAGAAATGAGTAAAGGTGAATCAAAGCAGAAAGAGCTGACCTTATAGAAAGGAGTTGAGGTCTTTGAACCCTGAAAGCATGGGGGGATTTACAAATGGAAGGGTGAGAGTGGTATTTATATCTTTGCATTACTATTCTCTTTGCTCACATGTTCATGCTTTTGAGAGAATCCATGAAGTGTGGCATAAGTTGTTATATCGCATACCTCAATGCATGTTCATTAAAAGATGAAATAACGGGAAAGAAACATAATTAAATTCTGGTTATAAGAAAAACAATATTCAATTGAATAATATGTTTGATTAACAACCCAATAGACATCCACACCCGTCTGCAAATGTCACTACGCTTTTAACTTTGTAATTTTGTCATATAAGCTTTTGTAATTATTTTCATGATATAATAGATATCCTATTTCAAAAATGAAATAGTATTATATATAACTAATAAATATAAATATACAGAAATAAGATATAAATACAAATATAATAATTTAATATATAATTAATAAATCATTAAGATATATTTTAAATTAATAACAATTCTTTTTATTGGGGTTATACATTCACAACGTGTTTATGCGTTCTAACTTCTAAGATTATCCGTTATACCCACCACATATCATATATAAGGTGGATGTCAATCAGCACCACATTCCCCTACCACTAACATAAGTTACCTACCACTAACACACCATTCCACTTTATATTTTTATTTAAATTTAATTCAAAAATACAATAAAATCATTTTTTAATACTAGTTTTCTATTAAATTAAAAGACCAAGTTACATTAAATAAAAACTACATTAATTGAAAAAAAAAACAATCAATAAAAATAAAAATTACATTACTTCAAAATAAAAAATAAAAAAAACATTAAAAAAACTAAAAATTTCAACCATAAATAAAATAAACTACCCCATACGCCTACGTCGGGCTCGAACCAACTCTTGCATCGCGTGGAAAAGTTCCACGTCTTCGCCCTCGAGATCGTCCGCTTTCATTTTCAAGATTTCAATATCGGTTTTTGTTTGGATCGTCGCTTGTGCTTCTTGAAATGATGTTTGTGCTTGAATCATTTTTTGCTCTATCCGAGTCATCACCTCGACCTTCGTTCTTGAAGTTGCACATATCGATCAAATTTATTGTCGAACATATCCCTAACACTAGAGCTCGAAGATATTGAAGCCATTTTTTTTTGCTTTGTTTCTTTCAACGGGCCGATGAAGAGGTTGCTCATTTTCAAGATCTAACGGATCGTTGTTGATGTCGATGTGTGTTCTGTCGTCCGATTGTTAGGAAGTTCCATCGGGGTTTCTCAAACGCTTTGAATCGGAAGATTGCGAAGTTCCTTCCGTTTGCTATTTCCATTTTGGAGCGTCTTTCAATCTTAGCCACGGTTTTATATACGGAAAAGTTTTGCGTGTTGGAGTTGTTTTTTCAAATTGCTCCATGACCGCCTTGAAAACATCAAAATCGTTCGAGCCACTTTTGCGTATGTTTAGGAGGTTGTTGTAGATTCCTCCATACTCGGTGCATTTTAGTCGAATATCTCGCCATTTCGACGTAATTTGATCGGAATTTCGAGTTTCACTTTCCATTAACTTGTAGAAAATGGCTCATACTTTCTCCCAAAAACTTTCGTAAGGTTGACTATCTCCTACAATTGGATCTTGGGAAGCCGACACCCATGCCTCCGCTAACTTTTCTTCTTCTTCTTTTGTCCATGGGACCCTTTCTTAGGTGGTAGTGGGTCGGCCCGATTTTTTTCCTTTTTTCTTTTTTGGTTGAGGTGGTGGTGAAGGTTGCGTTTTCGCAACAAAATCCGGCGAAAGTGGTGGTTGTGAAATTGATGGTTGTTGTTGTTGTGAAGCTTGTTGTTGGAATTGTTGAAATTGTTAGTATTGTTAGTATTGTTGTTGTTGGAAAGACGGAAAAGGTTGATATTTTTGTTGGAAAAGTGGTGTTTGTTGGATAGGGGAACCGGTTTGAAGCAAATTGACAAAACCGCCTTGAGGTGACTCCATAGTCGGGAATTGGCGATGAGTTGTATCTAACACAAAAGCGTTATCGGGTTTGTATCTAACACAAAAGCATTATCGGGTTTGCGATTTCTGTAGTTTGGAGGGGTATTTTGGTTGGGATCCATGGTTTTTGGTTGTGAAGATGTAATGTGTAGTTTGTGTATAGAGAAAGAAAAGAATGATGTAAAAAATAAGGAGTAAAAGTGTTGTATTTATAGGTAAATAAATTGTTTAACTTTTTTTTTAAAAAAACAAAGTAGTCGTTGAATGGCTATAGAAATTGGTCAAATTGTTGCTTTGATTTCATTGGCCGTTTGAATCCGTTATAGCCAACACGAAAGACCACGAGAACAGCCGACCACGAAACAACGGGGTGGTGTGTACGGCCGTTGTTCGTGGCTAGCTCAACCACGAGCTTGATCGTTATATGTATACCACACGGCCTAAGGTGGATATACAGATAAATTCGGTGAAAGTAACTATTCTTTCCTGTGGAGAAGTTTTTGAGTTTTTCCCTTTTTTGTAGGGCACCTAAATTCCAACCTCATAGCTTCTTTACTCGTCACCAAAAGTCGTTGTCAATCTTGTCCCCTCTTCGGCCGTTCAAACCGTTTGGTATCAACAAAATCAGTTAAACAACCTTCAAAAAAATGAGTAACAAACGATAAATAGTTTATGTAAAATGCATAAAATAAACTTTTGAAAAACAGTACTTTAATATTTGTAAAACTTAACATAACATTTAACGTGGTTCGGTCAATGTAACCTATGTCCATAGACGGACCAGAAAGAGAAAATACAATCACTCACAAATTGTTGCACCTCACTTGACCTCTTAAACAAAATGAATCTCTCTTCCTGACAAACTGCTTTAGAGGATATGCTCTTAACCTTACAATGATTTTTTTCTTGAAAACTGTGCAATCATACATGTACGTGCCACGTTTTGCAAATGTTGATGGAGATGGGGGTGCCTATTTATAGGAAAAGGATGCCTTAATTATGATGGGCCAAACCCATCAAAAACTATACCTTAAATGGAATCAACCAATCACAATACGTCATACAACTGCTTCTACAATCTTCAACATAGAGGGATATGCATGGCCACCTTCCATGCACCTAGGTAGCACGTTCTGCATGCATTTGGCACATTCACTAGAGCGAATCTTGAAGGTATCAACACATCTATGGAGTTCATTCACCTTAGATAAAGAGCACTCCCAAGCGGGAGCACATTTTTTATGAGCTAGAGTGCATTCTTGTAACACCTACTTTTCAGGTATGACTTAATCTACCAAGTTAACTGTTTTCATGTTAAGAGATTTTGGGTTTTGGGATCCACGACGTGAGCTTTAGGTTTCACGATGCGAGCCACATCGATAAGTAGCAATGCAACTTGGTGTGAGTCATGCCACATGACTGCCACAACCCAACACCCTAGGTCTCGGGTCTTGTGCCCTATATAAAGGCACTATTATTTAGGGTTCTCTCTTATCACTATCCCCACCCTCAGAACGATACCTTAGCCTTTTTTTGTATTCTTGAGAGATTTTGTGTGATTTGGGAGATTCTTGGTGGAGAAGGAAACTCTTGGTGTTTGGTGTGGCCCTTTCCAACTGAAGTTTCCATCTTTTAGAATCATAATAAGCCTTATAAGTTGTAAAGTCCGAAAAATACATGTAACATCCGGGATTAATAAGGTACTAATTATATTATTATTATCTTAATGAATGGAATTGGTTTGGGCTTGGACCATTGGATCCTTGTGTTTGGCTGAGAAGTGTCGTACACGGGGGGTACAATGCCAAGTACGCTCAGCGTACTCATCAGATGAAGACGCACATGCCATGCACGTACGCCTAGCGTACGTATGCAGATGCTAAAACCCTAAAAATTAGGGTTTGATCCCTATATAAAGAGCCTTATGCCCTAAGTCCAACCTCCATCTCACCCTTAGACAACCACCACGAAAACCCTAACCCATATTTGTGTGTTCTTGTGATTTGGTAGCCATTTGAGAGCATTTTGGTGTTGTTTTGGTGCTTTGGAGGAGAAAGAAGTTTGAAGAAGAAGCAAGGATTCAAAGGGAGCTTGTAGATCCAGGGCATTAGCACCATTTTTGACTCATTTGAGGTATCAAGCTTCAAACTTGACCATTGCATGCTTAGTTACATTGTTGGGGTGTTCTATGGGTTATTTTGACTCCATTGTTAGGGTTTCATGCATCTTGTTAGTTTCAGACCAAAAGAGTTGTCCTTTTGAGCTCTTAGAAGCACTTAGAGTCATAAAAATTGGACCTTGATGGTTTAGCCACAACCATGCAAGTGTTTGATGGTCACAAAGTTTGTTAAAGGACCAAAATCATGTTTTGACCCCCATCCATGCATGCAAGCACATAAAGTTTGTGAATTTATGGATTAGGATGTCTTAAAGGACCTGGATCTACATTTTGGACGTAAGGACTTAATGCATTAAGTCACAAATGGAGCCCCAAGGAAGCTGGCCAGTACGCTGGGCGTACTGGGTCAACTTCCCGCTTTTGGTAAGGCCAACGGAGTAAGTGCCAGGTATGCCACGCATACGCATGAAGAGTGGCGAACTTGGGTTTTTGGGCCTTAGAAGTTTGGGCCTAGATAGTTGGGCCCCATAGCCCACTGTGGATTAGAGTTTTTGGGCCTAGAACTGAGACTTAAAGTATTGGGCCTTTTGGGCCATATTAGGCCACTCGAAATTATTTATTTTGGGCTAAGGATTTATTGGGCTTGTGATAAGGCCTATTTGAGGGGTTGGGCCCAATTTAGAAAATTGGGCCATTAAGTGGGCCTTTAGTGGGTCATTAGTGGAGTGGGAAAGATAAGATGGAACTGGGCCTTGGGTATGGTCCAAATTAGACCAAGGGGTAAAATGGTCATTTACCCAAAGAAATATTATGGATTTTGACTAATTGTTGTTATGATAATGATAGTCAGGGAGTCATCGGAGAAACTGTTAGAGATTCCTTTTCGTGATATTCGACACTCAACTTTGCGAGGTGAGTTACCTTCCAGTAGAGGTGGGTCTAAGGCACCAATGTCAGCCCACCAGTAGGTGATTATAGTTGAGATAAATGTCTTTGTGATAATTGTCTGGTATGCCACTATCTGTTATGCTTTATGTGCTAGTATGTTATGTGATTAGGCGGTAGTGGTAGGGGTGAAATAGTACCCGTATATCCAGTTGAAAGAGACCGAAGGGGTAGGCCATCACCCAAATATGCTAGGCAGTATATGATATATGTCTATATGATAGGTTATTATGTGGTAGTAGTAGGGGTGAAATAGTCCTCGTATCCGGTTGAAAGAGACCGAAGGGGTAGGCCAGCACCCAGATATGCTAGGCAGTATCCGGTTGAGAGAGACCGAAGGGGTAGACCGGCACCCATATATACTAGGCGGTTACTAGTTGATAGAGACTGAAAGGGTAGGTCGGGCACCCAGATATGTCTGACAGTATGTTTATTGTATGATATGTGGTATGATGGGGAAAATCACTAAGCTTCATGCTTACGGTTTATAGCTTTGGTTTCAGGTACCTCTTCTTCGAAGGGAAAGCAGTCGGCATGACTGTAGCGCATCACACCACGATTATCCGCACTATGATGTTCTTGGGATTTTTACTCTACATTATTATTATTATCTTATGACATTCTTTTGAGAAATATGACTTATGGGTTTTTATGAAATGAGATAACTCGATGATGTTTTCAATAATCTGTTTTATGAATCTTAAAATTAAAATGAAATTTTTGGTCTTGGATTTTGGGATGTTACACAACAAATTTAAAACTTTTCAAAACAACCCTTTTTCTAATAGTAGTGTTACAAAACCAATATTTTCAAAACATTATTTAAAATAAAAGTCTCCCAAGATCAAATTAGTTGAAACCAAGGATGTGTACGATCATGCCTTCGCCTTGCCACTATCCACCAAAGTACCTGAAACCATAAACCAAAACTGTAAGCACGAAGCTTAGTGGGTTTCCCCTAAAATACCACCACACGAACAAATAACATATACCAACAAAAAAAACATGCATACAGAGCCTTCAGCCTGACTAGAATGCCCCACCGGCCTACAGTCTATCAGGTACGCTCACAAAACCTTCAACATGACTGGTACGCCTTACTGGACCTTCAGCCTATCTGGAATGTTCTCCGGGCCTTCGGCTTGACTAGTACGCCCCACCGGCCTTCAGTCTATCCGGGACGCCCAAGGTCTGTTGACCTTCAACACAAAGCAGGACCTCCTCAACCCAACCATACACAACATGTCAACATACACATATCCAAAACACATATAAGACTAGTGAAACATAACAACATATCGATATAAACATTACCGGGTTTATTGACTGACAACACAAAGCAATACAGTCTCAACCCACCTACACTACGTTAACATATGCAACCGGTAAACATGTAGCCAGAACAGATAACATGCATATCTAACAGATCAGTATGCATATCATCATCCTATCTATCGAGATATAGATCTAACAATTCACTACAACATACCAACATGCGATCAACCATGATAACAATCCAATCGGCTGACTTTGGTGCCTTCGACCCAAAAATACAGTGAGGAAAAATCACCTTGCAGACTAAACATAACTGATAAGGACCGACTCCGAATCTCAACTCTCTAACCAATACCTATTTCCACCAAGATACCAATTTGGAATCAGCATCCAAAAAAACAATTCTCAAATACCAACCAAAAATACCCAGAATACCCTTTAGGTTCAACTTGGTCAAAGTCAACGGTCAAGTCCAAATTTCCGTGTTGCCTAAACATGTCGTGTTTCGCCATCATCCAAATATTCGGGAATATCCCAGCCAACACGCCATGTTGGCTTGCAAATATGCCGTGTTTGCCCTATTTTCAAAAGCTTAATATATTAAGTTCTTTTCTCCGATACCAAGAGCTCCAAATCTCATATCTAGTCCATAATTCAGTCTTGAAGGATAATGTTTCCAACTTTATCCATTGAGACTACCCAAAAGGTTCAAAACTCAATCCATAAAGCTTAATAATGCAAGGGCTTAACCAATAAGCACTTAATCCATGAAGACATAACCCCAAAACATAGATCTGACTTCCTTGAACTAGAGGACAATGTCAAAGAACCCTACTCAATGATTGATATCGCCCAAAACGGTCCTTACGTTCCTATGTGCCAACCCATGAACGAAAATGTCAAACATACTGATTTAGTAAAAAAAAAACTTGTTCATGAATTCGACGATGAAGATAATCGTGATAGACACTGCACAACTAATCCTGATGGTATCACTATTTGCACTACCCATCTAACTACTTTAGATCCTACTATTAAAAACCCCGTCTTTGACATTCCTACCCCAACTATTGAAATGTATCTCAAGTTTCTGATTTCTAATGGATAATTTCACTCCACATATGAGATACTCAGTGAATTCCTAGAATGTACTGCTAACTATCATGACATACTCAGCGAGTTCCCAGAATGTACTGTTAACTGTCATGACACTGATAATTCTCATTCCTATGACACTGATGAATCTTTGTGTACATCAAATTCTCATTTATGAAAAAGTCACAACTCTTTAGAATCCAAAATATTTGAAAAGTGTCAACAAAAATAAAATACATGGGGTAAGTGTATGTTATCGTTTTGGATATTCTTCTCATAAGATCAGTGAGTGTACCTTTGGTGAAGAAACTAAGAGAGTTGACGACCTTCGTTTTAGAAATAAAAAAATTACCAAAAAGGATAACTCGCTAAACTATCTTCCCACTGCTTATTATGATGTTTTTTCTTTAGTGAAAAGACCCATTGAAAATTGGGCCAATGTGTCCTAACTTATTATTCTTAGTACTACAGGGTCAGGAGCACATATGGTACTTGACAATGGATGCTCCGAGCATATGACAATATTCAAGTCTCTTATGGATGATTTTGTCAGAAAAGATGGCCATGTAGTATCTTATGGAGACAATAGCAAAGAAAACACAAAGGGTTTTGGAATGATTAAGTGCAGGTCTGTCGAATTCAAGAATGTTTCATATGTCAAAGGTGTCAAACATAACCTCATTTCAATTAGTTAATTTTGTGATGCTGATTATAAGGTTCATTTTAATAAGAAGGAAGGCAACATCATTGACTCAAAGAAATCAATTATTCTCTCTGTTATAAAAAAAAATGATATTTATGTATTGGATATGTTTTTTGTTGATTTATCTCTCAGACACTATTTTTTTCTCTCTCGATCCCAAGCTCATTTAAACTGATTGTGGCACAAAAGGTTGTCTCATCTGACTTTCAAAACTCTTTTAAAGATTTCCGGAAATGAACTTGTTAGAGGAATGCCCAAGATGAAGTTTCACAAAGACAAGATTTGTTCAACATGTGTCAAAGGCAAACACACCAAGTCTTCATTCAAGCCGAGATCATGTTTCTCCATCATTTCTCTTTTCAATCTTCTTCACATGGATTTGTTTGGTCATGTTCCAATCAAGTCAAGATCTTGAAAAAGATTCACACTCGTAATTTTTGATGAGTTCTTAAGATTTACTTGGGTATTGTTTCTCCAGAAAAAGAGTCATGTATATGAGGAAATTATCTCCTTTGTCAAAAAGAATGAAGTATTTTATGATCGAAAGATAAGGCAACTTCGAAGTGATCATGGCACTGAGTTTAGAAATTCCATTATGGAGGATTTTTGCAATGAAAAAGGGATCAGTCATAATTTCTCATTTGTTCATACCCTCAACAAAATGGAGTTGCCGAGAGACGTAATAGGATACGGATGGAAGCTGGACATACTATGATGGTAGAAGCTGGTCTACCACTTTCTTTTTGGACTGAAGCCGTCAACACTGCATACTATACCCAAAATCGATCTATAATTATCAAGCGTCATGAAAAAAGCTCCTTTGAAATGTGAAAAGGAAGAAAGCCAAATATCTCCTACTTTCATGTTTTTGGATGTGTATGTTTTATCTTAAATCAAAACCATCAACGCTCAAAGTTTGAAACCAAAGCTAATGAGGGTTTCTTTATAGGATATTCAAATGAGTCTAAAGTTTTTCGATTTATCAACGTTAATTCTCAAATAATTAAAGAATATATTCATGTGATCTTTGATGATGACTCTTATACAAATGATCTAATTAATCATCCAACGTCTATTCTAGATGAGCTCATTTATTGTCCATCTGAAGATTTTGAGCTCACTGAACATGTTATTCCACTTTATCAAGATTATATTCCATCATCTTCTGACCCTTCAGAAGATTCCATCCAAATCAATAATTCCATTGTTCAAGAACCTATTGAAGTTCCTTCTCTTGAAAGTCCTGAAGTTATTTCATCAAATTCTGAGGAACATCTTAGTAATTCAAGTAGAACTGACTCCTCAATGACAAATTTGTGAAATGTTCCAGGTCACCCTGTTGATCAAATTATTGGAAATATCTTAGATGGAATACATACTCGGAGTCAAGCAACTAGCAAATTTTGCATGTCTGTGAACTTTGTTTCACTAATTTAACCTAAGACGGTCAATGATGCTCTTAAAGATGCTGATTGGATTAAATCCATGCAATATGAGTTAAATACGTTTGAACGTCATAAAGTGTGTACTCTTGTTCCCTGTCCTGAGAACAAAACAATCATTGGTACTCGCTGAATGTTTTATAACAAGATGGATGAAGACGAAATTATTATTAGAAATAAGGTTCGGTTGGTAGCTTAGTGATTTACTCAAGTGGAAGGTCTTGGCTACGATGAAACCTTTGCTCCTGTTGCAAGACTTGAAGCTATTTAACTCTTTATTGCATATACATCTTATATGAACTTCAAAGTGTATCAAATGGATGTCAAAACTACCTTTTTGCATGGAGAACTTCAAGAAGAAGTTTTTATCAAACAACCTCCTGGGTTTGAGAATACCAGGTTTCCTAATCATGTTTACAGACTGTAAAAGGCACCTTTGAGTGTTCTTGAGCCTTGGTCATGATTTTGGTGATTTGTGCTCCTTAAAGTGATAGAAAAAGAAGGTGTAAGACTCATTCATTAGAGGGGAGCTTAAAGATCCAGATTTAGCTCCATTTTTTGGTGACTTTTGAGGTATAAAGTCTCAACCTTGATCGTTGTATGCTTAGATCTCTTCATGTTATGGTTATATGCTTCTTTTTCCCTTTTTGGTTTGGCTTGATAGGTTTAGGCCATTTTAGAAGCTAAATCTTGTAGAACTGGATGTTTGGAGAGTTCCTTAAGCTTAAAGGTGCAAACTTTATGGTGTTTATGGTCTCATGCATGCATTAAGTCATCTATTAAGCTCTTTTGAGCTCTAAGAGCTTCATTAAGCCATGCATGCACGTAAAGTTGGCAACTTTACATGATAAACCACCTTAAGGAAGTCAGATCTAAGTTTTGGAGTGAAGTCTTAATCGATTAAGAGCTGGAAATGAAAATTGGCCAAATAGGGGAGTATGTTGGGTATACAAGCAGATACGCTTAACGCACAAGCCCTAAAGCGAGTATGTTGCGCGTACGAGCTGAGTACACCCCACGTACTCAGCAGGTTGGGCCTCAAAATCTTGGGCTTTCGGTTTGGGCCATGTTTGGACTTAGATGTTTAGGGCCTTGTTAGGCCATCATGTTTTTGGACTGATGCTTATTTTGAGTTCGATTGGAAAAGGCCCACAGAGGAAATTTGGGCCCAAATTGGAAAATTGGGCCTTGGGTGATTAACTTGGATTTGGGATTTTTAGATTGTAGGTTTGGGCCTTAGTCTTGGACCAAGCTAGGTAAGGGGTAAAATGGTCTTTTTACCCTAATTTTGGACTAATGGTTATGGATTGGTTTCCAATTATTAATTGGATGTTATTTGGTATTGATAGCTCAGGGATTTGTTAGACCAGCAACCAGAGATTTAGCAGTGTGATACAATAGGTCGAGGTGAGTCTCCTTACTGGTTTTAGTGGGTCGAAGGCACCAATGCCGACCTATGATCTGTTATGCTAGAATGCTAGATGTATGTGTGACTCTTGTATGTGTATCCGCTTGTATGCTTATGGGGCGAGGCCCAATGGTTATTCTGTATGCTATGATTGGTTATGCTTATATGATTTGTATGTGGGAGGGGGCCGTTATGCGAGTTTGGACGGGGCCCGTTATAATCCTTTGGGTGGGGCCCATTGTACTCATCAGGCGAGGCCCGTTATGCGAGTATGTGCGAGGCCCGTTACACTCTTTGGACGGGGCCCATTATGCGTTATTATGTATGGTATGTGGTATTTTGGGGAACTCACTAAACTTTGTGCTTACGGTTTTCACTTTATGTTTTAGGTACTTCCAGTTTCAAAGGGAAGAGCTCGGGATGATTGAAGAGCACACACCACCTCGTTCCGCATTTTGTGAGTTACTCTGATATGATATGATGATTGATACATTTGTTTTATCTGGATTTTTATGATGATGTTTTTAGGATACATGTTTCATTAAATTAAAAATGAAATTTTTGGATCTTATTTTTGGGACGTTACAAAAACAAATTATGTCATTGAGGAAGATCCACCAAATGAAATCACAACAAAATATTGATAACTTTTGGTATATCTTAATTGGATAATTTCAGTAATGTTGACGAAAGTGCTTTTTTCATGATACTTTTTTGGATGATCATGCTCGTCCTATTCTTGCTGTTTATACCAATCCTATTCCTAACTATGTGTCACCACCACCCACTTTAATTGTTGTTTTGGATGATCATGCCATGTTTATCATCTCGAAGGTCATCTGGCTTATGTTCTTCATGTATCATTCAGACCGGATGACTCTATGAAATTACATTGTGTCACACCCCCGAACTAGACGGCGGAAACGTCTGGGGGCTTGTGCGTGAGTTCATCTTGAAATATCATTACAGTGAATATAAATGAAACATAACATCATCATTACCATGCATAATATAATACAACTGTCATTGTTTACATCAAGTACAATCTTTTAAATAACATGACCAAAACATTCAATGTATGATGTTTAACAGTACACAGAAGAAAATCCCATATTCTTGTTGATTCTTCCCCTTAACGAGCCCCTGAGAATACAAGTTATTTTGAAAACGTCAACATATATAATGTTGGTGAGTTCATAAGTATATTTGAGAAAATGATTTGTATAACTTTGTAATCATAAGAAAATCCTGTAATTTCTTAAAATAGTTTGGTATGTTTGTGTCCGATCTTGTATTAATGCATGTGTGTTATTTGTTTAATAGAATGCCAAAAGTGATAGAAGAAAATGTAAATAGAATGCCCCCAGACAACCCGATGTTGCCCGAAAAAGAAGAATAGATAATGTTGTCGTACCAACACCGAGGTTGAGTACCAGTGTGAGTAAGTTTCAGAGTAATCCAACATAAAAGAAAATAGTCTTCCGCAAACTTCATAACGTTAATTCCTCTAAGTGAGCCGTCATAACCATACTAAATAATGATAATTTCACCTATCTTGGCGTTTGTGAACGCTGACTGAAAAATAGAATAACGTTATAGTCACCCTAGACCGATGTAGTCTAACTGTAGCTAACAACTCAGGTGTGGGGTGTCATCCCCGTATAGATCTATACAAAAAACCCCGCTCTCCCTCAAAGAGACTCTGATTATAACTGCAGGCTACAATCGCACACTCAATAGGTGTCAACCGAAAAAACTCACTAGGTCCTTAATCGAATTTACACGAAGATAAACGTATAAAACTCATTCCAGACCCAACGAACCATGTAAGTGAGCCACTAGGGCATCGCTAAACATGTAAGTCATTTCAAAACCTAATATGAATGAGATTATATAAACATGGGTCCGAAATATATGTAAAAGGACAACTAAGGCCCATTTCACATATAAGGTATTTATAGGCCCAAATAGCATGCAAATAGTATACAAGGTCCGTCGCGC
This sequence comes from Lactuca sativa, assembly GCF_002870075.4. NCBI lineage: Eukaryota > Viridiplantae > Streptophyta > Magnoliopsida > Asterales > Asteraceae > Lactuca > Lactuca sativa. Next base: position 200,316,055 of record NC_056628.2, on the reverse strand, counting down.
ATGTTAATGGGTCATTGAGGCCCAATAAACAATTACATAGTATTCATGACCTATCAAACATATAGCGAATAGCTCAGGTGTGGGGTGTCATCCCCGTATAGATCTATACACAAAACCCTGCTCTCCCTCAAAGAGACTCTGATTATAACTACAGGCTACGATCGTACACTCAATAAGTGTCAACCGACAAAACTCACTAGATCCTTAATTGAATTTACCCAAAGATAAACGTATAAAACCCATTTCAGGCCCAACTAACCGTGTAAGTGAGCCATTAGGGCATCGCTAAACATATGAGTCATTTCAAAACCTAATATGAATGAGATTATATAACATGGGCCTGAAATATATGTAAAAGGACAACTAAGGCCCATTTCACATGTAAGGTATTTATAGGCCCAAATAGCACGCAAATAGTATACAAGGTCCGTCGCGCATGTTAATGGGTCAGTGAGGCCCAATAAACAATTACATAGTATTTAGGACATATCAAACATATAAATGGGCCACTAAAGTCTGCTAACCTAAAAATGATCAAAATTAATCCGTTTATTAGTTTATTGTTGGTTTTGGTTCAATTATTCACTAAAATAGCGTAAAAGGTCCACTTTTTGTAAAAATGACGTTCTTGGCCCAACAAGCCAAAAATTTACAATTAAGGCCCAATTTTAGTAAAAATAACACTTTAGTCCCCATTTTGTTCAAACTTGTATTTATGACTAGTTTTTGGTAAAAATAACATTTTAAACCCATTTTTGTCAAAAATATCATTTTTGGCTTGATTTTTGTGAAAATACACATTTTTCTGGTTTTTGGCTTTTCTGACCCGGTTGCTGGAAAATTTGTAAAAAAATCATCGTATGTCGAAATTTGGATCCGTAAATTCTAGAAGTTTGGAAACTTTGTCTACTTTTTCAAAAATTTTCTCATAATTTTTAATGGCTTTTAACAAGTGTGAAATTGCTCACCTTCATAGGCTGGTCCGAAATTATTTCAAATCTGATAGGTAGTTTTGTAAAATTCGCCAAAAATTGTAGAAAAATCGTATGAAAATGTGAGAGTAGTCATTTTAAAGGTATAAACTTTAAATTTTTTCATGTAAAACAGTTTTGAAAAATATTATCATTAAGGGGGTCAAAACAGTTCGAGATTGGACCAAAACTTTTCTGTCAATGGTTAAATTTTGAGTTTAGTTTATAGATCTTTGAACACAACACTCATTTTTGCTATTTTAAGTGTATAAATCCCATATCTACTAGTTTACATGTATTATATGTGATAACACATACTTTTCTCAAGGTTTTCATGTAGATCCAAGTGATAAACTTCATATTCTTAACATATTTTTAGATTTATGAAGTAAATAGCACATAATCAACAAATAAGTCATGAAAAACACACATATTCATGCATATACACATAGATCTACACAAAGTAACTTGTATTCTCCCCCAAAACCAAGTAAAAATAAAAAATAGGGGGTATGAACTCACTTTACTTTGTTGTTCTCGGTTTGAAGAAGAAATGGAAGAAGATGATGTGATTCTCGGCCCTAGCAAGCTTCTTGAGAGGTTTTTGAGCTTGTTCTAAGATGCAAGATCACGAAATTGCATGAGTAAAGAGGAGATTTTTGAAGTAATAAAGAAACTAAACCATGGATCTAAGCAAAAACTTACCAAGGATGATGATTTTGGTGAAGAATCCTCTTGAATGCACCCACAAATCTCAAAATTTTGATGGTAGAAGGAGGAGTTCTAGAGAGTGTTTTGAAGTAGCTTGAAATGAGAAATGGAGGTGGGTGGTGGGTGTCTTGGCCGTGAGTAGAAGAAGGGGGGGGGAGAGGAGAGAGATTTGAGGTGATGTTGCGTGGAAATCCACCATGCAACAATGAGGTGTCAAGGGAGGATAATCCCTCTTTTTCCTTTTTTTTTTGTAAGTAACTATATGGGCCAAGAATAGGCTAAAGAGAATGAAGAGGAAATGGTTTGGGCTTCCTTGGCTTAGTTCGAATTTATGAAGCCCAATTGATATTTTTCGGCCCATTGGGACTAATGGAAACATTTATGGCCCAACAAGGCCTATTTGGGATAAAAGAGCCCTTTTAGGTCCATATAGCCCAAAATGATAAAGCTTTATGAATGTGGTCTATTTAGAGCCCAATTAGGGTTCCTAGGCCCAAGATGGTGAAGTTGGAGATTTATTGGTCCATTAGACCCAATAAGAGAATCCTAGTCCATAATGAACTTGAGTCGGGATTTCTAGGGTTTCCAACCGTTATTTGAACATATGAGATGTATTTGAACGAGAATAGAGTATAGTATTCACTTATTATGGGTAGCGTAGGAGACATCTCTATTCCCCTCCCCCCCCCCCTCCCCAGAATCTTTAGAATTACCACCGCTTAGCTTTCAATTTGCCTCTGACCATCAAATGAAATGTGAGTAAGCCGTCCTCTTCTCTTTGAAAGAAGGGCCGCTTCCGGTTCATTAGCATAACAGATGTCATTTCTAGTCTATCTCTTTCTATTTCTATATAAGGAGAGTTTCAAAATCATCATATAATAATCCATAATTGCAATAGAAAAGAAAAAGAGAGGTTTGTGATGATTTTGAAATCTTTTCTACTAGGTAATCTAGACTGAACCAATTGAAGGTGCTCTTAAATTGGAACAAGACTTCTTAATGTCAGGTATATTAATCTATATTTAAATATGTGTACAATAAATATGTCTTTTATTGTTATACTTTTGTTAAATTTTATACAATTTTTTAATTTTATGTGGAGTCGAAACCAAAGAAAAAGCATAAACCTAGAAAAGTGCACAACGTACATAGACTATATTGGACACATATATCTCTATGGATGAAAAGTTCCCGATACTTGTGTTCACATATCATCAGTCGATTTACGCGCAATAAAGACTCTATCTGGGTATGTGGGGAGACGAGTTTTGGGACCGCCTATATGGTTGGAAAGGAACCGGATAGTTGGATACCGAAGTAAATTTATTAATTTATTATTATTTTCATATGTTTTCGAGAAATAATATTTTTTCCCTTCAATATGAAGCATGTGGTTTTATGGAGTGCTTTGGTCATGGGAAGAAGGCCCCCAACTTAACTGGACAGTCATGCCGGTCATAACAATGCCTATTGATAGAAATGAAGATTGAGCTTGATTTGTTGCGAGGTTACGTTGACCGACTTGGTGGTTTGTTAAACGGGTTAGTATAGATATTACTACATTTTTTTGTTTATTAATTGAAAGTACTACTCTATTTTTTTGTAGATTTATTTTCCACTCAACGAACTATATACCCATTGGTTTTCCAGAGAACTTAATATTATTACGTGGATTATCACTCTATACAACAGTTTTACGTCGGACCTTTGCTGCAACAAATTTTCACTCTATTGGGATCATGCAGGCACTAAGGGAAACGAGGATAACAAACTTTGTTATCGTTGAAAATGTGTTGTAGCAAGGGGACTTAAGGATATTGCGGAGTATTTGTTTGTACGTTTTCAGAAAAAATGGCAGCTGACATTCCTTTAAAATTACAATAGTCACCTAAAGATGTCGCTATAGGTTTACAACACATGATGGATAACATATTTTGGGGATCAAGATAAACATTGCATTACTAACCTAATTTCGATGCTAATTAAAATTTACTATTAGTTTCCAACATGCTTTCTACATTTTAGCTTATCTTAGAAAATAGAGCATGCGATAGATTTTCATCACAATAACATTAATTAAACATATCTTAAAAAACAATAATATCATTAATTTTCAACACATGACCAAATACAAAAAATAAAGTAAGAAATTTTGAAAACTGGTAGATATAAAGCTTACAATTATGATTTACAAGATTCCCTATGGAACCTCCTATGAAATAGACGTTAACTAAAACTTTACAATAAATAGATGTTAACCTTTTTAACAAAAAAAAAATATTTAACCAGTACACACAGAAAATGTTCTGAAAACTGACCATATCCTGGTTTGTTTGTAGAGCATCTTCTGCCGATTGGCATATGATTAGTCCGCAGAACATCTTCATTTTTCATCCAATTCCGTAGAGGTCATCTGGTGGAAAAATATCTAAGATATACTACCCACTTTGCCTATGATAAAAAGTACACGGCCCATCTAACATTATTTCTTCTCCTTTTGCTCTTTACTCACCTTTACTAAAACACTCATAAAATGTAAAACACATGTCTTTGTCAATTATTGCCATCTTGCCTTTTTCGTCTTATGCTATCAATTAATTTTCTAAACATATTCAATTTAAAGAGATGTAAAAGTCAAATATTTATAGAATCGAACACTCGTAGCAAAGTGATTGTTTTCTTCAAAATAATTTAAACTAGTGTGTGAGCCCGTGGTGAACCACAGGTCACTTTTTTGGCTATCTTGTACGTTTATTGAACCTGATATTACTAAAATGCATTTTGTTTTATTCACAAAAGATGGCGATGACAAAACGAAGCCCAAAATAGATGCACAAATCAGTTGACGGAAAAGAGACAAAAGGAAGGTCAAAATGGTCAAAGGGACTGAAAGTGATAAATGTTAAAACACGTGTGGCCAATCTGTAATGAAAAAGAAGTAGTAAGATGAAAAAAGGGACAAAAAGAAAACTAAAATGGTCAAAACAACTTAAAGTGACAAATATTAAAAGACATGTGGTCAATCTCTAATTACAACGTGTTAGGGATTAAAATTGTCAAACTATAGAAAGTATTGTGGCAAAATCTTGAAACATAGAAAATAATGGGACTTAAAGCGGCAAATATTAAAAGACATGGGTCAATCTCTAATTACAACATGTCAGGGACTAAAACTATCAAACTATATAAAGTATTGTGGCAAAATTTTGAAACATACAAATTATCAAACTATACAAAGTTATGGAGCAAATCTTGAAACATATAAAATATGGGAGTAAATAGTAGAATAGTAAAAGAATGGTGGATAATATGAAATAACTAAAAACTACATTGTTGCTAAAGTCCATGGTGCACTAAAATCAATTTTTATATAAAAAATTGCACTAAAATCAAGTTTTTATTTATAAAATCTTGATTTTTGATTTATAAATCAAGGGTAAATGTTAATGAGTTAAGTTTTATTTTTCTTGAATATATTTTCATAATTTTAATTATTATAAGATCATATTATAATTTATAAGGTTCATAACTATTTTTATAGAATTTTTAAGGTTAAACTTCATAAATTTAGGTTTTTAGGGCATTTAGGGTTTTTGATAGTTTGTAAATCTTTGGATATCAAAATCAATAGAATCTTTGAGACTTCAATTTATCTTATGGTATTATAACTCTTCTACAGTTATAAATAATGTTTGTAACTTATTTTATCGGTTTATTAACATTCTATGTAGTGGTTTCGAGATTCAAGTGAAATTGAGGAATCAAGTATATTAATCCTAGCTTTCAACTTTGATTTAAGGTCCAACGAGACTCGAACCTGATTTCTACTACTAGGTCAAATGCATGATGTGTGTATATGATTCATGGAAAGGTGTTCGAGTCAAAGAGTGACCCGAATATGGATAGTCAGTATAGTTAAGTAGTTGTAGAATTCACATATCAATGTGAAATCTAAGTACATTATCCATTGTTTCTAATTGTTTCCAAGTTTCTAGTAGGTTATAACTTAGTTTCTAGTTACTAAGTCTAGTATGTGTCATGTCTACATGTGCAACTAAGTTTATCAATTCTAGAACTGACTCGAATTTTGACGGTTGTCACAGAGTCCTTATTGTCATCGTCATCCTCCATCGAGTACAACCGACCGCTACTTCTTTATTAATGATGCGACACTTACATCTGAAATGGTCCAGTCCAAATCTACGATTTCCACCACCATAAATGTCTAGATCTACGAGCTCCGGTCTAGACCTACGATTTTTGACACCACTGACGTCTAGATATACAAGCTTTAATGAGATATGGTTTCGTGTTCTTCAAGTCTCTAATCACTGAAATTGTTTATTGTTTTTCCTATCAAGATTTGGATCTATTCTCACCATCAAACCATAAGTGCCAAACACCACCAGATCTTCTCCTCATGTCGATCTCTATGAGGACGCATAGAAGGTGTTTTATGAAATGCATTAGTGAAACAGGTAAGTTTGAGTTATAAATATACCCTAGCTTATAGATCTGAAGGTTTAAATGTAAGTTTTAAGTTGTGAATATGGCTTTCAAATCATCCTTTTTATGTATTAACATGTGATTGCATAGTATTAAGCCGTGAATTTTCCATATTAAACTGTGAATGGATTGTATTAAATTGTAAATTGACTATATTAAGGTGTGATTTTATATGAATTTTGTGTTGAAAAATGAATGATTTATGTATGAAATTTAAGTATTAATTTTATGTACTAACCTATGAATAACATGTGAATGAGATGTGAATGTATTGTATTAAACTGTAAATTTTGTGTATTAAACTGTGAATATACTATATTAACACTATAATCTACAAACAAATGAGAATACACATTTTTTACTCTGTTTTTTATAAAGTCGTATCAATTTGTTTATAAAACGTAGGCTAGTCATCCCACTTATCACTCCATAAGACTCCTTCAGGCAGTCTCTAGCTCTTTCTTCCTTTCTTTCTTTTTGAAAAGTAGATAACAAACCTACTTAAAAACCACTACACATGTTTTTTAAAGGTTAGATGTTTTAGCCTTAATTTAAGGAAAACATAACATAACAATATACTCTAACAAAAGAAGAGATTTTGCACATTTATATACCAAATGCAACTTATTCATCCAAGATATTTGAAATGTATGTAACACTTGAATTGGGTATGTTTCCTTTTAGCCCTTTTTATTTTAAAATATTACAAATTGATCCTTGAAGTTAGTAAGTGGGGCGTACCACATGGTACGCTTAGCGTACTAAGGGGGAAGTCTGATCGTCGAGTCTAGCCTCGTACGTTGGGCGTACAAGGGTTTAATGAAACCCTATTTTAGGGTGTTGCATCCTATATAAACTCCTTAAGTTCAGCCTTCATACCTCTTAAACCCTAAATTTCGACCCTTAGCCATCATTTTGTGTCTTTGAGCTCTTGAAAAGAAAATTTGGTGCTTATTTACTCATTCTGAAGGGATAAAAGAAGGTTGAAGGTTCATTGCTTAGTGTGAAGCTTAGAGATCCAGAATCATCACTCCTTTTACAAGTCATTTGAGGTATAAAAATCTTATTTTGACAAGTTCTCTTATGGATCTTCGTTTGGACTTCTTTATGGCCATTTTAGTCCCTTTTGGTTGGTCTTGATGAGTTAAGACCATTTTAGAAGCCAAATCTTGTATATCTAGATGTTTGGAGGGTTCCTTAAGCTTGAAGATGCAAACTTTATGGTGTTTATGGTCTCATGCATACATTAAGCTTTATTGAGCTCTAAGAGCCTCATTAAGCCATGCATACACGTAAATTTGGCAACTTTACGTGATAAACAATCTTAAGGAAGTCAGATATGAGTTTAGATTAAGGTCATAATCGATTAAGAGCTGGAAAAATGAAACTTGGCCAAATGGGGGAGTACATTGGGCGTACAAGGAGGTACGCTTAACATACAAACCCTAAAGCAAGTACATTGTGCGTACGTGCTGAGTACGCCCCGCATACTCAGTAGATTGGGCTTCGGACGCTTGGGCTTTCGGTTTGGGCCATGTTTGGACTTAGATGTTAAGGGACTTATTGGGCCATTGGGTTTTTGGGCTGATGCTTGTTTTGGGTTCACCTGGAAAAGGACCATGAAAGAGATTTGGGCCCAATTTGGAAAACTGGGCCATAATTGGGCTTGGAATGATTATTTTGGAATTTTTTGGCTTTTGGATAATTTGGATTGGTCTTGGGCCTCCAGCCAAACAAAATGAAGGGTAAAAAGGTCTTTTTACCGTAGTTTAGACTCTTTATGTGAGTTAGGATCCAATTATTGACTGGATGATTATTTTGTAATTGATAGCATGGGGATTTTAGCGGGTCAGCAGCCAGAGATTCTTTCTGTGAGATTCAATAGTACGAGGTGACTCTCATCACTATGTTTAGCGATTCTAAGGCACCAATGTCGGCCCATGATCAATGATTTTAGGATACTAGATGTTTGTGTGACTCTTGTAAGTGTGTGTGCTTATATGATTTGTATGTTGGCCTGTTATACTCAGTGGGTGGGGCCCGATATATGAGTTTGGGGGCATTATACTCAGTGGGCGGGGCCCATTATGCGAGTGTGGGCGGGGCCCGTTATGTTATTTTTTAGGTATGGTATGTGGTATTTTGGGGAACTCACTAAGCTTTGTGCTTACGGTTTTCAGTTTATGTTTCAGGGACTTCTGGTGCCAAAGGGAAGAGCTCGGGATGATTGCAGAGCACACACCACTTGTTTCCGCATCTTTGTGATTTACACTGATATTGATGATGTATTGATACATTTGATAATCTTGGTTTTATAACAATGTTTAGGGTTGTTGTTTTATTAATCTAAAAATGGAAAATTTCCGGGTCTTATTTTTGGAACGTTACAATGTGGGTATGCATAATGTTAGATTAGGTGTCTAAGCCAATAACTAAATTAGTTATACTTGAATTATTAGCAAAGTCCTTTTGGGTTGTCCTCAAACCTAGTAATTGAATAGGATGACTTTTAGAGAGAGATTGATTTATTGATTTATTATATGATTAATAAATAACAATAAATGAATATATTAATATGTTATGAAAATAATATAATAATTAGAAATAATAATATTTAATTAATAATTAATCAGAAATTAATTAGAATTAATTTTGGGATTAATTTGATTAATTAATAGTACAGGGGTCTAAATGCAATTGTTCAATAGTTGAACAAAAGGTTTCAGAATCTTCCACCCTATGGGTGGACGGTTTCTTGGAGGATAATCTAGGGTTTCTAAAATATTCCTTATAGATAATTAGGGAGTAGATAATTACCAAATTTAAAATATTAATATAATATTCAAATTAGGTTATCTAGGGTTTTTTTTAATTCAACTATATAAAGACCCCTAGGGATCTAAATTTCCGCCATTTCCTTCTCACAAGACATAGCCGAAATTTCCATCTCCCATCTCCTCTATCTTCAAGTATCCTGGTTGTTACGGTTTGGTGTGAAACTGTGAACCATCAGAGGCACGAGGAGGCACGAGATTTTTGGTGCTAGCTTCCAAAAGTTTATTAAGAAAGATTGTTTTATTGTTTACTATAACAATCAAAAGGTACGTAATCTTTTATGAATTTCGAAATTAACTAGGGTTATAGGATTCTTGTTGTTAGATAGAATGTTACTTCAATAGATTTATGACTAGATCAAATAGATTGTATGTACCCTTAAGTGTATAAGGATTTATCCATATTATTGCATGTAAAACCCATCACATACAAGCTTGGATCGTGTATCTTGTTTTGTGTTATCGATCCATGTTTGATGCACGTGAATCAACTCAAACCTCTTGCGGGCTTCACCCAATGAATTAAAAAAAAACACATCAGATCAAGAAATACTAATGGGTAATGAAGTAATTAATGATCGTTTTGAATTAAAATCCATTACCTTTGAGCTAATTCCATGAGTTTTACCTTCTATTACGATACAAGGGATAAAAAAATTGGGGTGGAATTGTTATACGGTATCGATTACTTTTTTCCTAAATCGTGGACTATACCAGTTATAGTTGGAACATAAGTTTTGCTACCATTACCATACCAAATATAGTTGGTACCAATTTGTTTGGCAACCAGTAAGTTTGGTTATTCCATGTTGGAAATGGGATATACCAACGTGTATTGAGGTTTTGAGAAGAGGATTGTTGTGTTCTTGAGCATTATGAAACGTGAATGAGGGTTTTAAGAATAACAAATTTGTACTCGTTGGGATTGAAAATCAGTCCAAGAGGATTTTATTAATTTCTACCATGAGTTTAAAAATTAAAACAATGGAGAAAAATGGGACACACCAACATGACTTTAAACTTTAAACTTACTAATATGGTATATGCTAATATCACAGCTTTTAAAATCTTACATACCAAACATACTAAAAATTACGTATATACATGGTTCTAAATAACATGAGACGTGTAATAGCGGAAATGTCAAGCCTCAAGCTCTATGAGTCGTGGCGAGTCACGACGTTTGTTAAGACGTAACTTAAGATTGCATATATATATATATATATATATATATATATATATATATATATATATATATATATATATATATATATATATATTCTACTATTATTTATTTTATATACATATATGACTTAAGACGACGTTTTTCAAGACGTGACATGATTTACAAGTTTTGGAGTTATAGTGTGTAATGGCGAAGCTATGATAAGCTTTTTAGAACCATTATATATATATATATATATATATATATATATATATATATATATATATATATATATATATATATATATATTAAATTAGTTGGTACAGTACTACCGATTGAAAACTTTATACCATTACCGTATCAGGATTACTTAAGGCTAATGCTATAAGTACCCCATTTCTTTTTTAATTCCACCCCCTATGTGACTTTTTTGTCTTTTGTTATATATATATATATATATATATATATATATATATATATATATATATATATATATATATATATATATTAAATTAGTTGTTTTTTCCCAATTCCACCCCTATGTGACTTTACTTTTGTTCCATTTTATATAGTCGTTCGAATTTTATAATGTTGTTCGAATTTTATGATGTTGTCCGTATTTTATATGATTATCAAAATTAATAATAATAATAATAATAATAAATAATTAAATAAATATAAGAAAAAACAACAAAAAAACAAAAAGGGAAAAAAACAAAAAAAATGATGTCAAATAAAAAAAAAGGTTGATTATATTGATATCAGATGGGTAAAATTGGTTAAGGGGGTACTTATAACACACCTCATTACTTAATTGATATGGTACTACCAATCAAATATATTGATTACTAACATTTTTGGTTTGGTTAGTAACATGTTGGTTGATCTTTCATAATACATATATACCAGCTTAAAAGGTGACATGGTTCGCATATGTCATCAACTGTGACATCCCCATTTTCACGGCCAGAAAAGACCGATTTTTGTTTATACTTTATAAAAATCAGAGTATCTCTTTTAATAAAAATGTTACGGTATTTGTTCCCAGTAAAACATGATAATCGTGTTATCAAAGCACTTCCGAAGAAAAGTATTTTTATTCATTTTAAAACATTTGGGATGTCATCGTCAATACAGAAACATAAGCATAAACAGAACTTACATTCATTATCACTAGTGATTTATATCTCCTTAATCTCTCAGTGTAATGTGACTTCATATCAACACCTATGAAATAAATAAACTAAGTGGGTCAGGTTGGGAAACCTGGTGAGTACATAGGGGTTTCAATCCCACAATGTTATACCATATATATAGTTTAAACCACAAAATATACCATTTCACCATATATATAAACAACTCTTATCCCACCCCGTCGATCCTCACAACGAGACTATCCATATTCTCGGACCTAAGATTAGCCGTTTTACCTAATCCATACTCCTGGATCAGAAATGAACGACTTTACCTAATTCATACTCTCGGACTAGGGACAAATGACTAATCCATACTCTCGGATTAATGATGAATGATTATGCCTAATTCATACTCTCGGACTAGGGACAATGACTATGTCTAATCCATGCTCTCGGATCAATGACATATACTAAAGTTCTATTCTCAGAGTATAAGTCACTCGTACTCGTAAGAAAATACTACCCAATATTCCTCATAATTAATTTAGGTTTACTCTTCATCCTAAATCATCATATATAATCAGGTATGTTCTTTAACATGTATTTCAGGAAACATCAATTAACTCGCACATAAACATATAATTAATACTTCAATCAATACTTGTATTAAAATCATGCTCATGAAAGGGACTATGTTACAAACCAGGGCACGGGTCGATGTGCTCGACGGGGACGTCGAACCCTATAATGGGGGGTGAAAGTGGGTTAGATCTGATTCCACATCGGCTGGGAAGGAGAACTAAGCATTCCTTATAAGGGGTGTGGATACCTTCCCTATCACAACGCGTTTTAAAGTCGTGAGGGCAGCAGATCCCATAAAAACTCTGCAGTTAAGCGTGCTCGGACAGGAGTAGTACCAGGATGGGTGACCCCCTGGGAAGTCCTCGTGCCGAGTGGCCCAAATCGGACAATATTGTGACACGTGCCAGAGGGGGGTGTTACATCAACCACATCACATTTGATTGAAACCAAACCAACTAATTAGTTTTTAATATATAAGTAAATAAAATGGGTTATATAAAAAAATCAATATATGTCTTTTCTAAAGGGAAAACTTCATTAAAATCTCATTATATTATCCTAATTTACGAATAAGTCCCAAACTAAATTTTGTTTATGAAAAAACGTGTTTTATTGGTAAAAATGACGATTTTGACCATTTTTTTTCCCGGTTCACCGGTTTCATTGTAGACCTAAACACATTTAAGTCTCATTATTTTACCCTAATTTACGAATAAGTCCCAAAATAAATTTTATTTACGAAAAAAACATGAAAAATTGGTAAAAGTGATGATTTGACTATTTTTCTCCATTTAACACATATTTTACTGGTTTTATTGCTGACATGAAAGTCTAGTCATAAAATAAACTAACGAGATGAATATGATGAGTTATATAATGCTACGTTTATTATAAAACTTGATATTCATCTTATCAGCCAATTTAATGACTAGGCGGGTCAAGTCAGCAGTCTCGTAAAATGTGTTTTATTGGGAAAAAGACGGGAAATGAGTTGATGAGATCGATATGCGGGGTTGCATATAGTTAGACAATTTGAATTTCTTATAAACTTAAAAAATGATGAAATTGTTGCTAGTTTATGTAATTATTGTATTCTTTGTTGGATGCACTTTATATTCCAAAAAATATACAATGTAACATGATATCAAGTTGTACGTTAGACGTAGCATTATACAACCCAATATATTATCTAATCGGCTCATTTAATGACTAGGTTTTCAAGTTATCAATAAAACCGGTAAAATGTGTGTTTATAAAGAGAAAATGGTCAAATCTTCAGCTTTATTCTTAGTTCATGTTGTTCGTAGATAAAATTTAGTTTTGGACTTATTCATAAATTATGGTAAATAATTGAAGTTTAATGCGTCTAGGTCTGCAATGAAACCAATAAACCGGAAAAAATGGTCATCACTTTTACCGATAACTCATGTTTTTTCGTAAATAAATTTTCGTTTAAAAGTTATTCGTAAATTAGGATGAAATAACTATTCTTTAATTTCACTTTTCAAAACCAAAAACATAACATTAACATTTTTTTTTATGTATTATTATTGTATTTTGAGCTTAATGTTACCAATATTCAAGTACAAATTGACACCCGGGCCCAACAATAAAACCGGCGTGGCTCAAAGCGAGTCGGATACTCGATCCACCAGTCTGCGTAGGCGGTGGTCTTCTGTATATAGAAAACAAAAAAGGATTAAGGATGCCCCACCACGAGAAACGCCTATACCACGTGACGCGCCTATGGCACGTGATGACTGTGTCCACTGATCTGAAAATACGATGTCGTTTAAAAGATCCTCGTATTTTTTCAAATTTATTAAATATCCGCATAAATCCTTATGCTACACTCGCATATATTGGATCATCGCAAACAAAACCATAAGGCCAAAACAAAATAGAAATGGAATTAATAGCCGATGCAATACAGTGGGACCCAACAACATGCACTCCCTAGCAAACGAAAAAAAATCGAATTTTCCGAAAACTTTCACTTGGCCCCCTCCATCTTTCCTTTAGTCACACTTTAACACCTTAGGTATCATTTGATACACATTGGCAATACCGGCAATACCTAGCAGTCAATTTTTTAAGGTATGCATATGCATACTCGACATGCATATAAGCTTTTCCCTAATGTAGATAACATATTATGAGCTTGATAATATTTGGTTGAAGAAATAATATACCGCCATTTGTAAATTAAGCAATATGTTCGAGTTAAAGTTGTTGATGGTGATTATATGATATTTAATAGTCACAAGGTCAAGTGACAACTAATCTTAATTAAGAATGTCATTAACTTCTTTTTTTATCTAACTCAATATCAAGAGTGATCTTCATTACATCGTTTACGTCTAAATAAGTCATAATAGGGTCTCAATCAATCTTTTTTTCATCCTCAAACTTAGAGTTTCATTTTTTTTATGCACAACCAAAACCCTATGAATGCATTAAGGTAGATATGGTTTAAACATTCAACCAGTCAAACATGTAGATGGAAGTATCAAAAACAATGCATATTGCTTCAACTATTGGAATGTTTTAAATATAATCAAGGTGAATTGAGTTAGAATAACATACTATATTGGATCATTTTTATTTTTATGAAATAATACTTGGAATATTGACTAGCATGAAGATTTCTTGTTTTTAAATCGTAACAAAAGAACAATGTTTAAACCAAATGAAATCTTTTAGATTTTAGTCAAGTTAAACTCATTAAAATGTTTGTGAAAAGGGAACGAATGTCTAAGGACAACAAATGTATTGTTTCTAGCGGTTACGCATAACCATGGGTATATATGCACAATAGTATTTGGGTATTTTAGTTAGGGGTGGTAATTTTCTACACAACATGAACTTGCCATGTAGATAAGTGAGTTTTGGTTGAATTTTTTGACCCGGCAACCAACAACCCGCCAACCCGTTTTATTATATGGGGTTGTGTTCGGGTTTACAAATAATTTCACAGGTTGACTTATGAACAAGTTTATTTTATTAGACTAAAAAAATATTTACTAAATAAAGGAGAGAGTAAAGACTAATAAGTAAATATGAGATATTTATATATTTTTTTTCTCAATGACTCACGAACCCGATCTAACCCACAAAGTCAAATCTAATCCACAAACCTGCAAACCCGTTTAATTAAACAGGTTATGGCAGGTTTACCTGTTTATGACTAATATGGATTAGGATTCAACAAGACGCCACGAATAATTAAATGGATCATGTTCGGGTTGAACATTTATGACCCACCAACCCGAACACGACACAATTATTATCCCTACTTTTAGCTATGCAGAATCTAGCTACGGAGTCCCTAGCCTTATGCTTTATTTAGCTAATCTAGTTGTAACTATGAAATTTCAAAATCTAACAACAAAAAACACCAATAACCATTTCAGACGTTTCTTTTAGTAGGATATACATTTGGAGTCTTTCTTCTAATTTGAAATGTCACTTACCAACAACTTTTATTCAGAGAAATTATCATTTTCAAAGAAAAGAAATTCATGATCTTGTGATTTCATTTTTGTTCCAAGAATAAAGTTATTTAAAGATGTTCTTTTAAGTATTTTCTATTGGTTTAAGATAGATGGAAGGTGATTTAGTATATAAGTATAAGGCCGAACGGAATGGAAGCGGAAAAGGGGTAAGGGAAATTTCCCTCTCACCGGAACACCGTCCTTTGGGTGAGGGGAGCAACCCGCAGAAAATAGGTGGGGGGAGGGGGTGTCGCACTCTCTCTCCTCATTTAATTTGGCAGTTTTTTTTATTTTTTTATTTTTTTTAATATTTATAAAATTTTATACCTACTAAAAAAATATATCAAAATTTATGGTTTTTAATTCCCACAAAATGAGTATAATATATGTATGAAATATATATTTAAAAAAAAAAAAAAAAAAAATAGTAAGAGGAGCTTCTCATCTATTCCTTGAGTTTTAGGTGAGGAAAATGATGGTGTGGCTCACAAAAAGTGAGAGAAACACCCTTTCCATACCCTCCATAATAATGAATATATTATAGGCATTTGTATATCAACTATTTTACTTATTTATAAATATTTTTTCAATATTATATGGTGTACGTGGTTGACCTTGAATTTATGGTGGACTTATGTCGGGTTAATTATGTAAAATAAACATTAGAATGTATTTAAAAAGAAAACAAACATAAATTTGTGAAATATAAAAAAGATGTTGAAATATTGGTACACTATTTAGTAGATGTAGGTCATAAGAAATGGTGTTTAGGGCATCATGTGTTAGATTTTAGTAAGGTAGCGTGAAATGTTAGGGCAAATAATGGTACTTACTTACAAATAATAGAAAATGAGAACTTAGAATTTTTTTTAGTAAGTTGATACTTGGTAGTTGGTAGGTGGAATAGTTAAATGAGTTGAAAAATCTGATTGGGCTGCACAATGGGCTATGGTCTCTTAGTAAAGGGTGTTTGTTTTTCTTCATTTTATTTTATTTTTGGTTGAAAACTCCATCAAAAAAATAATATTTTATATAATTAATTTATTTTTATTTTGTTATAAAAGTATTATTCAAAGATTTATACCATATAAAAACTAAATAAAAACATTTTTTGAAATAAAACTATAATTTTCATAAATTATAGAGAATTTCATAGATAAAATATACATTATATATATATATATATATATATATATATATATATATATATATATATATATATATATATATATATATATATATATTATATTCTAGCAAAATCAAAACTACAATATAAGACTATTTTATACTTTCAAAATGGCCTTTAAAGAATCTAAAAAAAAAAAAAAAAAAAAAAAAAAAAAAAAAAAAAAAAAAAATCTTGAAAGTATTTCGTTTTTATACTTTTGAGTGTTACATTTTTTTGGAGATTAAATCAAAGAAATTAGGAGTTTAGGTTGTTAAATCTACGAAGTTCTCTTGTTTTTTATTTTCATAGGTTTAAAGTATAATATAAAGTTTTTTTTTTTTTTTTTTTTTTTTTTTTTTTTTTTTTTTTTTGTGTGTGTGTGTGTGTGTAAAAATAGTGTGAAGATTTTATCACACAAAATTTTAAAAATTAATATTTTTCCCTAGCATTTTCAAATATTATATGTGAGAATTAAAATTATAGAGGTCGATCTATACTATTATATGATTTTTTTTTTCAATTATTTTTTTCTTTTCGTAGGTGAAATACAATATAAAGTCCTTTTTATTCAGATAGAATATGAAGAAACCTTTTTTTTTTTTAATCTTATTAGACGACATTATGCTACAATGTTTTAACATGAATCGTGTTGTTACTGTTGTACTTTTGAAGTTTTGATTATATGCTAAATAATCTAATTACAAACTTCATTACAGAATATATCAAGCACAGGTCTAAGGTGTGGATTGCAATAAATGAAATTGAAAGGACTAAAACTTAAGATTGAGAAATAGTTTATATAATACATATCACACAAAAACACACAATCCTTTCCGTCATTCAATTCACAGCTTCCTATATAATCCTTTCCCCTTTCCCTGCGCCACCCCCTCCTCCTCCACCCTCCTCTTCATCTCATCCTCTTTCTCTAATCTCCACCCATTAAATCTCTGTTCTTCACTTTCTCTTATCCCTTCTGTAACGCCGACGAACGATAACGAATACCAGCTCAGATGATGAAAGACCACTGGGTTACGGCGGCGATGACGAACGATGCGATGGTGGCGGAGCTTCTCATACGTATGAGACAATCTTCATCTTTAGATTCATCAGCAATAAACACACCGTTGTTACACACGGTTAGGTGGGGCCACCGTAAGTCACGGTCGAAACCTTCCGCCATCACCACCGCCGCTAACGCCAGTGGTTTAAGGAAAGAACAACTAAGTGGTAGCCCTACAACGCCCTTGTATTGGAGCAGTGGCGGCGGCGGAAGCGGCGGCGGTGCTTCCACCAGCGACGGTTACGATGAATCTAGTCGCCCATCAGATCTCTCATCCGGCGGTAGATCCACCAAGGTTTGTATTTGTTCATATTTATCTCTCATCTCTCAATCTTTTTTTCCGATCTTCTCCGTTTAATCGGCGGGAACAATATTGACTTCACCGATTTACCCTTTATGTCATCTACTAATCGCAACATTACTTCGACCTTTTTCTGGGGTTTCCGTCGAGTAGATCTGCGTCGCATCCTATTTTTATGATCGCCGGCCGTCGTACCGGTGGCTCTTTCAACGTCATTCGATCTGCCTCACTTTTTAACATAAAAAAACATTCTTGAAGAAATATAATGTAAAACTAATATTACGGTTTTACCCTTCTTCATCCGCCTATTTTGTGAACTCAATGTCGACTCTCTTCTACCTTTTCGGTTTTTTGTTTAATTTGACGAAAACACCCTCTGTCAGCACACATCTGACCACAAGGGCATTTTGGTCATTCATTTTTAATCGGAAGTAGTGAATGACTGAATGTATAGATCGAAGTCAAATCAGACTCACATTCTTTTGTATGTTTACAAAAATACCCATCGACTTCTATCTTTTCCTTATTCAAAATCAGCTTTTATTACCATGAAAAGTAAAAGGGTACCCAGAAGTTTCAATTTTTTCTCATCGGTTTTATCTTTTTTTTTTTGTCTTTTAGGTATATGGTTTTGTGAACATTGAGGGGTAATATTGGAATAGGACAGTTTTGTCAGAACATATTTGAGTTATTTAGGGGCGACTCTCAACTGAAAATTCTCATAGAGATCCGGGAAACTTCTGAAACACGGTTTACTAATTTTTTTTATGGACGAGACTGCCCTTGTAGTGTCTTTTTGATTGGATCCACCTATTGGGGGTAGGTTCGTCACAAAAAGTGGTGAGGTGTAGAGAGTGGGACCATTCACTACCTTCACTTGCTAAGGGTACTTTTGTCTTTTACCATATCCACTTTTTTTGTTTTGTTTTAATTTGAAAATTTGCAATTATTTTTCAGTGGCTTTATATTCCCAATTGGTTTCTTTGTCTTTACTCTTTTCAATTTTTATTTATTGTTTTCTTATGTTTTATTTTTATTTCGAAATCAATTTTATTTAATATGTTTTATTTTTATTTCAAAATCGGGTATCTTTTCGGGTTTCGATTCTGGCCAATTCGGATATTTTGGTGGGTCAAACTTTAACATTTTCCGGATCTAGGTTAATTTTTATTAATAAATAAGAAAATTAGGCTTTGTTTGACTTTGATACTCACATTTAAAAAAAAAAAACTGTTTCTCACTTTGATAATAAAGGGTAAAAGTGTAATTAATAAAGGTTAAAAATGTAAATAACAAGAAAGATAAGAGTAGGGTAGCTTTGGTTTGTGTTTGACTTTCTGGGTTTTATTCTTTTCCACGTGTCAAGTTCTTATTCGCATTTGTCTTGACATAAGTTTGAAAAACAATCAAAATCATGCCATGAATGGATTTGGTTCACCTTCTAAAAAAATCATGTTCAATAATCATAATTTATATCTAAATCAAAGTTTAAATATATGGATCTTAATATAGTACGCTATTAATCTTATACAAATATTCAAATAATGGTTGCCGACTAACATAGCATTTAATATGGGCATTGTTTTTTTAATGAAAGTCACGAGATTTTAACAATTTTTCAAGTGGGGCTAAATCATTTTTATTGACTTATTTTATATATATATATATATATATATATATATATATATATATATATATATATATATATATTGCAATTTCTATTGGATTTTTGTGGTATAAAAAAGAAATTGGAAATAATTGATTTTTTTATGCAGGGTGGTTTGGGAAATGAAGGTGCAACCACATCAAGCTACAAGAAATCTAGAAAAAGAAAGGTTAGTTGTTTTATTTTATTTTAATATTATTCTATTTTTTGAATAAATTTTTTTAGTTTATTGATAGATCTTTGTAATCGTGTAGTCATTCGCTGAACTCAAAGAGGAAGAAGATTTTCTCTTGAAGGAAAAGCTACATCTAAATAGGGTATGTCCTCGATTTTAAATTAAATCTTATATTTATTATTTAAACAATGAACGTTTTAATTATTATTTGCCTTTTAATTTTTAGTTGGTAAAGCATATATCATGTCTTGTCGATTTATTTCGATGCAATTTAAGTTAATTTAAAATATTATTTCCATTGTATTTTAAAAAAAAAATTGAATGATATTTTTGTAATTATCGAAAAGTAGTTTATATTTAGGAGAAACAATTAATAATCCAAAAGAATCATACGACTTGAAAAAGCGTAATATGATATTGTTTAACCATATTTTATGGTGTTTGTTATAATCATTTTTTTATTAATTTTATTTTAATCAACAGGAGTTGGAGTCGATGCGCCTAACCATGAATAAACAAATTGCCACAAGTCAAAAATTAAAGAAATTCAAGGTATATAATTTCTTTTTGAATTTTCTTTCTATCTTTTCATTTTGTCTATTCAATTTATCTTTTTTAAATTATGTTTTTAATTTATACAAAAATGTCTTTTTGTCGATTAGTCATATACAAATAAAAAAAAAGAAATGAAATGTTTTTACTCACATTTTTTTGTTTGTTTCTACAGATTAATTTTCATCAAAGTCCTAAAAAAGAAGATAAACAAGAAAAAGGGTTTGTTTTGCCCGATCTAAACATGTCCCCAGATATGGAAGAACTATGAGAGTCTCTAATAAACGCTTACTGTGATGTAAATTTTGTTACAATATAAAACCTTTTTGCTAATTTGGAAAAGGTTTTTTTCTAAGTTACCGAATCCATATCAATTGCGTTTATTATAAAGTTTTATATTGCTACGGATTTGGATTTAAGATAAAGTAGAAAGTTTTGATGATGTTTTTGTAGGTATAGTGTAATTGTTACGTAGATTTTAATATATTATTTCATTTGTTTTGGAGTTAAGATAAGTGATAGGAAATGATAACAAGTTTTATGTTTATAGATGATCACAATTCACAATTGATCATGTATTGTTATATGTTATTGAAGATATGGTAAATTATCTATTTTTTATTTATTTATCAAAATAATCAATAAATCTGAAATAAACATTTCAAATTTTGATGATATGGCATATAAGAGAAATGACACATTGAAAAGTTTGTAAGAAAACAAAACCCCACAATATTGTTTTTATACATGCCAAAGTGATAGAAGAATATCTTTTACATACACTAAATTCTAAATTTGTGAACTTTTGAATAAGATGGGTATTTTGTTGGTATAATATATATCGAGTGTTTTTATATAAAAACGAGAAGAGTAATAATCTAATTAATAAATTTATAAACTGAGACTTTAGAAATGTATATACATCGAATTGTATATAAAAAAGAGAAAAATATCAACTTACATAAATGGATTTATAAACCGAGGCTTTAGAGACAGTTTTTTTTTTTTTTTGTCTAAATATGCTTGAAACAAGTACTTGGTTGTGTAATGTTTAGACTAAAAAACAAAAAGAATTTCCATCTTAAATTGCGTGTTTCTAAGATTAAAAACAAAAAGAATTGTCTAGTTAATACATTTACATTTTTTTATTGTTATGCTATATATGAAGGTGTATGGTTGTTACTTTTATTTGTTCTAGTCGAAACAAAATTGTTTTAAAGTGTTTTGTTTATAACACATATTTTAAAAAGAGTTCTTAAAATCGAAATGTAAGTAATTACAAATACATTGTATGCATGTGATGTATTTTGTGATAATAAATATTGTTAATAAATGATGAAACATTTTTTTTTCAAAAATACCATAAAATTTAAAAGCTTGTCATTCAAGAGTTGGAACAACTTGTATGTATACATTTAGGCATGGTTACACCTAATTCAAAAGAGCATGACCCTAACACATTAACCTGGACATTAGCCTTTATATAATTAAGTTGGGTGATTAATTTATAAAGGATTATAAGATCAAAATGTATTAAAATTAAACTTTTTTTTTTGTGGATGACAACCATAAAAAGTTTTAACCTTTTTTTTTCTACTTAAGAACATTAAGTTAAATAATGAGAATAAAACTTGTTTTATATGCCTATGAACATTAAGTTAACTAATGAGAACCTTTTGGATTGGTATCATGTTTTGAGAATTATTCATATACACAAGAACAAACTACATCTTCTTGTTAAATTCTTTCCTAATCGAGGACCTGATCATCAACATCATGCATGGTGTAAGAAATTCGATGAACAACAGGAAGTTGTTTCTTTTATGACTTTATTGTAGGAGCCTAGAGCTAAAGAAAGAAGTTTGAAATATGAGGTCTACTTAGTCATTAAACAGTAAAAAAAAAAGTTCCACAAATTGTATTTAAACATGAGTCATGGATTGAGTGGGAGAAATCCAAGCTAGAGCTATATAAAATGAAAGTTGTGGAATATGAGCTTTTTTCCACCAAGAGGAAGAGGTCGCATTCGAGGGAAGAAAACAAGAAGATTTCATGATGACCAAAGAAAAGAAAAAACTAACCTTTCTAAGAATGTCAACTAGTTCCATTGTAGAGAAGTTGCTCAATGAAAGATAAATTGCTTCAAATATCTTTTGAGATGAAAGATAGTAAAGTTGGAACGTCCAACAAATCAGGCGTATATTTTCCATTCTATGTGATAGAACTATATGAATTTTCTTAAATTCATGGGTGTTTGATAAAGGTTGTGGTACTCACATTTGTAAAAATATGCAGGGATTTAGAAAAAGAAGGAATCTAAAGGAGGCCAAATGGACTAATTCGTTGGCAACAAGACAGATGCACATTGGAATTTATGAGCTAAAGTTTCCAAATGAGATCATTCTTACATTAAATGATTGTCATTATGCTCCTAGAATTAGTGTAGGAATTGTTATAGTTTCTCTTTTAATAAACAGTTGTTATAAACCTATGTTTTTTTATATTAGTATTTTGGTTTATAAAACAATATGTTATGTTTCAATATTATTTTTAGAATTGGTATTTATGAACTTGAAAGGAAAAATCAGACCTCAATGACATGTCAATGAGCATGTTAAATGTTGTTAGATCCATGCCAAACTTGAATCAAACATATCTATGACATTCTTCAATTGGAAATATTAACAAAACTCCAATCATAGCAAATTTGAATTCAACTAGGTCAGACGTATTTGATATGTGTGAATCGTGTTTATATGAAAAAATATAACTAGTAAAAATATGTCAAAGTTCATCGGTAAACCCACCATAAACACCACTATAAAAGGGTCTATTGTGTAGCATTCATTATACTTGAAATTGAATATGGAATACCTTAAAGTTTTCTCAAAGTTAATCGGAAAACAATTTGCAAAATAAGTATTAATTAATGCCCTAAAAATAAAATTTTTGCATTAAGTATACTTGAGAGCTATATATAAGTAAATTGAATATATTATGTTCACATGAGTCTGTGGATATAAAAAACATCCAAAACAGAAATCCTATGAGAAAGTTACGTCTCTTGCAAGTTTTAAAATAAATATATATCTAATTTTTCCGAAACGAACTATGCAGTGCTTCGTTTGGAATAGCTACGAATCTCATAAATTGTTTCTGAGCATGTTTTTGAACTTAGACTGTGGTCTATTATTTGATTTCATTTTTACGAAATTTTAAATCCCAAGCAAAATCAAATTCACAAAATATGTCGAATCGAAACCAATTAATCATAAAACTTTAAACACCATTTCCCAGAGTTTCGTCTGTATTTTTGGAATCAGTAGGTACTTTCAGAAGAAAAAAATTACAAGTCGTGATTTATTGGCACAAGAATCGAGAAACAGGATGACATCACGAAAGTACATTGCACATGCTTGCAATATTTAATTAAATCCCCCAAAATCCTCAAAATTTTGATTTTTGTACATTTATAGCCAGCCACGATTTTTCAAACAATAATTGACTCATTCTCTCTCAAGCTTCATCCCTCTAGTCTCTCTCCCTTCTTCTTCATTTTCCGGCCAAAAACACCGTCGGAGGTGGCTGCATTTCCGGTGACCACCAAGGGCAACAACCCCTCCTCCTGTCGCGTAGCACCACCCAAACACCCCCCCCCCCCCTTTGTGGTTATTGATGTTAATGACCTTGCAACCAGCGATGGAGAAGAGATTAACCAAGAGGAGTCATTGGAGCAGCCCCTCTCACCGCCACTGTCGACGAAGATAGCCACCAATTTCCACCTTCGCTCCTTCCTGTCACATCTCCCTCGTCTTACTCCGATTAACAACACCACATGTGGCATCCCTTCTTTTTCCTCGATGTTAACCACTTAGAAAGAAGGTTGTTGTAAAACCGGATACCTCCTCACTCTTTCTATTGTTGTGGCACCAAATGACCTCACCTACACCACCCCTGGTCTCCTGTTTTCCTTCCCAACGTCCAGCTCTTGAAGATAACGGTCGAAACACGAAGAAATAGTCGGATTAATTTCTCTGGTGAGAAATTTTGGTGACGCTTCATCCCTCTGGCAAACATTATTTTGGTGGCCTATAAATAGTAAAAATCAGTTTTCTGAACTCCTATAGTGCAGATTTACAACCCTGTGTACTAGGAATGTTCAAAAGGTTATCCGTTTGAAAAATGAGAAAACACGAATCAGTTTTCGATTTCCCGAACAAATCAAACTCACGCAACTAGGGTGAGTTTCTATGGCCCCATTTTTATAGTTTTCATGTTTGGGGGAGAATACTTATGTGTTTATCAAAGTTTTGATGATTTACTAGTTTTCATACACTAAAATGCATCATACTTTGTTATTGGTTAAAATTTTGTGAAATAGCAATCTAAAATGCTATAAATAACCAATAAATCTTACAAGTTAAGATAGATTTTTAAAAGATGATATGTGTATACCTTGTTGAGAAATATGAGTATAAATGTTAAGAAAAACCACAAGATCATAAGTAGATTGCTAAAAGGATACAAGTATGATTGATGATTTATAAAATTATAATCTTTGTTATATATAAGCATTAACATGTCAAGAATA
This sequence comes from Lactuca sativa, assembly GCF_002870075.4. Taxonomy (NCBI): domain Eukaryota; kingdom Viridiplantae; phylum Streptophyta; class Magnoliopsida; order Asterales; family Asteraceae; genus Lactuca; species Lactuca sativa. The sequence goes on along the minus strand of NC_056628.2, from coordinate 200,291,140 downwards.
TATGAAAAGACATTATATATAACAAAAATGTTATTCAACACAACAATATACAAAAAGAAATTACATTACCTAAAATGGTTGAAAAACAAAGTTTGAGCCAATATATAATTATTAGTTGAATATAACAAAAATTAACTCTTATTATATAAAACTATGTAAAAATGAAACTCCAAATCGACTTATTATATTTTTATATTTATTATAAAAAAAATAAAGCATTTTTACTAATTTACAATTTATGTTACATGTGGTAACATAACTGATTTTTGGATTTAAGAATTATCTATTTATGAAATTATGTATCATATTGATTATGTAACTTATTGATTTTCATGGAAATTATTGGTTTCACGTTGGATGAAACCTTGATGATGTTATAAAAGCATACGTTATGTTGCCTAAACTTCGTCACAGTAGTCAATAAAATTTGGAAATATATTAAGTCTTGTGAATCCTAAACACTAAAAGACTTCAATCGATAATTATCTATAAACAACAAAGAATTATAAGTAGTTAATAATCTTATAATGAAAGATTTAGGATTCATAATGTCTTGACACATTGTTAGGATCCAACACACATGGGTTTCCTATATGAGCTATGTTCGCTTCTAAAGGCCATAGGAGTTAGGATCATTTCTTAAGCTATATGGGATATGTTTGTAATTACACTAAGACTATATATCTTAGTAAAAAAATTTGCGTTATAACCGTTAATCCTTATGGAACGTGGAACGTCAGGTATAGATCGACAGTATAGATTTATACAGGTAGACATTCTGCTAACGGTTGCTAGCTACAATCATCGTCTAATGAGTCAAAAACGGGCATTGATGTTTCTACACTACTTAACCCACGATGTTGATAAACGTTGGTGTAGACTTTCAACACACCCCTTGTAGTATCGGTGTAGAGTTCTTGTGTCGCAGTTCGGTTATGAGCTCATTATAGAGACATGAATTCGTTTCATTACCATATAGAGTTGAAATATAATTTATATTGGTTTTTTGTTCACTTATACTGGTTGCAAAAGATTGTATGTATTTGGATAGTTGTGACTCAAGATGATAAGTTTCATTACCAAAATTAAGTCATATAACATTTTCTTGGTTGAACTTAGGAAAGAATTGAAGGAAGTCTTTCCTATTTCCAGCCTCCAAGTCTCTTTTCCCTGTATTGTTGGGAAAAAGGTTGGGGAGCCCTTGTTTTATTCAGAAAGGAAGCCTTGGGCATTGATTATCAGGTGCACAACAAGGTAACCTAAAAATTAATATCATGAAACGATTGGTCAAAGTGTATTAACTTACATTTAATCAGTCATTTATATAAACCTTTCATTTTTGCATGGAAACACCACATTTATGTGGGAGGAGTTTGCCCCACTAATTAATATCATTTTCCAAATTAAGTAAAGTGGTACTTAATAATTAATGTGACACAAACACACAACGTTTATGTGGGGGGGAGTTTACCCAACTGGTTAGGTGTCGGTTTCCAAATTAAGTATCATAACACTTGATAAATATTACGACACGACCATACAATGTTTAGAAAATCAGAAATTTTGAGTTATATGTATAAACAATTCGATCGTTTGTACAAAATTTCAAGAGTGAAGTTGATCATCTTATATTTTCACAAAGTGTGACACAACTTTACTTCATATAACTAGGTATTCAAAAATTTTATATAATATGCATTTTAGTCATAGAAACGGTAAAATTTTGATATAAGTTTGAATTACTTATATATTTGACAAATTTTGTACTTTTGGATTTGAACAAGCAATATTTCTCTAAGTCTAAAAAAAACTTTTATAATGCATCTATTTTATATGTTTGATAGAAAAGTACGTATTAATAAAAGCTGATTAACAAGATAAAATTGCATAAAATACTTTTGGTTATAAAAGTACTTAGACTGTCCCCATCAGCAACCCAACCCAATCCAACTTTTTAATAAAAAACTAATTTATCTCTCTTCCACCTATACAACCCAACCCAATCCAATTTTTTATCCCCATTAGCAACCCAACATTTTTCCTTAAAAAATATAGTTTATTTTACGAAAAACTAATTTAAATATTTTATTTTGAAACAACTAAATTATTTATTTCAAGCATGAAATTACAAAAAATTATTTTACATTCATGAAAAAGACTTAATAAAATAAAAATAATAAGTTACAAATACGGAAGGTGCAAACTACATAATTATTCTTCACTATTGAATTTTTCCGTATATGCTCCATCAAATCGTCTTTTAGAGCGTTATGAGCATCTCTATTACGAACTTGTGCCCTGTTGGTCATATAACTGGATAGATCTGCAATTCGTTGAGAAGAGTATTCAAATGATTGTTTGCCTTCTGTTGTTATAAATTCGGATGGATCATAATAATTAAGGTATGTGTGTCGTTCATCCTCAACTATCATATTATGAATGATGATACATGCAATCATAATTTTACCCATCATATCTTTGTCCCACACAAGACAAGGGCAATGAAGAAATGCAAAACGAGCTTGTAAAACTTCAAATGCTCGTTCAACATCTTTTCTAGCAGCCTCTTGATGTTCAGCGAACAACTTGTGTTTTCGAAGTTGTGGAGAACTTATTGACTTGACAAAGGCAGCCCATGAAGGATATATGCCATCAGTGAGATAATAAGCCATATGATTTTCTCGATCATTCATAGTGTAACTCACCTTTGGTGCTCGACCTGCCAAGAGATCATCAAAAAGAGGAGATCTTTAGAGGACGTTAATATCATTGCATGAACCTGGTGTTCAGAAGAATGCATGCCATATCCATAAGTCATACGATGCAACAGCTTCCAAAATTATTGTTGTCTTACCGCTTCTACCTACATATTGTCCAGCCCAAGCGGTCGGACAATTTTTCCATTCCCAGTGCATGCAATCAATACTGCCTACCATACCTGGAAATCCACGTTCTTCTCCGACATGGAGCAGTCGTGCCAAATCATCTTGATTGGGGCGTCTAAGGTACTCTTCGCGAAAGCATGAAATAACACCTTCCACAAACTTTACAAGAGCATCCTTGTTACAGTCTCACTCATTCTCAAATATTCATCATGTGCATCTACCGATGTCCTATATGCCAACACCCGTATAGCTCCGGTACATTTTTGTAATGGTGAAAGACCTTGTCTACCTGTGACATCATGTCTTTGTTGAAAATATCGATCATTGGCTGTAACAGCTTCCACTATACGGAGAAATAGTGGTTTTCGCATTCGAAATCTACCTCGAAATTTTTCTTCACCGTACGCTGGGTTGTCAACAAAGTAGTCTTTCATCAAACGTGCCTCACCCTGCTCACGTTCCCGATCACAATACCTTCTTCTTGCTCTTGGGTGATCTCTTATGCTCATATTTGGTATGCTTATGAGTAACTCATTCATGATAACATCAAGTTGTCGATTTTGCTGAACAACTCGTGCTTCCCACTCATCATATTCATTCACATTTGATGAACCGGAACCATCTGATGAGTTTGCATTATGAGACATGTTTCAAATAGATTAGAAATGAAGAGTGAAATGAAGAGTTAAAGGTGGATATGAAAGCACGTAATGGTTATACTCTATTTATATAGGAAGAATATTGATTTTTTTGTTGTTAAATGTTAAATAAAGATAATGTTAAAATAGTTTATCTAGATAAAATCCGAAGACCCAATAAAAAGTTGACACATCAGAGAATTTTATATTCATGGAGATATTGGCATATTTTCTAGATGATAAGATTATACAGAAAATGAGTGGTGTCTCTAAAAGATGATAATGACAACCCTGCATTCAATAAAGATGATAATGACAACTCTGCATTCTGTAAAAGCATATAATATATATTACAAATACATTAAAAACATGAGATACAAATACATAATAAAATATCTTACAAATACATTAAAAACATGAGGTACAAATACATAATAAAATATCTTACAAATACATTAAAAACATGAGGAACAAATACATAATAAAATATCTTACAAATACATTAAAAGCATACTGAAAATAAAAAAATACACTAAACTGTAATTAGTTTCCATAAAACTTAGACATTAGAAAATATTTCATGTTTTCTTCTTCAGACGACAATTGCTCCTTTTGTAGGAGTGTGTTCAAATGCAAACTCTGCATCTTAATTAGCTCCCTTTCATCCGTTTTTTGCTCTCTTTGTTGATCCAAGTCAAGTCTTTTTTTCATTCATCACCACTTCTTTACTCACCCCGTAAATCATCGCCATCTCCGGCAAGACTAGAAATTCGGTGAACACCACATGTCATCATCCGCCAGCCGTCACTATCATCTCTTCCCCCTAAATTGGTAAACCCTCATCAGTAACCTAACACTCACCCTCATTGTTTTTTTCCCTCTCGTTCCTCCATTGCACTGCCGACGAAGATCTTAAATCGAAGATCTGCAATACAAGATCTTGGACTCAAATCGAAGATCTGCAATGCAATATAAGCTCTGGAACTCAAATCAGATATCTTCACTGAACTTGTATCTTAAATCTCCTACCATCATCATTGTCTTATTGAAATTAGAGCCACCACCACCATAATGTTACTAAAACAAGTGATTTTTGAAATAGGAGGCACCACCACCATCGCCTTATGTGAATCAAGCCACCACCTTCATCGCTTCTGAAAATCGCCAGTTCTTCGACCAAAGTCATTACGCTTGGACTTTCTTCTTTAAAATTTCTTATGTATGGTTAACGGATCTGATCAGAGCATCCTTCGCCTTTTCAGCTTTTCCGGGGACGCGATACGACCAGAGGAGTTTATTAATCAAGATTGAGATTCATCAGTAGTCGACAGTCAGTTATTGATGAACTGTTGATGAAATCAAATTACACAGATCGACGAATTAGAGGTCGATGTTAGTGTTTTCAGATGGAGGATTAGCTTTTCATTAATTCATCGAACAGTTAGTTGTTCATGATTTCTTGTTTGATTTTGATTTTGGTTATAGGTTACAGGTTTTTTTTTTTGGTTGGATTTCAGGCTTTGATTGTGATTACATGAGGTTTGCTTGGTTTTTTTGGTTCAAATTCAATTGATTTTGTGTGGTGGCTGGTGGTGGTTTTCTGAGGTGAATGGTGGTGATGTTGGGAGGTTAACGGAGGTGCTGTCGGAGGTTATGTTGGTGGTTGATCAGAGGTTGACGGAGGGGAAGGGTGGAAGGGAAGGGAATGGAGGAGTGTATGTGTTGGGTCATATATTTATTAATATACTTTTTAATAAATAAATAATATAAAAAATGAAAAAGAAAAGACAAAGGGTAATATAGTCTTTTCAAGTATGTGACGGACAAAAAACGCAATAAAATCATACTTTGAGGACGGTCTGAATGCAAAAAAAATGTTAGGACCAAACTCTCTCAAGATATATAAACACCAAAATCTTGTGTGTTATCCATCCATCAACATGACACTATTACAGGAAATGAGAAAGAATCATGAATTGTCATCTTCAAGGTCAAGGGGAATATCATATTCTCTAAGTAAGTGTTCTTCATTATGTTTAAGGCTTCTCAAGTTTATGTTTAATAGATCTTATGATTATGTTTTAATCTCAACATGTGGTATTAGAGCATGGTTAAAATTTCTACATGCATAACTTTGATTTTGTTTCTCGTTTGATAAATAAAAAAATAAAAATAAAAAAAAACTTATAAAAATGTGTAAAAAAGTTGTAACATTTTTAAAATAATAACAAAATATATTTGTCAAAAAGTTGTATTAAAAACGTGTATATATATATATATATATATATATATATATATATATATATATATATATATATATATATATATATATATATATATATATATATATAAAACTTTTGGCAAGTAATTTTAACAAATAGTAAATTCTAAGGTTGTCGAGATCGAGATCCAACATATGACCGTTTTTGAATTTGTAAGATCGGGATCGGGATCTTAAGATCCCACAAAATAAAACATAATTTTAACTTATAATTTTAAAAAATGAAAAATATCTCAAATATTTAGTTTTTCGTTCAAAAACTATAAAAACTTCAAAACATTAGTCACAATTCACAACACATACTAATAAACGGTAAACTAGTAAAGGGTAAAAGTCATAAAATGGTAAATTCATTTTTTTCAATATATATATATATATATATATATATATATATATATATATGAATAAGTATATGCCTATTCACACATGATTATTCATATATGAATATGGCGTTTGGTGGTGGCGGTAGTGGCGATGGTAGGGGTAGTGGTGGTTGTAGCTGTGATGGTTGTGGTGGTAGGGGTTGTAAACACTAGATTACATTTATATTTACATATGAATATATAAGTATACTCATATATGAATAAGTATTTGTTTATTCTCAAGTGATTATTCATATATGACTATAGCAATTGGTGACAAAAATGGTGGCGATGGCAGGGGTAACGGTGGTTACGGTGGCAGGGGTGCTAAACATGAAAATATACTTAGTCTTCTTGGAGTGGTGTCGAGACTGCCGAAGCCACCACCCCCTCTATGTCATTTTCTTCACTTTCCAAAGAGAAAAACTTGATGAAGTTCTACCGAGTTCCACTGAAAACCTCGACATGTCGAGGTGAAGGGGCGGTGTTCCCCAAGTTGCCAAGTTCCATGTCACCATCCACCTCACCTTTGCCAAGTCCTTCCCACTCCCACCAGCCTTACATTTATATTCACATATGAATATTACATTTTTCCGTCGCACCGATACGCGGGAGGATTTTACAGCAAAAAGAAATATGAACCAGATTTGTTCTCGAATTCTCAATTATATAATTGTTCTCGTTTGAATATATATAAGTTTCAAAGTCTCGCCCAATGGGAAGTCATGAGGCTAGTCTCCCCCCCCCCCCCCCCCCCCCCCCCCCCCAGGATTGGATTGGACCATAATTCTACAATCTTACGATCATATCCCAAATACAATCCGTATACAATATGGTTCGTTTTTCATACCTAGGATTGTATGTTCCTACAATTAAGACCACGATTTTGACGACCTTAGTAAATTCTTCTTAAAAAAGTTGTGACAAATTATTTATTAAAAAAAAATTAAGAATAAATCTCAAAAGGTGGTGTTAAAAAATCTAAAAATTTCTTTAAAAATTTAGGGAAAAAATAATTTGTAAAATAAACTAAATTTGGAACGTATTCTTAATAACATTTATTGTTCAAACCAAATTCGTAACATAACTGAAATTTTAAGCCAAAAGAGTTGGACATATTCGACTTGAGATGGAGGTAAGCATACATATTACCCTTTTAAAAGGTAAAATGCATTCGTTGGCAACTTAAATACAAATGAAATAGTTACTTTCCAAAAAAAAAAAAAACAGTGGTAACCCCATGATACCTAAATAATTATAGATTGAAAAATCATAAACAAAACAAATGAAAAAACAAAAATTTAATATTTCAAGAAACAGAAAATTCAAGATTCTATGTAATTATAAAAACTCAAAATTCTAAGTAATTATAAAATTTTAAATTCAGGTCCATCATCAAACAGTGTATTTTCAAGGATGATTCATACAATCGCATTCAACTCTTTTGATGCAATACAAGAGATGAAGACAGAGTTAGTATCCTACCTTTTTAGCTGGTGGGTATTAAAATAACAATTGTTGACATCTCATCTCAATCCAATGCAATTCAAACATAGTAAAATACAACATGAAGGACATACATGAAGTGGGCCTAAGTAGTATGCTTGAGATTCTCTTCAACTAGTTCAATACATCGATATAAAACAAACTCTAGAGGATTAAGAGCAATTGCCAGTTGACCATCGTTGTCCCCAGCACTAACACCAGAGACCAAACTTCTTAATGGTTCAAGCCAGTCTCTGTACACCTTCTGCAACTTGTTCTTCAACAACACTTCCGTGTAGTTTGTTTTCCCTGATGACTCAGTGATCAATATGAATCTGTAGAGATTAAGTGCTGATAACACCTATCAAAAATGAACAACTCTCATTTATCTATATTTTCTTACTAAAGATACTCATAGTAGCATACTTTATACTATTAATTACAAAGTCCTACATTTTCCACTTTAGGAGTTTTGCCACAAAGGTTTTTAGTTTTAGAGTTTTGACACAACTGTTTTAGATTTTGACAGATTTAGTCCCTGTAATTTTGTAATTTACAGAAAAGGTCCCTGTCATTTTTTGTACAAAATCAGTCCATTTGTTTTAGATTTTTGTATGTTGGCAGGTTTGTCCCACATGTAGAAAATAAATTATAAAAGTTGTCCCTGTAATTTACAGAAAATGTCCTTGTGTATTTTTTTTACAAATCGGTCTGTATGTTTTAAAAAATTACAAAAATAGTCCCGCCCGATAGAAAACTTGCAGATTACACCCACCCACACCCTCCGCAATATTTCGTCCCTACACTTTTTTGGTTTACCGCTTTCGCCACATGACTTTTGTATATTTACAGGTTTGTTCCTTACACTTTCGTCGTTACACAAGTTTAGTCCCCCCGCGAAAAAAAAAATACAGTTTATATATTTGGATGAAAGGGATAAAAGGGAAGAGAGTTACAGCATCAGTGAATTCAGGGAGAGAGGGGGGCCCACCCTTTGGTGGCTTTAAGACAAACTCCACACAATCAAGAACACTAACTGTCCAAAATGACAATGTACTTTGAACAACTTTATTTTCTTCTTTTGCATCTCTATTTTGCCCTGAAACCTTTTTGGGATACTCCTTGTACATTTCTTCTTTGACACAACCAAGAAGAATTGCAATCTGTTCAACAAATTTCATCTTTTCAAATTAACTTATCATCATAAATTCATAATTCATAAATCATGCTTTTTTACCATGGAGGATAAATCGCTGTTTTTTATTAAAGCCATCAAGATGTCAAATCTTAAAGAAGCTGGAATATCTGCAAGCACCTGAAGCAAGAGTCAAACCAGAAAAATGACCGTTTAACCCTTACAATTCCAAAAAAAGAAAAAAAAAAAAAACAAAGTTACTTACAATTTTGAAAGTATCAAAAGCTTTTTTCCTCAGCAGTGGATCTGAAGCATAAACAATCACCTTTTGAATAGCCTGAACATTTTTAAAAACTAGACTTTTAGGCACTGTTTAGTAGATAATATCGTAATAACCTGAGAAAAGGGGTGGGATTACCTGTAATGCAGCATAGAGACTAGGCATGTAGACCGAATAATCCAAGGGTTCATCAGGATCCTTGTGAGAGTCAATGGCTTCCATAATGCAAAATAGAAAGTCAATGGCATGTCTCTTCAGTGCCAATGGAAGATTAGAAGAAGCATAAACATGCTTCAATATGCCAACTGCTTCCCATCTTTCTATTCGATTGCTACAAAGTTTGACTTTGACTTTGACTTTGACTGCTGCATCCAAATCTTCTTTGGAAGCTTCATTAGAAAGGTCTCTCCAAAGTACTGTGTGTACATAAAAAAATAGAATCAGACATCATCTAAGTGGGTCCCATTTGTTACACAGGACAAGACATAACACAACAATACAGTCAGCCTTGTTATGCAAAAGACGAAAATGCCCTCATCCTCATCATGGAAAATAGCCCTAGAAATCTCTTTTAGTATAATCATGTCCCATGTAAGAAAGTAACAAAACGCAGCCTAAGTACTGGTTTTGTAAACCAGTGATTTCAGATGAGGGTAAATTCGGAAAGAAAATATACATGTATCAGGTCACCTGTAATGGCTGCTCCACATTTGACATATGAAAAGCATCTCATATAATCATCTTCATCACCTATACATGCATCAAAAAGGAACAAAGGTATGAGGAAACAAGGTCAAAAGTCAAAACTGAACTTTTTATGGTCAAACCTGAATTTTTACCTTGAGAAATAAGGTCAACAGCCATGCCCACTTCATGTCCAGTTATTAGACCAAGATATGTGAAACCACAGTAGTGAAGGAAGTGTGATAACTGTGACATAATGGGAGACCATCTAGAAGTTTCTGATCCTACACTATTTGAAATAAGAGCCTGCATTTTATAAAGAAGGTAAGATGAGAAAAAAGAAACTAATGATCTCATTATAGGCATGAGGAGTATTACCGTAATTTGCAAGACATACAAGCCAAATAAAGCAAAAAGCTTCTCATCTTTGTGATCCTGTTGCATAAAATAACAGGGATTTGATGGGAAGTGAAGAAACTTAAGAGTTAAGACAACTTAGACATATTTACAAGTGTGCCACTGACTAGTTTTATGCAGATTGTGTTAAGAGAATGGGCGATTAATATTGCTTTATTGATTAAATCCATATCTTCATCCTCTTCTGGATCTGATAAGATGGCTTCTAGAACCTTCAGGACAACAGGAAGGGCTGCTTTTACTTGCTCAAATGGTCTTCTCTTGAGGGACTCAAAAACTGGGAATAAAGAAAAATGAATAAGAGACTGGTAAATCTTAGTTTCAAAGCATGATATAGGTAAGAGTAAGAGAACTATGTTCCAAGAAGAAAAAAAATGGATCAATTTTCACAGGAATAGCTAAATATATGCTCACAAGAGCCCTACCATTCATCCTCCTCATGTATCCTGCAACTTACTCATTTATCTTGACTTAACCAGGGTAGATAAGAAAATATAAGTGGGGTTCATGAAGTTATAATTATAAAATGTAAAAAAAATCTTCATCCGAAACACTATATAGTAATCAGCTAGAAGTAAAAAAGGATGAAAACGAAACAGCAAACACTACCTTTCGCAAGAGCTCCTAATAGTGGTGTAAAATAGAAGGAATTGTTAAAGCCATCGCTTGGAGAAGTCATAGCCTGTTGAAATAGCACATAACATTAACATGGAGTAAATCAACATCTCACCAAGAAAGTAGTAGGCTAGGATCAAGCATGTTCATGTAATTTATGGATTTTAAATATATTTTGAGATCATGTGTACAAACATAGTTGATAGATCTTTATCAGATCCTACACAAATAAAAAGTTAAAAACAGCATACCTCACAAAGAATAGAAACCATATCTCGTGGGCTACAAACCTCCACGAAATGATTAATGATCCTTTCAGCATTCTCAAAACACCTCGTAGACACACAAGCAAACTTGGCTACAGCCTTAGGAAGCTCAAACGCTAATGCATCTGTAATGGCCTGAGAAAAAAGGTATAGGTATCACCAAAAACGTAGCATTAATGTTGGGACTTATAAACTACTAATATGAAGAGAAAACTCCAAAAGAAGTTCAGAACAGATTATCAGATTCGAAAAAATGTTGTGATGGTATTTAGATACTTATAGGCTTGTCGAAAGAGTAAATTATGCTCGTTGAGTAATAAATAATTAATACCTGGTCAAGTGAAGGTGAAATTAAGTAGTGATAAATTTCTGAAAGAACCTCAAACGCCGAGTTCTCTGCTCCTTCTTCATCGTTCGTCCCCGATGAGATAAAATCCGATACTGAATCGAGAAAATGAACAAGCTCCGATATGGATTCTTGTGATTGCTTAAAGTCCCCATTAGCGATCGACTATCAAAGAATACCATGATCATATTGGTAACTATCATACAGCAGTTGTAATTATGTATATAAATAGAAAAGGATGTAGTAATTGTCGAGAGATAGAGGGAGGAATTACTTGAGAACATGAAGCTAGGGCTTGTTGAAGGCGAAGAGAGTCGATGTTCTCTGGTGCAGACATGAGTTGGGAGTTTTAGCGGGAATGATAGGACATTTGCTTCACATGCTTCTTGGTCACTGCTTTGGTCTACTACTTTTTAGGGTTTATTCTTTGGAACGATTAAGGTGGTGAGTGAATAAATAGTTTTTAGCTTATTAGTTTATTATTTATTTGTTTATTGTAGTGAGAATAAACATTTTTTTTTTAAAATGTGTTTGGATTTGATTATTAACGTGGGAATAAGCAATAAGCATTTAAGTGTTTGGCAAAATAAAACAGTTTATATGAGTAAAAATGACCAATAGACAATAAGCAATAAGCATCCCCTTGCTTATTAAAATCAGCTTATTAAGCTGTTTTTTAAAGACTCGTATCCAAACACTTAAATTTGCTTATTGCGGTGGGATTAAGCAATAAGCAGCCTATTTTTTTCCTATCCAAACACCCCCTAAGTTTTCATTTGTATAAGCGAACTGCCAAAGGGGTAAATAAGACAAGTCAAACATAACTGTTGATTTAACAAAATAGACGTAGTCAAACATAAATATTGTTCATAATATCATTGTTAAAGTTTTCGTTTCGATGGATTTAAGATTTTAAGATTTTATAAGTAGAACGGTCTCAACCACATTAGGATTTATCTGAAGCAAGATATATATATATATATATATATATATATATATATATATATATATATATATATATATATATATATATATATATATATATATATATCAAAATCTTAAGATCCCGACTATAATCTTAACATCTTAACACGATTTGATCATACATCTTCGTTTTTATTATATAGTCGAGCTTCAACAATTAATCTATTCAGCTTGAAATCGGAAGAAGTCACATAGAGCATCATTATTTCATCGATTAATCTCGAATCAGACGAAACATGCTGATGATATTCTCTTTGTGATCTTATACCTTTCATTGGAGGTGATCATAAATGATCTTTTTTCTAATTAAGATGTTTTCTTGCTAATTTATATGATTTTCAACAACAAAAATTATGGTTCATACTTAAAAGGTTAAAGTTGATTTCACTAGTGACGTATTAATCAAAATCAAGTTATAATGTTTATTAAATGTCAAAGACCTTGCGATCAAATTTGAATATAATTTTATTTTGGTAGGATCTTTCGATCTAATGATCACGATCTTATAAAACGTAAAACGATTTTAGATAAAATCTCGATCATTATAACATTGGTTCATAAGGTTAAATCAAGCTATAATTTTTTCTTTCATGTGAATTGCGGTCGGGTAGTTTTCAAATAGACAAAATAACAAAAAATAATCATTGTGTTTCAAATAGATGGAATGACATAAATGATCCCTATGTGGTAAACAATTACAAAAATGGTTCTTGTGTAACAAATTGTAACACCTTAAAAATTAAAACAATTTTTCACATTTCAAAACACATTTTTCATTCACATTTATTAATAAACTAGGCGAATGTCCGCGCGTTGCGCATAAACACCTATATTGTTGAAGTCTTTACAAATATATGTTTTTTTTAATATAAAAATAACGTTGTTGTTAAATTTGATATAATAATTTGTATATACTAAATTGATATAACATATTGATTATTTTGAATTATATGATAATATATACATTTATTATAACATCATAATATCAATCGTTTGAATGATTTCTACCCACGAGTTACACATGAATAAAATTAAATATAATATATGATTTGATGTTATTTATAGTTGTTTTTATTGTTAATTGATTTTTTAAAATTTATTTGCTTAATGTTTTAATTTCTATCATTATAATTATTTAAAACATCAAACATTATTTTTTGATTTTAAAGGTAAAAATATAATCATTTATATAGAGTTATTTTTAACTATTGTTATTATAAGTTATTTTAAGCTACTTATTTGAAATTTTTTAACGATTATATAAATATATTTAGGAAATATTTTAGTTAAACTGATATTACAATTTAGTTTTTGCATTTATCACTATAATTTATCACTTTTAACTATTTACAAAATATTATTTGGTTTTTTAGTGGAACTAAAATTTATATTTAAGTTGACACTGTAATGTTATAGTTAAATTAACAATTTAAGTATTTTGTTCAAACTGTTTAAAAGTTGTAGTTTTAAACTGGTAATGGTTTACATGCAACAACATTTTAAATCAAATAAATTAAGTATAATATGTTAAAATTTAAAGACATAACTTGATAAATAGAAGTAAAAATATTATTTTAAAATCGAAATTTAGTCTATTTATGATTACACTTTAGGTTTGATTTTTATTTAACCTTATTAACCAACTTATAATCATTATTAGAAAGACACTACAATTTATCACTTTTAACTATTTATAAAATAATCTTTGGGTTGTTTGAGTTAAATAAAATTTATATTTAAGTTGAGCCTAAAATGTTTTATTTTAAATAATAATTTAAGTATTTTATACAAATTGTTCAAAAATTATACCTTTAAAGTGATAATGGTTTACATCCAACAATATATTAAAACTAATAAATTAAGTATAATATGTTAAAAGTTAAAAAAACATAATTTTATAAGTAGAATTAAAGATATTATTTTAATATTGAAATTTAGTTTATATATGATTACACTTTAGATTTGATATTTATTTAACCTAATTACCAAATTATAATTATTATTATAAAGAAATTGAAAAGTCATGGGAGTTTCAAATGAATGTGGTGAAAGGAAAAAAGAATGGGGGTTTCAAATGCATGAGATTCAAGAAAAAATGCTAGCTTTATAAGTATATATGAATCTCATTGTATCATATCTCTGTTCCACAAAACATTTCCCAATATCAAAATACATAAAATTCCATGTGTGTGTGTGTACGAATCATGTCGGCGCCTTCCCGCGATCATTACTGGTACCTGAAACACATAACACATAACACTATAAGCACAAAAGCTTAGTGAGTTCCCCAAAATACCACTCTAACACATATTAGTCACTCCATGCTATAGCTCTGTTGACCCTCTGGTCAGTGTGTCTCAGTAGGACCCTCCAGTCCCAACTCTCTGTGTGCTCTCTAGCCATAACTCTATGGACCCACTGGTCCTATCTTTGGAAACTATGAACCATGCATATCACGTATCACAATAACACATAAATAGCATACAGATACACTGGCACATAACTCAACAGCACACTAACACATAACTCTGTTACCACTCTAGGTAAAGTATAGCAAGAAGACTCACCTCGGATGTCTCGGTAAATTTCTGACTCGGTAGAAATATGGTCTAGCCTCTATCTAATCACATAAAGTAAATACTCTTATAAATATAACTCTCGAGACTAGACTCAACCCTCTCTTGGCATCCTCAGAGGGTAGAAGACCATTTTACCCCTCTCTAGACACAAAGACCCCATTGTTGACCAAACCCTCAAAGTCAGCAAAGTCAACGGTCAAACTTTGACCCGACTCGCCGAGTACACTTGGGTGACTCGGCGAGTCTACGCGTGTCCGCTAACCCTCTGGACTCGCATGACACGTCGAGTCTTTCCCCCTGCTCGACGGGTTACACCTAGCATGAATCGCGGGACCATCCCGACTCAACTCGCCGAGTCCCAATATGAACTCGGCGAGCTCCGCCTTGAACTCCAGTCCTCTAATTCCCCCTGACTCACCGAGTCATTCCCCCAACTCGGCAAGTAATCACTGAGTGAACTATGGGGAAACCCTAACCCTACTCGTCGAGTCTGTTCTTGGTACTCGGCGAGTTCTTGCCATGCTCGAGCTCAAATGACCTCCTGAGGTCAGATCCGTTCCTCTAACTCATAGATTTGGCCTCCTTAAGCAATATAAACACGTAAAGTTTGGATCTTGATGCCCATGCAAAGACCCGATGGCTCTATTTGAAGAAATGGCCTCAATATGTCACCATAAGCTCATATCACCCCATATCACCCCATAAAGATCAAGGGGTTTAGGTCTCTATACCTCTTTAAATCCAAATCCGAATCCTCAACATAAGAAGGGACCAATTGCACCATCATTCATACTCTAAATGGACTAGAAACCTTAACTCTAAAGGATTAACACCCAAAACTGAAGAAGGATCGAATATATACCTCAATATGAAGTCTTAAGCTCTGAAATCCGCAGAATAGCACCCTCTTCAGCTTCCTCTTGCATTGATCACCTTCTTCTTGCAAAAACACCCACACAAGGATAAAAAAATGGCCTCTTCTTCCTCACAAACGCTCTAGATCGCTAGGGTTTCACTCAGGGGTCTAGTAGCCACAATTGGTGTCTATAAGCCCCTTTAAATAGGCCTCAAACCCCGGGGATTAGGGCTTCATTAAACAGCGTGGACTCACCGAGTCCACTATTCGACTCGCCGAGTCCGGTCATTAATCCGGATGGAATTCGCGACTCTACTCGGCGAGTCTAAGCATCAACTCGTCGAGTCTCTCCAAAATCTTCAAAATAAAATGAATAAATAATGTACCTGGAAATCCGAATGTTACAATTCTCCCCCACTAGTATCAGACTTCGTCATCAAAGTCTCTTTTCACAAATAACTCTGGATACTGCTCGCGCATCTCAAACTCCGACTCCCAGGTCATCTCGGAACCCTTCCGATGTTGCCACTGGACCTGAACCAATCGCACCTCCTTGTTTCTCA
Organism: Lactuca sativa; assembly: GCF_002870075.4. Classification (NCBI taxonomy): domain Eukaryota; kingdom Viridiplantae; phylum Streptophyta; class Magnoliopsida; order Asterales; family Asteraceae; genus Lactuca; species Lactuca sativa. Next base: position 200,274,764 of record NC_056628.2, on the reverse strand, counting down.
AAGTCTTGATCCTTCTATCTCGAATCGCGATCGGCCTATCAACATAGTTCAAGCTCGCATCCACATGAATGTCCTCTAATGGAACCACTGCCGACTCATCAGCGATGCACTTCCTTAGCTGAGACACGTGGAAGGTATCGTGAATCTGACTCAACTCCACAGGTAGCTCCAAACGGTACGCTACCCTACCCACCCTGGCGGTCACCCTGAAAGGACCAATATACCGAGGGCCCAACTTGCCTCTCTTCCTGAATCGGATCACTCCTTTCTAAGGAGATACCTTCAGGAGTACGAAATCACCAACTTGGAACTCGAGCTCTGAGTGACGCCTGTCTGCGTAGCTCTTCTGACGACTCCGAGCCGTCAGTAACCTCTGCCTGACCTGCTAAATCTGCTCAGTCGTCTGAAGTACTATCTCGGTACTACCCATCACACGCTGACCGACCTCACCCCAGCAAATGGGAGTCCAACACCTCCTCCCATACAACAGCTCAAAGGGTGGCATATCGATGCTCGAATGATGGCTGTTGTTATAGGAAAACTCAGCCAAAGGCAAAAATGTGTCCCAACTCCCTCCGAAGTCCAGTACACATGCCCGAAGCATGTCCTCGAGCGTCTGAATCGTCCGCTCGCTCTGCCCGGCGGTCTGTGGGTGGTATGCGGTGCTAAAATGCAGCCTCGTGCCCAACTCCTCATGAAACTTCTTCCAGAACCTAGAAGTGAAACGCACATCTCGATCTGAGACAATCGAGATCGGCACTCGATGTCGTGATACCACCTCTTCCACGTACAACCTTGCCAACCTCTCTACGGAAGTGCTCTCACTGATAGCAAGGAAATGAGCGCTCTTCGTCAACCTGTCTACAATCACCCAAATTGCATCGACGCCCCTAGCAGTCCTCGGTAATTTGGTGATAAAATCCATGGTAATATGTTCCCACTTCCACTCGGGAACCTCCAACGATTGCAACTTACCATGCGGTCTTTGGTGCTCGGCCTTAACCCTGCGACAGGTCAAGCACCTCTCAACGAACCATGCAACATCCCTCTTCATACAGGGCCACCAATACTCTCTCTTCAGGTCCAAATACATCTTAGTGGCCCCGGGATGGATCAAAAACTTCGATCTATGCGCCTCCTCCATCAAGATGGTACGCGTTCCGCCCACAAACGGCACCAAATTTCGACCCTGAAAGGTCATAAGCCCTCGGCTATCGGTGACGAACTCCGATACCTGCCCGATAACTCGCTCCATCTTATGGTTCTCTGGTCTCACGGCCTTATCCTGGGCCCCTCGAATGACGTCAAGCACTGGGGTCATCACAATCAGCCTCATACAAAGATCTCGTATCGGGGCGCCCTCCGCCCTACGACTCAGGGCATAAGCTACAACGTTAGCCTTGCCCGGGTGGTACAGGATCTCACAATCGTAATCCTTTACCACATCCAACCATATCCTCTATCGCATGTTCATATTGGGCTGATCCATCAAATACTTCAGGCTCTTGTGGTCCGTGTATATGGTACACCAAACCCTATATGGTACACTGAACCCCATACAGGTAGTGACGCCAGATCTTGAGGGCGAACACCACTGCCCCCAACTCCAGATCGTGGGTGGGATACCTCATTTCATGAGGCTTCAACTACCTCGATGCGTATGCTATCACATGCCCTCTCTGCATAAGCATTGCTCCCAACCCCGATATCGACGCGTCACAATACACTACAAAGTCCTCCATCCCCTCCATAAGGGCTAACACCGGGGCTTCGTATAGTCTTTGGCGAAGTGTCTCGAAGGAGGCCTGCTACTCTGGGCCCCATGAAAAAGCAACACCCTTCCGGGTCAACTTGGTGAGTGGCACGACGATCTTAGAGAAATCCCTGATGAATCTCCTATAATAGCCAGCCAACCCTAGGAAACTCTTGATCTCGGTGGGGGATCTCAGCACCTCCCAACTCATCACTGCCTCAATCTTGGCCGGATCGACCAATATCCCATTCTGGTTAACGAGGTGCCTAAGGAACTGGACCTCCCGTAACCAGAAATCACACTTGGAGAATTTGGCGTAAAGCCTCTCCGATCTCAGAACTCCAAGTATCTCCCTCAAGTGCTCCTCATGTTGCTCTCTGGATTTCGAATACACCAATATATCGTCGATGAACACGATCACCGAGCGGTCCAACATCGGCCTGCACACCCTGTTCATGAGATCCATGAACGTCGTCGGTGCATTGGTGAGCCCGAAAGGCATCACCACGAACTCATAATGCCCATAACGAGTCCTGAATGTTGTCTTCTCGATATCCTCATCTCGCACCCTCATCTGATGATATCCAGACCTCAAGTCAATCTTGGAGAACCAAGATGCTCCCTGCAATTGATCGAACAAATCGTCGATCCTCGGCAACGGGTAACGGTTCTTGACCGTCAACTTGTTCAACTCCCGGTAATCAATGCACATCCGGTGTGAACCATCATTTTTCTTGACAAAGAGGATAGGCGCTCCCCACGACGAACTGCTCGGCCGAATAAACCCCTTCCCCAGCAGCTCCTGAAGCTGCGAGGATAACTCCTGCATCTCTGGAGGTGCAAGGCGGTGGGGCGCCTTGGCGATAGGTGTTGCCCCCGGAACCAAATCGATACGAAACTCTACATGCCTATCAGGAGGCACGTCCGACAACTCCTCCGGGAACTCTCGCACTATCGGAACCTCCTCAACTGTCCTCGGCCTCCCTGAATCAACCCTCGTATCCATCACATACGCCACAAACCCACTACAGCCCTGCTGTAGACTCTGCCTCGCTCTAGCGGCCGAACAAAATGCTGACCCAGAACGTGTACCCTCGCCGCACACTGTAAGAACTCCCCCACTAGGGTCTCGTATGGTCACCAACTGTCTCTCGCAGTAGATGACCGCTCCAAATTTACTCAACCAATCCATGCCCACGATGACACAGACATCTCCCATCGCAATAGGAACTAAATCAATCGGAAACTCAACGTCGAAAATCTCGAGTACACATCCTCGGATCACCTCGGTGGCATACACCGCCCTCTCGTCAGCTATGGAAACTCTCAGAGGTTGACTTAACGCCTCTCGACTAATACTGATGTGCTGACTGAAAGCCAAATATACAAAAGACCGACTCGCACCCGAGTCAAATAACACCAAAGCAGGTACAGAACTCACAAGAAAAGTACATACGCATAACATAATATAAACACAATATCTCAAACATCAAAATAAATACATGAAAGAATACATACCAGCCACGACATCGGGCGCTGCGCGGACCTCCTCCGCGGTCAACTGAAAGGCTCTCCCTCGTGCCTTCGGTGCCTCGGCCTTCATTGGCCGGCTCTCAGTAGCTCTGATAGCAGCAGGGGCAGATCCTTGAGATGCTCCTTGAGTTGTCCCTCGCAACTGTGGACACTCTGTTTTCCGGTGTCCGGTCTGGTTGCAGTGAAAGCATACTGCAAACCCCTTGGGGAAATCCTTGGCCATATGCCCCTCCTTGCCACATTTTTAGCAAGACCCCGCTCTGCACACCCCATCGTGGCTCTTTCCGCACTTGCCACAAGTGCGACCCCTCTGACTCCTAGATATCGAATCAGCGGGCTTGGCCCGCTTGGCTGCCGGCTGAGTCTGCGCCAATCGCCGATCCCTCCCCTGTGACTCAGCCTCCTCTCTAGCCTGAGTCTCCAGCTCTATCTCCCTCTTCCGGGCATTTTCCTGAAGCTCAACAAATTTCTGATACGTCGATTTCGCCACAAACTCCCGTATATCCCTCCTCAAAATGCTTAGATATCAGCTCATACATGCCTGTTCGGAGGACACGTGCTCTAGGCAGAACATCGCCTGCTCATGGAACATCCTCGTAATCTCTGTAACAGACTCAGTACCCTGCTTGAGGGTCAGAAACTCCTGGGCCAAACGCTCCCTCTCCACCTGGGGAACGTACTCATCTCGGAACATAGCAGTAAACCTCTCCCAGGTCACTGCGGCAAGCTCAGCAGGCGAATAATGCGCCGTCACTAACTTCCACCAGTCCTTCGCTCCCAAGCGAAGCTGGTTCAACGCGAACCGGACTGTCAAATGACCAGGAGATGAGCAAGTGAAGAAACACCTCTCAATGTCTGAGATCCACCTCATAGCTGCAATCGAGTCATGGGTCCCATCAAACTCGGTGGTTTTGTGTTGCTGAACTCCCGGAACAGCAACCCATCACCACCCTGCGGTCTAGCCGCAACTACAATTACAGTGGCCGCAAAACAACATCAGAAAGAGCAGCATATCTCTCGTCAAATGTCTCTATCAGGGTGGTCTTGATAGACCCGAACATCTCTGGAATCTCAGCGCGGATGGCAGCAGCCACCTTGTCATGAATCATCTGGCGGAGCTCCTCGTTGCTCACACCCCCCTCACTAGTCCCTGGCCTGTGGCGTTTCCCCACCATGATGTCTCTCTGAAATACAACACAAGATATCAGAGACTCGCTCAGGTGTACACACACTCGATATCCCAATCCTACTTGATCTCTAGTACTCTAAGGATTCTTACTTGGGTTGCGCACTGACCCGGTGCCTTCGGTAGTACGGGCCCAATACTACCGTCCACACCGCATCAACATTCACCCCAAGTCCTCCTCCCAGAGTCCCAAATCCCAAGTACTATACTCTCTTAAATCATATGATACTCACTAGAAGATCTCTCATAAACTCCTCGTTGCTATCTAAACACTCTCAATCATCCCTAGCAACAAAACTCCTAGACTAAGGCATCATATATCATGTCACTCTAGTCCTAATAAGAATACCTAGTCTACTCTAGCATGCATAATATAGCTCATCATATAACATAATATATCTTATAACACTTATTTCAAGGGTATTTTGGGAAATCACCGTTCGGGCGCTGGCTGATCGTACACACGGCTCTACTCTGTTTGTCTCAAAACTCTTTTTACTCTTTTTAAAATTGTTTTGTTGTCAAAATTTTTCTCAAATCCTCAGTTTGAGTTCAGATACACTCGAAGATGCATCCGAATCTCTCAAACCAAGGCTCTGATACCAACTTGTAACACCGTAAAAATTAAAACAATTTTTCACATTTCAAAACACATTTTTCATTCACATTTATTAATAAAATCTCATTGTATCATATCTATGTTCCACAAAATATTTCCCAAGATCAAAATACATAAAATTCCATGTGTGTGTGTACGAATCATGTCGGCGCCTTCCCACGATCATCACTGGTACCTGAAACACATAACACATAACACTATAAGCATAAAAGCTTAGTGACTTCCCCAAAATACCACTCTAGACATATTAGCCACTCCAGGCTATAGCTCTGCTGACCCTCTGGTCAGTGTGTCTCAGTGGGACCCTCCAGTCCCAACTCTCTGTGTGCTCTCTAGCCTTAACTCTATGGACCCACTGGTCCTATCTTTGGAAACTATGAACCATGCATATCACGTATCACAATAACACATAAATAGCATATAGATACACTGTCACATAACTCAACAGCACACTAACACATAACTCTGTTACCACTCTAGGTAAAGTATAGCGAGAAGACTCACCTCGGATGCCTTCTATGTATGCCTTTGTGGTCGTTAACGAGAGCAATCGGCAGACCGTATGCAATGCATAATGCCCGTACGGTTGTTCGATTCTATCTTTTTTTCTTGTTATTATTTTATCTTTGTTTTCTGTCTCGGTAAATTTCTGACTCGGTAGAAATATGGGCTAGCCTCCGTCTAATCACATAAAGTAAATACTCTTATAAATATAACTCTCGAGACTAGACTCAACCCTCTCTTGGCATCCTCAGAGGGTAGAAGACCATTTTACCCCTCTCTAGACACAAAGACCCCATTGTTGACCAAACCCTCAAAGTCAGCAAATTCAACGGTCAAACTTTGACCCGACTCGCCGAGTACACTTGGGTGACTCGGCGAGTCTACGCGTGTCCACTAACCCTCTGGACTCGCATGACACGTCGATTCTTTCCCCCTGCTCGACGGGTTACACCTGGCATGAATCGCGGGACCACCCCGACTCAACTCGCCGAGTCCCAATATGAACTCGGCGAGCTCCGCCTTAAACTCCAGTCCTCTAATTCCCTCTGACTCACCGAGTCATTCCCCCAACTCGGCAAGTAATCACTGAGTGAACTATGGGGAAACCCTAACCCTACTCGTCGAGTCTGTTCTTGGTACTCGGCGAGTTCCTGCCATGCTCGAGCTCAAATGACCTCCTGAGGTCAGATCCGTTCCTCTAACTCATAGATCTGGCCTCCTTAAGCAATATAAACACGTAAAGTTTGGATCTTGATGCCCATGCAAAGACCCAATGGCTCTATTTGAAGAAATGTCCTCAATATGTCACCATAACCCCATATCACCCCATAAAGATTAAGGGGTTTAGGTCTCTGGACCTCTTTGGATCCAGATCCGAATCCTCAACACAAGAAGGGACCAATTGCACCATCATTCATACTCTAAAGGATTAACACCCAAAAGTGAAGAAGGATCGAATATATACCTCAATATGAAGTCCTTAAGCTCTGAAATCCGCAGAATAACACCCTCTTCAGCTTCCTCTTGCCTTGGTCACCTTCTTCTTGCAAAAACACCCACACAAGGATAAAAAATGGACTCTTCTTCTTCACAAACGTTCTAGATCGCTAGGTTTTCACTCAGGGGTCTGGTAGCCGCAATTGGTGGCTATAAGCCCCTTTAAATAGGCCTCAAACCCCGGGGATTAGGGTTTCATTAAACAGCATGGACTCGCCGAGTCCATTATTCGACTCGCCGAGTCCGGTCATTAATCCGGATGGAATTCGCGACTCTACTCGACGAGTCTAAGCATCAACTTGCCGAGTCTCTCCACAATCTCCAAAATAAAATGAATAAATAATGTACCTGGAAATCCGGATGTTACACAAATATTTTAGTGAATTTGCATCTTTGGTCCCTGTAGACAAAATGACATAATTGGTCCTTGTGTTTCAAGTAGACAAAATGACAAAAATAGTCCATATGTGAGAAAAAATACATAAATTCTCCATGAGTAACAAATTTACATAAACGATCTTCATCTAAGATAAATTACATAAACTTTCCCTCTATATGAAACATACGAAGTTAAAGAAATTGTACATGTGGAAGAGAACGTTACAAAAATGGACCAAGTGTAACAAAGTTATAGAAATAATGCATGTGTAATTAAAAATTTCATAATTTGTTCATTTATGTAAGACAAAAATAAAGAAATGGTATGTGTAAAAAAACTACATAAATGATCCCTTTTGTACAGCCAGTTTGCTTAAAACCATCGTTTTTTTATGTAATTGACTATGTTGATTGAGTGATTATGATTTTTGAAAAATTGAAGGTTAACCTCTAATGTAACGAATGTAAATTGTATTTTCTATTTATTGTGTCATTTTATTATCTATACATTTGTCAAATCAAGTATAAATGAAGAGTATTTAATTAGTGTGTGAAAACACAACCATATAAGAATAAAAGATAAATCAAAGGGTTTTCACTATCAAGTTTGATATTTAAAGGTATAATATCATTATATTCTTTTCTATAACTTGCAAGTTTATTCATGATTCATGAACCCAAATTTTAGCAATAGCATTGCATGTATAAATTAAAGTGTGATAATTGTAGTTTAAGTATTTTTAACCATGGAACAAGTCAAGATTTCAAGATCAAAACATATGTAAATTTTTTATTTTTGTAGCGCTCGTTTCCCGAGTCCCGATATGTATCTATTTATCTTTTTTTTTTTATAATAATAATAATAATAATGATAATAATAATAATAATAATAATATGGAATATTTGTCCTGGTGTTAGATTGTAATTACCATAAACTGGTTTTGTCATATAAATTTTGATTCAGTGTAGAAATCATCATCAAACCAAACCCCGGGGACCATATTAACCAACTTTCGAAACCTGTGTTGTCTTCTTCTCATTAAATAGACACAACACACATGTTGTTGTCTTCCTCATTTAAGGTATGCAATTTGAGATTTTCAGGAAAGTTTATTGATTTCCCCCCTAAGTAGACCCTCGTACGTTGTATGCCTAACACCATCCCTAAAGTGCTTCGCTCTTGGTAGAATAATGAGAGAGAGAAAAAAAGATCGACGAATAAGGAATTTCGAGTCGTTACAATCCTCCACTCCTTAAGAGGATTCTGTCTCGGAATCATATATTGACACAAACAAATGAGGACAACAAGGCTTCATGTCTTCTTAACCCTCGTAGGTCATTTATGGCTTGTGCTTGTTCTTTCATTGGAATTTAACGACTTTGACTCGTTCTTCCATTGGATGTACATTGTATTAGAAAGTCGAGTGATACAATATGCATATGTATACATGGTTATGTTACAAAACTATTATGTTGGTAATTGGGTTTAGGTTATGAGTTTACAAATTTCGGACACGAAGATCAGGGATGCACATGAAAACCATATTTAAACAAAAAAATGATCTAACTTGAAAACCATATTTGACCAAACCAAATCAGATTAATTTGAGCAGTTAGATTATGCGCATATCAACATCCTATAGACAGTTAAATTTAACGCCATATCAGATCCTAGATTTACCTAAATTCGAATCAAAATCCACCTTAAAATATAGTCTAAGCCATCCCAAATAAAATCAAATAGTTTCAAATATGGATTAGGGCTAGATCCAAATCCGCCCTAAAATCCACTCCAAATCGGATTGGACTTCTTATGATGTAATTAAAGTTGAATTATATTTGTATTCAGATTCAGATCAAATCAAATTTGGCTTTTGTGCATCTTTACCGGACATGGACCAAGCATTGGGCTCAGTTGTGTATACGTGTCAGGTTATCATCTCCGATAAATGTATTACAGGTTATCATCTACTACAATTACTTTGGTCCTCGTGATTTGATTATCTATAACAATATTACAATTAAACCAAAGTTATTGATTAATTTGTCACAACAATCAATATAATATTTTATTATGTGAAAAACTAGGTCTTATGTATGTAAAACTCAAGTCTGATCCTGGAGATATCATGAGTCACGAGAACTTCATCTTATATAATACATGTATATGTAGTTCTCTCATATAGATCGTCATTTAAAAAAAAAGAACATAACCACATACAATACTAATTATAAAATCGTTTTCAATGTTATATATAACCATATAAAAATATCATACTAGAAAAAACGTTTTTGAAACTTTTGGTCCCTCAAAAAATTAAGTGGAACTTGCAAACTAGATAATTAGACTTTAAAAGAAAAAATAAATTTTAAGTCGTAAAAGCGTAAAAAGTTATACATTATACATTTAGGTGAGCATTTAGACTTTTGGACCGGACCAAACCATTTTTTGGACCCCCACGCCGGTTCTCGGTTCTAGGATTTGAGCAAAACCATTATGATCCAATGAGTTATAGGTAAAAACCGGTTTTGGACCGGTGTATTTAAAAAAAATGTATTCTATGAAATTATTTAAACAAGCATATCTCATTCATTTTAAGTCGGATTAACATGCAGTTTTTTCCAAACATGTAACTTAGAGTTTATAGATGATTTTAGACTATAATTTTGTTGTTTTTTGTGTTATATACGATGAGTTACAATCTTTCAAATATGAGATATCAAAACTGAAATATTTCAACTTTTCAGCAAAAAATTAACCTTTTGTATTTTGTGAAATTGTTTAAACAAGCATATCTCATTTGTTTTAAATCAGATTGACATGCGTTTTTTTACAAAGTGTAGTTTAGAGTTTGTAGATGATTTTAGACTATTATTTTGTTGTTTTTGGTATTATATTCGACGAGTCACAATCATTCAAAGATGAGATATGAAAGCTAGAATATTTCAGTTTTTTAGCAAGAAATTTAAACTTTTGTATTATTTGAAATTCTTTAAACAATAATATCTCATTCGTTTTAAGTGATTAACATGCAGTTTTTCTCAACATGTAATTTAGAGTTTGTAGATGATTTTAGACTATAATTTTGTTGTTTTTGGTGTTATATTCAATGAGTTACAATCCTTCAAAGATATGATATCAAAGTTCAAATATTTTAGCTTTTCAACAAGAAATTTAAACTTTTGTATTTTGTGAAATTCTTTAAACATGCATAAGTCGAATTGACATGCAGTTTTTTCCAAAGTGTAATTTAGAGTTTGTAGATGAGTTTAGACTATAACTTTGTTGTTTTTTATGTTATATTCAATGAGTTACAATCCTTTTAAACAAATGGTATAAAGTATAAACAATCAAACTTTGACTAATACAAATTGCACAAGAAACAAAAACATATTCATTTTTAGGAGTTGTATTGTATCAAACCCCAAAAAATATTCATTTTAACGAGTTGTAACATATCAAACTCAACAACATATTCGTTTTAACGAGTTGTATCAAACCTAAAAACACGTTTTAACAAGGTGTACCGTATGCATGTAAAGTTGTACCGGTCCAAATGAGTCCAAGACCGAAAAACCCGGACCTGCACCCGGTAAGTTTCATCTGATCCGCGGTCCATAATATTCTCCAAAATCGTCCGATGCAAAAGTTGGTCCAGTCTGATTTGGTCCCATCTAAATGCTCACCTTTATACATATCTTATAAAATTAACTATTGAAGTATATAATTTTGAAACGAATATCAAAGAAAAAACCTATTCGATCCGATTAAAATCTGCCCAAACCCAAGTTAAGATTTAATAGGTTTAGTTATTAATTCTTCTGGCCCATTAGCCAATAACCGGCCCGTTGAAAAACCCTAAAACACATGAGTGAGATATGTATATAGTGTTCTTCATTTTCTAGGGTTCCCTTGCCTCCAAAATCTCCTAAAAGTCTTCAGTTCTCTGCAGCAGAGTAAGAATCAAGAGGGAAGATGAAGACTATTTTGTCATCGGAGACCATGGACATCCCGGAGGGTCTGGAGATCAAAATCAAGGCCAAGGTTATCGAGGTTAAAGGGCCAAGAGGAACCCTCACTCGCAATTTCAAGCATCTTAACCTTGATTTCCAGCTTATCACCGATGAAGAATCCGGAAAACAGAAGCTGAAGGTTGATGCTTGGTTTGGATCTCGGAAGACCACCGCATCCATCCGTACTGCCCTCAGTCACGTCAATAATCTTATCATCGGCGTCACTCAAGGGTTCCGGTACAAGATGCGATTTGTTTATGCTCATTTTCCTATCAACGCTAGCATCACTAACAGCAACACCGCTATTGAGATCCGTAACTTTTTAGGGGAAAAGAAGGTTAGCACATTTTCCTCTAATACTTATGATTATTACTTTCACCCCTTTCAGTCGTGTTTTGTTGTATCCTCATTAATCATGCTTAACTATTCTCTGCTATTTACTATGATTACTATGTTTTATTAATATAATGTTGGCATTCGAATGCCGCTTTTTCAGCGTACACTTTCCATTTCTTATCAAACGATTCTGATCGCCCTTTTTACAATCCATCTTGTGCTTTTCGAAATATAAATTTTTGTTTTTGTATACAATTTTAGAAACTGAAACTAACATTCATGTAATGTGACATATTATTGGATCCTGGACCGTTTTAGTATCGAATTATGAATTCATGAACTTTGTATGCAATTAAACGCTACTTTTTTTCTTGATGCTTAGTTGTGTTATAACTATTTGTGGCTGATTAACAGGTGAGGAAAGTCGACATGCTTGATGGGGTGACTGTAGTTAGATCCGAGAAAGTTAAGGACGAACTTATACTCGATGGAAATGACATTGAGCTTGTTTCTCGATCTTGTGCTTTGATAAACCAGGTAACCCTTGTTATTATTATGAGATGTTTTTGGATACAAATTTTAGTAAACACATTATAATTTTTTTTTATCAAAACCCACATGTTATTTGAATTATTGGTTCATGTAAATCACTTGCATTTATTGTTAAATGCAAGATTTAGTAGCATCGTTCTTTCATTTCATTCTATTTAAATCAATTGATTTTTTGAAAGTTGAAAAAACAATGTTTTTAGTAATAGAAAGAAATGAAAGTTTTGAGAATTTATTTTGTTGATTTGCAGAAATGTCATGTGAAGAACAAAGATATCCGTAAGTTTCTTGATGGTATTTATGTGAGTGACAAGGCGAAAATACAAGAGGAAGAATGAGAGTTTTGTTAAGCATTTTCTTGTTTACTTTTAAGGATGTTTTTAGGATTGTTTTTATTGAACTTTTTTTTTTTTGAGTTGAGTTGCAAGTTTTGTTTTCAACTTGTTCTTATTCATGTTATATTTTTAGTTCTTGCTTGCTTTTTATAATGTTTGCGAAATTCTTGAAAGGAAATATCAAGTTAATTAGTTGACTTTGTTGCATTGTATTGTTTAAACATGTTTGAACCAAAGTTTAACACAAATGTATATCAGCGAATGAATTCTCAAAACTTGAAATTGGATTTGTAAATCCAAACACAATCAATCTTGCTTTGCAATGTCACGGAATGGAATCAAACTTGCTTTATGTTCGATATAGTTTTGATTTCAAGAATCCAAAAAAAATATAGGTTTCTGCATGTTTATTTGATTTAGGAAAATGATTTTTAGGTTTGTTTGATCCATGTCAAAATCACTTTTTGAAGATTTTGTTAATTATTAGTTTATAATCCATTGGAACTATGGTTCTAATAGAAAAACTTAAAATTATTAATTAATTGTTTTAAATAAGTTATTTTAAATAAATTACTCCATCCGGTCCCATGTCCACGGACAAAAAAATTGTTAATTACCATTAATTTTATATAATAAAATGATAGTTTTGTCTTTATTTTGTATTTAATGTTCCATTAAATACTTAGTTGTTAAATAATAATGAGGGGTATTTTGGTAAAAACATATTTATTTTTAGAAGTGGACTATTATTTTAAGACAAATCAAAAAGGAAAGATTGACTATAATTTTGGGCGGATGAAAATATTAATTAAGAGATGTTTTATATTTAATCAATGTCAAACTTCTTAGAATGATAGTGTATGTGTGTGTAACCGATTTTGGTCATGAGGGGTTCCTTTTACAGCGATATGTTGATCATGAGGGGTTCCTTTTACAGCGATAGGGATACATCTTTGCAAATCCTAATGACATTTCATATTATTTAGGTTCCATGGGTTAAAACCTCCATTGACTATCCATGAAATATCTCATAATACAAAAGTAAGGGTATTTTGGGAAATCACCGTTCGAGCTCTGGCTGATTGTACACACTGCTCTTCCTCCCTTTTTTTAACTAATACGAAAACGACCCGATTAAAAAACGACAAACACGACACAACAAAGATAACATGATAAAAATTAATGTATTTTATTAATATTTATTTATACATAACACGACAAAAAATGTTAAATTGTGTCTCAGTTTCGTGTGAAATTTTGAACACGACACGACGTCGTGTTTTTTACACCTGACACGGACACGAATTTGAATTTGAATTTCATCTCAATTTCGTTTCGTGTATTTTTGTCGTGTCGTGTCGTGTCATCAATTGTCACCCCTAGAAACTCTTGTTCGCTCTAGCAAAATCATTTCTTTGAAATTTTTTCTCAAATCCTCAGTTTGAGTTACCCGAAGGTGCATCCGAATCCCTCAAACCAAGGCTCTGATACCAACTTGTAATACCGTAAATTTTCAACAAAATTTTCATTTAAAAATCGCATACTTTTCATAACATATTGTATAAAAATCTCGTTTGTTCAATTTATAAAGCACAACTCCATTAATAATCCAGGATCCTCATAACTCTTTCTTTGGTGTGTACAATCAAACCGGTGCCGTCCCGTGATCCTGAGAAACCTGAAACACGTAACACATACACGATAAGCACAAAGCTTAGTGAGTTCCCCAAAATACCGCATACAACAAATTCGCCACTCAAGGCTACACTCTGTAAGACCCTCCGGTCAATGTGTCTCATCGGAACCCTCCAATCCCATAGCTCGTTAGACCTTCTGGTCCGGTCTAGCTCGTTGGACCCTCTAGCCTCATAAATCGTTGGACCCTCTGGTCCGGTCTGTAAAGCTCCGCATGGCATAAATCACAAAGAAATAATGAACAACATAAAACATAAGGCAGGATAACATAATACTCAATGTAAGCACATAAGACCTTCCGGTCACACATAACTACCACTCAAGGTAAAAGTATAGTGAGAAGACTCACCTGACAAGCACCAAGTAAAGACCTCGCTCCCGAATCTCAAACTAGCCTCCGCCTAGCACAAGGAATAAATATCTCTAAGTGATACTCTAATCACAACTCTAATGATCGAATGCTATTCTTTCTCTCATTAACTCTTTTGAAGTGGATAAAAGACCATTTTACCCCTCCATGGTCTCTACTACTCATGTTGACCAAAACCCCAAAATCAACAAAAGTCAAACTCAAGTCAACAACCCATGTTTGACCCGACTCGCCGAGTGCACCCTTGCGACTCGTCGAGTCCACTTATTTTCCTTAGAAGTCTCGTGACAGTCCAGCTCAACTCGTCGAGCTATCGCATAATTCAGCTCTTCGGGACAAACCCTAACTAACTCGTCGAGTCGGCTCATCGACTCGGCGAGTTCATTCAGACGATTTCAATCAGATCTATTACTCCAAACAATAGATATAATATCCCAAGGCTCAATAATCACGTAAAGCTTCGATCTTTACGTTCATACATGAGGCTATAGCTCCAAAATGCTAATATATGCATTTCATGAGGGATTTAGCTCGTCAACCCTCATTTGAACAACTAAAGCTGGGACACCTAGACTCTAAGGACCTTAGGAGGTCCAGATTTGAGGTTTTCAACCTCAACCCATGTCTCATTCAACTGATATATTCAAATTGATGGAAGCAAAGCCCTAAAACTCCCAAAATGAGATCTAGCACAAGGAATGATCAAGATGAGGACTTTGTACCTTCTTTTAGCAGCTGAAACACTCAATACCACAGATCCACTGCCTTCCTTTGTTCCCCGTCATGAAGCTCTTCATCCTTCTTCATAGAAATGCACCAAGATTGCCCAAAATGAATACACACTCACTTCACCAAGGTTAGAATGGTTTAAGGGTTTCTCTCAGGCTCTCAAGGGAAAGTGTGGCTGCAAGTGAAGGCCATAAGGGCCTTTAAATAGGTCACTACCTACTCGGCAAGTCCCTCCTCTAACTCGTCGAGTCCACTCATTAAATTCGCACGATCAACTCGACTCGACTCGGCGAGTTGGTCCCTCAACTCGTCGAGTCCCACCTTCAATCCCAAGATTAACATACACAATAATGTCTCTGAAAATCCGGATGTTACATTACTAATCCTTTAATTTGTGATTTAGGCAGCTTTGGCCCTTACGTGGGGGTACCTGTATGGCACGTTGGGCGTAAGGGGGTGTAAGGTGGAACGACGACATTTTAGGACTAAGTTGGGCATATTTTGAGTACAAAGGGCGTACTCCGTCCGGACATGAACCCTAATCCTTAGGATTTGGACCCTATATATTGAATATGATGTCCCATTTCTAGCCTCCATCCCTAGAAACGTCCCTCTTTCAAACCCTAGCCCCATTGCTGCATTCTGAAGCTTGAGCGTGTGTTTTTGTGTGCTTCAAATGAAGAAGAAGGTGGTGGTGAATCTTAGGAGCTAGAAGCAATCTTGGATGTGTGAGTCTTGCATCATCCTCAACCTCCAAAAGGTATAAAATTCATACCTTGGTGGTTAACTTGATAAATCTTATTATAGGATGATAATATGAGCTTTTGTCCCCAAGTTATGACTTTCTTGTGCATAGCACGCTATATAACGTATGGGTTGTCCTTTTGGACGTTGTTACATGTCTTGAGTCATAAAAATGTGAACTTGGCCTCTTGGTTTCACTCATGCAAGTTATAAAGAGCTTTAGTGATTAAGAATAGTTGGGGTTTTGTTGTTGGGTTTGATTTAGAGATGTAGAACCATAAAGTTGGAAATTCTATGGGTTAGAGTGTCATTGGGAGTAGATTTGAGACATGAATAAAGTGGCTTAAGGGAATAAGACCTTAAAAGTTGGATCGCTAAGACGATGTATACGTTGGGCGTACGTTGAGTGTACGCTGCATGAGGCCTGATTTAGATTGTGAGTACGTCGGGCGTACGTGCCAAGTAGGATGAGCGTACTCGGTCTGGGTTGACCAAGTTTGACTTTGTGGACTTTTGGAGTATTTCAGATTATCAGTATGTGATTGGGTCCTGGTTTATTATTTAGGCTTGTGATAGAGCCGGTATGAGTAGCAAAGAATCTGTGGGGGCGTCCTTTTGATTGTGAGGTGAGTTTTCCTCACTATACTTGTGTGTCGAAGGCACCAATGCCGACCCAGTAGTTTATGTATCCTGGTTTAGGATGTTGCTATGTTGTAGTGAGCTGTTAAGATCTGCATGTTTATCTGTTTATCTATTATGAATATGTCGACATAGTATGGTTGGGTTGAGGTCGTATTGCTTTGTGCGGTAGCTAACATACTCGAGAGCAAGCCAAACATAAGATGTGGATTTTGGGTTTTGGGCTACCTTGATTACTGAAATACATATTTGAAACAATGGTTTTGTAAACATTATGGTTTTGGATTGTTAATTTTAAAAATTAATAATTGTTGCGATTTTTGGGATGTTACACTTGCATTGTATGTTGGGCTAGGCCCATTGGTTAGGAAGGGCTAGACCCATTATTGTGGGCTGGGCCCAATGTGAGGGACATGCCCAAGGATATGCATGCTATGTGGTATTTTGGGGAACTCACTAAGCTTTGTGATTACGATTTTTATGGTTATGGTTTCAGGTACTTCCAAATCGAAAGGGAAGGGCCCAACTTGATCGCAGCGCATCCACCCATGTTTTTGCATTTTATGATTTTTGGAATTGTACTCTGATAATTATTTTACTTGACGTACTTCTAAATGGTTGATAAGAATAAATGATGTTTTGTGTTGAATTAAAAATGAAAATTTCTACCTTATGATTTTTAGGATGTTTCACTCTCATTAGCGAAGCGCTGAAATTTTTGAAAGGATCCTTAAGAAAAGGATCAAGCATTGGATTTACTATCGTCATTTTCCAAACTATTCATCAATCAGTAAGTTACACTTTCTCATAAGTATAACTTAATTCGAGTATACCCATCATCGTTATTATGAACCCATGCATTAGATTAGTCATTAATCTCAATTATTATAATGATTGATCAACTTATGAGAGTGGTATTTAGGATAAACATGTTGGTCTGGTTGTTGGATTTTAGAAAGACTATATACCGAAATGATCCTGCCTCCCGACTGTATTGATTGCCAACACAACCTTAATCACAGTTGACAGTTTATTAACTCCAACAAATCCACTCAAAGTAGGAAAAACTCCCAATGCTGCAAATACAACCCAATACCAACGGTAGAATTCCAAATATCGGAGATTTAACGGTCTGAAACCCTTGAAATCATACTCTAAGACTGATGATCAATCTCCTGATAAACCTATCCTCTAGTCCTTATTACTAGAAACACCGTCATATAGTGCTGAAATGAGCACCCGACACATTCGGACCATAACTACCAGACTAATCTCTGCTTTGGAAATTCATGACTATAAGATCTCAGTTGTACACCTGACTTCTCGACAAATAATCGAAACACACTGCTCCTACAAGCCTAATAATGGACGAACCAAAAGCTCCCGTCATGCCTAGACTTCATCCCAGCTCAGGTGCGCAACCACCTGATAGATCATCAAAGAAAAACACTACAAACGTCATCACTGACAACTTAATTCACATGAAACCATTCTCATCGATGTGCGTAAAATATCCTACAAATGCGTAAACAACCATAACTTTTCCAACAAGTAAATATCCTACAAATGCTCGACCCAAATCTACCGGCCACTAAGCCACAAGTAGTAATATCATATTGCTCTAACTCCCACCTATGCCAAAAGACTAACGAATTAGAAGTGACATTCCCCTTCCCCAATCTTGCCACCATGGTCTCTAGTGATGAAGATGAGTAATCTCGCCATCCATGTTCCAATTTATTGTCTCCACGATTCGTTTGTGATTTCCTTGAGCTAACCAGAAATACACACAATTATATCGAACGAGAAAAAGACTACTCTTGGTTGAAAGTCGCTCATCTTAGTTGCGTCGTCTACAAAAAATTACATTCTCTTATTCTAATCTATAAGGGGATCATGTCGGTTGTCACAATAATGATGAGATCAATTCTGTTTGAATAATATAAACAATTATAACTTAAAGATAAAAATCGATAATAACTTTATAAATCTTAAACCAAAGGACTCTAAGGATAAAAACCATAGCAAAACCTATTATAAAAACATCTTTCAAAAAGTTATTTTTGGTGACTCGAAAAAAATAAAGATACCTCATGGAACATTTTTTAAGTTTTACTAAAATAAATAAAAGTATGGTACGTTTTTATCTATTTTGGCAACCATAGGGATTAAAAGGAGAGTTTAAAAAGGTAAAGGACTTAAAGTGAATGTTTGTTACACCATCATGGACTAGTTTGGTAAAAGAGGGTTTCATTCCCATTTCTTAATTTCACCGCAACCGATCTAAATATTGAAGTGAAAGACCACACACACTACTGTCAACCGCCCCTCCTCCCTTCTCCGGCTTTAACTCTCGGTACCCTCTGCTTTCTTCCCGGCGAAAACAACAATGGAGCCAGATGTTAGCATCGAAACCAGTTCCATGATCCGGATCGCCGTCCTCCCGGTCGGAGAAATCCACCTGCACCTCTTCCGCAAATACGCCGGGATGCTCGGCCGCCACCACAAGATCGAACTCTCAACTATCACTGATTTCTACAAAGCTGACCAAAAATCTCCATTCTCTCAACAGCCATGGGAATCCGGTAGTCTAAGGTTCAAGTTCATTGTAGGCGGATCGCCGCCGAGTCCATGGGAGGATTTCCAATCAAACCGTAAAATTCACGGCGTTATCGGAATCTGTCATTGTCCGTCTTCTCCTGATCTAGGCAGTGTTGCTGAGCAATTCGCTATGGCTTGTAAAGGATACTCATCTTCAGTTGTGCAAAGGTGTTTCGTTTTTTCCCCTGGAGATACACAGGTTATTTTCCCGATTTTCCCTAAGTTTTATATAATTTTACATCAATATCCAGTTCAATTACGTTATGGACATTTCATGAGAGTAGATCACTTAGTAGAATCCCGAATTGTAATGCTTTTGGTTTTGAATCATTGTTTGACTTTCAGCTCTTGAAAAACGTTTAATCATTAGCTTCCGTGTGTTTCCTTATCCTACTGTTTCTTCTTCCTTTGTACGAGTGTAGGCGTCTTGCAGTATTTGTTACAATTGCACCACGACATATATATATATATATATATATATATATATATTCCAATATTTATAGTTGCTTGCTAATTGTCATCCTATTCTTCCAAGAAATCATCCTAATAACATGATACCTTTGGTGTTGTTCATCTTCTATTGCAGCTAGCAGATAGGAATAACAACAAAAATAAACTGGTTTTGTTTCCTCCTGCTGACCAGCGGACTCAAGAAATTCACCTGCAAACAATGATGCAAGAAATTGCTGCTTCACTTCTAATGGAGTTTGAAAAGTGGGTTCTCAGACCAGAATCTGGTGGAATAATTCTGAAGACACCTTTAGATTCTCAAGCCAGTCTCAGCTCAGAGGAGGTTTATGTTTTAGGTGTCCTGATGATTGAATAATTGCTACAATTTTTCTCCCCCTTTTGTCTTAAAGCTATAAACATTGAATTATGAAGTACATGCTTCAAGAATGGCAATTAAACAACTTTATCACAACTATATTTCAGGTGATCAAAGCAAAAAAGAGGAGACTTGGGAGAGCACAGAAAACAACTGGAGATTATTGTTTACTAGCTGGATCACCTGTTGATGCCAATGCTCATTATTCTACTGCTTTAGAACTTGCCAGACTTACTGGGGATTACTTTTGGTATGCTGGTGCAATGGAAGGTGGTGTTTGTGCCTTGTTGGTGAGTATATCAAAGGATCCGATCAATAAAGATATTCTTAAATAATGTGTTGATATTTGGTATCATGGTTTTTTCAATATCTATGCTGTTATTGTAGCAATAAAGGGAATTTTATGGATCAACCCTTAGGAAGTCTAAACCTCATTAAAAACTATGACAATTCTACTCTTATATTCTTCTCATGTCACCCTTTCAAATTTAAGCTGCAATATAGTATGTCTTTTCAAATATATGGTTACCTTTTGATGTTTATATATATCAAATTCAAATCCAAGTATGCTGTGTAACATATTAATGTTTTGTGTTTTTGTTGTATAATAAGATGGATAAAGCAGTTCATAGGGATCCAGCTATAGAGGAGGAGGTCAAGTATCGTTACAACAGTGTCATTGTGCATTACAGGAAGTCATTTATACAAGACAATGCTCAAAGGTAGATAGATAGCTCCTTTCAAGTTATCCACATGAGTAACATCTTATTTAAATTAATTTCTTTATTCTTTGCAGGGTTTCACCCCTCAGTTTTGAACTGGAAGCTACTTTGAAATTGGCAAGATTTCTATGCAGGTAGATTTGTAAAACTTTGTTATTATTTATGTCTACCTTATCAGGACATTGTATTTTGAAAAATCTACCCAATTATGATAAATTGTTGTGATTGACAGACGTGAGCTGGCTAAGGAGGTGGTTGACCTTTTGACTGCTGCAGCAGATGGAGCAAAATCTTTGATTGATGCAAGTGATAGACTGATATTATACATTGAAATAGCTCGTTTATATGGAACTCTTGGTTACCATAGAAAAGCTGCCTTTTTCTCCAGACAAGTCGCTCAGTTATATTTACAACAAGAAAACAGTTTAGCTGCCATTAGTGCCATGCAAGTGTTAGCACTTACTACAAAAGCATATCGTGTTCAAAGTCGCGCATCCATTCCCAAAGTGAGTTTTTAACTTTTTATTCAAATTCAAATTAAAATCCCCTTTTTAAAATCTAAAACCTGCTTACATTTTGGTTTGTTTATACTTTATACAAGGATACGGGTTCATGTATTGGTGATAATGGGAAGATGAATCATGAATTGGTTGTATCTTTATTTGAGTCTCAATGGAGCACTCTACAGATGGTTGTATTAAAAGAGATACTTCTCTCAGCTGTTCGTGCTGGAGATCCTCTTGCTGCATGGAGTGCAGCAGCACGTTTATTAAGATCTTATTATCCTTTAATTACACCTTCAGGCCAAAATGGTCTTGCAACTGCACTTAATAATTCTGCTGAAAGGCTTCCTTCTGGAACTCATTGTCCTGATCCTGCCTTACCTTTTGTAAGGCTGCATTCATTTCCTCTACACCCATCGCAAATGGACATAATAAAACGAACACCGGGTCGACCCGATTGGTGGGCCGGATCCGCTCCATCTGGACCCTTCATCTACACACCTTTCACCAAAGGCGATCAAACCACCACCACAAAACAAGACCTCGTTTGGGTCGTGGGTGAACCCGTTCAAGTCCTGGTCGAATTAGCCAACCCATGCGGGTTTGACCTTTTAGTCAACTCCATTTACCTCTCAGTCCACTCCGGAAACTTCGATTCCTTTCCAATCACCGTCACCCTCCCCCCCAATTCCTCCAAAGTCATCACCCTCTCCGGAATCCCAACAAAAACCGGGCCCGTTTCCATTCCGGGATGCATCGTTCACTGTTTCGGTGTCGTCACCGAACATTTCTTCAAAGACGTCGACAATTTACTCCTCGGAGCTCAACAAGGCCTCGTGATTTCCGACCCGTTTAGGTGTTGCGGGTCCGGGAACGGGAAAGTGAAGAACACAAATGTACCGAGTATTACGGTTGTGCCATCGCTTCCGTTGCTGGTGTCGCGGACTGTTGGCGGCGATGGGGCGGTGATTTTGTACGAAGGTGAGATCCGCGAGGTTTGGATTAGCATTGCGAATGCGGGAACAGTTGCGGTTGAACAAGCACATGTTTCGTTATCAGGGAAGAATCAGGAATCGGTGATTTCGATTGGGTCGGAGGCGTTGGAATCAGCACTTCCGTTGAAGCCAGGGGCGGAAGTCACGATTCCGGTGACTTTAAAAGCTTGGCAACTTGGGTTGGCGGATCTTGATGGGTCTAGGCCCATGAAAGATTCAAGTAGCCCGATGTTGTTGATCCATTATGCAGGTAATTTTTTCTACTTTTTCACCAATGATTTAAATATACAATGTTATAATTGTGTTTGAGGGAATTAACGTCTTTTCATGTCTCAGGTCCCACAGAGAACCACCGAGAGCCGCCAGCAACCACCGGTCTCCTGCCACCTGGTCGCCGCCTCGTGACACCTTTAAACATCTGTGTCTTACAAGGGTTATCTTTTGTAAAAGCTCGGTTACTTTCAATGGAAATTCCCGCTCATGTGGGACAAATTTCTGATAATTCCACACACACAGATCGGTTGGTCAAAATGGACCCCTACAGAGGCAGCTGGGGCCTACGTTTTCTTGAACTCGAATTATCAAACCCAACCGATGTTGTCTTCGAGGTTGGTGTCTCGGTCAACCTTGAAAACGTTGACCAAAATTCATCCGAATTCGATTACCCAAAAACACGAATCGATCGAGACTACACTGCGAGAGTATTAATCCCGTTGGAGCATTTTAAGCTACCGATTCTTGATGGTTCCTTTTTGGTAACGAATTCAAAGTCAAACAAGAAAGCGGAAGTCAACGCGTCCATAAAGGATTTGATTTCGAAAATTAAGGTTAGGTGGGTTTCCGGAAGGAATAGTTCCGGGGAGTTGCATATTAAAGATGCTACTCAGGCTGCCCTTCAGACATCGGTCATGGATGTTTTGCTGCCCGATCCTTTGACTTTTAGTTTCCGGCTCGTTGACCAAGTTGACCAAGGTCAAGGTCGTGTATTGGCACATGAGATGACACCTATGGAAGTTATGGTGAGGAATAATACCAAGGATTTGATCAGTATGAGTCTTAGTATTACGTGTAGAGATGTTGCTGGTGAAAACTGCATTGAAGGGACTAATTCTGCTGTACTTTGGTCTGGTAAGTACTTTTTACCCATTATAGAAATGCATTTTATTTTATTTTATTTTTTAATTTTAACACGTGTTGTATTTATGGTAGGTGCTTTGAGTGGGATGAAGGTGGATGTTCCTCCACTTGAAGAAATTAAACATGCGTTCAGTTTGTATTTTCTGGTCCCGGGTGAGTACACACTACTGGCTGCTGCAGTCATAGATGATCCCAATGAAATTCTTCGGGCTCGGGCTCGATCTTCTTCTCCTGATGAACCCATCTTTTGTCGGGGCCCACCTTATCATGTTCGCGTAAATGGTACTCTCTAAACCTATTCTTTCTCTATTTTTTTTTTTAAAACCAATCGGCTAAACATTTAATGTTGGATAGAACTATATGTAGAGACACACATATATACGTCTATGTGTGTGTGTATCGAGTCTGTGTATTTGTTTGTGCTATGTTGTAATGTATGGAACTTTTGCATCATGATGTGTAACTATTGTTGGTAAAAACCTTACATGAGGACTTTTTACATTAAGCTTTTCATTTTTAGAAAAAGTTGGATAAAACAGAACATGTGGTACTGTTTTTGACATGAATTGGACTGATATTGGATATGATGTCGATGGGACACAAATTGTGATTTTTTTATTGTATACGAAAGTATGGGATAGGGACAGGGACGTGCAAACGACGTGAATGTCGTTAATAGAAAGTAGTCCTTGAAGTTTTAGTCCCCAAAGCAAAAAAAATCTTTAGATGGGGAAATAGACTTGGGGTGTCTTTGGAAAGCTTTTTTTTTATTTTTTTTTTATTTTTTTTTTTATTTTTTAATTTAGTAGAGATTTTTGTTTATATGTTTATTTGTTTTTTATTTCTAACATGACTTAAAGAAAAAGCTTGGTTTGAAAGTAAGAGCTTAAATTTTTTATTTTAGAACAAAAAATCCCAAATCTAAAAGCTAGATTTTGAGAGTTTTTTAGCAAGTTTATTTATTTATCTATTCTAATGTATTTTTACATCTTTCAAAAACATGTAACTACATTTGTCAAAACTTATACAAATAAAAGCTATAATTTAAGTTAGTAGTTGTCGAAAGTAGGGATGAGATTTAAAATCGGAAAACCATACCAAAAACGGAACCGGAACCATTAGAACCAGAATATGTAGAATCGATCCACGTTCTGTGTTTAAAGAGTGTCTTTATCCACGTTCCGGGTCCTTGGGGTTTGGGTAAACCGGGTTTAAGAACCGGATTAGTTTCTGTAAAAACTTTAAAACATGCATGTGTCATTCGTTTGAAGTCGAACTGACATATGGTTTTTTCCAGTGTGTAGTTTAAAGTTTGTACATAATTTTAGACTATATTTTTTTGTCATTTTTGGTTTCATGTTAATTGATTTAAAGTCACCCAAAGTCGGGATATCAAAACCGAAATTTTTTAATTTTCAGTTTTTTTTTTTTTTTTTTTTTTTGAATTCTATATAAAAATTTAAAGCATGCATATCTATTTTGTTTGAACTCAGATTAGCATGTGGTTTTTCCAACGTGTAATTTAGAGTTTGTATATGATTTTAGACTATAATTTTGTCATTTTTGGTTTAATATTCAATGACTTACGTTCCTCCAAAGTCGGGATATAAAAACTGAAAATTTTCAAAGTTCGATGAACTAAGTAATTACCAAAAGAATATTGTTTTCTCAAGTTTTCGGGTTCTAGACCACTTTATCCGATTTTACCCGACCCATTTTAACATTTTCAGGTTTTCCGGTTCTAGTCTTAATTTACCTGGAATTGAACTGGAACCGGTTCTTATATAATACTGATCCGGTTTTCGGTACTACAAAATCTCGTTAATTGGTTTTCGTATTTTCTAGGTCTCGGTCCATCTAGATCGGGTTTAGATCCACTTTTGTCCCTAGTAGAGAGTACTCTTGGTTTGGTATGACTACACTAATTATAAAATGTCAGTATTTTTATCAACTAATTTTTTTTTTTTAAATTCAATTTTAAACTATTATTAGGCTATGGTGAGTGGAGTGTAGTAAGAATGACGAGGCGTTTATGTGGCATAGGGAACGCCCCCTATGCGGTTTGAGGTGTGTGGCCATTCTTGGGAGCTCTCACTCTCTCTCTCTCTCTCTCTCTCTCTCTCTCTCTCTCTCTCTTCATGGTATACCACTCCTTGAGTGTGGTAAGGGAGTGTGACACCATTTCCTCCAGCCTTATAATAATAATAAAAAACTATTATTATAATTATTATGTAGTGGTCTTTTGTATTTTTTAAAAAATAGGGCGATTGGTAAACAATGAATATTTTAAAGGGATAATGACTTGAAAGGGTAACGAACTTTCGACTTTTGTCACATTTAGTCACTAAACTTTTTTTCGTTATCTATTTGCCATTGAACTATTGAAACTGTTCACATTTTACCCTTATGACCGGCTGTTACCGGTCATAAGGGTAAAATGTGAACAGTTTCAATAGTTTAGTGGCAAATAGATAACGAAAAAAAGTTTAGTGACTAAATGTGAACAAAATCGAAAGTTCTTTTCCCTCTAAAAAGTTCAATGACTAAATGTGAACAAACTTCCTATTGTATTATGTTTTAGCAAAATTATTTATTTTTGTTTAATTGTAGCAACATTTGTTGATGAAGAAATCTATGAAATAAAAAAACAAAATGTAACATCCGGATTTCCAGGTATCATCATTTAAGTATTTTTCTTTGAGTTAAGAAGAGAGACTCAACGAGTTGACGCCTCAACTCGTCGAGTAAGGTCGCGACTGATGACTCGGATTAATGAATGGACTCGACGAGTCGGTGAGGCGACTCGACGAGTCCGCGCTGTTGGCAGAAACCCTAAATCGTTGGGCCCGAGCCATATTTAAAGGCACTTATGGCCTTCAATTGCGACTACCATTCCCATAAGTGAGAACCCTAGCAAGCTTGAGTGTGTAGAGTGAGAGGAAGAGCTATCTTGAGCTTTTTGGTGTGATAGATCTGGACCCTTCTAGGTTCAGAGAGCCGAGAATATGAAGCTTTAGTAGAGTAAACCTTGGGGTTCGAAGTTAGGAAGCATTTATGGGATTTTTATGGTATATATAGTTACTTTCATCTTACACATAGATATGAAGTATTTTATATAAATTACGTGCTATGTGTGCATATTATTTGAATACTTGCTGTCTATGTTGGATGAACGATTTTATACATGTTTTAAAAGATTTAAACGGTATATTTATTTTATATCTACAAATATATTGCGGATGAAACATGGATAGATGAAATAGTTGGTGTGTGATGAAATAAAATGATGAGAGATAGGTGATGATAATTAGGTAAATAGATGACGATGAATATGTGATGTAGGATGAAAGGAGATACCATAACCTTAACCAGCAATGTGGCGATGTAGTGATCTACCAGAGTATAGATGGTGATCACGGACTATTCTAGACAACCCAGTGGAAACACCAGCATGCCCATAACCTGTAGGTGATGAATTACGAGTTCAGGCGATGTTGTAACTACGTATTCATGCGATGATACTCTAACCCCTTATTATGAATTACGAGTTCAAACGATGTTGTAACTACATTTTTATGGGATGTCACAAATTTTGCATGTCAAACCAATGGTCATAATTCACATCAGTGAGAATGGTTTATTTTTTTGTAAAACCAAAATCAGATTGGAAATTTTGATTTTTTTTTTTGGAAAATGTCAAACCATTGGTTTTTTATTTAGGTTTAGGTTTTTTGTTTTTTTTTAAATATATTTTCAGGATTTTGTTTTTTTTTTTTTTTATTTCATAGATTTCTTCATCAACAAATATTGCTACAATTTAACAAAAATAAATAATTTGCTAAAACATAATAAAAGAGGAGGTTTGTTCACATTTAGTCATTGAACTTTTTAGAGGGAAACGAACTTTCGATTTTGTTCATATTTAGTCACTAAACTTTTTTTCGTTATCTATTTGCCATTGAACTATTGAAACTGTTCATATTTTACCCTTATGACCGGCAACAGCCGGTCATAAGGGTAAAATGTGAACAATTTTAATAGTTCAATGGCAAATAGATAACGAAAAAAAGTTTAGTGACTAAATG
Source organism: Lactuca sativa (assembly GCF_002870075.4). Taxonomy (NCBI): domain Eukaryota; kingdom Viridiplantae; phylum Streptophyta; class Magnoliopsida; order Asterales; family Asteraceae; genus Lactuca; species Lactuca sativa. Next base: position 200,247,515 of record NC_056628.2, on the reverse strand, counting down.
TGACAAAAGTTAAAAGTTTGTTACCCTTTCAAGTCATTATCCCTATTTTAAACGGTCAAAAATTAAGATGGCTAAATTATTTCAGAAGCTAATTAATCAGTCGGATAAAATTGTAAGGTAACTTGTGCTTTTTTAATATATATTTCGGATCCAAGGTTAATATATATATATATATATATATATATATATATATATATATATATATATATATATATATATATATATATATATATATATATATATATATATATATATATATATATATATAGGGTTAGTTTATTTTGTTTTCACTATCTATTGTGTGCCCGTATGATTGATTCTGGACCAATCATTTTAGTTATTTTAATAAAGTAATTAATGCATATTACATGTTGAAGATATAATAGGTATTAATTACATCTTCAGCATTTAATATGCATTAATTATTTTCTTAAAATAACTAAAATGATTGGTCCAGAATCAATCATACGGGCACACAATAGATAGTGAAAACATTTGAACCTAACTCTCTCTCTCTCTCTCTCTCTCTCTCTCTCTCTATATATATATATATATATATATATATATATATATATATATATATATATATATATATGGTTGCTTCTTATCGTTGGGTCGTTCAGTCATACATCCCCAGAGCTAATGAATCAATAGTACCAATAATCACAAGTAATTGTGTAGACGTTTATATGCAAAAAAAGAAAGAAAACGCATTTAGACGATTTTCTTTTTGTATAATCATTCGATTCCATACGCAATAATATTGTTTTCTATTCTAACTCAAGTATGATTTACTTAATAGCAAAACCAAGTAAATATATGCTATAATGATTCGACAAATGAGCAAAACTCTCATTTCTTTTCGACTATTACTGCCGAATGTCGACCATCATTATGTTCAACATAGGAGTTACTTTTTAATATCCCATATGCTTACTTTTAAATATCTGATTAAAATTTTTTCTTTTTATATAACTTCACACTCCATTAGTGTTATGTGAATCTCTTATAAGAATATAGGATCTAGAGTCGCACAAAAATCAGATTACTGTCCGGTTCGGATTTCTTGATTTATTATACAATCTGGTTTTAATGAATATGGATCGGATCTTAACCGGTTTTAGAGGTAAATTGAGGGATCTTGTGTTACAATCTGGATTCGTTTGAAGCTGGTTTTGGAAACTGAATTTTTAGATTATCCAATTTTTATATGTACGTATTTTAAATTGACATAAAAAACTAATTTGTATACTTCTAATCAACACGTTACGTTTCGCACCAAAACTTTTCAATTTCTATAAATGATTTTCAAAGACTCTAATACGACATAAATTTTTAATAAACCAATATGTTAACTAATCGATTATGATAAATTGGATCGAATTTTGCAGTTTTTTCATGTACACCTTAAAATTAAACTTAGATTTTATGTTTTTTTTTAATAGTTGAAGAAATCAAAAGTTTTTTAACTTATCTTCACAATTAAAAGCTTTAAAGCTAAATGATAACTGAATTTAATTTTCCTAAGAAAGTCGACCATCGGACCATAGTCGATACGGATTTTATCTTGGAAGCCCATTGCTAACTTTAAAAGTTAATCCTTGACTTTTGAATGACCAGCACGCTCTTTTGTTGAACATTAATTTGTTTAATAGAAAATTTATTATATTTTATCTCTTTTTTTTATTCTAACAAATAAATAAGTTTTTATTTATTTATTCTCTGACAAATGTCATGATATTAGAAGTCCTCATTAATATTTATTGTCACCTATCGTATCACATGTCAATCTATGAATTCTCTATTTTAAATTTTAAATATTAAATTTCCTACTCTAATTACATTAAATTAAAAACTGATTCTTCATTTCAAATTTCAAATTTTAAATTTCACATTTTAATTACATTAAATTAATAACATTAAAATAAAATTAATATATATTATAAGATGATATAATTTCATATATTCATTTAAATCAATAATTATAATTTTATATAACTAAAAAATATCTCTTAATTAATAATTTTTTTAAAATAATTTATTTGAAATAATTGATTAATAATTTTAAGCTTTTTATTATGAAAGTTTAATTAATTTTATAACCGTAGTTCTTACGGGTCATAAACTAGTTAATAAATATATAAGTGATGAATCAAAAACAACTATCATATATCTAATTTCAACGGTCACATGAATCTTATTTTAAAGTAAAATTTTGTTGAAATATTACATGTTTTGACCCTATTTCTCAAACTTAACAAAAGGCAGTTTGTTGGTTCGTATTTAACTTGATATGGTTAAGTGTAGGTAATGAGGAACTATTCTTGACAATTATGAAGACTGCTTTGTAAGGAGTACGGTGACGAGGTACTAGAAGTGAAGATGACTTGTTTTTTTAAAGGGACGAAAACTCGTTTCTAATGAACTTCAAAAAAGGGATGTGTAAATCTTATCACACCCATGGGTAACCTAGGTCAGCTATATAACATTTTTCCTTATTATTTATGTGTATTTCTAAAGTTTTCTCTTTGTATCATCTCATTGAGAGATTAGGGTTTCTACAAGTAAATTCTTCAAGCATGTTAGTTTAGTAGATTCTTTATTTTCTGAGTGATATGTTATTAAGAATAGATTAGGTATTTTCAGAGTTTTCCTTTGGAAGTAAATGGTTTAATTTAATAAATTTTTTATTTGAGCCTTTTTAACGCGATATCAAAGCTCAAGGACTTGTTCATCGTTCTTGCAAGGTTTGTTTTTTAATCTCTCTGAAGTATCACTATGTTAGCGAGTGGTTGGCCATGTATTAGCTTTCGATATTGATAGCAGGGGGTTATTAATTTTGCATGGCAGGATTTGGGTGCTTTATTCTTGTGGGAACCGAACGATTTCGATGGATGAGGCATACAAATCAAAAATTTATATTCACCCGAGCACAAAAAAGATGTATCATGATCTAAGACATGACTACTGGTGGACATGTATGAAGAGAGATATAGCATGGTTTGTGGAGTGGTGCTTGACCTGTCGGAAGGTCAAGGCCGAACATCAATGCCCTCATGGAAAATTGCAACCCCTGGAGGTCCCATTATGGAAATAGGAACAGATCACCATGTATTTCATCATAAAATTACCGAAGACTGCGAAAGGATATGATGCTATCTGGGTGATTGTTGATCGTTTGACTAAGAGTGCTCACTTTCTGCCTATTTGGGAGAGTTCTTCGGCCAAGAAATTGGTTGACATCTATGTTTGAGAGGTGGTGGCTCGTCATGATGTGCCTACTTCTATTGTTTCAGACATGGGATGTTTGTTTTACTTCCATATTTTCGAAGAGGTTCCATGAGGAGTTGGGTACCCAGTTGCATTTAACTACCACCTATCATTTGCAAACGGACGAGCAGAGTGAGTGGACTATTCAGACTCCCGATGATATGTTAAGAGCCTTTATTATTGACTTCGGTGGGAGTTGGGACACCTATATTCCATTGGCTGAGTTTTCATACAACAACATCCTTCATGCCAAAATTGGTGTGCCTTCCTTCGAGCTTCTCTATGGGAGGAAGTTTCGGATCCTAATTTGTTGGGGAGAGGTTAGACAAAGGGTCATGGGGATCACAGAGATAGTGGTCAAGACGACGGAGCTCATACAATAGGTCAGACAGAGATTACTTACAACCCAGAGCAACCGAGAGTGTTACACCGACCGACAACGATCTGAGTTGGAGTTCCAGGTTGGGGATATGGTACTCCTGAAGGTGTCTCCTAGGACGGGCGTTATTCGAATAAGGAAGCTGGGCACGCTGGGCCCCAAGTTTATTGGTCCTTTCCGGGTTCTGGCTAGCGTGGGAAAGTAGCCTACCGATTGGATTTACCAGATGAGCTTAGTGAAATTCATAGCACCTTCCATGCTTCTCAACTGCAGAAGTGTGTGACCGATGAGATAGCTGTAGTTCCGCTGGATGATATTTTGGTCGATGATCGCCTGAATAATGTTGAGCGGATGGTGGCGATTCTGGTTAGGAATACGAAGGCCTTGCGCAACAAGGTTGTTGATTTGGTGAAGGTGCAGTGACAGCACCAGAAGGGTTCCGAATGGACGTGGGAACCCGAGGAGGAGATGCGTATCTACTACTCTGATTTATTTATTGAAGAGGATATCGATGACGAAATCTGATTCAAGTAGGGGAGAATTGTATCATCCAGTTTGCAGGTATTCTTTACATAAGTTAATCATTTTAATATCTTGGAATTTTTGTATGGCCATGACATGACGTTGGGTAAGCCACGACGTGACATTAACTGAGGGGAACACGCTTTTGTGTGATGCCACGGTGTGACAGTATGTTGCCATGACGTGGCAACCATTTTGGACCAAAATCCTAATTTTGCGATTGATGTCCCTATTTATGGGCACTAACTTCTAAGGTTGCCTCATTTGGCAGCATCCACCCTCTGAGAACTGATCCCACCCAAACCTTAGCCTTCACATGTGTGTTTTGAGTAGGGATGGCAAATCGGTCCATTGTGTCGTGTTTTTATCCGACACAACATGAAACGACAAGGTTTTATGTAACACGAACACGACATGACACGATGTCATGCTTTTTTAACTAACACGAAATGAAGCGATTAAAAAACGACAAATACGACACGACACGACAAAGATAACATAAAATACCAATTAGTTTATTTAAATAATAGTTAATCATGTATAACACGACAAACATGGAAAACGCGACCAACAAATGCTAAATAGTGTCAATATTGTGTCGAATTTTGAACACGAGCATGACACGACATGACGTCGTGTTTTTTACACTTGACACGAACACGAATTCAAATTTCAGTTTCGTGTCGTGTATTTTTTCCGTGGCATGTTATGAATTTCCACCCTTAGTTTTGAATGTGTAAAGCCATATTTGTGAAGGTTGAAAAAGGATGGAGATCATCTTGGTGTTTGAGTGCTTGGTTCCAGCATAGATCTTGCATCTTCACTTCGTTTCTGACCTTTTGGAGGTATAAAGTTTCTACCTTTCTCATTAAAGCATGCTAGATCTAGGGTTCTACCTACTTGCCTCCATGTTTGGGTTGAGAGGAGTGCATGGATCCCATAAAGTTTGCAACGTTATGGGTTATTGAGGTCCCTTAGTATACATATGTCTCAGATATGGAGATTATTGGTACATTTGAGCTTCATGCATGGGATTGTGGTGTTATTTCCCCATTTTGACCTAAGTTAGAGCTCTAGACTTTCATTATACATGCATGGCTGAAAAGCATCAGTTTTTGTGATGCATTAGACCTTAGGAAGCCTTCTAGAAAGTTGGAAGGAGTGGCTTAACGGATTGAAAGTTGCATACATTAAGCTGTGGAAGCCCAGTTCCTATGACATGGCATTCTGGTCGCCACAATGTGGCAGTTAGGAGATTGCCAACTATTTTGTCGTGTAACACCCACGATGTGGCCTATGAGTGGCCACGACATGGAGACCTACTAAGTTTGACTTTGACCGTTGATTTTGACATTGGTTAACTTTTGGTCAATTTTAGGGTTTTAGGGTGCAGATTGAGAGGGTACTCTTTATTGCTATTAGGTACCTTGTAGGACCGACCTTCGATGTGTGAGTGCTGTTGTGTTTAGCTGCTCTCTGCGAGGTGAGTTTTCTCATTATATTTACATGTATGGCAGTGTATACATACTAACTAGTTGGGTCTTATTTGTTGATTGCAGTTATATGTGAAATTGAGTTGTTGATAACTCTTGGGCTGGTGTGAGTCTAGGGGACTACTGATAGTCCCCCAGGGATGCTTTCACGGCCAGAAAAGACCGATTTTGTTTATGCTTTATAAAAATCAAAGTACTTCTTTTAATAAAAATGTTGCGGAATTTGTTCCCAGTAAAACATAAATATGTTATCAAAGCATTTCTGAAGAAATGTATTTTTATTCATTTTAAAACATTTGGGATGTCATCGTTAATACAGAAACATAAGAATAAACATAACTTACATTCATTATCATTAGTGATCTATATCTCCTTAATCTCTCAGTGTAATGTGACTTCATATCAACACCTGTGATATAAATAAACTGAGTGGGTCGGGTTGGGAAACCTGGTGAGTACATAGGGTTTTCAACCCACAATAATATAATTATTATGTTTAAACAATTAAGCAATCAACCCAATTACCCATCCCCATTATCTTCTTTATTCTTAAGGATCTACCCTAAGAATCAGCTATTTCTCGTTCACTCATTCCTAAAGATCACCCTAAGGAATCGACACAAAGTCCATCGTTGCCACGGTTTACACAACAGGCACTAAGTCTGCATAGTCGCCAGGGTTTAGGCATCAAGTCTGCATGATCACCAAGGTTTAGATATCAATTCTGCATGATCACTAGGGTTTAGGCATCAAGTCTGCATGATCACCAGGGTTTAGGCATCAAGTCTGCATGATCACCTAGGTTTAGAGTACACCGGGTGAACACATCGTTCACAACACCCACAGGTTGCGAGCCTGATAGTGTTCCACTGGACTGTCTAGAATAGTCTGTGGTTGTCATACATACTCTGCTGAATGACGAGGTCATCGTTTGGGAAAAGGCTTCTCACATTGTCCACCTCTCACCCTCACCTCGTGGTCTATAACACCTCTCAACTCATCATCCAACTCATATTCCATCTATTACATCTACCCATGTTTTACCCCAACATTATCGTAGATATAAAATACATATACAGTTTAAATCATTTAAAACATGTATAAAATCGTTCATCCAGCATAGACAGCAAGTATTCAAATAATATGCACACATAGCACGTAATTTATATAAAATACTTCATATCTATGTGTAAGATGAAAGGGACCATGCACTCACTTGAAAAAGTGGTGATTCCGAACTCAGACAGCGCTTCGCTTCTTAAAAAAAGAATTTCCTTCGACGAAACCTAGTATTATTACAAGTCGAGTTTAGTCTATTATTCGCCGAGACTAATTAATAGTCTAGCTATTATTACTATTATATAAGCGTTAAATAACACTCAATATAACTCATAATAATAGCTCAAATAATTATTTTAAGGTCCTAACAATGTTACTATAATTAAATAAAAGCTATTTTAAATATAGTATAAACGTAGCTCACTTACAGCGGGTTTTTATTAAAAACCGGGCTTCGCTGGAGCAACGTTTCCGAGCCGAAAGCTTTTTTTCTCGGAGCCGTCGGGCGCTCCGGGGCTTTCTTCTCGTGCTAGGGAGGTTCCCTAGACTTGGGAGGGGTTTAGGGAAGTTAGAGAGAAGTTAGAGAGAGTAAGAAATGTTTATGGTGTGAAGAAATAATGAAGGGTTCACCCCTTATTTATAGGGATTTTATAGTAAAGTAGCCGCTAAGTTTCGTCCGTATCTTCCGCGTACGAGCTCCGTTTTCTACGTTCTTTTTATCCACGCGTTGGTATTTACGAGGACTACAAGTTTCATTTATACCTCGTCGGCTAATTCTCCTTCTATCTCAGATTTACAAAAACTGTATCGTATTTATCGCGCTCGAAGAGTAGCGACTAAGCTTCGTCCATATCTTTCGCATACGAGCTCCGTTTCTGACTTTATTTATATTCACACGTTGATATTTACGAGTACTACAACTTTCATTTAGACCCCGTTGTCTAATTCTCATTCTATCTCGGATTTATAAAACTGTATCGAATTTATCGCGCTCGAAGAGTAGCGACTAAGCTTCGTCCATAACTTTCGCATACGAGCTCCGTTTTTTACTGTCTTTTTTATCATTTAACTCATATTAATGATATCTTCATTTCTCGTTTAGATTATTTTGGCTGAAAATCGACCAATCTAAAATTCGAATTTTCGGGCTGTGCACTGCTATGCTAAATTTTAGAAAAATCATAACTTCCTCATACGAAGTCAGATTTGGGCGTTCTTTTTATGGACACTCTCAATTTAACATTTTCTATGACTTTTGTTTAGATCGTTAAGGCTAAAAGTCGCTCTATCATAAATTCAATATGTACACTTCCCGGTGTCGTGCCGGTTCCGTTGTGAAACTTCGACGGGTCATAACTTCTTCGTTATAACTTGGATTTCGGCGCTCTTTATATGTGCAGAAACCTTGTAACATATACTACAACTTGGTTAAGACTATTTATTATAAATAATCTTTTGCTGAAAAGTCGTTTTCGACACTTTTGCCTCAAAATTGACTAGCCCGAATCTACGGGCGTTACACTTGAGGTGTGCTGTTAATCCACGTGGCGTGCTATTAGCCCATTGGGATTGATGATAATCTCTAAGGTTTGCTGAGAACCCATAGTTTTTTATTATGTTGTGTTGTATCTGATATTTTAGGAAACTTACTATGCTTTGTGCTTACAATTGGGGATTAAATGTGTTTCATGTACTTCAGATGATCGCGGGAAGGCGAATGCTTGACTGTACACTTCGGCATGTAGATTTTATGATTGCACATGTTTTATACTATAATTTCAGATGATTGTATTTGATACACCTAAGTTTTATCGACTTGGTTTTTATAACAATCGATGTTTTATTTATATTAAAAATCGAAAAAAGTTGTGGTAAAAATGGGATATTACACTATAAACATATCATTACTACTACCGTTGTAACATCCCGAGATTCAGGTATATCCGTTTAACCCTTCCTTCTTTCTAAGTTGTCTTGTTTAGGCCTTAAATGTGAACCAAGGCAAATGAGTACGCTAGGCGCACTAAAGAGTGCGCTACGCGTACTCAAGGGCGTGTTTTGGACGCGGACTCCACCCGGTACGCTGGGCGTAGCAGGTCCAGACTCAAAACCCTAAATGAGACTTGAGCCCTATATAAAGAAATCTATGGCCTTATCGTCAGCCACCATTTGAGAGAGTGAAACCCTAAAAGAGAGCCAACCTTCGTTCTAAGCTTGTGTGTGAGTGTTTTCGAGCTAAAAGTGCATTTGTGTGTTAGTGAAGAAGAAGATGAGGTTCTTGTGAAGGCTAGAAGTTAGAGTGCAAGCTTGGATCTGAGTTCTACAGAGGGAGGAGCTTCACTTGGAGGTAAAAAGCTCAGAACTTTCCTTGTTATTGTTGTTTTGTGCTTCATGGACCAATTTTTAGGGTTTTTGGTCCCAAGGTGGAGACTTTATGAGCAAAAGGTCTCCATAAGATTAGATCTTCTACATTTCTGAGTATTATGAGTTGTGGGTTCATAAAAATCTAATCTTGGACATGAATATTAAGCCATGCATGAGATCTAGGCTTTATGAGGAAAAGGGAAAGGTGTTAGAGTGGTTAGTGACCTTTACAGCCATGCAAAGGCTTAAAGGTTTCAACTTTATGGATTAAGTGACCTTAGAGGAGTTAGATTTGAAGTTTGGGTATATTTCTTAACCATTTAAGACCCAAAATCAAAGGAGTATGAAACTGGGAGTTACATGGGGTGTAATCCCAATACGCGCAGCGTAGGGGGTTGCGTTCCCCGATTCCGTGAAGTCGCCGGGTACGCCTAGCGTAACCCGGAGGGTTGACTTTTGTTGACTTTTAGGGTTTAGTCAATAATTAGATCTTTGAGCCATAAGAGGGGTAAAATGGTCTTTTACCCTTCTAAGAGAACTTAGAGAGGGATTACTCTAGCCTTTGAGAGTTGTATTGATTAGAGTAATTATTCCATGTGATTAGGCGGAGGCTAGACCATATTTACCGAGTTCGGGATTTACCGAGTTACCCGAGGTGAGTCTTCTCACTATACTTTACCTAGAGTGGTAACTAGAGTTATGTGACAGAGTATGTTGTATGCTATTATATGATGTGATATCTATGTGATTCTGTGCTATATGTGATTTAGAGTTTACAAAGTTAGGACCGAAAGGTCCACAGAGTTCGGACCAAAGGGTCCACAGAGTTATGGGACTGGAGGGTCCCACCGAGACACTTTGACCAGAGTGTCATACAGAGTTATAGCTTCGAGTGGCTAATATGTGTTGTATGTTGTATTTTGAGGAACTCACTAAGCATTTATGCTTACAGTGTTATATGTTATGTGTTTCAGGTACTAGTGACGATCGCGGGAAGGCGCCGACATGACCCGTACACACAGACCGAGTATTTTATTTATGATCTTGGGATATGTTTATTTGATGACATTTGTTGAACATGAGATTTGAGAATGTTTAAATGATAATTATGTTGTTTGAAAAATAAAAAATTGTTTTGGAAAATTTACGTTGTTAGAACCGTTCAACACATCGTTCTCATTATAGGACACTAGACAATTATTCATAAATTGATCACTTATTTTATTGTGCAAATCGTTGTTTATCAACTTCGTAAACCATTATTATTGATTTCTATTTTCTATTATCCTTTGTTTATTTTATTTTATAATTCCGACTTTTATGTTTCCTTTAATATGGTTTACTGGTTTAATATTAACAAATGTGTCAAGCCCCATAAGTAAAGCATGTCCATCTATGATTATCGTATAATATCTAGAAAATTCATGAAAATAAGATGTGTCTATGTACACTCTTACGTCCATATAAACTCTCATTTGCCTATATTGGCCATGAGATCAATTAGTGATGCTTAAGGACGTTGCTTACAAATGATTAGAAAATGTATATTTAAAATACCATTTATATAGAAAAAAATTACATTATGGGTTTATGAAAAGATAGATATAAATTCTTAGTTCCAACTTTGATTATTCTTTATTTCAAAAATTCCCCACCCTTATCGATCCATCTCCCAAACCACAATAATTCCATAAGCATGCTATGGAATACACTCATATTCTCATTCCTTTTTATGTGGCCAAAATTGAAGCTAACATTTGGTCAAACTACACCAAACATGACTCACTATTGTCCAAAAGAAACAAACACATTCATACTTAATAGTATGTGTGCATTGTATGCATAAATAAATCTACAAGTGTAAATAGCATCAAATCAAGAATACATGAATCGGAACCACGTTTGTCGTGTATGACTGCAAATCAAACTCCCCTAAGTAACTAAGCAATGGTGTGACCTCTCATTAATAATATAAAAGACAACACCTCTCAAAGACAATGGCTCAACCCCCACCCCACCCCACCCCACTCCACCCCACCCTACCCACCCCCACCTCTTGTTCTTTTGGATTTGTTGGTTTTTCCTCATCTATCATATCACATATATGGCCTGTGGGGTCTTTTGTACCATGATTCACTAATTGGGATTTTTAGTTACCATGAGGCTTATTCATCAAATGTCTTTGTTTGGTGGATCCCAATATTTTGTTTTCTTTTTGATGTGAAATATATAGAAAGTCATTAAGTGGTATTGTGGTCCAAGGATGTGAGCTATCCTAAGTGCTAGTGTGGTCCTAGAATGTAAAGCCTATTTTTGTGGGCAAAGGAACAAAGGAAAAGAAGAGGGTCGTGGGCTATAAATGCCATTCAAGTTCTACTACCACTACCTTATCCTTTCAAAACCAACAGAAATTTAATCATAAATTACCCAAATTTTTAATAACAAATAGCACTAACACATAACTTAGGTTATTCTTTTTAAGAAATTTAATAGGTTTAATTATGTTTTATCAATTTGATTTAATTTGAAAAGAAACTTAAAAAAAGTCAACAAAATAAGCCTTTTCTATTTAGTCTTAATTATTTATAAATATGTTTTATTTATCAAAGAATACTCTTATTTTTCCAAATATTTTTAAATATCATTAATCCACATAGCACTAAGTGGAAAAAAAAAGAACAAAGCCTCATAAATATCTTATATTACCCAAAAGGTTACTATGGAAAATGTATGTGATACATAACCGACTACGGTTTATCTCTACAACGAGAAGATATAAACTCATTTAAATTCATCCAAAGTCATCATTTCGGTTACATTATTAAGCACTCAAATGATTTTTGTGATTCTTTCAAGATATAAATGAATTTCTTTTGAAGAACAGATGCACGAATATTTGAAGTAATTGTTATATGTACTTGCATACCTTTGGAACATTATATGGAATACTTTTGTGGACGAATTATCCCCTTATAGCTGAAAATTAAAACAAGTTTCACTTTAATTAGTACGAAATATTCTACCAATGAACAGTAAAAAAAACATATGAAAGGCAATAATTGATGAGGAACAAAGTCTACGACGCCATTACTCTATCAACACAATTGTGTTTAAAAAATATATAAAGGAACACTATAATATAAATTAATGTGTTTGATAAGAGACCATATGACATTAGACATAAGGCAATAACATCATTTTTGGATCCTCAATGAATAATGAAAGAAATCATTTTTATTCAAAGTAATTAATTTTACACATAATATAAAAGCTTTAAATATTATTTTTATATTTTTATAACTATAATATTTCACATATCCGTCTCAAATTATAAAACTCATTTATATTTAAATTTATAATTTAATTAGGTTTAAATTAATTTAATGTTAAGAAACTTACCTATAAATTAAAATTCCATATGATTGTATTAATACCTTTTCCAAATTAAAGATTAGCATTAAACCACTTTACTCAGAGGGTTAAATAATATATAAATCGGAATTTTATACAACTTGGTTGTTGTTAAAAGAATTTTTGTATCCTTTTAGTTTTAGATAAAAGTCCATTTCTACTCTTTCATAAAAATATACGTACTTAAATGTTTCTTCTTTATATTTATTTATTTATTTATATATTATGGTTTGTCAACTAAGCAAGCCAACTTGTTTTACTGTAATCTTATTTAACAAACCTTTAAAATGATGTATAATTTTGACGACAAATATAGTATATATTACTAAGTTAAAACTGAAGAAATAAATAATCAAATAAATGTATTTTAAAAAATCTTAAATTAATTATAAGTTTATAACATGTGACTAAAATATTCTGAACATAACTAGAGAACTAAATAACTATCACACCAAATCCACACATTATTGATGGAAGTGTGCCAAAAATAAAGTTTGACGTAATCCATGCCAAGCTATTTGATGAATGATGGAACCAAATAAAATAAGAATAAATCCTATGAAAGGTCATTTTACGAATATATTTCTACTTAATGATAATGATGAAAATCTCTTTTTGTTCATTGGAATAAAATGGTTAGTTTGGTATGAATTTGTACTTTTAACTTATAATAATTCAAGAATGTCAAAGGACGCATGCATGTAGGACAAAAGTAAAAAATATATCTCCCGCACTGAAAATTATAGGATGGCAAATCGTGTTATCGATTCTTGTTTCTGTCTGACACGACAAGGTTTTTTGTAATACGAACACGACACGACACGATGTCGTGTTTTTTTAACTAACACGAAAACGAACGAAGTAAAAAAACGACAAACACGACATGACACGACAAATATAACATATACTAAAAACTAGTTTATCTAATGAATAATTTATCAAATATAACACGATAAACACGACAAACACGATAAACAACTGCTAAATCGTGTCAATTTCGTGTCGAATTTCGAACACGAACACGACACGACACGACATCGTGTTTTTTATAGCTAACATGAACACGACACGAACACAAATTCAAATTTTAGTTTCGTCCCAATTCCGTTTCGTGTCGTGTATTTTTGTCGTGTCGTGTCATAAATTGTCACCCCTAGAAAATTATACAAGCTTTGATCGTATATCTAATTACCTACTCGAAATAAACAATATACTTTCCAAGTTTTATATTTTGGCCACAACAAGTTTTATATTTTATACTTTCGCCACTACTTGTTATACTAACATGTTTTGTCTCTAGACTTTTTGTGTTTCAGACTTTGGCCATAAGTCTCTTATATATTGGTAAGTTTGGTCCTATATTTTCGTATATTAGCAGGTTTGGTTTCTAGACTTTTGTTTTAATGCAAGTTTGGTCCCCCACAAAGCGAGGGAGGTGGGGGGGGGGGGGGTAGTATCACCATAGTTATTTACTAAAACATATGATCAAATTTAAAAGCCATATCTTTCTATAAAACCACATAGAAAAACAAAAAAACTAAACACATAACAATCACATACACCAAGAGTCATAACCACATTTGTCAATGTCCCACCTAAAAGTTCAAACGCCCTAGACCGTGAATATTTAAGTATGTGTGTGTTGTCCTCTAAAGAAGAGGAAGGGGAGAAATCTTAGAGTAAAAAAGATTCTTACTCCCTCAAGGGGTATATAGGGGTGAACATTCGGAACTGATCAGACCAAAACCCGTTTCAAGAAATATGTGGACCATGACCAGACCGTTAGGCATATACAATGTCGATGTCAGTTTTTTGGACCGATACAACATATAATGTTGAGAGTAACTGATGATGAAACAATTGTTATCCAATGATTTAGATGGGTTATTTGAACATTCACAAGTTTATATGAGATATTTGAACATTTCAACTTTAATACCCAGCTATTGTGTATCTCACTTGAAGAAACGTCAAAGGATAACGGAGTCGTCAACTCAGGAACGGCCCATAAAAAACCCATTACTCGACAAGAGCCGGGAGCGAGCCATAGTCCATAAGACCCTGCGTTCTAGCGCCAGAAATCTGGCATCGGGATTGGCCTCCTTTTAGGAGAGAAATTCCCATTCCAGATAAGACAAAGGAGTACCAGCTGCCCCAGATCCATAGGTGTAGTGCTCCTGACCACAGGTATAAAAAGGTCCCTTCTCCCCCCAAGAGAAGGGTGATGGTTTTGAGCAGTACATCATTCCTATGGTGTACATGCAAACTCTAAAACCTTGAATCTAGTTTGTCTAATGAACATGCAATAATCACCCAAAGCTCATAAACCCTAGATCTAGCATATGTATATCGAAATTAACATGTAAGAACACATCTAGATGAATACCTCTTATAGAATGGCTTGAATCTCGTTTCCTTGGAGCTTAGAGTCACAAATGTCACTCCTCTAATGGTTTACAAACACCACAAGCAAAAGGATGATATTGGAAAGAGGGGAAGAACACCAAAACCGTCCAAGATCTCTACAAGAAACCTTAGCCACGTTTTTGGGATCCCTAGGGGTCTATTTATACTTGTGTGGGCTGCTAGGGTTTCAGGAGAAACCCTAACTCTATGCTTAGGCCTTAAGAAACCCATGAAACCTTTCTAGAAGGCCCTTGGACGAAAATCATATGGGCTTCCCATAGATTTCGTCCAACGGCAATTATATTATAATTACTATATTAGTCCCCCAAGTCTAATTAATCTCTTTTAGCCACATAATTAATTTCTTAATTAATTATTGTCCAGTATTAATTAAACTCTATGATTTCTCTATTAATATATTATTCATATAATATATTAATAAACCACAATTTACCTCTTTCTTCATAAATCATCCTATCTAGTTGCTTTGACGAAGGCAACCCAAAAGGACCATGCACAACCGGGTCAAATACTTACCAAATATAGTTACAGGCTTAGACACTAATCCAACAGTTTCCCACTTGGATAAGTCTAGTAACTATAAATGCAAGTATTATCCGATTAGCAATCGTTAGCTCTCAAAGACGTTGTCGAACTCTGATCTTATCAGTAACCTGTCCTTTAGATAATGGAATGCTATGGGTCGGTGAATGCTACAGGCCACCCTGCAGTCTTACAACACTCCTGCACTAACTGCCAACTAGTGAATGCTACTGACCACCCCACAGTCTTACAACACTTCTACACTATCTGCCAACTAGTGAATGCTATGGGCCACCCCGAGTCTTACAACACTTCCTATTTTGCCATGTCCACCACCCATGGTCTTACCGCTCACATATTAATCCATACACATCTAGAGTCGAACACGCACCTGACCAAGCGCCCAATCTGGACTCGAGTCATGCCTGGAACCCCAACCTGGGTCCACCGAAAGCCCAATATCCTCTACCAAAAAGGAGCTAACAACTGTTGGGAAGTTTTTTGAACTCCCAAATCGCACAATCCTCAATCAAGACGGTCCCTTGGGCCGCCTTTCCCTCCCCCCCCTTACGGGGATGTGAAACCCATCCTAGCTTCACACATGATTCCGTTCCCAGAAATCTGAAAATTTCTCCCCATTTTGATTCGACTAATCTCTCCCATCACACAAGGTTTGAAGGATTCCCAATCCATCTTACTCCCTTATGATCGAACTATTGGATTAGTGTCTAATTCCATAACTATTTTGGTATGTACTTGACCCGATGGTGCATGGTCCTTTTGGGTTGCCTTCACCAAAGCAACTTGATAGGATGAATTATGGAGATAGAGGATTAATTATGATTTATTAATATATTATGAGAATAATATATTAAAGGAGAAATCATATTGTTTAATTAATATTAGTCAAGAATTAATAAGAATTAAGTTTGTGGCTAAAAGACATTAATTAAACTTAAGGGACTAGAACTGTCAATTTTGTGATAGTTGAATATTGAGCTAATGGACTCCATATTAGAGGGGTGGACAAATTCTATGGGGAACCCCATTAGAAATCGTCCTAGGCCTCTAAGGAAGGAGTCCATGGGTTGCTTAGGGCCTAAGCATCCAAATTAGGGTTTCCTTATTAGATAACCCTAATAGTCTCACTATTAAAAGGACCCTTAAGACTCAAAAACGTGGAGAACTTGTTTCTTAGGGTTTCCACACGTTTTGTGCAGCCTCCTCTCTCCTTATTCTTCATCCTCTTGCTCTTGGTGTTTGTGAACCATTAGAGGAGTGACATTTGTGACTCTAAGCTTTCTAAAGTCATTACAAGGAGGATTTGAGATTGTTATTGCTACATAACAATCAAAGTAAGATCTAAAACCCTTTCACATGTTAATATGATTAATTGTATGCTAGAACTAGGGTTTAAAGTCTTGGATGAATTGCATTTACAATAGAGAAACTTAGATCCAAGCATTAGGGTTTGTATGAGCACATAGGATGTTCTTATGGCCAAAACCCATCAGTGGTATCAGAGCCTTGATTAGTTTCTATTGTATTGATGCCTTGTTTGTTTGTTCAAGCTGTAAAATTGATTTTTGGCCCCCTGTCTGATGAACTCGGCGAGTAGCTCCAACTCGGCGAGTTCGAGCGTCAGAAGGAGGCAGTTTCGGGATTTCTTGCTGTTTTGCTTAAGGATACTTACCTTAATTGTTTTGGGTCTTTAATATTCAAATATTATCTTATATTTGAGTATATCCTTGCCAAAACAAAAGATAATTACCAATTGATTAGATAATAACTTCCTTATATGATTAAAGTTTGATTATTTGTATTAATTGGGTAACTTATCCTGCAAGAAATTGATTTTAGGTCAAATTTAGATAATCATTAAATTAATCGTTTAATTTAAATTATTTGCTATTTTATCCTTTGTGTTTTGAAAAGTTTCAAAACTTGCCCTCAAGTTTTTGGAATTTTAAAGTTGATTAAAAGTTTAATTTAGAAATGTTAAATTCTAAAACCCTAGTATTGTTTTGAAAAGTTCAAATCACACCCTTGTGGTTTTGTTAATTAATTAAAGTGTATAATTAAAAGAGGTTTAATAAATCCATAAAGTTTTGGTTCACAATTTAATTGAATTAAAAGTATAATTATTAAAATTGACCACCTAGTATTTTAAAAGTGTAAAATACACCTTATACTATATATAACATTAAAAGTATAACATTATATATATGTATGAGTAAAAGTCAGTCTTACCGTTAGTAGGCCTCATTCACGAAGCTGGTCTATAAGGGGTGTTTAAGGAAATTGCCTATAAAATGACGATTGAATGGGTATCCACTCTTACCCACCGCACTCTTGACTAGTGGAGGGTCGTTAGCCGAACGGGTAGGATAGGACAGAAACCTTCCATTATAAGTATAATGAAATACAAAAGTAACTAAATGTTTTACAAATTCCCAATCTTAGTTACTTTAGGCAAAAGTGAATTGATGCAATTCCATGAAATTACACTTTGTACCCTTGCGAAGACGTTAGTGGAGCGTGTGTGGTTAACCGACACACTAAATGGGTCTGAGCAAAGGTAGCAAAGGGTGACTCAATGTTTGTCATAGTTCGGTGGAGCGTGTGCGGTTAACCGGCACATCGAATATGTGACTGTAACATGTGGGGGCACCATGTAAGTTTGCATGATTATTCACACCCTGTTTTGTGATCCTCGGCATCCCAGTCACAAATCGAGGGGCATATCAAGATTTAAACATGCAATTGAAAAGTTCAATGAATCTCAAAGGATCTAGGAGTTTTCAAAGCATTTAAAACTTAATCGGTTTTTCGTTTTTCATGGTGGAAATTAGTGAATCGTCATTCACTTACCTTCAAATATTCTGCAACTAGATTACGACATCCCTTTTCTATGTTGTAGCGTATTGTGTTGGGTCCTAGCCTTAATATCTCATTTGGGTGATTTATTAAGGACTCAATCAATCAACTAACTTGAATTTAATTTTCTCCCGTTTTATAGATATCAAAGTATGACAACTATGGTCTTCCCAAATCCCGTGGAACAAGCTTTCCACATGAAGATGATATTCCACGATTCGATCGAGGAACAAGAGATCATGCTTCATTTCCTCCACCTCCTCCAATTATTCTCCCTAACGCACAAGTTCGAAGGCTTGAAAAGTTCAAGCTCACTCAAGCCCTTTTGGCAAGTAAACATGAAGAAGGAAAGTCGGTGTGTGCACACGTCCTAGAGATGAAGTCACACATTGATAGGTTAAGAATGTTGGGATCCGCTGGCTGTTGACTGGGTTCTTCAGTCACTTCCTAACTCGTATAGTGATTTCGTAAGAGAGTACTATATGATGAACCGCGACGTGGCCCTTATAGATCTCACCTATATGCTTATTGCTGCTGAATCAGCAATGGTTTGGCGCAATAGAAAAGCAAAGTTGATTGGTGAATCTGCCTTCCAGACCTCTACGAATATAGGCAATGGCAACGAAAGGCATGCCATGATCGAAAAGTTTGATCACAAGAGAAAGGCAATGTCTGAAGTAGTTCCATGTGCTGTTCCAAAAGAGTCAATTTTTTTTGCCAATAGAAGGGGCATTGGAGACGAAGCTGCCCTATTTACCTAAGAGATCTAAGAGATGGGAAAGTCAAAACGTATGGCTCTGCTTTAGGTAAAATCCATTAACTAACTCTTTTAAGTTCTTATTCTAGATTCTTAATACATGATGTGATAAGATTACATTTCGATGTCTTGTAGGATCGAAGAAAAGAGAGGAAGCTTAAGGGAAGAAGTGAGCGGAAGCTAATCATGAAGAAATGGATTTCGGTTGCATTACTTAAAGATTAGAATCTTGAGTTACTGCTTAGAGTTAGAATAGACTGCTAAGAAATATGTATTAACATAGTTTTTCAATGAATTGCATTGTAAGGACAAATTTTCCGCAATAAAATAAAATTTGATTTTGTTTATTTATTTATCCTTGCAATGGCATGTATGAAAAATTGATGTTTGAATTTTTACTATTAGAAATAATGGATTTGATTCTTAATTATGTTATTCGTGGAAATGTCGAGAGTTTACTAAATAGGGAAAGTTTCTCATCGCCTAAGTTTCAATTGGACAGAAACTTGGAATCATGCAACTTGCTTGCATGATGAATGAAAAATTTCATATTTGGAAATTAGACTAATTCGTTGACAAAGTGTCAAGCGAAGGACAAGGAGATCGAGTACACAAAGTTGTGTGTTGATCAAGTCCACCACAAAAGTAACAAAGATATTCGTCATGATTTACTAAAGGTTTAGTAAATATGATTATAATTATAAGATTAAGTGTAATTCTGAACTAATTGAAAGAGTTTAAATCAATAGCAGAACGAATAAGAAGAATCAAGTAGGCAGAAAGATAAAAGTTTCTCTATTCTAAGAAGAAGAGAGAGTACTTTTATTATGTTTTATGATAGGTCTTAATGATTAAGAACCATATCTCAATTGATCCTCTAAGTGAGTCTTAGTACAATTGTATGTCTGAGAAAAGGAATCAAGAATTGAAGAAATGGTTAAATCAAGAAGTCAATCATACTTCATTCCAAAACAAGTCTTAGAGTTAAGATTGTGACATTGAGTAACAAGTCTTAAGAAGGTTTATAACATTCATCAAATGTAGAATTTGGAAAAAGGTTTTCTTATTCTTGCACATTTGGAATTGGAAAGTTGTGATGTCTTGGAGAAGACAAAGACCAACTACGACCAATTTTGTGAAGTGTTTTGTCTTGATAAAAACTACACTAACTCTTGAATATTTGTTTGTCAAGAAATGTTTATTGACAAAAGGAATCTTGTATGTCAAGGAGTCAGTGGGAGTCTCAATGGTCTTGAATGGCTTCAAGAACAAATCAAGAATAAACCTTATCGATCATCACTAGCACACGACTTGAGGTTTACAACCTATCATGTTGACACTATCTTGTTTCTGTGTCGTTCCAATTGAGTTAATTATGCATGTGAGTTCTATGAGTTCTCATTTGAACGCATAAAAGGCAAGCACCTTGATCAATGAAAAGTACATTGATAGGAAAGGGTGAGCTGCTTAACTACTTGGAAGACATGGTGGGCAGCTGTGTTACCATAAGGCAAGAGATCAAGATTGAGATGGTTTGGTCCATATGAATTAGGATTTGTCGCAAACATTGGTTTTGACAAATTCGCATGGATAGGAACACATACACCATTAAAATATAAGTGTCATAAGATTCCCTCCTTCATGAAAATGACTGTGAGGAAATGCTTTCACTAAGAGAGATTTTAAGAAGATTGTGATTGTGAAACTGTATTCTCGAATTCAACTATGGTTACGGTATCCCTTTCCATGATTCGAATTGTGAGATTTGGCAATTAGTCTGAATTTTTTAGACACACATATGAACTATCTAAGGCAAAGGTGTATAAGTTTGAGAAGCTTAGATAAATGATTATCAAAGCATTAGAAATATGAACTTAAGAAATTCAATAGGAATTGTTTTCTGGAAGTTAAGCTGCTTCTGAATACATGTCAAAGCTAGTGGGAGCATAAGAGTTATGCTTATGTGATAATAATCATCATAGTGGGAGCATAAATGTTGTGCTTGTATGATTATTATGGCAAGTATTGCAAGTTAGCAATATTAATTATAGAAAACAAGAGTTATACTTTGCAAAGTCGTAAGGGTTGAAAAGTTGTTTTGCTATAATTAAGGGAGAGAATATTATGCTTCATTTCAAATCTAAAGGCTTAGGTTGTGGAATGTTAATAAATTTAGTCAAGGATACATAGTGCGTTCTCAAATTTCGATTATGATTATGGCATCCCTCTTCATAGTTCGAATTGTGAGAACGTGACACATAAAATATTATGGCAGAAGATTGATAAAGTATCAGATCTTTATGTAAGACATTATGCATCGTGTCCCATACGCTTCGGGTATAGGATTGATTCCAAATGCTATAATATTTGACCATTCTAAAATTTTCCAAATGTCTAGCGCATTTAGAGGGAAAAAGGACAAGAATCGGTTTTGACTAAGATAATTAAACAACTATCAAAGGACGATCCAAAGCTCGCTGAGGATTGGTCGCTTGTGAGTAGTTGGAAGTATGATATTGGAAGTATGATATTGGATGGACCATATCGACATTATTATGAATAGATAAGATTCTATTAAGAATGATTTGTCATATGGAAAATATGGAAATGTTTCCATATTGGGAGTTGGATATTGAGAGTCTATGTCTAGATTAGAAAATTTTATGAAAAAGGATGTCCAAAGGAATGTACTTTGAGTGAGAGACATCACGTCTATGGAATTGTATTGTAACAATCTCAAATAGAGGACTTTGTAATTTCATTGGCGATAGTCATTGTGACTTTTGTGCTATGACGTTACGAAAGGATCATTACATAAAATGTTAGAATCTACCATATTCTATAAGTGGCAAGAATTTGATATTCTTTCACTTGTGAAAAGGATTGGGAGTTGTGAAATGAGTATAATTGGAAATGTGTTCATTTGATCTATTTCACAAAGTAAGAACCGTAGGTAAACATTGTGTGCATGCTAAGAGCATGGGACAAGTATAGTTATAATTCAAGTAAGAAGTTGATTACCCGAAACAAAAAATAACGAGTAATCGATATGGTGATAAATAAAAGGTGTTTTATTTATACTCAAAGGTTTGAGGCCATATGGAATTAGTATTATTCTTGTGTTTCACTTTGCATGTTTTGACTTCCTGAATAATTTAATTGATTTAGAACAGTCAAATTATTCGAACAGGCCACAGTCGTTCGTATGTTGGAAGTAGGTACGAATGAAGACTGTCGTGAATTAGTGTGTGGATTGTCTAAAGTGTATTAGACATAAGCAAATGTTTGTTGCAACGTTCATGAGTGCTTATGAATATGATTTGAGCATTGGATTAAACCTACGCTCACTTGGATCACTTTATGGATTTTATCACGAGTGATTGGTGAGGCGATAACATCTTATATTCTTGAAACCGAGATGTGTGAGTTGTATCTTGCGAATCGGTTGCACATTGATAATATGTAAACGCACCAGTAACTTGGTGTTATAAAACATATTGTTGTGTGTGATTCGGTAAGTGAGTGCAAGCAAGCATTGAATCAAAGTTTAGCCATTCCTTTTATCCAAAGTAGGATAAAAGCGATATCTCTAGGCCCTTCGATGATTTAGTGATCGCACCTAAGTGCTTGGCCAAGCCGGGACTAAATTGATGGTTCAATTGTAGTCTGTTGTCAGTCGTCATAAATCGGAAGTCGGGAAATAGTATAGAGAGAATGATTAAGTTCATGTCTCATATCTATACGATATCTAGAATGGAGGAATATATGATCCCTTATCTAAAGGACACGCATATCTGATAAGATCAGAGTTGACAGCGGCTTTGGAAAAGCTACGATTGCAGATTAGGATTTGAAGTCATACACAGAATAGTTATTAGACTTATCCAAGTGGGAGACTGTTGGATTAGTGTCTAAGTCCATAACTATTTTGGTATGTACTTGACCCGATAGTGCATGGTCCTTTTGGGTTGCCTTCACCAAAGCAACTTGATAGGATGAATTATGGAGAGAGAGGATTAATTATGATTTATTAATATATTATGAGAATAATATATTAAAGGAGAAATCATATTGTTTAATTAATATTAGTCAAGAATTAATAAGAATTAAATTTGTGGCTAAAAGACATTAATTAAACTTTAGGGACTAGAATTGTCAATTGTGTGATAGTTGAATATTGAGCTAATGGACTCCATATTAGAGGGGTGGACCATTAGAGGAGTGACATTTGTGACTCTAAGCTTTCTAAAGTCATTACAAGGAGGATTTGAGATTGTTATTGCTACATAACAATCAAGGTAAGATCTAAAACCCTTTCACATGTTAATATGATTAATTGTATGCTAGAACTAGGGTTTAAAGTCTTGGATGAATTGCATGTACAATAGAGAAACCTAGATCCAAGCATTAGGATTTGTATGAGCTCATATGATGTTCTTATGGACAAAACCCATCACGAACCAATAACAACCTGCACTTACTAATGCTAGTTTTCCATTACTTACCAATCCAAAGACTGCACCACCCTAAAGACCAGATGAACACTCCCTGAAATCCAAGCAAAACTAAATCCCTCTGAACAGATGACAATACCAAAACCTCAAAAATAGCCCACTTCCCTTGGCCCCCCAAGAGCTAACCAAGCTCAAATGCTAAAACTGATGAACCCAGACGATACCGAAGAACTAACCCGTTGAATCCGGACTAAAGACCTTCCACACAATACTCCCGAACCGATCTCGACCAAGAACTAAGATAACAACCGAACACATTGGAACCTGCTCAACAAGACGCAACCTCTTCTAACCCACTAATGATTCATGGCATGCAAATGGCATATAATAATTCTTTAATAAGACAATTCAATCAATAATAGAGAATTAAACCAAATATAATGCTTACCCAAATTAATGCAAGATTCCAGACAACATAAATACTGATAACAACCAAAGACAAAACAGAAGATCACATACTTGCAACATTGCCTGATGGGGTCCTGGCCTCCTCTGCCTGACACTGCAAGGCCTATATCCTCTCTGTTGGGGCTCTTGGTCTACCCTCACGATCATCAGTGATCCTCAAAGTAACCGGACCAGGTGCACACACCGCCCCTCCTCTCATCATCGGACAGTCGACCTTCATGTGGCCTACCTGGTTGCAGTGAAAACATAACGGGCTCCTCCCTGAGGATAATCCTTGCTGACATGACCAACCCTACCACACTTGTAGCAGCCCAACCTCCTAGAATGACAAACCCCATCATGCAGTTTCCTGGACGTGCTACATTGACTCCAACCCTGCTAGCCCTTCAAATGTTGATTCGAAGTCTTGGGTCTCTTCCTGGGACCCTCAATTATATGCACCTGATCTGGCCCCCTCTTCCCTAGGTACTCCAAATTGATCTCCCGCTCTCGAGATCTAGAAATCATATCAATCAGGGTCTTGCACCCTGAGATACTCACAAACTCCCTGATGTCATCCCGCAACATATCATGATACCTTACCTTCTTCATCTCCTCGTCCGTGGCATACTGCGGAACCAATAAGGCCCTCTCCCAGAACTTGGCAATGATCTCTGCCACAGTCTCAGTAGTTTGGTGGAGATCCTAAAACTCTCACGCCAACTACAACAACTCAATCACCGGTGCGAACTCAGCTCAGAACCTGGTCGGAAAATCATCCCATTGCATAGCATCAACAACATCATCACCGACCTCTCGTCCTACCTCCTCCCACTAATCCCATGCCCTGTCCTTCAAAAGGCAGGAAGCAAGTCTGACCTTTGCCTCCTTAGAGCAGAAACTCGTCCTGAACGCGTTATCTATATCCGCTAACCACCTCCTTGTTGGATTAGGTGTCTAAGCCCATAACTATAATTGGTATGTACTTGACCCAAGAGTAGCATGGTCCTTTTGGGTTGCCTTCACCAATGCAATTTGATAGGATGGACTTTTGAGAATAATGTTATTTGTGGTTTATTAATATATTACAAGTATAATCTATTAATATGAAATCATATTATTTAATTAGTATTGATCAAGAATTAATTTGGAATAAATATAGTGATCAAAAGAGACTAATTAAATATACGAGGACTGATTATGTAAATCAATGATTCTTATAGTGTGGGCCAATGATCCATGTTTAACCCATGGAGCCTAAGTAATATGAAGGATCATGGTGCATTAGGATTTGCATGGATGTAACCCTAGCATTTGTCACACTATAAGAGGAACCCCCTAGAGCTAAAATCGGTGGCCAATACATTCTTAGAGAGTGAGAATCGATTTTGTGCTAAATAACTGTTGGGTTATGAGCAAAACAACATTCCTATGGTGTTCAGGCAAAACCTAATACTTGGATCTAGTTTTTCTATTTTTACATGCAACAATTGTTCAAGACGTGCAAACCCTAATCTAGCATACAACAAAAACAAAATTAACATCTAATAAACAAGGTAGAAAGTTACCTTCGATTGTTGCTTGAAGATCTTGAGCTTTTGAGAACCTTAGCACCTCAAATGTTGTGCCTCTAATAGATCTCAAACACCAAATCAAGTTGGAGAATAATAGAGAGAGAGAGAGGGGGGGGGGAGGTAATTTCCGGCTCTTGAAACTCTTCTTAGAGAGTGAGAATCGATTTTGTGCTAAATAACTGTTGGGTTATGAGCAAAACAACATTCCTATGGTGTTCAGGCAAAACCTAATACTTGGATCTAGTTTTTCTATTTTTACATGCAACAATTGTTCAAGACGTGCAAACCCTAATCTAGCATACAACAAAAACAAAATTAACATCTAATAAACAAGGTAGAAAGTTACCTTCGATTGTTGCTTGAAGATCTTGAGCTTTTGAGAACCTTAGCACCTCAAATGTTGTGCCTCTAATAGATCTCAAACACCAAATCAAGTTGGAGAATAATAGAGAGAGAGAGAGGGGGGGGGGGAGGTAATTTCCGGCTCTTGAAACTCTTCTTAGGATTGTGGTAGCCGAAACCAAGAACCTTAGGGACCCTTTATATAGGTGAGGAATTAGGGTTTCAGTCAAATGCTTATTCGGTTGCTTAGGGTCTAAGCAGCCCACAAAAACATTCCAGAATGAAGCCCCTTGGACGATTTCAACATGAGCTTCCCCATGAAATCGTCCAACCCTTATTTAGGGTTCCTCAGTCCATATTGCAACTATTCAATAATTACAAGTTCAGTCCCCTTAATTCAATTAACCTCTTTTGACCACAAAATTAATTGTAAATTAATTTTTGATCAATGTTAATTAAATAATATGATTTCTCCTTTAATATATTATTCATATAATATATTAATAAACCATAATAATCTCTTTCTCTATTATTCATCCAGTCAATTTGCTTCGGTGAAGGCAACCCAAAAGGACAATGCTACAACCGGGTCAAGTACGTATCAAATATAGTTATGGGCTTAGACACTAATCCAACAGTCTCCCACTTGGATAAGTCTAATAAATATAATTGCAAGTACAACTTCAAGATTCTATTAGCAATCGTAGCTCTCAAAATCCGTTGTCGAACTCTGACACAACCTTTAGACAAGGGATCGTATAGTCCTCCGTTCTCAAGATATCGTGTGGACAATTACAAGGAACAGAGTCATACTTATTATCCAACAGTTTGTTTCTCGATCTCTGATTCTTCTGACATAGAACTTAATTGAACACATCAATTCAGTCCTGACCGGGCCCGACACATAAGTCAAACCAAATCATCGAGGGGCCCAAGATATCGGTTTTAGCCTCGTAGGATAAAAGGAACAGATAAACTTCGACTTATATGCTTGTACTATTTACTCATCAAATCGTACACAACAATATGTTTTATAACATCAAGTTACTAATGAGTTTACGCATTATCAATGCACAACCGACTCGTAAACAACAACTCATATATCTAGGTTTAAAGACTATATGATATTATCATCTCACAATCACTCGTGATTAAATTCCATGAAGTGATTCATGTGAGTATGGGTTTAATCCAATACTCAAATCATATTTCAAGAGCATTCATGAATGTTGCAACAAACTTTTGCTATATCTAAACACTTAGACAATCTACAAGCCAATTCATGATAGTCTTCTTTCATAACTACTTCCAATGTATGATGGACTGTGGATAGTTTAAATAATCTTATTATTTAGGAAGGCAAAACATGCAAAGTGAAACAATAGTAAATAATTAAAAAAAGACAGTAACTTTACATATAAATAAAACTCCTTTATTTAATCATCAAATGTTAATTACTATTTATCTATTACAAGTTTCTAAGGATATCTAATCACTAAAACTAATATCGTCCTTCTGCCCAATGCTCTTAGCGTGCTGCAAGTGCTTAACTCTACTCAGTTCCTTCGTAAGGGGATCTACTGGGTTCTCTTCTGACGATAACCTCTTCACTACGAGGAGTCCCTCTTCTACCCGATGTCTAATGAAATGATATTTCTTGTCGATATGTCTGGATCTGCCATGATCCCTCGGTTCCTTGGTTAAGGCAACCGCACCTTCGTTATCGCAAAAAATCTCCATAGGCTCCTTTATGTCCGGTACAATTCTAAGGTCTCCAATGAAGTTCTTTAGCCATATTGCCTCCTTTAACGCTTCGCTCGCTGCTATATACTCTGATTCGCACGTTAAATCAACTATAGTCTCCTGCTTGGAACTTTTCCAAGTCACTGCTCCTCCATTCAGGGTAAAGACCTAGCCTGACTACGAGCAGAATTATCCCGATCAGTCTGAAAGCTAGTGTCACTATACCCTCACACTCTCAAATCATTACTCCCACCGAGGATAAGAAACCATTCTTTAGTCCTCTGAAGGTACTTGGGAATATTCTTCACTACGGTCCAATGTGCTCTACTAGGGTTCCCTTGATATTTGTTGACCATGCTCAAAGCGAAGGCCACATTAGGGCGAGTATATGTCATAGCATACATGATTAAGCCAACTACGGAAGCATAAGGTGCTCTGCTTATCTCTGCTATCTCGGCCTCGGTACTCAGACTTTGAGTCTTACTCAACTTAGTATTGCTTTGGATTGGTAACTCCCCTTTCTTGGAATTTTCCATCCTGAAACGTTTCAACACTTTGTCCAGGTAAGTACTTTGACTAAGTCTTATTAGTCTCTTACTCCTATTTCTCAAAATCCTTATCCCAAGAATATAAGCAACTTCTCTGGGGTCCTTCATAGCGAAGCACTTCCCAAGTCAGGACTTAACATCCTGCAAGTTTGGGATGTCGTTTCCTATGACCAGTATGTTATCCATATACAAAACGAGAGAGCTAACTATACTCTCACTGGCTTTGACATATGCACAGGTCTCATCTTCGCTTCTCGAAAAACCAAACTCTTTGACTTTCTCATCGAAACAAAGATTCCATCTGCGAGACACTTGTTTCAATCCATAAATGGATTTCTCAAGCTTACACACTCTATTAGGGTGTTTCGCATCGACAAAACTCTCTGGCTAACTCATGTAAACATCCTCATCCAACTTCCCACTAAGGAAAGCGACTTTGACATCCATCTACCATATTTCATAATCATGAAACGCAGCTATGGCTAGCATAACCCTTATAGATTTAATCTTTGCAACTTATGAGAAGGTCTCATCATAGTCAACTCCGGGAGTTTGAGGGAAGCCCTTCGCAATTAATCGTGCCTTATACGTGTGTACCTTCCCATCCATGTCGGTCTTCTTCTTGAAGATCCACTTGCACCCGACCGTCTTACGACCCGATACATTGTCAACCAAGTTCCAAACCTGATTGTCATACATGGAGTGAATCTCGCTGTTCATAGCTTCTTTCCATTTTACAGACTCCGGGCCTGCAATGGATTCCTTGTAGTTGTTAGGTTCATCCAAATTTATCAGTGTACTATCACTAATAAACGTATCACCCTCAACAGTTATATGGAAACCATATAATACAGGTGGAAACCAAATAATAAGGAGTCGTTAATCGATTCAACTGGAATTTCCTCCTTGGGTTGAGCGCCAGTGTTAGATGTTCCTTCATTGCTTGATTCTTGATGCTCTTCAAGATCAATTTTCCTCCCAATGTCCTCTTGGCATATGAGTTCTCGCTCTCATAAAACCCCTCTCCTCGCAATGAAGACTATAGAAGAGATATCCAAAGGACTTCTGTGGATAGCCGATGAAAAAACACCGCTCACTACGAGGATTGAGCTTGTCGTGACTCTCCCGTCTTACGAAATCATCGCAACCCCAAACCGTGATATGTGCGAACGAGGGAGCTTTCCCTGTCCACATCTCGTGAGGTGTTTTGGCAACCTTCTTAGTTGGGACTAGATTAAGGATATAGACGACAATCTCTAAGGCATACCCCCAAAATGAGATAGGTAACGAAGCATGACTCATCATGGAACGAACCATGTCCAACAGGGTTCGATTGCGCCTCTTAGCCATTCCATTCATCTGCGGTGTCCTAGGCGGCATTAATTGCGAAACAATTCTACATTCCGTGAGGTAGTCGTTGAATTCCATACTGAGGTACTCACCTCCTCGGTCGGATCGGAGCATCTTAATTTTCCTGTACAGCTGATTCTCCGCTTCTTGCTTAAACTCTTTGAACTTTTCAAAGGTTTCTGACTTGTGCTTGATTAAGTAGATATACCCATATCTGCAATAATCATCGGTGAAAGTCACATAGAAGCGGTTCGCATCCCTTGTGGTGGATCTAAAGGGCCCACTACATCGGTATGTATGAGATCCAACCAACCCTCACCCCTTTCAGAAGTTCCAGTGAAGGGTGACTTGGTCATCTTTCCAAGTAAAAAAGACACACACGTGTCATTGTCCTAAGGGTCGAATAACTCCAACACGCCATCCTTTGGAGCTGGCCTATGCGTTTCTTGTTGACATGTCCAAGACGACAATGCCACAAGCATGCCTTATCCAAAATATTGGAAGAATCGATATGCAAAACATCATTTCCTAAGTTGTCTACAACCATAATAGTTTCATATATTCCATTACAAGGCAATGCTTCAAAATTGAAAGTACCGTTCAAGAAAGCATTAATAGAACCATTTTCATTATTAAACGAAAATCTAAAACCTTGTTTATACAAACCATGAAAAGAAATAATGTTTCGTGTAATTTCTAACGAATAGCTGCAATTATTCAAATCTAGACCTAACCCACTACTAAGCACTAAAGAGTAAACTTCAATCTTGGTGACAGGCAACGCTTTCCTATTCCCCATGATCAAGTTTATCTTCCCATGCTCCACATCACTACTTCTTCCTAGACCCTGAAAATCAGAA
This sequence comes from Lactuca sativa, assembly GCF_002870075.4. Classification (NCBI taxonomy): domain Eukaryota; kingdom Viridiplantae; phylum Streptophyta; class Magnoliopsida; order Asterales; family Asteraceae; genus Lactuca; species Lactuca sativa. The sequence continues at coordinate 200,217,116 of NC_056628.2, read as the reverse complement.
CAAATGTGAAACCCACATCCTGTATCGAGGACCCAAGACATAGCATGTGATGAGTTATTTGATTGAATAGTATAACTACCTACGAAGGATGGCTTTATCTTCCCATCCTTGATATCTTGCAGATACTTTGGGCAACTTCATTTCCAATGTCCTTTCTCGTGGCAGTAGTAGCACTCTGCTTCTTTTGGGTTTGAAGAAGGAGTAGTAGGACCAACTTTGGTTCCACTAAAAGAGGCTCTTGATTTGCAAGCAACTTTGTTTATCATATAAATCAACGATTATCTTAAAACTTTGACAATTATCTTCTAATTGGATGAGTATGATCACTACCATATCAGAAAAAACAGATTTTACGATTCAAAACAGTTTGTGGTAATGATCCTAATCCAATTCTAGCCAAAAACCTCGAATTTATGCAACTAGAGCCTGCAACTCGTCGAGTGCATGAACTGACTCGTCGAGTTGCTCTGTTACTGAGTGGAATCGTTGAGTCGGCCAATGGACTTAGCGAGTTCATCAGTCAGAGGCCAGAAAATCGATTTTTTCAACTTTGAAAATTAACAAGCATCAAGTATAACAGAAAACAACTCTAGGCTCTGATACCACTGTTGGGTTTTGAGCACTATAACACTTCTATGGTGCACATGCAACCCTAAATGCTTTGGATCTATGTTTTATCTAATTACACATGCATATTTTCAATTTTCCAAAACATATATCCTAACTAGCATACAAATTGTCAAGTGAACAATACAACTACTTAGATAACTTACCTCTTAGAAGGACTTGTAGTTCTTGACCTTTGAATGCTTGAGCACCTCAAGTGTGATGCCTATAATGGTTCACAAACACCAATATGCAAGAGAAGGCTTTAGAGAATAAGTTATTTAGCATAAAATCAATACACACTCTCCAAGAATGTTGTGGCAACCGATTTTGGCTCTAAGGGGGTTTACTTTTATAGTGTAGCAAACGATAGGGTTACACCTTGTAAATCCTATTAACCTTTCATATTACTTAGGCTCCATGGGTTAACCTCCATGCACTATCCATGTATTATCTCATTGGTTTAGCCCATCCTAAATAACCATGGATCATTAGCCCACACTATAAGAATCATTGATTTACATAATCAATCCCCATATATTTAATTAGTGTCTTTTGATCATAAAATTAATTCCAAATTAATTGTTGATCAATACTAATTAAATAATATGATTTCATGTTAATATATTATACTTATAATATATTAATAAATCATAAATAACCTTATTCTCAAAAGTCCATCCTATCAAATTGCACCGATGAAGGCAACCCAAAAGGACCACGCTACAATCGGGTCAAGTACATCCCAGTTATAGTTATGGGCTTAGACACCAAATCCAATAGTACCATCATGAGACTTTCCCTTGTAGCTCTTAGAGGAGCCTTCCTCTTCCTTTCCTTTCCTTGCCCAACTGTTAAGACAAGGGCAGCAGTAGTAGGAGTAGATGCAATAGATTTGCCTTTCAGACTACTCTCAGCAGTCCTTAGCAGGCCTTGAAGCTTTCTTAGAGTGACCTCCTCCTTGTTCATGTGGTAGGCCATACGAAACTGGTCGTAGTAAGGAGGTAAGGAGTGTAGAATGATATCTATAGCCAGTTCCTCATTGAAGTTAACATTTAACTTCAGCAAGCGGTCCACGTATCTCTGCATTTTTTGCAAGTGGTTCATGATGGACTTTCCATCCTTCATTTTAGTAGTGATCATCTTAGCGATGATCTCATACCGTTCCTGCCTATCACTTTGATGGTACATTTCCATCAAATCTTGGTGCATCTTGTAGGGATAGTAGTCCTTGTAGGATTTCTAGTGTAACACCCGGTTCCTGGTACGTATTTAAATTCAAGTAATTTCATGTTTTTTTTTCTAGGACTCGGCGATTTGGAGGCCTAAATCGTCAAGCAGACTTTATTTTGACCGGGAGGTTTAATGACCTACTCGACGAGTCGGTAGACCGACTCGACGAGTAGGGTTGTCTGGATGAAACCTTTATATTTAGGGTTTGCACCCTATTTAAACAACTTATCCTGCCTCAACCCATCCCCCATCGTCCATCCCAACTCAGAGAAACCCTAAATCGAAACCCTAACCTTGTTTGAGAGTTCTTGAGCCATTTTGTGTGCTTGTGGTGATTGTGAAACTTAAGAAGGAAGAAGGAGCTTGGAAGTTCAAGTTAAGGCTAGTAGATCCAGAGGTTGTGCCCCATTTCCAGCTCATTTGAGGTATAAAGCTGAAACCTTGACCATCTATCTCTTAGATCTCTAGTTAGGGTTCATTTCTACCTTTTCTAAGCCTTAGAGGTGCCATACTCAGAATTTTGTGGTTTATTCTGGGTATAGCTTCAGATCTAGAACCATTAGGGGTTCTTATGGCATAAAGGTGCCAACTTTATTGGCATAAGCACCCCATGCATCTTGTAGACTTCATTCTAGAGCCATTTGGGCCAAATATCTCATGCATAGACGTCAAGATTAGAACTTTACGTATAATATGGACCCTAGAGTCTCACTAATCCCACTTTCTACATCAAGATCTATCAAGTAAGGATCAGCCAAGCAGGACAGTTGGGAGGCAGGATCATTTTGGCATATAGCTTTTTTGAAATCAAACAACCAAGCCAGTATGACCATTCTATACACCTCTCTCGTAAGTAGATCAATCAGTATAACGACTTGGAAAATTACTGATATTTCTTATTTATAGGTTCATAATAACGAATTATGACTATATATATAATTTACATTGAAAAGACTAAAGTGTAGCAAAACTTACAGAGATTTTCGCTGGAAACTAGAATCTAAATAGGCAGAATATTGAATCGGGATCTCCTACTCGAAGGTACCCACTCGGATGCATACTCAGGGGTGTCGTAGGGCTTCGTTGCGGACCGAAAACTAACGGAAAATTGCTATACAATGGAGAATATCCAGAGAGAGAGAGAGAGAGAGAGAGAAAAGTTTTAGGGGCTAGATGTAAGGAACCTATACGAGAATGGGCTCTATTTATAGGACATGGAAAAGCTCTCCAGGCAAGCTATGGTTCATGTCGGGCATGTCATCTTTTTTGGCTCCTATGGTTGTTTGCCACGTGTCGTGATAGTGGTGGTCCACCTCACCACCTTCTAGAGCGTGACATGTGTCACAAAACCATGGTGGCATGTGTCCAATTTTTTGGGTGCCACATCACCTTGACTCTTGGAGGAGGGGAATGGTCGATTTGCCACATGGCGGTCTTGGGTGTTGCCACGTCATCAATGTATGCCAGGCACTTCGCGTGCTCGGTTTACCTGATTTTCGAAATGGCCTAACTTCTTCATACTAGCTCTGTTTTCAAACTTCTTTATATCCTCGAAAAGCTCCCAGCGAGATATACAACTTTATTTTAGATCCCAAATTCTAATTCTCACTCTATCAAAAAATTTATAATTTTGATAGGCTTAGCCTGTAAGAGAATGTTGCAGAAAGCATAACACCTACATACAGATTCTGTTCTCGATGTTATTTATATCGACGGATTCCTATTGACGAGATCTTCAACTCTCGTTTAGATTATTTCTCTAATAATCTACCGTTCTAAGATTTGATGTCAGTACGTATAATGTTGCGTTGAATCCTAGAAAAATCATAACTTCCTCTTATGAATTCAGATTTGGACGTTCTCTATATGCATGAATTCGCTTTTTTGAATACTACAACTTTCGTTTAGATCACTTACTATAATAAGCGACCTATCTCTAATTCACTATTTACGACATACGGTTCGAACGCGAAACTTCAGAAGGTCGTTACTTCTTCACTCAAAGTCGGACTCGAGCGTTCTTTATATGTTCGAAATCCACGTCACATATACTATAACCTGGTTAAGATTATTTACCCCAAACAAACTCCTATTTAAAAGTCATTATTATGGCTTATAATAACTTATTTGTCTAGCCTGAATTTGCAGGTGTTAGACACTATTACTACTATGCGGTGCCTCAATCACAACCATCTCATCTCAGTCTTCTTTTTCCAGGTTCTAATGACCACCAAAGCGTATCGTAGAACATCAATTTTGTATAAGATTTCAAATAAAATCTATCAAGTTAAGAATAAATTGAATAACAAAAATATAATAAGGTGGGAATAGGAGCGATGAAGAGATAAAACGAAGTGGGATTAACGACCTTTGTGTGGCCACCGATGATACATAACATTCTTAATCACATTGTTAGTATAAAAAGCGAACTTGTTAGGGCACTTTCATTCTTTGTTTATTGGCTTTTGGCTCTTCCAAATAATTCTTGTAGGAGATTTAGAGATGAATTTAAGAGAAAACTGATATTGATATTGAATTGAGAGAATGTTGATTTATTGTATAAGAAAAAGGTTGTGTTCTCCTGATTTTTGTAGATGGATAGGTCGTGGTTGATTAAAAGATGGAGCAGTGAGCCGATACTTTTAACCGAAGCCTAACATTTTTAGCCGGCTTATGAACATTAGTGTTGTTCATAATTTGAATGTTTATTTGTAAGTAACAAACTAATATATTTATTTATAGTTTTTTCTTTTTGATTGCTTTTGTGTATAACCTAACAAACTTATGTATTTATTATCATTGTCATCAATTTATTGTGTCACTGGACGTACCTCCAACAATAACAACCTACATTTTCAAATATCATATTCAAATAAGGACTAGGGCTAACACTTCTATTTATTGTTTGTGTTTTTATGAAAAAAATCCCTACTAGTGGATTTGAATGCTCTAAGGACTCATATAACGGATTAAGACAAGTGGCCGAAACATTGTAATCATTATATCGTTCTTCATGTCGTTATACTATAGAGTTGTATAATACATAATTTTAAAACATAAATTGTTGTGTTTTGAGAAAAACTATTGTGTATGAATAAACTCTCGTAATAAATAGCTAGTGAACTTTTACTAAACAACTAAATAGCTACTTTAAGTTTTCGTACACTCGAGTTCAACTAATTATATATTTCAAATCATTTGTGTATTTGGAATTAAGCTGAAATTTAATATGTAACTAATTATATGTTTAAAACTCACTTGTGTATTTGAATCATAAGGCTCTACTTAATTGGCGATGTAGATATTGAACTCAAAGCATTTGATACAAAATTTGATGACATACGACTAAAAACAAGCCTAACTCAAACTTGATTTATAAGATAGACTATATTGATATAAGATGATGACATGAAGATGTTCGTTTTGGTCTTTTAGGATTGTGTACGAAGTATTTTTCAAAATCTATGATTTCGACCATATTACTTAGGGTGCGTTTGGTTGGCAGGAAAGGAATGGAATTCGAGGGAAAATGATTCTAATTCCCTCGAATTCATGCGTTTTGTTGGACTTAGAGGAAGGAAAATGATTCCTAAATTAAATAAATTTTCCAACATATAGAGCAAAGTGAATTTCTTCCAAAGTTTGATGGAAAACATTCTTTCTCATCAAGGAAAGCGGCAGATTACAAAAATATTCCTTGTACTTATAAGAAAACCCATCACCACTACCACCACCACCGTCACCATCACCACCACCGCTACCACCCCACCGACCACCACCACCACCCCCACTGTTGCCGCCACAACCACTACCACCGTCGTCGTTGTCACCATCGTTGCCACTGCCATCGACCACCGCTATGACCACCACCCACCACCACCGTCGCCGCCACCACCACCCACCATCACCTCTGCCGCCTCCACCCACCGCCACTGCCTGCGACACCACCACCTCTACCATCATCGTCGTTACTATCATTGTTGTCGCCACCGACCACTACTACCACCACCACCGCCGCCATTGTTGTTACCACCACCACTACCAATGTCATCACCCACCAACACCGCCGCCACCACCACCACCACAAATAACACTACCATCACCACCACTACCAGCGCTGCCACCATCGTCGCTACCACCACTGCCACCGCCACTGCCACCAGCTGCCACTACCACCACCAACACCATCACCGTCGTGGCTATCGCCATTAGCTACAACTACCACCATCACCACCACTTCCGCCACCACAATCAATGCCACCGCCACCATCACCACCACCGTCGCAACCACCATCACCGCCACCCACCATTATCGCCGCCACCACCGCCACTGCTCCCACCACCACTGCCACCACCGCCGAAATTTTACTGTTTTTATAATTTTCATAATGTATTTTTACATATAAGTCAGAAAACAAGGTAAAATTAAGCAAAACAGACAAAAAGGGTAATTATGTCATTTTACATGAATTCCAATTCCATTTCTTGCGAACCAAACAGATACTGGAATTAATTCCAATTTTATTTCTTGCCAACCAAACAAGATATGAAATTGGATTTAAATTCATGACATATTCCTTTTGCAATTCCAATTCAAATTCGTTCAACAACATTCTGCGAACTAAACAGCAGCTTAGGGTATCATGAAACTAGATTCGAGATAATCCAAGAACAACAAAATCTCAATTTCAGGCCAATTAGATATCCACACACATAAATACCTTAATCTGTTTGATGCTTTTCGAAAAAGAAACTTTGGGAGTAACATTATGTTTTTATGTGTATCTCTTCATAATAAAACACCTCTTCGTACGGAGATGGATGAAGTTAGTTTCAAGTCATTTTGGAAGGAAAAACAAAATTGTTCCCAAGAGTTGCAATGAATTGTTTTTAGCAAGAAATTAGGTTATATTCGTTCCTTTGGACCCCGTCGGGGGAGCTGCTCCTTGGAATCCCACCACCACCCAAATTGGTTAGTTTTTTATTTTTAAATTAAGCCTTAGATAAATTTAGTTGATAAAACTAGAAAAGTGTTATTATTTACTTCAAACTAGAAAAGTGTTAATATTTACTTCACTCATAATTTAAAAAAAAAAAAAAAATCACCTACTTATATAAAAACTAAAAAGGATATCCTAAACAATTGGAAGCACAAATCAAATAAACTAGAATCCCTTGGAAATTACTAAGTTAGGACGATATATTACAAACTAGTACATGTGGTTAAATTAGCGAGGGCCCGAGTTGGAATTAATTGGTCAGCTTTTGTGAAGTGATTTGGTTGCTGACAAGGCAGCAAATGGTCCTTGTCGACTGCCGTATCGCTGACGGTATTTGCAGTTGCCGGATGACTGCCTGTTCAACAGTCGGGGACCATTTTGTCCACTCTCCATCTCCTCTGAAAAACTTTTATTTTTTTACCACCCTCAAAATAATGATATTTTACTCAAGTCATGTAGTAAAAATATTATTTTTAATTAGTAACAGCTAATTAAATATTTTTATTATTAGATACGAAAAATAGAAAAACTCACGAATGAGAAATATATATAGACTCTGTACTTTGACTATTAAATGTTGATGTTTATTTATGGTCTTTAAATGGTAAATTGTGCTTGATACACTTCTAGTAATCTAGAAAAAACATCATAATTTATGTGTAAGTAAATAAAAAAATATATTATTGACATAAAACCAGTATACTAAGATTAATTTCATGCGTAAATTATAGAAGATATATAATGTAATTTTAAAAATTATATAACATATAATATTGTAATTTTTTTGAAGAGCTTTAAAATCAAGATAATATTTAATATGCTATCAAACAATTTTAGCTTCAAATTGTTAGATTTATTTAATGTAATTAAGTTTTTATGACACACGGAGTTATTATTTTATAACTAATAGAATATATTATAGGAAAAGTTTTGATAAAATCATAATATTATGCGTTAGTTTATAGTTTAATACTAATTTTTATTTTTTGAACAAAAGTTAGAATTATTTTATATTTTGCCGAAATTAACGAACAATTTTTATTTTTTCAACAGAAAATGACAGATTATTTTATAAAATTAGATAATCAAGACTTTTGTTCAAAAAAATAAATGTTGAAATTAAACTATAAACTGATCTAAAATATTAAGACTTTATTGAATATTTCCCTGTACAAAATTATTGCTTAAATATAAAAAAATATATTTTAGCATCTATTTGAATTGATGAAGAAATTAAGGATAAATAATCATAAAGTTTAATATTTTTTATCAAACCTGTTTCCTTTGGTGTAATACATGTTCACATAACAAATATTATCACGAGGGATATAGATTGTCTATACGACAAGTAAGAAGACTAAAGTATGAAATATGTGTTGGCATGTAGTTTTGAGGTGAATAAGGGTCAACCATTCGTTTAAGAGTTTATGAATAATAATATAATCCTTTTTAGTAGTTGTAATGTGAAAGAAAGTTGTGGTTGTCTCAAATACGAATACGTGAATATAAAGATCATCCAAAATTTGAGTTCATATAAAGAAGTTATGACTGTCTGAGGTTAAGACAAATTTACTGTGAGAAGCGCGACACATCAAGAGAAAAGTGTGATGCATCGGTGCAAACTTTTCAAAAAAATAAAGTCTTAAGTTGGTTGTTTTCATCCCATTTACACCAAAAACAATTTCAATTCAGAGGAAGGTTTTAAGCAGGAGATTCTTGGAGATGTTTGCAAGGAATTGAAGCTTGGAGTCAAAGAAGATGAAGAGGATTAAAGAGACTAATCATATTTGGGTTTAAGATAATATTTTGTTCTTGAAAACTCCTTTGAGCTTAAAGGGTGAATGGGTTAAAAATAGTGAAACATTTATTCTTGAAATTGAAGAATTCCAGTAATGATGTTGGAGGAAGCTTAGAAATTATATTCCTATCAATTTTATGTTAAACTTGTGGTTGAATTCATAGCCAATAAAATGGGTGACTATGAACCCTAAGTTAATGAATTTGTAGATTGGTGAAATTAACTTGATACTTAGTAGTATAGACAAGTTATACGTGGAGGCTAATTAGTTTTGGTGAGGTGATTAAGTCATGTATAAATGACTTGTAAATTGGGTTATAATTTTTAATTGGTGAAATGAGATTTAAAATGAGATCTAAGCTTATATTTTAATGGATTAAGACATACATATAAGTAATCCATTGAGCTTAATGAGTCTTTCTACATAATCGAGTATTGTATGTTTGGTGAAAATGATGTGTCAACATGTGTAACGACGTAAATTTTTAAACCAAAATTTTCAATTTAAAAACACATTTATCTCAATCCAAAAACCACAAAAGTATCACAATATCAAATCATCAATTCACATATCCAAAAACTATATATATCAAAACTCCAGGATCCTCTCAAAACATAACTCGATCTCTGATGTGTGTACAATCAAGTCGGCACATTCTCGTGATCCTGAGAAGTACCTGAAACACATAACACGGTAAGCACGAAGCTTAGTAAGTTCCCCAAAATACCACACACATCTCATTAGCCACTCTAAGCTATAACTCAATAAGATCCTCCAGTCAATGTGTCTCAGTGGGACCCTCCGGCCCCAACTCAATAAGCTCATAATAGTAATACTCAACATAAATCACAAAGACATAATGCAGAATATTAAGATACACAGGTAAGCACAATAAACATCTCAGTCACACAAAGATACCACTCATGGTAAGTATAGTGAGAAGACTCACCTCGCAAGCAAGTAAAGGTCTCGTACTCGGAAATCTCGAACTAGCCTCTGCCTAACACATAGGATAATTACCTCTAATTAATAACCTACTCATGCTCAAAATATACCAAGGGTTGTTCTCTCTTTCTCTCTAACTCTTGGTATGGGCAAAAGACCGTTTTTACCCCTCCATGGTCTCCACTATCCATATTTGACCTAACCCTAAAGTCAACAAAATCAAACTCGAGTCGACAGTCCATGTTTGACTCGACTCGCTGAGTGCACCCATGTGACTCGTCGAGTCCACTCGATTTTCTCAGAAGTCTCGTGAAGGTTCAACTCAACTCATCGAGTTGACCCCCAACTCGCCGAGTTATCGCATGATCATTCTCATCAGGATAAACCCTAACCGACTTGTCGAGTCGGCGAGTTCATTCAAACTCTTTTCTCATTCAGACAATTTCAAGGCAGAAAACCTTCCCAAACTCTAGATCAAAACTCTTAAGGCTCGTTTATCACGTAAAGCCACGAGCTTTACGTCTATGCATGGAACTTATGGCTTGAAATGCCAAGAACATGCTTTATTATGGGTTTTTCACTCAAGGGATCTATTATGGCTTAATAAAGCAGGAACCTTTGGACTCTAGGGACCTCACATGGTCCAGATCTGAAGTCCAAACCTCTATATGAACTCAAAACACTCAAAGTCTTAATATTAGATGGAAAAAGCCCTAAACTCCCAAAATCATGAGATCTACTCAATAAAATGAGAAAGGTGCGAACCTTTTACCTTTCACAAAGCTCTAGGATGAAATAACCATGGATCTAACAACCCCTTCTCGTCCCTTGGCTTGGAGTCTTTCCCTTCTCTTCAAAAGATGCACCAAACACTCAAAGTTAGCTCAAATACTCTCTCTAAGCTCAATGGCCGAATAGTATTTTCTCTCAGTGAAGATGGGCAGCAGGTGAGCCGCAAATGAGGCCCCAAACCCAAGGATTTAGGGTTTCATCACTCAGCGTCTACTCGGCGAGTCGACTCTCAGACTCGTCGAGTAGGTCATTAATCCCACATGGCCAAACACGACTCTACTCGACAAGTTGTAGCACCAACTCGTCGAGTTGCTCAATAGATTTCAAAATGAATAAATAAATAATATACCTGGGAGTCTGGATGTTACAACATGTGAATAAATTGTATATTGGGTTGTAACACTCAAGATAGTTATATTATTTTGATGGTTGTTGGAGTAACGAAAACAAGATTGAGGACGTAACTTCAAGAGTTGGAATCCCAAACTCCTAAAATATCTCAAGGTGAGTAATCTATCCTTTTTCTATATGGTTGTTATCTAGATATCTGATGTTGTTGAGTATGGTATAAGTACATAGAATGTTTTAAATTTGTTGTCAATTGATATTATATAAGTTACTTGCTTCATGTAGTTGAGAACTATAGTTATTCATTGTTATATGAGTTAATAAACAGAGTAATTGAGTTTTATAGAAAATAATGCTATATAAGATATTAATTTTGTGTAATAGAGATATATAGTTGGTAGACATTGTTGATAAATTGAGTGAATGTGCGTCGCGCTATTTTGAGAATGATACATCACATAATGAGTTCATTGTGATGTTATCATAAGGGTAAAAATATATCCTTAAGTAGAACTGATATAACTATTTGTGGATGTGTAGCATGACGTATAGGTTATAACTTTTATATTTGTTTAGAGCAAAGAATCAAGATTGAGTATAGTTGATTATGATTGTCATAAGTATTGTGATGGAATATGTGCATAAAAACAAGTGCCACAAACACAACAGAAGCAAACAATTAAAAAAACACATATTCCACAAGATGATCATAAATTCAAACAATCAATTGCATCTAAACAAACAAATATACAAGAAATAGAGAAACTTACCCTTGCAATTTTGTTTTCTTTTTATGGGCTACCCGATTTACACTCGCGATTCGATCGATTCTTGCATTCAGTTCCTTCTGACTCTTGGATGGAAATCCAACAAACCCTTGAGATATACACTACTAAGACCTATAACTACGAGCACTCTGATGATAATATAATTCCTTTACCTTCACGCATCAATAAAGCTGAGCTAATAATCTTGCATACTTGGACCATACACTCTAGTGATCCATAGCGTTGAAAATGAAAGTCAATTTGTTCTTCGAATTGTTAATTTGAATAATTAGTTCTCCCCCGTTTAGGGTTCGGACTACCACCTGCTTCCGTCCACAACATCAAATCCCCAATCTGGCTCATCAAAACTCACACTACTTAATTCAAAGATTTAACCTGATATAGAATCACATAGTCCTTCGAATAATTAGCTCTGTCCTAGAACGCTATCAGACGAGAACATGGGTGATCATATAACAACTGAAAGAATTCTTAAATGTTTTCTATGATTCAGTGCTCCCAAAGCAACATGTAACCATTTCCGATTAACAAGCAAACTGGTCACACAAATTGCCCATAAGTCGACAACTAAGATACAATTAGAGTTGGCCAAAAAATATCGTTCAACCAGAGAATCAAAAGAGTTAGAATAGGTCATCTTAACATAACATAAAAGACACCATCAAATCCTCTATGCATCCTCCCTAACTTCTATCTATCAACTAAAAAAAGACCGATCTTATTTCCCTGAAATAATATAATCAGTCTACCAAACGACAACACCTGTCACCTATTGACCCACATGACAAAGGTTGTAATCCTCATGTCGATCACTACACTCGCTTCCTTATTGAGTCCTGCGACTCAAATCCAGTACCACCTTAAAAAAGGCCCTCGAGACCTAAGAATCAATCATATTGTCTAGGTCTGCACCATTTGGACCCAATCCACCATGGCCACTTAGGCCCGTACAATTACCCTAATCATTCTCTAACCTTAATCATACAACCGACAGGGATAGAAATAAGCTACAAACATACCATAGTTCCATACCACACTATCTACCATCTACCAGCCCCTTAGTAACTTCTTACCCTAATCATTCTCTAACCTTATAGATAGTGTAAAGTCACACCTTTTAATTTGATGAGTCAAACCTCACATGCTCATCACCAGCGCCAGCACCAACATTAGCATGATCAGCTTCAATGTGAACCCAATGATCTTAGTGATTGTTTTTATATTAGGAAGTTATTATTTTTTTGTAAAGAATAGATGTCTGATCCATAATCTAAGTGATTAGGATCAGACCTTTACTTAGATTATTTACGTCCCCAAAATAGTAAGATTTTTGTTTTATGTAATCGTATATATTGTACTATTAAGGTCAAACCCAAATAGATCTTGGTGTCGTCTTGGTGACCTATTATCTTCGTGAAAACCCTCTTTCTTAGTGAAAGTATATTTGTGATCATCTTGTTATATTGTTCTTTGTTTATTTTTTATACTTGAGTGCATTCGATCAATACAAACCTTCAATAGGTATCATAGCGGGTTTACGATACATTCAAGTTACCATGTATTCCTCCTATAATCCTAATTCGTCTGTTCTTAGCAAGATTCCTCTTTTCGATGAACATAATATCGCTGCATGGAAATCAAAGCCTGTGGATGTTTTCGAGATACTGGACTATGACATGCTTGATGTCATTAACAACCACCTCTATGCATCGATCTTCTAATAACTACACATCTTTCATTGGTCTAAAGTAGAAGTTTGTGCCTGGATACAACAACGAAGAGAAAAGAGTTCAAAACCTTGGCGTGAAGGCAATGATTGTTATTGGAAATTCCTTTCCATATCATGTCTATCGATTAGTGTAAAGCTGCTCAATTGCACAAGAGATGATGAATACCTTATCATCCACCTTCGATAGAGAAGGGCTCTGTGATGATGAGGTTACATGTAGCACCTGGTTCCTGGTACGTAAAATTTATCTAAGTATCTTACATTTTTAGCCTTGGACTCGGCGAGTTGTAGGCCCGACTCGCCGAGTAGAGATGGGTTTGGGGGCACGTTTAAGTTGGCGACTTGGCGAGTCCACATTCTGGACTCGGCGAGTCCCCGCTGTCTGATGAAACCCTAAATTCCATGGGTTTGCACCCTATTTAAACCAACCTCGCCCCCTTCACCCTCAGAGCTCCCAACATCGTTCAAACCCTTATTCCTTGTGAGATTGAAGTGCTTTGGTGTGTTTCTTGAAGATTTTGAGAAGAAAGAAGAGTAGATCAAGAAGAGAAGAAGGAGACCAGGCATCCTTGTGCTATCTCAGTGATTTCCTTGAGGTATAACTCGGTTTCCCTCTGTTTTCATGCTTATAGTCCCTTATAGCTCCATGAAAGTCCTTCTTGAGCCTTTCCCCAAGCTTGAATGTGTATTAGGGTTTGTAATAAGTTGCTTAGCCTCTAGATCTAGGCATGATTGAGCTCCAGGAGCTTGCATCTACTGCCTTTATGGAGCCATATTGCATGAAAGCCCTAGATCTACCCTTTTAGTGCATTTTGAGCCCTAAAACCATCTTTGGTGATTATTTACATGTAAAGTTGGAAACTTTACGTGTTATTCATGCCCCAGAAACCCAGATCTATGAATGGCATGAGCTCGATTCAAGCAAAATCGAGTATATAGTATTTGCATGTGACAGACTCGGCGAGTCGTTCATCGGACTCGGCGAGTCGAGTCGCGAGTCCCCGAGTTTTCCCCCTTTTAGTGTTTGCGGGGTGGAGTAGTGAGTTATGGGGTGTGACTCAGTGGGTCGGAAGCCGGACTCACTCATGAAGGAACTCGGCGAGTTGATGCCCTGACTCGGCGAGTTCAAGGCAATCTTCTTGCCTCAAGAACAAACTCGGCGAGTTGTTCATACAACTCGGCGAGTCACAGCATAGAATGTTCTTCTGATGAAGATGAACTCGGCGAGTTGTTCATACAACTCGGCAAGTAGGATGAAGGACTATTGGCCTTTGGTTTAGAAGGAAAAGTCGTCGATTCAATGCCTAACTCGACGAGTAGAGACGAGTTTATGGTCAGACTAAGGGATAGGGACTCGGCGAGTTGGCAAGCCAACTCGGCGAGTCGGGTCAACTGGCAGTTGACTTTGACTTTGAATTTGACCCTTGGTTTGGTTAGGGGTAAATGGTCATTTTACCCTGAGGTCGGTTAGCAATATTTGACTAAGTGTTTTGTGGGAATTATTAGCCGGAGGATTTCCGGAGCAGCGGCAGCAGAAGACAGTCAGTTCCCACGCAGATCAGCAGCTACTTTGAGGTAAGTTACCTTCCAGTAGCGGTGGGTCTACGGACACAATGTCGGCCCACCAGTAGGACTTGTATGTTAGATGATTGTCTTTGTGATATCATCTAGGTTTGCTACTACCTGATATGTTATATGATGGCATGATATGTATATGTGATAGTAGTAGAGTTCGGTTGTCAGAACCGAAGGGTAGGTTAGACACCCCAGATATGTCTGACAGTATGTAATGATATGTTTATATGCTGGCATGATATGTTATATGTGATAGTGGTAGTAGGAGGGGAATAGTCCCCAAGTTTCGGTCGTTAGGACCGAAGGGTAGATTGGACACCCAGATATGTCTGATAACATGTTATGTTATGATATATGTGATAGTAGCAGTAGGGGGTGAAATAGTCCCCGAGGATCGGTTGTTAGGACCGATGGGTAGTCAGCACCCCAGAATGGCTTGACATGGGTAGTCAGCACCCCAGAACGGTTTGACACGGGTAGGTCGGCACCCCAGAATGGCCGTACCGAGTAGGTCGGGCACCCCAGAATTGCCCGACAGTATGTATGATATGTGATTGTATGGTATGTGGTATGATGGGGGAACTCACTAAGCTTCGTGCTTACAGTTTTCAGTTTTGGTTTCAGGTACCTCTTCTTCGAAGGGGAAGGAGCTGGCGCGGTAGCGGTACATCACACACATGCTTTGTATTCCGCATTAAGAGATCTTCCTGGGGAATTGTACTCTGACACTTTTATGTTTTATAAAAAAAATTTCCAGACATGCAATATCTTTTGTGAAATGATATGATCGTTGGACGTTTTATTCCTAATGTTTTGCTAAGTACATGTTTTAAAAATGAAATTTTTGGCTTGTATTTTTAGGACGTTACAAGTTGGTATCAGAGCCCTGGTTTGAGGGATTCGGAAACACCTTCGGGGGTGTCTGAACTCAAATCGAGGGATTAAAAGATTTTTAAGAAGAAAATATTTTCTAAAAAGCTAAGTAAAGAGTTTTAAGAAGGAACGAAGTGTGTGATGTGCGCGACCGGCCAAGCTCAAGTAAGTATTCCCCAAAGTACCCATACAAGCTTATGTTATGTTTATCAGTTTCAGTAGAATAGCATGCTAGACTAGGAATAAGGATCTAGGAGTGATGCTTTATGTGTCTGCTTTATGTGCTTCGGTGTATGAAAACTGCATGCTAGAATTGAGTGGACAGCAGTAGGATAGCCTGTGTAGGTTATGCCTGATATGATGAGTTTAGTATTATATGCTAGTGAGTTTCTCTTTATGAGGATGGATTTGCTTGAGATTGATTCCTGTGGTCTGAATGCTGCTTGCTTTGTGCTTCGTGGGACTCTGAGTGATGGGAGTTAGACATTAAGTGGATACGTCACGTCACATGTGATCAGGGTTGGATAATCTTAGAGTGTTGGATTTGGATCTATTGTGCAGCTCTTGTCTGAGTCTAACTGTTGTAGAGACGATTCTGTTACTCGAATGATTATCTGAGCCTCACCATATGTGATGGTATTCAAGTAATGGCTAACTGACATTACAAGGAGGCCTTCAGCAGCTAAGGACCGGGTAGAGTGGATTTAGAGATTTTCCTAGAGCAAGCCTAGGATGAGTATAACAATGATCAGCGGTAGTGAAAGGGACCTGGTGGAGTCAAGGCAGTCCTTGGAGAAGGTACAGATAGATGTTGAAGGTAGTGTGGGCCCGTACTACTGAAAACAGAGGATCCGTACCCGAACCGAGGAAGGCCAAGATAAGACCAGGAAACTTGTAGTAGGTGTGATCCCTCTAGAGGTATCGGTATCGCTAACGGTTACTATTTATGTATTTGAGAATGGTGGTACTATGTCCGAGGCCATCAGTTGGCAGTACAGGAGAGGGATCGGGTTCGGGATCAGGTTCCGAGCCAGTAGATGAGGGGCTACGCGAGTTCATCGCGTCAGAGATCACCAGAGGCATCCTTGAGTCGACCCCCATAATCTTCGGGTCGATCAAGGAAGGGATATTGGATTGATGGAGGATCGCCTCCGGGCATTCATGAGCGACATGGTATCTGGCCAGTCGGGATCTCGCACACTGTCCTTCAAGGACTTCAGGGGCAGTGGTGCGCCGGATTTTCACGGGGAAAAGGACCCCATAGCTGCCAGGAGATTGATTGCAAACATCGAGTCTGCACAGATGATTAGCTTCTGCCCTGAGGGGTCGAAGGTGAGGTTTGCAGCAGGGTGTTTACGATATTGAGCTAGGGATTGGTGGGAGTCCGTGGGTGACTCGTTGGGAGCCTCGGCTGTCGAGGCTATGACTTGGTCGGACTTCGCGACCAGGTTCAGGGCAGAGTTTGCACCGGCCGTCGAGCTTCAACAGTTGGCCAGGGAGTTCTTGGATATGAGGTAGACGACGAAGACTGTGGTGGAGATCACCGCCAAGTTCCGGGAGAGGGCATAATTGGTGCCCCAGTATGCGGGTGATGAGGACATGAGGAGGACCCGCTACCATGACATGCTCCGAGCTGATATTCGAGAGCATATCAGTTTTTCAGCTTTCCCTACCTTAGACTCTATGATTGCCATGGCGAGGGAGAGGGAGATAGATCTGGAGCACATCCGGAAGAGGAAGACAAAGGAGGGACAGGCAGGAGGGGCTTCGAGGAAGAAGCCCAAGGGATCAGATGGTAGGCGCAAAGGCTAGTCAGGACCGAGCCGCTGCAAGAAATGCGGCATGCCTCATGAGGGGGCATGTAGGCTGGGATCGTCGGGCTGCTATAAGTGCGGTAAGACGAGGCATTTCAGCAGGGATTGTACCGCCCCTGCACCTGTGATTCAAACATCGGAGTTGCTGTGTTTTCACTGCAACCAAAGGGGCCACAAGAAGGCCAATTGCCCCCAGTTGACAGCATCAGCGCCGGTTAAGGCGCCGACTCCATCTACCCTGCGGATTACAGATGGCCGACAGGGCAAGGCAGAGGCTCCAGTGGTGAGGAGCCGGGCGTTTCAGCTGACGACAAAGGAGGCATGCGCCGCACCCGATGTGGTGACGGGTATGATTCTTTCCCTTTACCTTATTTTTATGATGTTATGATATTGATATGTGCTCTGTGTATATGCATTAGGATCGTTCCATGTGAACGGTATTCCTGTTCAAGTGTTGTTTGACTCGGGTGCCACCCGATCATTTGTTTCCCTTGCGCTTAGCAAGAGGTTTTCTGAGACTTTGGGCATGTTGGATTGCCCTTTAGAGGTAGAGATTGCCGATGATCGATCGGTGCGAGCATCAGCAGTATTCATGGATTGTGTTCTAAGGTTATTTGAGGACCGCTATTTGGTGGATTTGGTTCCCATCCCGTTGCGGGGGAACAAAGTGATTATAGGCATGGATTGGTTGAGCCCTAATGGGGCGGTGATAGATTGCGCACATTAGCTAGTGTGGATCAGGACCCCGAGTGGGGGAGAGTTTGTGATCCACGACGAGAGGCCACAGCGTGGACCTGCAGTATGTTAAGCAGCGTGAGCTAGGCGCTACCTCCAGCAGGGTTGCGCAGGATATGTCACGTATGTTATGGATACCCAGGAGACGGGTAAGGCGACGGTGAGCGAGGTTCCAGTGGTGCGAGACTACGCTGATGTGTTCCCGGAGGAGCTTCCTGGAATACCTCCCGAGCGTCAGGTTCAGGATCGACCTAGTTCCTGGTGCGGCTCCGATAGCCAAGGCACCCTATCGGTTGGCTCCTCCTGAGATGCAGGAGTTGTCTATGCAGCTGTAGGAACTGCTAGACAAGGGATTTATTCGACCGAACAGTTCACCCTGGGGAGCCCCGATCTTGTTTGTAAAGAAGAAGGACAGGTCGCATCGGATGTGTATAGATTATCGGGAGCTGAATAAGGTAACGGTGAAGAACCGTTACCCTCTCCCGAGGATTGATGACCTCTTTGATCAGTTACAGGGAGCATCTTGGTTCTCCAAGATCGATTTGTGTTCAGGTTATCATCAGATGAGGGTCAGAGAGGAGGATGTACAGAAGACCGCGTTTCGGACGCGTTATAGCCATTATGAGTTCGTGGTGATGTCGTTTGGGCTCACCAATGCTCCTGCCGCGTTCATGGACCTCATGAACCGCGTGTGTAGACCGATGCTGGATCGATCTGTGATAGTTTTCATTGATGACATCTTGGTTTATTCCAAGACGCAGGAGGACCACGAGGAGCATTTATGAAAGGTTTTGGAGACCTTGAGGAGGGAGAGCTTGTACGCCAAGTTCTCCAAATGTGAGTTTTGGTTGCGCGAGGTGCAGTTTCTTGGGCACCTCGTCAACCAGAACGGGATTTCGGTAGACCCGGCCAAGGTGGAGGCCGTGATGAGATGGGAGGTTCCGAAGTCTCCATCCGAGATTCGGAGTTTCCTAGGATTAGCAGTTTACTATCGGAGATTCATTCAGGATTTCTCCAAGATAGCCGTACCCCTGACACGGTTGACTAGGAAAGCCGTGGTCTTTCGATGGGGGCCTGAGCAGCAGGCAGCGTTCGAGATTCTGAGGCAGAGATTGTGCGAGACGCTAATCTTAGCCCTACCCGAGGGCGTAGAGGATTTTGTGGTATATTGTGATGCGTCGATCTCAGGCTTAGGCGCAGTATTGATGCAAAGGGGGCATGTCATTGCTTATGCCTCGAGGCTGCTGAAGCCTCACGAGGCGAACTACCCGACACATGATTTAGTGTTGGGGGAGGTGCTTTTCGCCCTCAAGATTTGGCGGCATTACCTCTACGGGGTTCGATGTACCATTTTCACGGACCACAAGAGTTTGAGGTATCTCATGGATCAGCCGAATCTGAACATGAGGCAGCGTCGGTGGTTGGACGTGGTGAAGGATTATGATTGTGAGATCCTTTATCACCCGGGGAAGGCCAATGTGGTGGCCGATGCGCTTAGCCGCAAGGCGGCACCGATCATGGATATTTGCATGAGGATGACTGTGGTGACTCTCCTGTTAGTGTAGATTCGGGAAGCTCAACAAGAGGCTATGAAGGAGGAACATCGGAAGAGTGAGCGAATAGTGGGTCAAGTCACCTCCTTCGATTATGATAGCCGAGGGTTATTGACACTACACCGTAGGGTGTGCGTGTCGTATCATGGAGGCGTGCGCCAGATCTTGATGGAGGAGGCGCACAAATCCTGATTCTCTATTCATCCAGGGGCGACAAAAATGTATCGAGATCTTCGCCTAGACTATTGGTGGCCCTGCATGAAGTGGGATGTGGCGTGGTACGTCAAGCGGTGTTTGACCTGCAGGAAGGTCAAAGCCTAGCATTAGAGACCGCACGACAAGATGCAGCCGTTGGATATCCCGTTGTGGAAATGAGAGGATATTGCGATGGATTTTATCACAAAGCTTCCCCGGGCGGCACGAGGAGTAGATTCGATTTGGGTCATCGTGGATCGATTGACCAAGAGCGCCCATTTTATTCCGATTCAGGAAAGTATCTCGGTCGAAATGTTGGCCGATATCTATATCAGGGAGATAGTGGCGCGGAACGGGTTGCCAGTGTCAGTGATATCAGATCAAGATGTGAGGTTCACTTCTAGGTTTTGGAAGAAGTTTCATGATGAGTTGGGCACTCGTCTGCATTTTAGCACCGCCTTTCACCCGCAGACGGATGGTCAGAGTGAGCGAACCATCCAGACTTTGGAGGATATGTTGCGGGCATGCGTGCTAGACTTCGGTGGTAGCTGGGATACCTATCTTCCCTTGGCTGAGTTCTCGTATAATAACAGCTACCACGCGAGTATTGACCATCCTCCATTCGAGATGTTGTACGGTCGGAGGTGCAGGACCCCGATATGTTGGGGTGAAGTTGGCCAGAGGGTCACGGGGAGCACCAAGGTGGTGCTCAAGACGACCGAGAGGATCCAGCAGGCTTCAGACTGCGCAGAGTCGGCAGAAAAGTTATGCCGACAAGCGTCGTTCAGACCTGGAGTTCCAGGTCGGGGATATGGTTCTCCTGAAGGTGTTGCCTTGGAAAGGCGTCATTCGATTCAGGAAGCGGGGAAAGTTGGGCCCGAGATACATTGGTACGTTCAGGGTTGTAGCCTGGGTGGGCAAGGTAGCATATAGGCTGGATCTGCCAGCCGAGCTCAGTCAGATCCATAGCACTTTCCATGTCTCCCAGCTGCGGAAGTGCCTAGTGGATGATTCAACGGTGGTGCCGCTAGAGGATATACAGGTTGATGACAGCCTGAATTACATTGAGCGCCCAGTCACAATCCTCGACCGGAAGTCGAAGGATTTGAGGAACAAGAGGGTGGAATTAATAAAGGTGCAATGGCAGCACCGAAAGGGTTCAGAATCGACTTGGGAGCCAGTGGAAGAAATGATGGAGCATTACCCCGAGCTGTTTCAGGATCGAGCAGCAGACTTCGAGGATGAAGTCTAAAATAAGTAGAGGAGATTTGTAGCACCTGGTTCCTGGTACGTAAAATTTATCTAAGTATCTTACATTTTTAGCCTTGGACTCGGCGAGTTGTAGGCCCGACTCGCCGAGTAGAGACGGGTTTGGGGGCAAGTTTAAGTTGGCGACTTGGCGAGTCCACATTCTGGACTCGGCGAGTCCCCGCTGTCTGATGAAACCCTAAATTCCATGGGTTTGCACCCTATTTAAACCAACCTCGCCCCCTTCACCCTCAGAGCTCCCAACATCGTTCAAACCCTTATTCCTTGTGAGATTGAAGTGCTTTGGTGTGTTTCTTGAAGATTTTGAGAAGAAAGAAGAGTAGATCAAGAAGAGAAGAAGGAGGCCAGGCATCCTTGTGCTATCTCAGTGATTTCCTTGAGGTATAACTCGGTTTCCCTCTGTTTTCATGCTTATAGTCCCTTATAGCTCCATGAAAGTCCTTCTTGAGCCTTTCCCCAAGCTTGAATGTGTATTAGGGTTTGTAATAAGTTGCTTAGCCTCTAGATCTAGGCATGATTGAGCTCCAGGAGCTTGCATCTACTGCCTTTATGGAGCCATATTGCATGAAAGCCCTAGATCTACCCTTTTAGTGCATTTTGAGCCCTAAAACCATCTTTGGTGATTATTTACACGTAAAGTTGGAAACTTTACGTGTTATTCATGCCCCAGAAACCCAGATCTATGAATGGCATGAGCTCGATTCAAGCAAAATCGAGTATATAGTATTTGCATGTGACAGACTCGGCGAGTCGTTCATCGGACTCGGCGAGTCGAGTCGCGAGTCCCCGAGTTTTCCCCCTTTTAGTGTTTGCGGGGTGGAGTAGTGAGTTATGGGGTGTGACTCAGTGGGTCGGAAGCCGGACTCACTCATGAAGGAACTCGGCGAGTTGATGCCCTGACTCGGCGAGTTCAAGGCAATCTTCTTGCCTCAAGAACAAACTCGGCGAGTTGTTCATACAACTCGGCGAGTCACAGCATAGAATGTTCTTCTGATGAAGATGAACTCGGCGAGTTGTTCATACAACTCGGCAAGTAGGATGAAGGACTATTGGCCTTTGGTTTAGAAGGAAAAGTCGTTGATTCAATGCCTAACTCGACGAGTAGAGACGGGTTTATGGTCAGACTAAGGGATAGGGACTCGGCGAGTTGGCAAGCCAACTCGGCGAGTCGGGTCAACTGGCAGTTGACTTTGACTTTGAATTTGACCCTTGGTTTGGTTAGGGGTAAATGGTCATTTTACCCTGAGGTCGGTTAGCAATATTTGACTAAGTGTTTTATGGGAATTATTAGCCGGAGGATTTCCGGAGCAGCGGCAGCAGAAGACAGTCAGTTCCCACACAGATCAGCAGCTACTTTGAGGTAAGTTACCTTCCAGTAGCGGTGGGTCTACGGACACAATGTCGGCCCACCAGTAGGACTTGTATGTTAGATGATTGTCTTTGTGATATCATCTAGGTTTGCTACTACCTGATATGTTATATGATGGCATGATATGTATATGTGATAGTAGTAGAGTTCGGTTGTCAGAACCGAAGGGTAGGTCAGACACCCCAGATATGTCTGACAGTATGTAATGATATGTTTACATGCTGGCATGATATGTTATATGTGATAGTGGTAGTAGGAGGGGAATAGTCCCCAAGTTTCGGTCGTTAGGACCGAAGGGTAGATTGGACACCCCAGATATGTCTGATAACATGTTATGTTATGATATATGTGATAGTAGCAGTAGGGGTGAAATAGTCCCCGAGGATCGGTTGTTAGGACCGATGGGTAGTCAGCACCCCAGAATGGCTTGACATGGGTAGTCAGCACCCCAGAACGGTTTGACACGGGTAGGTCGGCACCCCAGAATGGCCATACCGAGTAGGTCGGGCACCCCAGAATTGCCCGACAGTGGAAGAAATGATGGAGCATTACCCCGAGCTGTTTCAGGATCGAGCAGCAGACTTCGAGGATGAAGTCTAAAATAAGTAGGGGAGATTTGTAGCACCTGGTTCCTGGTACGTAAAATTTATCTAAGTATCTTACATTTTTAGCCTTGGACTCGGCGAGTTGTAGGCCCGACTCGCCGAGTAGAGACGGGTTTGGGGGCACGTTTAAGTTGGCGACTCGGCGAGTCCACATTCTGGACTCGGCGAGTCCCCGCTGTTTGATGAAACCCTAAATTCCATGGGTTTGCACCCTATTTAAACCAACCTTATGCGCCCCAACCTCGCCCCCTTCACCCTCAGAGCTCCCAACATTGTTCAAACCCTTATTCCTTGTGAGATTGAAGTGCTTTGGTGTGTTTCTTGAAGATTTTGAGAAGAAAGAAGAGTAGATCAAGAAGAGAAGAAGGAGGCCAGGCATCCTTGTGTTGTCTCAGTGATTTCCTTGAGGTATAACTCGGTTTCCCTCTGTTTTCATGCTTGTAGTCCCTTATAGCTCCATTAAAGTCCTTCTTGAGCCTTTCCCCAAGCTTGAATGTGTATTAGGGTTTGTAATAAGTTGCTTAGCCTTTAGATCTAGGCATGATTGAGCTCCAGGAGCTTGCATCTACTGCCTTTATGGAGCCATATTGCATGAAATCCCTAGATCTACCCTTTTAGTGCATTTTGAGCCCTAAAACCATCTTTGGTGATTATTTACACGTAAAGTTGGAAACTTTACGTGTTATTCATGCCCTAGAAACCCAGATCTATGAATGGCATGAGCTGGATTCAAGCAAAATCGAGTATATAGTATTTGCATGTGACAGACTCAGCGAGTTGTTCATCGGACTCGGCGAGTCGAGTCGCGAGTCCCCGAGTTTTCCCCCTTTTAGTGTTTGCGGGGTGGAGTAGTGAGTTATGGGGTGTGACTCAGTGGGTCGGAAGCCGGACTCACTCATGAAGGAACTCGATGAGTTGATGCCCTGACTCGGCGAGTTCAAGGCAATCTTCTTGCCTCAAGAACAAACTCAGCGAGTTGTTCATACAACTCGACGAGTCACAGCATAGAATGTTCTTCTGATGAAGATGAACTCGGCGAGTTGTTCATACAACTCGGCAAGTAGGATGAAGGACTATTGGCCTTTGGTTTAGAAGGAAAAGTCGTCGAGTCAATGCCTAACTCGACGAGTAGAGACGGGTTTATGGTCAGACTAAGGGATAAGGATGTTGGGTTTTGAGCATTCTAACACTCCTATGGTGTACATGCAACCCTATAAACCTTGGATCTATGTTTTCTCTATTATACATGCAAATAAGAACTTTCCAAGGCTTTAATCCTAACTAGCATATTATGAAGTTCTTATACTACAAAGTACTAGTTAGATGACATACCTTTTGATGTAGCTTGATGTCTTCAAGCTTTAAGAGCTTAGCGCCAATAGTGTGGAAGCCTCAAATGGAATCACAAATCACCAAAACACCTTGGAAGACTTTAGAGAATATGAATACTTGGTTCTCTCTAGCCCTCTTAGTGTACCTACACTAGTGCCCATTTCACCAACCAAGGACATCTTTATATAGTGTGGAGAATTAGGGTTAAACCCTAATACCCATGACCTTTCATTTCCTAGGATCCATGGGTTAATGTTCCATGGACTATCCATGAAGACTTAGCCCAAGCTAAATGAACTTGGCCCACTACACATATATATCTAAGAGTCCATATTTAATTAGTTCATTTTGATCACTTAATTAATTATAAATTAATTCTTGATCAATACTAATTAAATAATATGATTATATTAATATATTAGAACTTATAATATATTAATATAAATCATAAATATACTATTCTCAAAATACTATCCATATAAATTGTGTCGGTGAAGTGCAACCCAAATGGACCATGCCAGGTCGGGTCAAGTACATACCAAATATAGTTATGGACTTAGACATTAATCCAACAGTCTCCCACTTGGATAAGTCTAAAACTATTATTGAGTATGACTTCAAAACCTAACTGGCAATTGTAGCTCTTAAAGCCGCTGTCGAACTCTGATCTTGTCAACGAACTTGTGCATTAGATAAGGGATCAAATATTCCTCCATTCTAGATATCATATGGACTGAGACATGGATTATAATCATTCTCTCTGTCCATTTGTTGTTTCCCGATTTCCGATTCATGATGACTGACTGATTGAACAAATCAAATCAGTCCTGGCTTGGCCAAGCACTCACATGTATCATCATTAAATCATCGAGGGGCCCATAGATATCGCTTTTATCCTGAAGGTAAAAGGAATGGATAAACTTCGACTCATATGGCTTGTTCTACTACTTGTTGAATCATACACAAAGGCATGTTTTATAACACTGAGTTACCGAATGCGTTTTCGTGCAATCAATGTACAACCAACTCATAGTAACAACTCATATCTCTAGGTTTGAAGAATATAAGATATTATCGTCTCATGATCACTCGTGATAAAATCCATGAAGTGATTCCAATGAACGCGGGTTGAATCCAATACTCATAACTTATGAGCACTCATGAGTGTTGTAGCCTTTTGTCCAACATCTTAGACCTCTACAAGCCAACCCGTGAAAGTCTTAATTCATATCTACTTCCAACATATGACCGACTGTGGATGGTTTGAATAACTTAGTCATTCCAGAAGAATAACCTAGTTTATTCTGGAATTCAAAACATGCAAAGTGAAACACAAGAATAATTGAATCAAATATGGTATCAAACCCTATGAATATAAATAAACACTTTTATTTATCACCATACTTATTACGGCTTATTCATTGTTTCGGTTTTATCAACTTTATACTTGAATTTAAACAATAGTTGTCCCATGCTCCAAGCATGTACACTATGTTTTCTAAACACTAGTCATGCCATACACAAAGTATGCATAAAATGTTTGTCTATGATCTTTACTTTGTGAAATAGATCAATTGAGCATAACTCCAATGATCATCTTTTCACAGTCCCAAACCCTTACTGCAAATGCAAGAATTCCAAATTCATGCCATTTACTGAAATCTGTTAGATTCTAAACTTATATGAATTGATCCTCTTGTAATGATTATGCACAAATTCAACCAGACTTGGCAACAATCATTAAAGAGTATTCCAACGGAGATCAACTCCTTGGAAACATCCTTCTTGCATTAAGTTTCCTAATCTTACAGATTGAATACTTTCTAACTTTGAACCATTTCCATATTCCATTTTGACTATCACTTCCGAACAAGAGTTGCCTCTTTTCAGACTATGTCAATATGGTCCTTCCAAATTCAACACTATACTTCCAACTATCCTTGAGCAACCAATCCTTGGTAAACCTTAGATTATCCTCAACAATTGCTTAATCATTTAGTCATATCCAATTCTAGACCTTTACCCTTCTT
Organism: Lactuca sativa; assembly: GCF_002870075.4. NCBI lineage: Eukaryota > Viridiplantae > Streptophyta > Magnoliopsida > Asterales > Asteraceae > Lactuca > Lactuca sativa. Next base: position 200,190,526 of record NC_056628.2, on the reverse strand, counting down.
AATGCCCCAGGCATTTGGAAAATTTTAGAAAGTATGAATATAGCACATGTAATCGATCCTATATCCGAAGCATATGGGACACGATTCATGATGTCTCACATAAAGACTAAACCAGTCTTTTGCTATAATATTTCCATTTCTATTTGCCAAGTTCTCATAATTCAGATTATGAAAAGGGATGTCGTAATCATAATCGAATTTTAGAACGCAAATAATGAACCCATACATAGAATTTCCTTATGTTGAGCCATTCCAACATGAAATTCATATATATATATATATATATATATATATATATATATATATATATATATATATATTCTTGACTAAATACGATTAAGACCTCAATCTAATCTTTTAGATTTGAGATGAAGTATAACTTCCTCTCCCTTAATTATAGCAAAACAACTTTTCGCAATTGAGACCTTTTGTTTTCTATAATTAACATTGCTAACTTGCAACCTTTATCATGCTCCCACTAACATGATGATTAATAGCATAAGACTTATGCTCCCACTAGCTTCGACATGTACCCAAAAATCAACTGGACTTCTATAAATCAATACTTTATTGACTTTCTTACCAAAGTTCAGATTTTTGATACTAGATTTCCTTGATAAGACTTTATCAATATCATACACCTCTCTTAGATAGCTCACATGTGTGTCTAAACAATTTCAGAACTATGAAAAGGGATGTCGTAATCATAGTCTAAATTGTTTAGACCATTTGCCATTTCTCATAAGTCAATGTTAGTGTGCCGGTTAACCACGCACGCTCCACTAACGACTTTGAGAACTGCAAATATCACAATTGCTATCTACTTAAAATCTACTTAGTGAAAGAGTTTCCTTACCATCATTTTCATGAATCGAAGAGAAACCTTATGACACTTAGATTTTATGGTGTAAGCGTTCCTATCCATGTGAATTTGTCAAAACCATAACCGCATGACTAGGTTAGTGACAAATCCTAATTCATTTGGATTGAACTTGTGCAATCTTAACTTCTTGCCACCTGGCAGCTCAACGGCCTGCCATTGCTTCCAAGTAGTTATCCAAACAATTGAGAACATGTAGAACTCAAATGTATAGCCAATTTAACTGGAATGGGCATAGAAATGTCAACACGATAGGTTATAAACCTCTAGTTGTGTGCTAGTGATGAAATACATGTTTTTGTTCTTGATTACTTCTTGAAACCTTTTCTGGATCTTTTAGACTCCCACTGTCTCCTTGACCTATAAGACTTTCTTGCCAAATATTCAAGAGATAGTGTGTGGATTCTAATCAAGATAGACACTTAACACAATTAGCCTTAGTTGATCTTTGTTTTATCCAAAACATCACAACTTACCTATTTCAAATGTACAAGAGTAGAAAAATTTTACTCTTACATTTGACAAGTGTTTTAAACCTTCTTTAAGATATGTCACTCAAGTTACAATCTTAGAGTATAACTCTATGAACTGTTTTCGAATGAAGTATGAATCATCTTCTTGATTTAACCACTTCAACAATTCATAACTCCTCTTCTTAACTCTCAGAATGTACTTAGAGGATGAATTGTGATAAGGTCTCAAAATCATTAAGATGATCTTAAAACATGATACTAAAGTACTCTCCCACCTTTTCAGATTTGAGAAACTTTTATCCTTCTACCTAATTTGATTCTTCTTATTCGCTCTGCCTTACATTGGAACCTTTTCCAATGTCTCATAATTACACTTTAAGCTTGTAAGTATAACCATATTTACTGAGCTTTAGTAAATTATGACGAAAAATCTTATCGATCTTTTGTGGTGGACTTGACCAGTGCACAAGAATGTGTACTCGATCCCTTAGTCCTTCACTTGACTCACACATCCATGTGAACAAGTAATTAGTATTAATTTTTCAATACTTGAAAGTTCTCATTCATCATACTATACAACTTGCATGATTCCAAGTTTCTATCCAACTGAAACTTGGGTGATGAGAATCTTTCCTTATTTGGTAAATTTGGACACTACCACAAATGAAAGAATCAAATTCATATTTCCAATATTGCTATCAATGGAATCATATAAACAACATCTTTTTTCCCAAATGCCATTGTAAGGATATTCTAAAATAAATAAAATTAAAAACTTTTCTTTTATTTTAAAACTTTGCGGAAAAACTAATCCTTACAATGCAGATGTATATGAAAACTTGTTGTCATCTATTCTTAAGCAATCTATCATAACTCTTAAGCACGTGCTCAAAATTCTGATCACCAAACCATGCGATTGAAATCCATCTTCGCGATCAGAATCAGCATATACTTCCTTTAAGTTTCTTTACTTTCTTTGATTCTTAAAACATCAACATGTGACCCAGCCACATCATGTAATAAGAATCTCCAAGTAGGAACTTAACAGAGTTAGACAATGGACTTTACCTGAAATAAAGTCAAACTTATTGACTTTACCATCCTTAGGTAAGTTTGGCAGCTTCGTAACCAAAGCCCCTTTCTTTGGCAATAGAAACATATGGACCCTTAGGTAATAGTACATGGGACTATCTCAGACTCAGCCTTTCTCTTTACCATTTGGTCAACCAAGTTGATTATGGCCAATCCCTTTCCATTGGGAAGAGAATGCATTTCTGGATTTCCTGTATTACTATTGTCCCTGTCCATAAAGTTTTGGGAAGTTGATCTCCTAATCAAATTTGCTTTACTAGTACACTGAATCATTTCTAATTTAGTAGCACCAAGCAAATAGATAAGATCATTAAGGGTCTTGTCATAGTCTATTTCATAGGAGTCCCAAAGGAACTCACTATGTGACTTAGAAAGTGATTGAACCAATAATTTTCTCAAGACTTTGACACCCAACTCTCCCGGCTTGTCAGTATGTGACTTCATCTCCAAGATGTGATCACACCTAGACCTTGACTTGCCAATAGGGTTTGAGTGACCTTGAACTTGTGGGTTAGGGAGAATAATTGGAGGAGGTGGAGGAAGTAAAGTTCCAAGATATCTGAGAAGATCATAGATGTCTGAACTAGACATCTTTTGGGAGATATTCAAGATAGTTGATTTAAAGTCTTTAATATAACACTCAATATGAAATATTAAGGCTAGGACCAACAAACTATTTTATAACTTGGAAGAGGGATGCCGTAATCCAAGCTATAGAATATTTGAAGGTAGGTGAATGACGATTCACCAATTTCCACCATGAAAAACGAAATAATTAATTAGGTTTTAATTGGATTTGAAATTCCTAGATCTTTGAGATTCATTAAAATTTCAATGGCATGTTTCAATCTCGAGTGTGCCCTTCAGGTTTTGTGACTGGGATGCCGAGGATCACAAAACAAGGTGTGAAGTAACCATGCAAATTACTTGGTACACTTAAGTGTTTACCCCTCAATCGATGTGCCGGTTAACCACACACGCTCCATCGATACTATGATAAGCATTAAGTTACCCTTTTCCTACCTTGTTAAATACGAGTTAGTGTGTCGGTTAACCACACACGCTCCACTAACTGACTTAAACAAAGTGCAAAGTGTAATTTCATGGATTAGCACCTTATTCACATTTTCCTAAGTAACTAAGATTGGGTATTATTAAGAGTTTAGTTACTTAGTATTTATCATTAATACTTTTAATGAAGGGATAATTATAGTCCTGTCAAACCCGTTCGGCTAACGACCCTCCACCAGTCAAGGAAGCAGTGGGTGAGAGTGGACACCCATTAAACTGCCATTTTATAGGCAGTAACCTTATACCCCCCTTATAGACCGGCTTCGTGAATGAGACATACTAACGGTAAGACTGACTTTACTCTTATACATATATATATATATATATATATATATATATATATATATATATATATATATATATATATATATATATATATTATTAACTTATAATATTATAAAGTATAAAGGTTGAATTTTAACTCTTTAAAATTCTAAGGGCTTAACATGGAATTAAAGTATTCATAAAAGAAAACTTTTCAAATTCCAAAACTTGAGGGAAAGTTTTGAAACTATTCAAAACTCTTGGATTTTCATAACTTATGAGTTTTAATTAAAGTATTAAAACTTTTAACGAAGAGACTCTTGGACATCCATAACTTGAGTACAAGTTATGGAGCCATAAAAACTATTTATAAGAAAAGTCTCTTCATTTTTTTTATAACCTAAGGCATTTTTATGAGTTTTTAAGATTCATAAATGTGAATTTTCATATAACTTGAGGACAAGTTACAAAAACACATTTTATGAACAACTTTTAGATTAATTTGGATTGAAAACATCTAACACATATTTTTCATTAATCTAAAAAATAACTCATAAAACAAGGAAACATAAAACTTTTGGTAATGCATAACTTATGGAGTTTAATGTTTCTTTTATGATGAAACTTTTCATGTTCCATAACTTAAGAACAAGTTATGGAATTCTTTAAAACATTAAGACCAAGTTTTGTAACTCCATAAAAAACTTTGAATCAATTTTTTTTTAAAACCTTTTCATATCCATAACTTATGGAGGTTTCAAAAAACTCTTTAGATCAAACTTTTAAAACTAATAAAATAATCATATAATTTTATCTTTTACTAAATTTGACCTAATCCAACTCATATAGAAAATGATTCAAAGTTTACAAATAATTAGTTTTTCACAAAAACAAGTAATTATGTTAAAATTTGACAAACGTCATGTTTTTTTTCCTTTTTTCTCAACTTTGAAAAAAAAAAACATTTGCATTAATATAACAGAAAACAACCCATGGCTCTGATACCACTGTTGGGTTTTGAGCATTCTAACACTCCTATGGTGTACATGCAACCCTATAAACCTTGGATCTATGTTTTCTCTATTATACATGCAAATAAGAACTTTCCAAGGCTTTAATCCTAACTAGCATATTATGAAGTTCTTATACTACAAAGTACTAGTTAGATGACATACCTTTTGATGTAGCTTGATGTCTTCAAGCTTTAAGAGCTTAGCCCCAATAGTGTTGAAGCCTCAAATGGAATCACAAATCACCAAAACACCTTGGAAGACTTTAGAGAATATGAATACTTGGTTCTCTCTAGTGAAATTGGCTAGCCCTCTTAGTGTACCCACACTAGTGCCCATTTCACCAACCAAGGACATCTTTATATAGTGTGGAGAATTAGGGTTAAACCCTAATACCCATGACCTTTCATTTCCTAGGATCCATGGGTTAATGTTCCATGGACTATCCATGAAGACTTAGCCCAAGCTAAATGAACTTGGCCCACTACACATATATATATATCTAAGAGTCCATATTTAATTAGTTCATTTTGATCACTTAATTAATTATAAATTAATTCTTGATCAATACTAATTAAATAATATGATTATATTAATATATTAGAACTTATAATATATTAATATAAATCATAAATATACTATTCTCAAAATACTATCCATATAAATTGTGCCGGTGAAGTGCAAACCAAAATGGACCATGCCAGGTCGGGTCAAGTACATACCAAATATAGTTATGGACTTAGACATTAATCCAACAAGGGACTCGGCGAGTTGGCAAGCCAACTCGGCGAGTCGGGTCAACTGGCAGTTGACTTTGACTTTGAATTTGACCCTTGGTTTGGTTAGGGGTAAATGGTCATTTTACCCTGAGGTCGGTTAGCAGTATTTGACTAAGTGTTTTGTGGGAATTATTAGCCGGAGGATTTCCGGAGCAGCGGCAGCAGAAGACAGTCAGTTCCCACACAGATCAGCAGCTACTTTGAGGTGAGTTACCTTCCAGTAGCGGTGGGTCTACGGACACAATGCCGAACCACCAGTAGGAGTTGTATGTTAGATGATTGTCTTTGTGATATCATCTAGGTTTGCTACTACCTAATATGTTATATGCTGGCATGATATGTATATGTGATAGTAGTAGAGTTCGGTTGTCAGGACCGAAGGGTAGGTCAGACACCCCAGATATGTTTGACAGTATGTAATGATATGTTTATATGCTGGCATGATATGTTATATGTAATAGTGGTAGTAGGAGGGGAATAGTCCCCAAGTTTCGATCGTTAGGACCGAAGGGTAGATTGGACATCCCAGATATGTCTGATAACATGTAATGTTATGATATATGTGATAGTAGCAGTAGGGGGTGAAATAGTCCCCAAGGATCGGTTGTTAGGACCGATGGGTAGTCAGCACCCCAGAATGGCTTGACATGGGTAGTCAGCACCCCAGAACGGTTTGACACGGGTAGGTCGGCACCCCAGAATGGCCGTACCGGGTAGGTTGGGCACCCCAGAATTGTCCGACAGTATGTATGATATGTGATTGTATGGTATGTGGTATGATGGGGGAACTCACTAAGCTTCGTGCTTACAGTTTTCAGTTTTGGTTTCAGGTACCTCTTCTTCGAAGGGGAAGGAGCTGGCACGGTAGCGGTACATCACACACATGCTTTGTATTCCGCATTAATAGATCTTCCTGGGGAATTGTACTCTGACACTTTTATGTTTTATAAAAATGTTTTCCAGACATGCAATATCTTTTGTGAAATGATATGATCGTTGAACGTTTTATTCCTAATGTTTTGCTAAGTACATGTTTTAAAAATGAAATTTTTGGCTTGTATTTTTGGGACGTTACATTACAAAAGGTAAGTGTCTCATGGCTCAAATCCGTGAGTGTCACACCCCCAAACCGGAACGACGGAAACGTTTAGGGGCGGAGGATGTCATATGTAGTATCACAACACATGTATCATAGTAATCGTAGTAACAAACAACTATTGTATTAATATTAAAGTGTTTACAAAGTAGTGATTCACAAAAGATTGAATCCAAAAGCAGATAACAAAACAAGACATTAAGCTACTATGCTCCATCTTCTGAATCCCAGTATGCATACATGTCTACTAGTTTCCTGAGAATACAAGTTATTTTGAAAGAGTAGATCAACATTTAAGCTGGTGAGTTCATAAGTATTTTAGTGATGTAAAGTATGTTGAAGTTCTTTTTTAGAAAAGTTCGCCCGTTCCTCCAGAAAATCCTATATTTCTTGATAGGATAAATGAAAGTAAAATGAATCTACAATTCCTTTTATGAGTACTAAATGGATACAAGTTATATACAATTTAGAGTAAACAGACAATCGATTGTGTGAATCTACCCTAAGCCCACAACCAAACAAAGAACAAGAAATGAGTCGGAAATCACACATCCAATTGTTTGTTAGATCTTCACTGTATATAACTCTGGTGTATTCATTTGGTACTTACAGAGTTAATTGTAATAGTTCCTTTATTTGATGAAAACATTCTTTAAGAAAATCATATATTTCCTTTAGGAAAAATGGTAACCACAATAGTTTCTTCTATAATCAATTATTTATACTAGCTATATATAATCTAATATCGAACGAATAGTTAGTTGTGTGGATCTGCCCTAAGCCCACAACCAAACAAGGAACATTAAATGAGGCGGAAAGCACACATCCAACTACCTATCGGATATTAATTATATATAACCCTAATGTATAAACTAAGGTTTTATATAATTAACCACTAGATGTCATTTAAGTTATATTGGTTTAATGAAATCAATTAAACCCTTTCACTGATAAGTTTCTAGTTTAGCCTACTAAATGTCCTGTTTGAAAAGTATGTTTTTGTACGAGAAAACGGTGTATTGAATTTGTATGTTATGACCTGACCTACACCTTGTACTCTTTATGATTACTTGGTGTATATGGAATATATATATATATATATATATATATATATATATATATATAGATAGATATATATATATATATATATATATATATATATAGCTAAGATCGAATAGATAATAGACTGGGTGAATCTGCTCTAAGCCCACAACCAAACAAGGAACATGAAATGAAGCGGAAAGAACACATTCTACTGTCTGCCGGATCCGATTAATATATATCCCTGATGTATCTACCGAGGAATCATAAAGTTAGCATTATAGGGCCCTTTCTAAATGAATGTACTAAGACTCGAGTGTACTGTTTGTCCTTTTTAAGTTTTCCCAAGTTTAAGACTATCTTTGCTAGAAAATAGTTTGCATTACCTTTTATGTGAGAAGATCACAATATGAATGTAATGGGAAAAAATGAAAGTATTCAGTAATGTTGTATAAAGTAACTACTAAACACTTGTTGGGTTTTGAGCATTCTAACACTCCTATGTTGTACATGCAACCCTATAAACCTTGGATCTATGTTTTCTCTATTATACATGCAAATAAGAATTTTTGAAGGCTTTAATCCTAACTAGCATACTATGAGGCAACTAGACTACAAAGACTAGTTAGATGACATACCTTTTGGTGTAGTTTGATGTCTTCAAGCTTTAAGAGCTTAGCCCCAATAGTGTGGAAGCCTCAAGTGGAATCACAAATCACCAAAACACCTTGGAAGACATTGAGAATAAGAATACTTTTGTTCTCTCTAGTGAAATCGGCTAGCCCTCTTAGTGTACCCACACTAGTGCCAATTTCACCAACCAAAAACATCTTCATATAGTGTGTAGACTAGGGTTAAACCCATGACCTTTCACCTTTGATTTCATATGATCCATGGGTTAAACACTCCATGGACTATCCATGAAAGCTTAGCCCACCCTAAATGAACTTGACCCATCACACACATATATCTAAGAGTCTATATTTAATTAGTTCATTTTGATCACTTAATTAATTCTAAATTAATTCTTGATCATTACTAATTAAAATAATATGATTATATATTAATATATTAGAATTTTGTAATATATTAATATAAATCATAAATATACTATTCTCAAAAGACTATCCATATAAAATGTGCCGGTGAAGTGCAACCCAAATGGATCATACCGTGTCGGGTCAAGTACATACCAAATATAGTTATGGACTTAGACATAAATCCAACAACACTTACTACATTAAAACCATTTTGTTAATTAACGTTAAAATGTGAGATGGTTGTAACTATAGTGATATGACTAGTGTTTAACACGACGACCTAATGGCACCGAAACTGATGTGACATTTGTCATCCGTAGACTTGCAAGTCCCACTGTAGCAAGCAGCAAGGTATGGGGTGTCAATCTCGTATAGATCTATACACAAACTCATGCTTTCCCTCCAGGAGACTCTGTTTACAAAACGCGGCCTAACAAGTATATTGCTAAGCTGTGAAGTAGTGGTTTCACATCATTGTTATCTTGTTCTTGTTATCGTATGTTCCTTCTGTTCTAGTGTATAGTATGTTCCTCCTTGTTTCTCTTTATAATATGTTCTTTCTGTTTCTCGTTATAGTATGTTCTGAACCCCTAAACTATACCTATTATAGTTTACTAGTATGTTTGATTTGAACTGTCTCTAATTTGCAGAAAAGACTCGATTATCTATTGAGTTATGCTCGTACTTTAAAAACGGTGTTTTATAAACAATAAAGTAACATAACTTAACAAGGATTTTTGAAATGATTATGATCACTTATAAAAGCATAAGAAATCCTTTAACGTGATGGTTATCGCAAATAACATTTACACAATTATCATTGTGTTCAACTTGTATTCCCCCCCCCCCACCTTAAAAGCATTTAAAACATTTAAAAGATTGATTATATGGGTATGAACTCACCTTATGTGGGTGATTCAATTGAAGATTCGCGTAAGGATGAAAAGTTCCACGAATAAAGTCCCGAGACACAAACGAGTCCGAAATGACATATATTGATACATATATGCATGTAATTAGCAAATCTAACTACAAAGGTGATTGGGAAACAACCTAGGATGCAAGGATAACTCACCAAAGAAGTGTTGGAAACAAGATAGGAGGTTGATTGGATGTTCACGGCCCAATGGAGTTCACGACCCAAATGGATGAATGGTTCACGGCCCAAGTTGGTTCACAGCTCAAACTTGAAGATCACTTGAAGATCTAGGTGTTTTAGCAAGTGTTTGAAGATCCTAAGTTGTATTCTAAGGAGATACAAAGGAAAGAGGGTGAAAAGAGTGGAAATGGTGTTCTTGAACTATGATACTTGAGAGAGAAAGGGGTTGTTTGTGGCCAAGAGAAACAAAATTGAGGAATAAATGAAATAAAAGTGTGTGTGTTTATATATATATATATATATATATATATATATATATATATATATATATATATATATATATATATATATATATATATATATATATATATATATAGGAGGGGTCATGACCACCCTTGGGTTCACGGCCGTGAACACCCTTTGATGGGTTTTCCGGATCAATTTCATTCCTCTAATCCTAAGCTAACATTTCTCAACATCCAATCCAAAAGTGTACTAGGCTTAGAACTCTTTAGAATGACCCTTAATAGGCTAGAATGTAATGGAAATTAAGTCTGCCTTTTGGTTGATTGGTTGGGCTTACAAGATAAAAAAAAATATTTGGTTGTCACAGTGAGTCTCATTCTGAAGTACCAAGGGACAACATCAGTTCTTTTGATGCTGACCTTTCTCAAGTTGAAAAGGACTCTCAGTCTTAGGACTGGGATTCAACTTCAATGTATCGGGTAAAAAATTTTGTTAACTACTATTCTGTTCAAAAAGCTGACATGTTTGATCATTTACGTCTTGATCTTTCTATCTCTAACAAAGAGAGATTCTATTAATTTAAATAACCAAGAGTAACTGATCTAAGTAATTTATGAGAATCTGAGTAGATAAACTATACTAGGATTTTATAACATGGGAATGGTTGATTCAGTCTTATTTCATGTTCCTTGTTTGGTTGTAGGCTTAGGGTAGAATCAAATTTTTGAATGTCTATCGAATCCGATGTTATTTACAATCACGATGTATACACCTAGAAACTACAACAATAATGTCTATCGAAGTGACTGAAGTTAATCTAAGAAACTATAAACTTATAAGAGAAACAATTTCATAACTGGGTATGAAAAAGGATCTGGAGAATGATCGGTTAAAATGATCAATTAATAATTTGAGTATAGTTAATAATTGGACTAAATAATTCGATTAATTGATTATATTGCATTAAGTGAATGATTCGAATGATTGAGTGAGATTAAACATAATGATTAATATTGATTAGAGCGATTGATTGGAGTGGTTGATCAATCAGAGTAATTTAAGTGATTCAATCGAGTGATTTATAGTGATCGAAGAGATAAATATGAACGATTGATATTGATCTGAGCAATTAAAATTAATATGAATAATTGATATCAATCGGAGTGATTGATTAGACTAATTAATTTGAGTGAATGATCTGAAAAAATGACTTGGTGATATAAGAAATTGAATAGAACAATAAATCATTAATTATAATAATCCAAGTGATTAACCCAAGTGATTTATAGATATTTGACGTGATTAACTACATTTTAAGTACTGTAGGGGATAACAATATTAATTTGGGTATTATGAGAACAAGTAGAACTACTGAGAAATGAGTGATACCAGTTGATATGTGATCCGCCATGGATCAATTTGTGGAGTGCTTAACCTATATTCATTATGTGATAAACTTAATAACTTTTTAGTTTACATGCTTTATAATTAGTGATACATTCGTAGCTTAGAAATGAGTTGTAAGTCGAGTACCAGACGATAATTGAGTAAATGATAAGAGAAAATAGCCGACTTTGAGTGATGATACGTGAAGTAATACCAGTTTTGAATGAGATGATTAAGATTCTGAATATTAATAGGAATATTGATTGCTCTTGATAATTGATAAAAATGTTAATGATTCGGTGGAATATCAATTTGTAATGGTCAGACTATTTTCCCTAGAAATTCAAATCTATTATTACGAAAATGTTGAATATAAAAAGATAGTAAATTAAGGACGCATGAAGTGTCTAAATATATGATAGTTGAGATGAGTGAACAGTTATAGTTTGAGACTATAAGTAATGAGTTAATGGAGAAGATTTAACAGAAATATTAATTTAAAATACTTACAAGTATTTTATGACATAAGAAAAGAGATTTAGTTGATACACCCTTACTTATCAAGATTCTGAGGAAGGAATCTTTTAAGGGGGATAGAACTTGTAATACCTATCTTCCGTGACCAAGTATAATTTCAAAAGCTATAAAATGATATGAAACGAATAAGATAAATAGAGTATGGAGTTTATTTAAAACTAGAAATGCTATTTAGCAAAAGATAATTAAGGCATATCTTATAGCTTGTGGAGAGGATTTCATGGATATAAATATCGTCGAAAACGGAGTTTGTATGAGAAAGTTATGACTATTTGAAGTTTAGAAGAAAGTACATTACTATTTTGAGAAAGTCAACGAAAATCAAGTCTATGGTCAAACCCTTGACCATCACGACATGAAAATATAGTGTCATGAAATTTAAACATGATCCTCACGCCATGAAGGATGCTTCCTCACAAAGTGACAAAGGTTGAGTCATCGATACATGCAACGAGAGAGTGCAACACATGGCAGAACCAGATTCTTTTGGATGTCATGATGTGGCACATACATTGTCACAACGTGAAGTATTCCAAAGTACAAATATGATTGATTTTGAATTCATGTGGAGGGTTTTGGCACAGGTGATCGAAAATGCTGCTCGGGATCCATTCTCAGGAGATTATACTGGAAATGTCATACCATTATACGGGTGATACGTGGCCAAGTACGACATGTCAAGGTATCTTTTACACCGTTAATTTATGATTTCGATATGTTATATTTATTCATATATATTTAAGTTGGGTATGGATTATAGGTATTCGTGATATGGTGTTGCTACAAATTCGTTGGTAAGATCAGTGAGTAAATCTTACGATTAAATATTTAGTTGAGACTATGAGGATCATAAACCCTAATATTTTTGAAAACTGCATTATGAGAGATTTAACTAATGGCTTACGAGTTAATCCTAATATGATAATATTATGAGATTTGATTAGTTTGGTGACAAGAGGTCCATGAGGGTAGCTAGTAGTGAGTTATCACAAGTTTTGAGAAACTTGTTATTTAATGATTAGGTGGTACATCATGACGAGCTGATAGGCAAGGAAGGATTAAAACCGATATTAGACTTAGTCTGCTAACTAGCCAGGTAAGTAACACTACTCTAACATCCATTGATGTGTTATTTGTGTTATACATTACATGATTTATATGATTAGTTGTTGAAGAGAAATTAATTGATACCAAAGAAATCAATTATTCCGAGGGATAAATATCTGACCGAAAGATTGATTCTGATTGATGAGATAGATTATAATTGAGAAATAGATTACATTAAACGATAGAGTATTTATGAGTAATTGCATTTGTTTGATATGTGATGTGTGTGTGTGTGTATATATATATATATATATATATATATTATAAGATTTGTGATATGCAATACATAAATTATACAGAAATCTAAATAATTGATTTTATTGAGAAATTAGTCATTACTATGAGTTGGAACATTATTGAGAAATACATTATAACTAATAGATTAATTACGATTAACAAATAGATCATGATTGGCGGATTGGTCATGAACAAGTGATAGATTAGGATAGAGAGATTAATTCCCATTGTAAAGATATATCTTGATAGAGAGACTTATTAATATTGATAAAGATAGATTATTATAGTGAGAGATGCGTTATGAACAAGAGATAAATCATTGATGAGGATTAGATCATCGATTGAGAGACAGATTGTTGATTGAGAAATAAATCTTAATTGATAGTTTGATTATAAATGAAAGATTTATCTTGATATATATATATATATATATATATATATATACACACACACACACACACACACACTTAATCGAGAAAGTGATCACCATTGAGATATAGATTATTGATTTAGAGATAAATTATGAATGCGCGACACATTATTACTGAGATGTTAATTATGAGAATACCACTAACTGATATAAATTAAAATCTATTGAGAAAAATAAGTGATAATATGATTTATTTGATTTATCTAATTATGTTTTTAATAGTTATTATTCACTAAGCCACAAGGCTTTTTTTTGATGATTTATTTTGCAGGTATATTATTGTGACACTTGGCTCATTCTTGTACTTAAGGCCAGTATGATCCTTGTGATAACAACTCCAGAGTACTAATGTACACTAAAACTATTATAAACTTTTAAAAGATAAATACATTTTTTTTGTGGTGTACTTGGTATGAGATCATGGGCATTACATAATGTAACTCATTCATCTTTCATGATTTCACCATGTATAATTCATATACTCAATCAAGTTCTATCAAGTACTAACATCAATTATATGATTACTATCTAAACAATTTCACAATCTATAGTAGATAGGTTCAAACTCTATTTATCAAATTCATGAACTAAATCAAGAATTACTCACCTTTTTTGTCCTATGCGGATGGTATTCCAAACTTGATAGTTCCTTATTTACCCTCTTCTCTTGATTTCCTATTCACAAAAACATTTTATACTCATCATTGATTAAGTCATATTCATGGTGTAACTCATATAAACCATATCCCGTTTAAGAAATCATATCACCATCTCAATTTTGCACAATCTTTCACATATCAAATATTTAATACTCTTTAGAGAGTTCATTTTATCAATTATGACCATTAGATACCTCTTATTTTACTACTAAATGGCTTAATCCATTAAGTCATATTCTTCTTCTATAAGCTCTTAAACTCATGGATTAGGTTTCTACCTTAACTCCTACTTCTCACATATAAGGTTCATAAACATTTGAATAAGCAGTAATTGATATATATATATATATATATATATATATATATATATATATATATATATATATATATATATATATATATATATATATATAACATCAGCTATTACCTCAGTTTCATCATTCAAGTTTATACCCTTCACTTAGGATTTTATCATTAACATCATAACGTTTCTCTAAATCAAATTTGATGTGTTAGAAGTAGTAATTCTTACCTCAATCTTCCAAATAGAAGCTTAAATCCAATCAACAATCAGACTCCTAGGGCTTGGATGGGCAAAATCGCACCTTGATGTGTGTTTTTGGGATTGTTTATCGAACTAACTAGTTTACAGGTCATATTTTTTTTATCTGCTCCAGTAGCCACGTCATGGCGTGTCTTTTATGACACCTCTCACTGACGACAATACTCGATCTGTCACTAAAAATAATGGGTAATCAACATTCTTCCACATCGCAGCCAGACACCTCTATGTTGTGGAAATTTCAAAGTACGTTGCTATCACTATTCATTTTATGTCACTCAATATACCTTTGTGAGCCCATGTCGTGACCTTATTCTTTCCATGTTGGGGCTAACAAAAAAATGTGTTATTCTTCACATTTGATCATTAGGCTATAACCAATTGTACTTTTACACTGTGTTACTTATTTTAATTAAGGAAAAACACATAATACTCCTATTAAGATCATATTTATATAATATAACTCATGTTTTTAAAATGGGTATTACATTTTTGGAGGTGGACATGGGTGTGAAAATGAGTGGTGGTTGCCAATTATAAGCTGTGTTGATTGTCGAATCTTTGATCAATGAATGGTTGGTTTTCGATGATGCTGGCCAGAGTTGGAGACCAATGATATTGTTCGGATGTAGTGATCGGTGAGGTGGTGTGAACTAGTGTTGCTAGTCGTGGCCAGTGATGGATTGGTAGTTCAAGTTTAGAGATGGTTGGGAGGGTAAGGGTGTAAGGTGGCTCCCATCTCATGAATCAATTGGATTTTTAATAAAATACATAACAAATAACCATAAATTACATGGATCGTCCTCGTGCAAGGCCTAAAAGGCACGTTCAGTACCTATTTTCAAAAATTAACTCGGACCATCCGTCATTTGATTTAAACTTGCACGCTTGATCCCTTGAGACATAAAACGACTATATTGTCCTTGCAAATTTCTTTTAATGTTTTCATTTCATTTAAAATGCCTCTAATTTATTTATATATTTATTTTAATAGATATTAAATATTTATGGGTCTCATCTCTCTCTACTTTGAATCAGCCCTCCAACTAATTGTTTTTTAAGATTCAATACCACCAACCACCTCTGTCTAAAAAAATACCTGGAATCCAACCACAATAGCGACAAAGATCACAAACCTAAAAGTTGTTGAAGCTTTAGTCCTAAACCCGATCAAATGATACCATCAAAAACACACAAAGGAAATCGACATTTAAAAGCCAATCCAAATAAATCCAACCCATAAAATTATTTCAAAAATCAAAATAAATAAATAAAGCAACTTGAAATCCAGATGGTTCCAACAATCGAAAATGGTTGTGCATCTTAGACGATGTGGTAGGGTAAGAGACAGCAGTGATGGCGAAGTTCAGTAGTGATGGCATTGTTCATTGTTGATGGCGGAGAATATAACCATGGTAGAGAGAGAGAGAGAGAAAAAAAAAACCCTCACCAGAAACCTATAAAATCGTTGTATTCAATCGAAACACTTGCTCAACAAAAAAAACAATAAAATCATCCCCATAAAACCCTAGAATCATTTTTTTCATGTGTGACATTTGACATGGTGGATTGCAAGGGACGAAGAGATAACTTGAAAGTGGCGTAGATGATCTATTATCAAACGACAGCAGTGGCTTACTGAAGAGGACAGTGTTGGTTTGGAAGCGAAGCTAGTAGATTGGAGGCTAATGATGATGGTGGTTTGAGGGGGAAAACAACTACAACTATGACATCCTGCTATATCTTTGTCTCTCTTTGTATCGCATCAATAGATACACATATGTGTGTGTATCTCCGATCAGTCGACTTGAGGTTTAGGGAAGTGATGGAGGAGGTTGTTGTTGTGAGACTTTTTTTTTTCAATAGGAGTAAGCATAAAAACATAAAACTAATCGAAAATAAAATTACAAGGATATCATGGTCATTCTAATTCTGGCACGGACTAAGATTGCAAAAAAATCGTCTTCCAATGATGAAGCATACAAGTCTAAACAAAACGAATGTCAATCCGGACTAATTTTTAAAATATGAACTTTTGGTACGTGCATGAAGTACAATTTGTATAATTTACTCAATACACTACAAACAAATTAAAAAATAAATGAGGGTACTTTAGTCATTTTATATCTGTGAGGGACACAACACGTAATAAAAATCTCTTAAGGATCTCCGAGTTAACAAAAAGAATTAGACACCAAACGCATAGATTACCCCAAATTGTAGGGACCATTCGCATAATTTAAATTATATAAATAAAATTATAAAAGTTTAAAGTTACTGTTTTCCAATAAAAATGGTTAAAAATATTTTGACTAAATAAAGGAAACAAGAACTCATTTTAATAAAAATATAAATAAAATGCTACCTATGAAACCCACACATTTAAATATATTATTCGACATGGGAAAGTGTCGAAACCAACTGGTCTCGTAACCAAACATGCTAATTTTAAATTTGATTTGGGTTGGATTTTTGGGTTAAATCGATTTTTGCCTTGTCTAAATTACGTCCAGTGTGTCATCTATGCTCAAGCATGTTTAAAAAAAACGCACCAAAATCATTTTGAAGTTTAAATATACAATATTATTTAAAACTTCTATACACTAAAAAGAATATTATTAATCACGAAAAACGCCAATATTTTTAAATGGAATCTATAATTCCTTACAAAAAAAACTATGATTAAAGCTTTTGCCATATCCAACAAGTAAAAGCAACCTTCTTTCTATTCGTCACTTGGGGTCCACGTAAAATAAACTCAAACAAAAATAATTAAATATAAATGGTCCCGCCATCTGTCGTACCTCTATTTTTACTGGCGGCGCGCATATCACTATGCTTTTCTGCCACGTGTCTGTGGTCCCAATGCGTGATTTGACTTCGTCCTATTGTATAAGGTACAAATCTTAGGCTGGAAGGAGTCGTGTCACCGAAACCGCACTCCCTCGCTCGCCACGTAAGCGTCACATCATATTTTACCGATTAAATGTGGTTTCTTGCCACACCAAGGGTGTTGTGCCACAGTTTTAGTTTTATTGTTTTTCCTTTTTTTTTATTAACTATTTTAATTTAATAAAACTTATTTTTTAATAAAAAAAATATAATTTTAAAAACATAATAGTTCATTAATTAAAAATACAAATATCATACATTACTTAATTTTAAAAAAAAAAAAAACTAAAAATTTAGAAAAACAAAGTAAAGTTGTGTAAAAATATTGTGTAGATTGGTAATATATATATATATATATATATATATATATATATATATATATATATATATATATATATATATATATGTGTGTGTGTGTGTGTGTGTGTGTGTATAGTAAAGTTAAAAAAGAAAAAAAAAAAGAAAAAAAAATAAACATTGAAGACCATTCAGCTGTCAAAACCAGTCAAAGATCAAGGACCAATCAAATTGCACGGTACTCACAAGCCGCACTGCGGCTGAGACCGCACCAGACCGCGGTCTGGGGGCGGTGTTCCGTGTCCATGTGGCACGAAGTGCGGTCTCGGACCGCACCCATACCGTCAAGCCTTAGATCGGTGGTTGTGACACCATGCTCACCACACTACTGTATTGCCATGTTAGACCAAGGGAAGTAAGGGAACTGAGCATGGTTTTAACTGAGGTTCCGTCACATTAGGCTACCCGGTATGGAGGTAGTTTCACGTGTCTTGGGCTGAGATGGCAACCTCTCCCACGCGTGAACACCGCCCCCAAAGCCGGTGGGGTGCATGTGTTTTTTTATAGCCGTTTCTAACATAAAAAAAATTACTTTTTACCATTTAAACACAAATATTTACATCTATAAATTATCTACTATTCTACTTACATTTTACATTTCAAAAAACACTCTCTATATTTTATTACCTTCTACAAAAAAAACCTCATCTCTCATATTTTTTTTTTCTCTCAACATGAATTCAAATCCAAACACCCACAACACTCCAAACACTCCAAATGCAAATGTTAGTTACATGCAATTGCTAACCTCCCCAATCCAACAACAAACTTTATTCACCACTTTATACTCACAAACTTTCTACCAACAACAACCACAACAATTCAATCAACCCCAATTCCAAGCCTTTCAACAACAACCTTCCCAACAATTTTAACCATCTCAATATCAACCTATAAATCTCGACAATGACGATGACGACGAACGGGTCCAAGAAACACAACAACTAACTCGTCGAAGGCAAAAAAAACCCAAAGATCCAAGAAAAAAAAAAGACTACCGCATGGAACGAAGACGAGGAGGAAGCTTTAGTAAAAGCTTGGATTTTCATATCCCAAGACGGGGATGTCGCCAACGCATAATCGGGTCAAAGTTTTTGGTGTCGTATTCTAGATCATTTCCATGCGTTATTAGGAAAGAAAACGGAGCGGACGTACGACTCGATCAACGCAAAATGGCGTGACTTACGAGCTTCTTGCACCAAATTCAATGGCATATTTGACAAGCTTAAAAATAAGCATAGAAGTGGTAGCAACGACTTCAACATTTTAGCGACCGCGTCCTACGAATACAAAGTTACCACCAACGGTAAAACCGTTCGGCCACCAAAAAACGTGGGAAGTTTGTTGTAACGGTCCAAAATGGGTTCTATATCCGGAAATGGCGCATTCGGGATCTACAACCGGTTCCAACAAAAGGGCAAGAACGTCCGAGTCGGACGTGGGTTTTGGACTCGACCTCAACGATGACTTCGACGCCACCGAGGGGGAGGGCCCATCGAACGTCCAACTTCGTCGACCACCGGGACGGGACAAAGCGAGAAAAGGAGCGTCTTCACGCGGAAAAGCACCGGCAACTAGCGACAGCGAGCTTGCGACATCCATAGATAAAGCTCTAGTTTTTCTAGAAAAAAAATACAAATCGTCGGAGGCCGCTAACCGCCAAAAAATTGCTCTTACCGATCTTCAAATCATAAACACGAAGCCCCAACCGGATCCCGACCCGAAAAATCTTGCGACATTTCTTTAAATTCAATGACAAGTCTGGGAAAAATATGGACTTTAGGTTCTAATCTTGATGGTTTTAAGAAATTTATGATTTTATTTATAGTTTTAAGTAATTTAGGATTTTAATTTTTTTATGTATTTTTTAAGAATTTAAGAATTTTAATTTGTGTTTTTTATATTAATGTAATGTGTTTTTAATTTTAATGTAATGTGTGTTTTTGTTTTTTAATTTGTGTTTTTTTATATTAATTATGGTTTTATTTTAAATTATGGTTTGTAATTTGTTTTTTATTTAATATAATGTTAAAAAATAAAACAAGGAAATTGTGTAGTGGTAACCATTTCCAAGGTTTAGTGGGTTGGTGATGGGTTGGGTGTGAAGCTGACGTGGCGCATAGATGGCAGCACTTTTCCGGTGGGGTGGGTGTGACCACTCCCCATAGCCTTATCACCCAAAACATTGTCTTCTCCCTGTGGTAGAGGTTTCTACGCGGTTTCTACTGTACTTTTTTCTCTCCTCACCCAAATAGTGACGCACTCCTCCTATTATTTATCTTCTTTCTTCAATTGTTTCTCTTTCATATCCTCGTTTGGTATACCACACCTCATGTGTGGTAAAGAACCACACTTTGTATGGTAAAATTAACATGACACTTATGTGACATCTATGTGGCAGCGAAGAAAAAATGGTTCTCGTGGCACTACTTCCTCCTGTTTTTTTTTATTTTATAAAACTCGTGTGTGATGTCACACCTTATCATTGTTTTACTATTTTTTTTAAATTTAATGTAATTTAATAAAAACAAAATTATATAAAATAAATAAATAAATAAATATATATATATATATATATATATATATATATATATATATATATATATTTCATTAATTTAATTAAAATGACTACAATAATAAAACGATAATTTAAATAAAGCAACTACATAGAAAATAAGACAATTACAATAAAACGATTAGTTGTAATATTTTTCATGATATTCGTTCTAATCCTCAAAAGCATATCGAACTCATTGCTGGTGAGATAATCGATGGGTTGTGTTAAAATTTTCAAATTACGAGTTTTTTTATTTTTTTGTTTCTCCTCACGTGTTTTTTTGTTTCGCTCTTTGCTTTCTTTTTCTCTTCCATCTCTTCTTTCTCAAAATACAAGCGACGCTCGAAATTCAAATTATAAATGTAACGTCCCAAGAATTAAGATTAAAAATTTCAATTTTTAAATTAATAAAACCATTATCCAAAAGAATATCATAAAAATCATAGTGAATCAGAGTGTATCAATAAACATCCAAATACATTATAGTCATCTAACATGCGGAATAATGTGGTGTGTGCAATGTAGTCATCCCGAACTCTTCCATTTCGAAACAGAAGTACCTGAAAACATAAATTGAAAATTATAAGCACAAAGCTTAGTGAGTTCCCCAACATACCAAATACCATACATATCAAACATATAATGAACCCCGCTCGTCATCGAGCCCCACTCGATAAATAGATATGTCGGTCATCAGGCCCCCCTGGCATAAGGCCCCGTCCGTTAAACATGCAAACACTTAAACACATGCAAAGATCACAAAGATAAATGAAAATAACAAAGATAAATAACATACAATATAATCATCAGGCCCCGCCCGGTACACATAAAACGAATAACACATGCAAGAGTCATGTAGACAACTAGCATACTAATCATAACAAACCATGGGACGACATTGGTGCCTTCGACCCGCTAAATATAGTGAGGAAACTCACCCCACCGACAAAATACACATCTAACAGCTCACCTAGCCAACGAACGGGTGTCATACACCTCCGAATAAACCATACAAGGTAAACCCTTAGTCCACCTTCTTAAACTAGCAATTTGACCAAAAGTCAACTCCACCAAAAGTCAACACCCAAAGTCAACAGTCAAAGTCAACAATCAACAGTCAACATTTCCATCAGTTAACACTCACGTCATGACCAGTCCGTGGTCACGTCGTGAGAACACACTCGGCCAGATTCTAACCCAACTCGCTTCAACTTAGGTAACTCGGTCCCAGATGACCCACTCAGCAGACCTCACGACGTGAACCTTCCTTGGTCACTTCGTGAGCTCAGTCAGCCAAAACAATCGCGTAAAAACCACTCTCATGTCGTGACACTCC
This sequence comes from Lactuca sativa, assembly GCF_002870075.4. Taxonomy (NCBI): domain Eukaryota; kingdom Viridiplantae; phylum Streptophyta; class Magnoliopsida; order Asterales; family Asteraceae; genus Lactuca; species Lactuca sativa. Next base: position 200,168,375 of record NC_056628.2, on the reverse strand, counting down.
CTATGTCATGCCGCGAGCCACGTCCGATGCTAAATCCTAATGTCTTAAGTCCTTAATCCATTAAGTCGTCCATTCCAACTTTCTAGAGGGCTTTCATACATCAAAAGCAACATAAAAATCTTTGCTTTATGGACATGCGTGTCCAATGCATGTCTTGAACTTGATTAGGTCAAAATGGTGAAAATGATATCTAAATCTCATTCATGGGACCAAGACTCAACCAAACCATAGATCATGTAACATCTGAGTCAACAGGTATTCTCCTTTGATTTAATTAAGTATAATATATTGTAACTTAGAGAAAGGTCGTACATTGGGCTTACAAAGTTTACATACGGCGTACACGATTAAGGCGCGAAGCAGGGGGAAGCCTTGCGGACATTAGGCGTACCCATGCATACGACGGGCATAACCTGTCCAGTTGCAAACCCTAAATTTTAGGGTTTCCACCATATATAAAGACATTAACTCCGTCCCAAACCTCATTCCCTCAGTCTCTACTATCCCTAAAGAGTAGAAATCGAACCCTAAACATGTTGCATGCTTTGTGAGCTAATTTGGTGCACTTTTGGGTGATTTTTGGTGGTTTTGAAGAATTTGAAGTTAGAAGAAGGAGCAAGAACGTGAGAAGGGCTTGTAGATCCAGGAGTTTAGCATTTCTCTTACTCATTTGAGGTATCAACATTCAAACTTGACGAGTGCATGCTTAGTTGTAGTTTTGGGGTGTTTTATGTGACATTTTGACTGCATAGTTGAGATTTCTTGTGTTCTGGTAGTTCCAACCCATAAGAGCTGTCCTTTTTGAGCTCTTTGAAGCATTTAGAGCCATCAATTAACTTAAGAGAAATTATTTACTTCGATTATCATGACAGACCGATGGGTCATCTTCTAATGACCTCATGTCATATGATGCAACGCTTAGACTCAGGTCTTTTAGAGTCAAATTCTAGAATGGAATATATATTCCTTCATATTCTAATGTGATATAATCACATTCTAGCAGGTAGCACTTCTAACTACAAGCTTCTTTAATTTAACGGTGAACACTTTGATTATCTTTCACTTCAATCTTATGGCTTAAGTCGAATGTGCTGGGTTTTGGTCATAAGACATCCTATGTGCTCATACAAACCCTAATGCTTGGATCTAGGTTTCTCTATTGTACATGCTTTGAATCCAAGACTATAAAACCTAATTCTAGCATATGGAAATCGATATTAACATATAATTAGGTTTATGATATTACCTTGATTGTTATGTAGCAATAACAATCCCAATTCCTCCTTGAATTGACTTTGGAAGGCTTAGAGTCACAAGTGTCACTCCTCTAATGGCTTACAAACACCAAGAGCAAATGGAGAAGGTATAAAGAGAGAGGAGAGAGGTATGAATTCGTCCTTAGGACATCTTGGGAAGGCTTAGACAAATTCATGAGCCTTAGGGGGTTTATATAGGTGTAAAGATTAGGGTTTTAGTCCTTATCCTTATCTAGTTGCTTGCCCACCAAGCAACCATAAGATAAGTCTTAGAAACCCTTATCCTAGTCGAATTCTAAGGCATTATCTCCTTAAATTCGTTCACCCTATATTTAAGATAATCCTTACCTTATTTTGTAACTATCACATAATTACAATTCAGCCCCTCTAGTTTAATTAATTACACTTGATCACAAAATTAATTTTTAATTAATTATTGACCAATATTAATTAAACAAATATGATTTCTCCTTTAATATATTATTCTTATAACATATTAATAAATCATAATAACCTCTCTCTCTTTGTTTATTTCTCCAATCAAGTTGCTTTGGTGAAGGCAACCCAAAAGGACCATGCACCATCGGGTCAAGTACATACCAAAATCGTTATGGACTTAGACACTAATCGAACAGTCTCCTACTTGGATAAGTCTAACAACTATTCTGCGTATGACTTCAGATCCTGATCTGCAATCGTAGCTTTCCAAAGCCGCTGTCAACTCTGATCCTATCAGATACGTGTGTCCTTAGATAAGGGATCACATATTCCTCCATTCTAGATATCATATGAGACATGATTTCAAATCATTCTCTTTGTACTACTTCTCGATTTCTGATTTATGACGACTGACTAATTGAACAAATCAAATTAGCCCTAGCCCGGCCGAGCATTTACGTTTGTCATCACTAAACCATCGAGGGGCCCAAAGATATCGCCTTTATCCTACTTTGAATAAAAGGAACGGATAAACCTTGATACAATGCTTGCTTGCACTCACTCACCGAATCACACACAACAATATGTTTTATAACACCAAGTTACTAGTGCATTTACATATTATCAATGTGCAACCGATTCGCAAGATACAACTCACACATCTCGGTTTCAAGAATATAAGATGTTATCGTCTCACCAATCACTCGTGATACAATTCATGGAGTGATCCAAGTGAGTGTGGGTTTAATCCAATGCTGAAATTCATATTCATAAGCACTCATGAACGTTGCAGCAAACATTTGCTTATGTCTAATGCTCTTTAGACAATCCACACACCAATTCATGACAGTCTTCTTTCATACCTACTTCCAACATATGAACAACCGTGGCCCTTTCGAATAATTCTATTATTCTTAATAAACTCAATTGTTCTGGAAGTCAAAACATGCAAATGTGAAACACAAGAATAATACTAATCCCATATGGCCTCAAACCTTTGAGTATAAATAAAATGCCTTTTATTTATCACCATATTGATTACTCATTATTTGTTGTTTCGGGTAATCAACTTCTTACTTGAATTACAACACTTGTCCCATGCTCCTAGCATGCACACAATGTTTACCTATGGTTCTTACTTTGTGAAATAGATCACATTGAACACATTTCCAATAATTCTCATTTCACAACTCCAAATCCTTTACATAAGTGAAAGAATATCAAATTCTTGCTACTTATAGAATATGCTAGATTCTAACATTTTATGCAATGATCCTTTTGTGATTTCACTGCACCAAAGTCACAAAGACTATTGCCAATGATATTACAAAGTCCTCTATCGGAGATTGTTACAAGACAATTCCTTAGATATGATGTCTCTCACTCAAAGTACATTCCTTTGAACATCCTTTTGCATAAAAGTTTCTAATCTAGACATAAATTTTCAATATTCAATTCCTAATGTGGATACATTTCCATAATTTCCATATGACAACTTATTCTTAATAGAATCTTATCTATTCCTAATAATGTCGATATGGTCCATCCAATATGAAAACATTTCCATATCTTCCAATACTATACTTCCAACTACTCACAAGCGACCAATCCTCGTCGAACTTTGGATTGTCCTTTGATAGTTGTTTAATTCTTTTAGTCAAAACCAATTCTAGTCCCTTTTCCCTCTAAATGCGCTCGACATTTGGAAAATTTTAGAATGGTCAATCATTAAAGCATTTGCAATCGATCCTATACCCGAAGCGTATGGGACATGACGCATAATGTTTTATTTGCTATGTTCTCAAAATTCGAATTGTGAAAAGGAATGTCGTAATCATAATCGAAATTTTAAGAACACACTATGTACCCTTGACTAAATTTATTAACATTTCTCAACCTAAACCTTTAAATTTGAAATGAAGCATAATATTCTCTCCCTTAATTATAGCAAAACAACTTTACAACCCTTACGACTTTGCAAGGTATAACTCTTGTTTTCTATAATTAATATTGCCAACTTGCAATACGTGCCTTAATAATCATATAATCATAACATTTATGCTCCCACTATCATGATGATTATTATAAAACATAACACTTATGCTCCCACTAGCTTCGACATGTATTCAGAAACAGCTTAACTTTCAGAAAAACAATACTTATTGAATTTCTTAAGTTCATGTTTCTAATACTTAGTGCTTTGATAATCTTTTATCAATGCTTCTTGAACTTATACACCTTTGCCTTAGATAGTTTATATGTGTGTGTAAACAATTGCCAAACCTCACAATTCAAATTATGGAAAGGGATACCATAACCATAATCGAATTCGAGAATGCAATTTTGCAATCACTATCTTCTTAAAATCTTTCTTAGTGAAAGCATTTCCTCACAATCATTTTCATGAAGGAGGAAATCTTATGACACTTAGATTTAATGGTGTATTTGTTCCTATCCATGTGAATTTGTCAAAACCAAAGTTTACGACAAATTCAAACTCATATGGATCGAACTTTCTTGATCTCGATTTCTTGCCTTATGGTAGCACAGCTGCCCACCACGTCTTCCAAGTAGTTAAGCAGCTCACCTTTTCCTATCAATGTACCTTTCATTGATTAAGGTGCCTTGCCTTTTATGAGTTCAAAATGAGAATTCATAGAACTCACATGCATAATTAACTCAATTGGAACAGCACATAAACCAAATAATGTCAACACGATAGGTTGCAAACCTCAACTCGTGCGCTAGTGATGATCGATAAGGTCTATTTGATTTGTTCTTGAAGCCTTTCAAGACCAATAAGACTCCCACTGACTCCTTGACATATAAGATTCTCTTGTCAATAATCATTTCTTGACAAACAAATATTCAAGAGTTAGTGTATCTTTGATTAAAACAAAACACTTCATAACTTTGGTCCCAGTTGGTCTATGTCTTATCCAAGACATCACAACTTTCCACAATTGATGAATGTTATAAACCTTACTTTTTCACTCGATGTCACAATCTTAACTTTAAGACTTGTTTTCAGAACGAAGTATGATTGACTTCTTGATTTAACCATTTCTTCAATTCTTGATTCCTCTTCTTAGACATACAATTGTACTAAGACTCACTTAGAGGATCAATTGAGATATGGTTCTTAATCATTAAGACCTATCATAAAGCATAAAAGGTACTCTCCCATCTTCTTAGAATGGAGAAACTTTTATCTTTCTGCCTACTTGATTCTTCTTATTCGTTCTGCTATTGATCTAAACCCTTTAATCAATTCAGAATTACACTTAATCTTGTAAGTATAATCATATTTACTAAACCTTTAGTAAATCATGACGAATATCATTGTTACTCTTATGGTGGACTTGATCAACACACAACATTGTGTGCTCGATCTCTTAGCCCTTCACTTGACACTTTGTCAATGAATTTGTCTAATTTCCAAATATGAAATTTCTCATTCATCATGCAACCAAGTTGCGTGATTCCAAATTTCTGTCCAATTGAAACTTGGGCGATGAGAAACTCTCCCTATTTTGTAAACTCTCGACTTTCCATAAATAACATAATAAGAACCAAATCCATTATTGCTAATAATAGAAACATTCAAACATCAATTTTTCATATACGCCATTGCAAGGATAAATAAATAAAATTTAAAATCAAAAATTTATTTTATTGCGGAAAAATTTGTCCTTACAATGCAACTCATTGAAAAACTTATGCTAATACATCTTTCTTAGCAATCTAATTCTAACTCTAATTAGTAGCTCAAGAATCTAATCTTCGAGAAATGCGATCGAAATCCATTCCTTCATGGTTAGATTCTGCTCACTTCTTCCCTTAAGCTTCCTTTATTTTCTTCGATTCTACAAAACACCAATTGTAATCTTATCACATTATGTATTAAGAATCTAGAATGAAGCTTAAAAGAGTTAGTCAATGGATTTTACCTAAAGCAAAGCCATACGTTTTGACTCTCCCATCTCTTAGATCTCTTAGGTAAATAGGGCAGCTTCGTCTCCAATGCCCTTTCTCTTGGCAATAAAAGCAAATCGACTCTTTTGGAACAACACATGGAACTACTTCAGACATTGCCTTTCTCTTATGATCAAAGTTTTCGATCATAGCATGTCTTTCGTTGCCATTGTCTATATCCATAGAGGTCTTGAAGGCAGATTCACCAATCAACTTTGCTTTTCTATTGCGCTAAATCATTGCCGATTCAGCAGCAATAAGCATATAGGTGAGATCTATAAGGGTCACGTCGTAGTTCATCATATAGTACTCTCTTACGAACTCACTATATGAGTTAGGAAGTGACTGAAGAACCCAATCAACAACCATTTCCTCACAGACAACGGATCCCAACATTCTTAACCTATCAATGTGTGACTTCATCCCTAGGACGTGTGCACACACTGGCTTTCCTTCTTTATGTTTACTTGCCAAAAGGGCTTGAGTGATCTTGAACTTTTCAAGCCTTTGAACTTGTGGGTTAGGGAGAATAATTGGAGGAGGAGGAGGAAGTGAAGCATTATTTCTCGTTCCTCGATCGAATCGTGGAATATCATCTTCATGTGGAAAGCTTGTTCCACGGGATTCGGGAAGACCATAGTTGTCAAACTTTGACATCTACAAAACGGGAGAAAACGAATTCAAGTTAGTTGATTGTGTAACAACCCAAAAATACCACCCAAAAATTTCAATTTTTATTATAACAAAACCCATGAGACTGAGTATCACATAATAAAACCATATGCTGCGTGTTTCAAAAACCATAATAAAATACTGTGAGAAAAACTGTATCACGACTGTATCCAAACATATCAAGAAAACTAAATCAACTCCCAGGACAAAACTGAAGTTGTGGTGTGTGTGATGCCATCATCCCGAGCTCTTCCCTTTGCTTGCGGAAGTACCTGAAACCAAAACTGAAACTGTAAGCACGAAGCTTAGTGAGCTCCCTCAAACTACCACATACCACATGATAACATATAAGCACATACTGGGCCTTGCCCACTGCATCGAACCGAAGTCCGGGCTAACTGGGGCCTTGCCCCCTACATCGGACCGAAGTCCGAAGCTGACTGGGACCTCTGTCCCCTACATCGGACCGAAGTCCGAAGCTGACTGGGACCTTCGTCTCCTACATCGGACCGAAGTCCGAAGTTGACTGGGACCTCTGTCCCCTACATCAGACCGAAGTCCGAAGCTGACTGGGACCTTCGTCCCCTACATTGGACCGAAGTCTGAAGCTGACTGGGACCTCTGTCCCCTACATCGGACCGAAGTCCGAAGCTGACTGAACATAGCATAAACATATCAACTAGCATAAACACATAAAATCCTGTCCGAGCCACGGAGGCGTCAAACATACTAGCTACTGCATTGGACCGAAGTCCAGAAACTACGGCTAACTAAACGGGCCGGCATTGTGGCCTTAGACCCGTTCCTACTGAAGGGAAACTCACCTCGTGAACTGGCTGCTGTGTGAATGGCTCTGGAAGCTAACTGCTGCTGCTCCGGTATCTCCCCGGCTACAAGTCCATAAACACACTCAATCAAATGCTAAATACTGCACTGGGGTAAAATGACTCTTTTACCCTAGGTCAAAGTCAACCCACAGTTGACCTGACTCGCCGAGTCTCTAGTCTCACTTCTCAACCCTACTCGTGTCTACTCGTCGAGTATGGCATCGACTCGACGAGTACCCTCTCGATCCAAGAACTCAAACAATCTTCATCCGACTCGCCGAGTCATATGAACAACTCGACGAGTTGTTCTTCGATCTAAGAAGATTGCCTTGGACTCGCCGAGTTGTATGAACAACTCGTCGAGTCCCACCATTACTGATTCCACCCTCCGACTCACTGAGTCCATCCTACTACTCACTGACCTCCACTCGGAATCACTCAAAGGGGTAAAGATCGGGGACTCGCGACCGGACTCGCCGAGTCCGAAGAATGACTCGCCGAGTCACATGCATGCAGATCCTAAAAACTCGATTCTGCTCAACACCACCGCATACAAATTATAGATCTGAGTTCCTAAGGCTGATTTACCACGTAAAGTTTCCAACTTTACATGTACATCTACATGAAAAAGGAGATAAAGGCTAAAAAGGCACTTAGAAGAGTAGATCTAGGGTTATCATGCAAAATGGCTCCATAAAGGTGATAGATCTACGATTTTGGAACTGAAACATGGCTAGATCCGAAGGCTAATCAATCTAATGTGATCCCTCTACCAAGAACAAGCTAAGAAATGGCTAAAAGAGGCTAAATATGCTTGCTAAATAGAAATCAATCATAGAAACAGAAGGAATTCGGCTAATACCTCAATGAACTCTGAAATGGGAGCAAGACCTTGGATCTTCTTCTTCTCCTTTGGATCTAGCCTCCTTCTTCTCTTCAAAACTTCAAGATTCACACAAGAAATGCACAAATAACCAAATGTGATTTTTGGATTCGTGAAGTCCAATTCTTGGGTCACGTGGTCAACCAAGAGGGGATAATGGTTGATCCAACGAAGATCGAAGCTGTGATGAAGTGGGAACAACCGAAAAGTCCCACGGAGGTTCGAAGCTTTTTGGGATTAGCCGGATATTACCGAAGGTTTATCCAAGGCTTTTCTTCGATCGCTAGTCCATTAACAGCTTTGACCCACAAAGGAGCTACTTATGCTTGGAGTGATAAGCATAAAGAAGCATTCGAGAAGTTAAAGAAGAAGCTATGCGAGACACCGATACTTTCTTTACCCGCTGGAGTTGAAGACTTCGCTGTTTATAGCGATGCGTCTGTGGTTGGATTGGGTTGTGTTTTGACCCAAAGAGAAAAGGTGATAGCATATGCGTCTCGACAGCTGAAAGAGCATGAAAAGAATTACCCGACTCATGATTTGGAGTTGGCAGCGGTAGTTTTCGCTCTGAAAATATGGAGGCATTACCTCTATGGCCCGAAGTGTAAACTTTTTCACTGATCATAAGAGTCTCCAATATCTCTTTAATCAGAAAGAATTGAATATGAGGCAACGACGCTGGCTAGAATTACTTAAAGACTACGACTGTGAGATACTTTACCACCCCGGTAAAGCTAATGTTGTTGCTGATGCTCTCAGTCGGAAAGTCAATCTTGAAAGGAGAAGGCCAAGAGCGTTGAGAATTGAAGTTGTCTCGACTATTGTGGAAAGTATAAAGAAAGCTCAAGAGGAAGCTTCTGAGAAAAATGACCGAAAAGAGGAACGTTTGGGTAAAACGTTGGTGTTTGGTACTAACGGTCAAGGACTGAAGGTATTCCAAGATCGTATTTGGGTACCTAAGTCAGGAGGAATTAGGGATCTTCTGATGGAAGAAGCTCACAAGATCATGTACTCGATTCATCCGGGTAGCACTAAAATGTATAGGGACCTGAAACCCTACTACTGGTGGCCGACGATGAAGCTTGATGTTGCAAAGTATGTGGCTGAGTGTGTGACTTGTGCGAGAGTAAAGACACAACATCAGAGACCTTACGGGAGTTTAGAACCATTGCCCGTGCCTATGGGTAAGTGGGAAGACATTGCTATGGATTTTGTTACTAAACTGCCCAGAACAAAGAATGATCACGACATGATTTGGGTGGTCGTTGATCGATTCACTAAGAGTGCGCATTTCATAGCGGCCAAGGAGAAATGGTCTATGGAGAAGCTTGCGAATTCTTACGTGAAGGAAATTGTGAGGCTTCACGGTGTTCCGTTAACGATTGTATCGGATCGTGATAGCCGTTTCACCTCAAGGTTTTGGAAAAGTCTACAAGAGGAATTGGGTACCAAGTTATGTTTAAGCACAGCTTACCATCCGCAGACTGATGGTCAGAGTGAAAGAACAATACAAACACTTGAAGATATGCTGAGAGCATGTACCTTGGAATTCCTAGGTAATTGGGATGAACATTTACCATTGGTAGAATTTTCCTACAATAATAGTTTTCACTCGAGCATTAAGATGGCACCTTATCAAGCTTTGTATGGACAGAAGTGTCGTACGCCGTCTTGTTGGCTTGAGGATGGGGAAAAGTAGTTTATGGGACCGGATTTGGTTCATCAAACTGCTGAAAAGTTGAAAATAATTAGGGAAAGAATGTTAGCAGCTCAAGATCGTCAAAAGAGCTATGCCGACAAAAAGCGAAGACCGATGACTTTTGAGGTTGGAGATTCGGTTTTGCTTAAAGTCTCGCCGTGGAAGGGACTTATAAGATTTGGTAAAAGGGGAAAGTTGAGTCCAAGGTTTATTGGACCGTTTAAAGTTCTTCAGAGAGTTGGGAACCAAGCTTACAAGCTCGAATAACCCGAAGAACTGAATGGAATTCACAACACTTTTCATGTGTGTTATTTGAGGAAGTTCACGGGAGAAGTTCCCGATATAATTCCAATTTCTGAATTGACAATTGATGAGAACAAAAGGTTGATTGAAGAACCAGAGGCAATTGTTGACCGAAAGACTAAGAAGTTGCGACGCAAAATGGTTGGGTTAGTGCTTGTCCGATGGAAACACACGAATGGGCCGAATCTCACCTGGGAGACGGAGAGTGACATGTTGAGTCGCTATCCACATTTGTTTGTTGATGTGTGATTCCGGGGACGGGATCATTCTAAGGTGGAGAGAATTGTAACGTCTGTGTTTCCGGGCTTGCCATTTTTAACAATGTAATAGTCTAGGTTAACCTCTGTAACCCGTTTTGAAATAATAAGAGTGTATTATTTGAGTATTATGTGTTTTGTGCTTAATTGCTTAATTATGTGGTTTGATTAATTAAGAATAAAAATAAGCGTCAAAATTTAAGTGTAAAATAAACTTAATATCTTTGAATAATGTTGTAGTAGTTGAAACGAGGTTTCCGAATATATTTAGAACGCCCAAATCTGACTTCGTATGAGGAAGTTATGATTTATCGAAGTTTCGGCTTAGCGGTGAGCAGCCTGTTTTACTCGATTTGAGATCGAGGGGTTTTTAGCTGAAGCAATCTAAATGAGAATCGAAGATCTCATTGTTTGTATCGAAGCGATAAAAAGTTAGGCGAGAACGGACGTCAAACGAAGAAGTTATGAATTTATAACGAAGTTCTTCTGTCGCGGCCTATTAAAAATAAATAATAAAAATAAAGTCAAAATTATCCAACGGAGTCTAAACGAAAGTTGTAGAGCGTAGTCTCACCTTCGCGTGGATATAAAGAATGTCGAAAACGGAGTTCGTATGCGAAAGTTATGAATTTCCGAAGTTTATTAATTATTTTGTATTTAAATTTAAATGGAAATTCGGAGGCATTATCCGAAGGCGAGTCACCGGTCTGATCCGACGTACGCCCCGCGTACTCCGAAGAGTGTCGATATTTCGGATGACGCATGCAGTGACGATTTCGGAAGCAGTACGCGCTGCGTACTGCAGTACGCCCCGCGTACTCCAAGGCTCCAGCCTCCTATAAATAGGAACCGAAGGCAGCCGACCCAATTGCTAATTTCTTCTCTTCTCTCTCCCGTTTTGCATCGTTTCGCGTGCCAGAAATATCCCGAAGCCCCGGTATTATTCTCAAGCCCCGAGGCAAGTCCCGAGATCCCGACGATCCCGAGAAGTGCGGTTCCCGAGCCGAAGCTCTGCCCGCGAGAAGTTCGATTTTTGTGAAGATCTTCCAGATTTGCTGAGGATTACTACTTCTGCAAGTCGTAGTGCTGTCCGATCATCTTCTGATCAAGTGAGTGTATACTACCTTTCATAAACACGATAATAATACAAGTTTGGTTCGAGTGTATTAAGTATATTGTTGTTTATAAGTGTGATTGTGTAGTTACCTTTTTCAAATACAATAATAGGAAGTATTTTAAATAAAATGCGTGCTCTGTGTATATATTTGGTTGTGTTATGTGTGAATGTGTATTCACTCTCCTCTATCTCATAGATATGATTTATTCTCTATGAGATATGTGTTATGTGTGTGTGCCTCATCTGTTATGTGGATTATGTGTTGATTAAAGCATGCTATACAGGTTTTCAAAAATATGTATAAAAATGTATATTTTATCTACTAATATGTTGGGTAGAACATGGGTAGATAGTTGGTGTGTAATAAATAGATGAGAGGCCTCGTTGTTGTTTGATTTAGTCATCTAGCGGAGTTTAGATGACGACCACTGGCTATTCTAGACAGTCTTATGGAAACATTAGCAGGTTCGCCACCTGTAGGTGTTAATGAACTCGGGTGTTCATTTGCTGTACTCCATCCCCCTCATGGTTGCCTTATTTGACTTATATTGCTGAGGTACCCCCGAAGCATGTGTTGTCGCCCCGATGAAATATTCTTAGACTAGGTCCCTTGTGTTAGTTGTTTTAGAGACATAAAGTGACAATAACGGGAATGGGTAATTGGGTTATTGTTGGTTGGTGAAAATTAAATATGATTATTTATTGTGGGTTGAAAACCCTATATGCTCACCAGGCTCCCAAGCCTGACCCACTCAGTTTTAATTGTATTACAGGAAGTGGCGCAAGGGCATGAGATGGATGAACCATCAGTTGTTTTGATTACAAGTCTGCATATGTTTATATTTGTTGAATGACTTGTAATGTATTTCGTTTATGCTTATTGGTCTGTATCGGAACATGACACCCCGAGTTTTGATTATAATGAAAATACATTTCTTTAATGAAATGCTTTGGTAAACATTGTTTTATCATGTTTTGTTTTTGGGAACAAATTCCGCAACTCTTTCAAATCAAAAGGATTTACTCTGAAAATATTTTAAAAGCATAAATGAAAATCGGTCTTTTCAGGCCGAGATTTTGGGGATGTCACACGCAATCAAGGAAGACACTCATAGCAAACAACTTATGTTCGTCGGTGATGGAAACTTGCAATGGACTGTAACGACCCGTCTCCGGTATGATAATTCCTTGGTATTTATTTTGAAGTTTTGCAAGATGGACTCGGCGAGTTCATAGCCTGACTCGCCGAGTAGGGTCGGGATTTCGAGCACGTGATTAGCTGGCGACTCGGCGAGTCCATATTCTGGACTCGGCGAGTCTGCCCGTCTGGGAGAAACCCTAAATCCCCGGGTTGCCCACTATTTAAGCCACCTTATAGCCCCCAATCTCGCCTCCTTCACCCTCTAAAGCTGTGAGAAAACCCTAATTCGATCTTGAGTGTTTGTTTTAGTGATCTTGTGTGCATTTGTGAAGGCTTGAAGAAGGAGGAGAAGAAAGGAGCAAGGAGAAGGATTCCAGAACAGAGATTCAAGGGAAAGCAAGAGCTCTTTGAGGTATTCTTCAGTTTTCCCTCTCTTTTATGCCTTAAAACCCTTTCTAGATCTTGTTAATGCCTTTCTCAAAGCTTTATGTTGATATGGAAGCTCTCTTATGCCGAGATAACCTTAGATCTGTTCCTTTAGGAGTTGTAGAGCCCAGATCTATTGCCTTTATGGAGCTATTTTTGCATATTAACCCTAGATCTACCCGTTTTAAGCATCTTTTAGCCTTTATTCCCTTGTTCATGCGTTTGTACACGTAAAGTTGGAAACTTTACGTGGTAAATCAGCTTATTGGACTCAGATCTATCATTTGGATGTATTGGATTCGAGCAGAGTCAAGTGTAGATTAGTTGCATGGCGGTGACTCGGCGAGTCGGAAGAACGACTCGGCGAGTCGAGTCGTGAGTCCCCGATTTCTTCCTTTTTGAGCGGTGTCGAGTGGGACCAGTGAGTAGTGGAGTGGACTCAGCGAGGTTGAGGGTAGACTCAGTAATCGGGGGACTCGGCGAGTTGTTCATACAACTCGGCGAGTCCAAGGCAATCTTCTTAAGCTCAAGAACAACTCGTCGAGTTGTTCATAGGACTCGGCGAGTCGGATGAAGATTGTCTGAGTTCTTGGATCGGGAGAGTACTCGTCGAGTCGATGCCATACTCGACGAGTAGCAGCGAGTAGAGTCGAGGAGTGAGAATAGGGACTTGGCGAGTTGGCGGCCCAACTCGGCGAGTCAGGTCAACTGTGGGTTGACTTTGACCGAGAGTTGACTTTGTCTGAGAGTTGACCTTGACCAAGGGTAAAATAGTCATTTTACCCAACGCAGTGTTTAGTATTTGATTGAGTGTGTTTATGGACTTGTAGCCGGGGAGATACCGGAGCAGCAGCAGTTAGCCCTCAGAGCTATTCACTCAGCAGCCAGTTCACGAGGTGAGTTTCCCTTCAGTAGGAACGGGTCTACGGCCTCAATGCCGGCCCGTTTAATTATCAGTAGTTCCGGACTCTGGTCTGATGCAGTAGCTAGAGTGCTTGATGTCTTTGTGATTCAAGCATATTTGTGTTATGTGTTCCGGACTCGGTTCCGATGCAGTATGCAGTTTATGTGTTTATAATAGTTGTTATGTTTTATGCTATGCCATGATCGATCAGTTCCGGACTTCGGTCCGATGCAGTTAGTTCCGGACTTCGGTCCGATGCAGTTAGTTCCGGACTCCGGTCCGCTGCAGTCAGTTCCGGACTTCGGTCCGACGCAGTTAGTTCCGGACTCAGGTCCGATGCAGGGGACAAGGTCCTAGTCAGTTCCGGACTTCGGTCCGATGCAGCTAGTTCCAGACTTCGGTCTGATGCAGTGGGCAAGGCCCAGTATGTGCTTTATATATGTATCGTATGGTATGTGGTAGTTTGGGGGAGCTCACTAAGCTTCGTGCTTACAGTTTCGGTTTTGGTTTCAGGTACTTCCGCAAGCAGAGGGAAGAGCTCGGGATGATGGCATCGCACACACCACAGCTTCAGCTTTTATCCTGGGAGCTGATTTAGTTCCTGATTTTCTTTATATATAACATGGATATGATACAGTTTTCCGCACAGTGTTTTATTATTATTTTGAGATACATCATGTATGGTTTTATGATATCACACTCAGATTATGGTTTTTGGTTATGGTGAAAAACGAAATTTTTGGGTCGTATTTTTGGGTGTGTTACAAGTTGGTATCAGAGCCCTGGTTTGAGGGATTCGGATACACTTCCGGGTGTATCTGAACTCAAACTAAGGGGGAAATAAAAAGATTTTTAAAAGAAAAATGTTTCTAAAAGAATTTTGAAAGCTCTTAGAAAGAAAGAAAATTTTTAAAAACGAGATAAGGGTGTGGTGCATGCGATCAGCCGAGCTCAAGTAAGTACTCCCAAATTACCAATACAAGTTTTATTATTATGATTAATTGTTCCAGCTTCAGTAGAACAGCATGCTAGTATAGGACTAAGGATCTAGGAGGATGCCTTATGTGCCTGCTTTATGTGTTACAGTTTTATGAGAATTGCATGTTAGTATTAAGTAAACAGCAGTAGGATAGCCTGTTTAGGTTATGCCTGGTAGCGCGAGCTTAGCATTGTATGCTAGAGTAGCTTCTCGTTATGAGAATAGTTTTGCCTGAGTATGTTTCCCTTATCCGAATGCTGCTTGCTTTGTGCTTTGTGGGACTCTGAGTGGTGGGAGTTAGCCATTAGGTGAATACGCCACATCACATGTGATCAGGGTTGAATAATCTCAAAGTGCTGGAATTGGCCCTATTGCGCAGCTCTTGTTTGAGTCCAACCGTTATAGGGACGAGTCTTTTACTTGAAGGATTATTTGATCCTCGTCACATGTGATGGTGTTCAGGTGGTGGCTAATTAGCATTATAAGGAGACCTTCAGCAGCTGAGGACTAGTTGAGTTGAGTCTGAGGTTCCCCTAGGGCAAGCCTAGGATGAGGGTAGCAGAGATCAGTAGTAGTAAAAGTGACTTGGTGGAGTCAAGGCAGTTCTTGAAGAAAGTACGGATAGATGTGGAAGGTAGTATGGGCCCGTACTACTGAAAGCAGAGGATCCGTACTCGAATCAAGAAAGGCTGAGACAAGACCAGGAAGCTAGTTGAAGTAATTAATGATCCCTTGAGATATTTCGGTTTTCTGATGTAGTTGTGATATGTTTCAGAATGGTGGTTTTACGTTCGAGGCCAGCCGGCAGTGGAGGTGCCGGGGAGGGATCAGGTTCAGGCTCGGGGGGTGAGCGCATTGATGAGCAGACCCGAGAGTTTCTTTCTTCGGAGATTACGCGCATCATTATAGAGCAGACTCCTGTGATCTTTGGTTCGATCAAGGAGGGGATTCTAGAGCTGATGGATGAGAGATTGGGCACCTTCCGTGCCGAGGTGGCGACCATGATGGGGTCGCGCACCCTTACTTTCAGGGAGTTCAGGGCATGTGGAGCTCCGGACTATCATGGGGCACGGGACCCCATAGCGAGTACCAGATGGTTGGCGGATGTGGCCAACGCTTTCCGCACTAGCAGGTGTCCCGAGGGGGACAAGGTCAGATTGGCATCCTGTCTTCTGAAGGACAGGGCACGGGATTGGTGGGAGGAGGTCGGACACTCCATTGGAGATGACGCAACCTTAGACGCCATGACTTGGGTTGATTTCTCCACCAGGTTCAGGGCGGAGTTCGCACCGGTTATTGAGGTGCAGCAGTTAGCTAGGGAGTTTCAGGACCTCACCCAGACTACAGAGACAGTGGCGGAGATCACCGCCAAGTTCAGGGAGAGGGCTCTTCTCGTTCCTCAGTACGTGGCTGATGAGGAAATGAAGAAGGCCCGTTATCATGAGATGTTGCGGAGCGATATCCGCCAGTTTGTGAGCCGGTCCAGCTGTAAAACGCTGGAAGATATGATTGCTAGGGCTCGGGAGAGGGAGATCGATCTCGAGATGGAGAAGAAGAGGAAACCAGAGGCGGTTTCGGGTTCAGGCGGTTCGGGCAAAAAGCCCAAGGTTTCGGATCACAGATCTAGGAGTCAGCAGAGCCACGGTCGATGTGGCAAGTGTGGGAGATTGCACGAGGGAGCGTGCAAGGCAGGGAGTTCCGGCTGCTACAAGTGCGGTCGGATTGGGCATTTGAGTAGGGATTGCACGGCCCTGCTACTACCGTCGCAGCATCAGATCTGATTTGCTTTCAGTGCAATCAGAGGGGACATAAAAAGTCCCAGTGTCCGAGTTTAGCTGCAGCAGGGAAGGTGGCTGCACCTGCCCCTGCTACCTTGAGGATTACAGATGGCCGGCAGGGCCGAGCCGAGACGCCGGTGGCGAAGAGCAGGGCGTTTCAGATGACAGCAGAGGAGGCGCGGGCGACTCCTGATGTGGTGACGGGTATGTATTTTCCCTTTATCTCTTTATTATTATTGATTGAATATTGCTTATGATTGTATGTTTTATTCAGGGTCGTTCTCTGTGAATGGCATTTCTGCTTTGGTATTATTCGATTCGGGGGCTACCCGATCATTCGTATCACTTGCGCTTAGGAAGAGATTTAGTAGAGCTCCAGGGGAGCTGGATGGTCCATTAGAGGTTGAGATAGCAGATGATAGGACCGTGAGGGTCGACAGAGTGCATAGAGGGTGTTCTCTTCAGTTATTTGACGAGCAGTTTTCAGTGGATCTGGTACTTATTCCTCTGCGAGGGAATAAGGTTATTGTGGGCATGGATTGGTTAAGCCCCAATGGGGCAGTGATTGATTGTGAGCTTCAGCTAGTGAGGGTCCGCACTCCCAGTGGGGGAGAGTTAGTGATTCAGGGCGAGAGGCCACAGCGAAGACCGACCTTTTGTTCCGCCGCAAGGGCGAGGCGCTATGTTCAGCAGGGTTGCGCCGGTTTTGTAGCTTACGTCTTGGATGCCCGGGAGAAGGGCAAGACGACAGTTGATGATGTTCCTATTGTTCGAGACTACCCGGACGTGTTTCCCGAGGATTTGTCGGGGATACCTCCTGAGAGACAGGTCGAATTCAGGATCGACCTAATTCCTGGTGCGGCTCCGATAGCCAAAGCACCGTATCGATTAGCTCCCCCTGAGATGCAGGAGTTGTCTACACAGCTGCAGGAGCTGTTAGACAAGGGTTTCATTCGGCCGAGCAGTTCGCCTTGGGGAGCGCCGACCCTGTTTGTGAAGAAGAAGGATGGGTCGCATCGTATGTGTATTGATTATCGGGAGTTGAATAAGGTAACGGTGAAGAACCGTTACCCACTTCCGAGGATAGATGATTTGTTTGATCAGCTTCAGGGAGCGTCTTGGTTCTCCAAGATCGATCTACGCTCCGGTTATCATCAGATGCGGGTTAGAGATGAGGATGTACAGAAGACTGCTTTCAGGACCAGGTATGGTCATTATGAGTTTGTGGTGATACCATTTGGGCTCACCAATGCTCCAGCCGCGTTCATGGATCTCATGAACCGCGTGTGTAGGCCGATGCTGGATCGGTCAGTGATAGTGTTCATAGATGATATCTTGGTATATTCCAAGACGCAGGAGCAGCACGAAGAGCACCTGCGGGAGGTGTTGGAGGCTTTGAGGAGGGAGAGACTTTTCGCAAAGTTCTCCAAATGTGAGTTCTGGTTGCGCGAGGTGCAGTTCCTTGGTCACCTCGTCAACCAGAAGGGTATTTTGGTAGATCCGGCCAAGATTGAGGCCGTGATGCAGTGGGAGGTCCCGAAGTCTCCATCTGAGATTCGGAGCTTCCTAGGGTTGGCAGGGTATTATCGGAGATTTATTCAGGATTTCTCCAAGATAGCAGTGCCGCTCACCCGACTGACCAAGAAGTCGGTGGTATTTCGTTGGGGGCCTGAGCAGCAGGCAGCGTTCGAGACCCTCAGGCAGAGATTGTGCGAGGCTCCGATCCTTACCTTGCCAGAGGGAGTAGAGGACTTCGTAGTCTACTGTGATGCCTCGATCACAGGTATGGGAGCAGTATTGATGCAGCGAGACCATGTGATAGCTTATGCCTCGAGACAGTTGAAGCCTCACGAGGCTAATTATCCTACCCATGATTTGGAGCTGGGGGCAGTTGTGTTTGCCCTCAAGATTTGGAGGCATTACCTCTATGGGGTCCGTTGTACTATTTACACGGATCACAAGAGTTTGAGGTACCTTATGGATCAGCCGAGTCTGAACATGAGGCAGAGGAGGTGGTTGGATGTGCTAAAGGATTACGATTGTGAGATCCTTTACCATCCACGGAAGGCCAACGTGGTGGCCGACGCCCTAAGCCGCAAAGTGTCGGCGGCCCCTATCAGGGATCTATGTTTGAGGATGACAGTGATCACTCCGTTGTTGGAGCGGATCAAGGAGGCTCAGGTGGAGGGCCTCAAGGAGGAGAGACAGAAGTGTGAGAGGATCGTAGGCCGAGTAGCCTCGTTTGATTATGATAGTCGTGGTTTGCTGACGCTTCACGGGAGAGTGTAGGTACCGTACTAGGGTGGAGTACGGCAGGTGTTGATGGATGAGGCTCATAAGTCTCGGTTTTCTATCCACCCAGGGGCGACAAAGATGTATCGAGATCTTCGACCTGATTATTGGTGGCCCTGCATGAAGCGGGACGTCGCCTGGTACGTCGAGAGATGCCTGACCTGCCGGAAGGTCAAGGCGGAGCACCAGAGACCTCACGGCAAGATGCAGCCGTTAGACATTCCCGTGTGGAAATGGGAGGACATCACCATGGATTTTGTCACCAAGCTTCCCAGGACCGCACGAGGAGTGGATTCGATATGGGTAGTAGTGGATCGGTTGACGAAGAGTGCCCATTTTATCCCGATCCAGGAGAGTATATCGGCGGAGAAGTTAGCCGATATCTATGTACGAGAGATTGTGGCACGTCATTGAGTGCCGGTATCGGTGGTGTCAGACCGAGATGTCCGTTTCACATCCAGATTCTGGAAGCGGTTTCACGACGAGATGGGTACTCGTCTCCTTTTCAGCACCGCTTTCCACCCTCAGACAGACGGGCAGAGCGAGAGGACGATTCAGACTCTCGAGGACATGCTTAGGGCATGTGTTCTTGATTTCGGTGGCAGTTGGGATACGTATCTTCCGTTGGCGGAATTTTCGTATAACAACAGTTATCATGCGAGCATTGATCGACCTCCCTTTGAGATGTTGTATGGGAGGAAGTGTAGGACCCCGATTTATTGGGGCGAGGTCGGTCAGCGGGTCATCGGGAGCACGGAGGTGGTGCTCAAGACGACTGAGTTGATCCAGCAGGTCCGTAGTAGACTGCAGACTGCTCAGAGTCGGCAGAAAAGCTACGCCGATAGGAGGCGTTCGGACCTGGAGTTCCAGGTGGGGGATATGGTCCTTCTGAAGGTCTCACCTTGGAAGGGTGTCATCAGGTTCCGGAAGAGGGGCAAGTTGGGCCCCAAATTTATTGGTCCTTTCAGGGTTTTGGCCCGGGTGGGTCGGGTTGCTTATCGGTTAGATCTTCCTGAGGAGCTTAGTCAGATCCACAACACTTTTCATGTGTCTCAGTTGAGGAAGTGTTTGGTGGATGAGTCAGCAGTCGTTCCCCTAGAGGATATTCAGGTTGATAGCAGCCTGAATTATATTGAGAGATCGGTCGCGATTCTAGACCGGAAGACCAAGACCTTGAGGAACAAGGAAATCCAGTTAGTGAAGGTGCAGTGGCAGCACCGGAAGGGGTCTGAGTGGACGTGGGAGGCGGAGGAGGAGATGAGGGAGCACTACCCAGAGTTATTTGCAGATTCAGCCGTAGCAGACTTCGAGGACGAAGTCTGAGATAAGTGGGGGAGAATTGTAACGACCCGTCTCCGGTATGATAATTCCTTGGTATTTATTTTGAAGTTTTGCAAGATGGACTCGGCGAGTTCATAGCCTGACTCGCCGAGTAGGGTCGGGATTTCGAGCACGTGATTAGCTGGCGACTCGGCGAGTCCATATTTTGGACTCGGCGAGTCTGCCCGTCTGGGAGAAACCCTAAATCCCCGGGTTGCCCACTATTTAAGCCACCTTATAGCCCCCAATATCGCCTCCTTCACCCTCTAAAGCTGTGAGAAAACCCTAATTCGATCTTGAGTGTTTGTTTTAGTGATCATGTGTGCATTTGTGAAGGCTTGAAGAAGGAGGAGAAGAAAGGAGCAAGGAGAAGGATTCCAGAACAGAGATTCAAGGGAAAGCAAGATCTCTTTGAGGTATTCTTCAGTTTTCCCTCTCTTTTATGCCTTAAAACCCTTTCTAGATCTTGTTAATGCCTTTCTCAAAGCTTTATGTTGATATGGAAGCTCTCTTATGCCGAGATAACCTTAGATCTGTTCCTTTAGGAGTTGTAGAGCCCAGATCTATTGCCTTTATGGAGCTATTTTTGCATATTAACCCTAGATCTACCCCTTTTAAGCATCTTTTAGCCTTTATTCCCTTGTTCATGCGTTTGTACATGTAAAGTTGGAAACTTTACGTGGTAAATCAGCTTATTGGACTCAGATCTATCATTTGGATGTATTGGATTCGAGCAGAGTCAAGTGTAGATTAGTTGCATGGCGGTGACTCGGCGATTCGGAAGAACGACTCGGCGAGTCGAGTCGTGAGTCCCCGATTTCTTCCTTTTTGAGCGGTGTCGAGTGGGACCAGTGAGTAGTGGAGTGGACTCAACGAGGTTGAGGGTAGACTCAGTAATCGGGGGACTCGGCGAGTTGTTCATACAACTCGGCGAGTCCAAGGCAATCTTCTTAAGCTCAAGAACAACTCGTCGAGTTGTTCATAGGACTCGGCGAGTCGGATGAAGATTGTCTGAGTTCTTGGATCGGGAGAGTACTCGTCGAGTCGATGCCATACTCGACGAGTAGCAACGAGTAGAGTCGAGGAGTGAGAATAGGGACTTGGCGAGTTGGCGGCCCAACTCGGCGAGTCAGGTCAACTGTGGGTTGACTTTGACCGAGAGTTGGCTTTGTCTGAGAGTTGACCTTGACCAAGGGTAAAAGAGTCATTTTACCCAACGCAGTGTTTAGTATTTGATTGAGTGTGTTTATGGACTTGTAGCCGGGGAGATACCGGAGCAGCAGCAGTTAGCCCTCAGAGCTATTCACTCAACAGCCAGTTCACGAGGTGAGTTTCCCTTCAGTAGGAACAGGTCTACGGCCTCAATGCCGGCCCGTTTAATTATCAGTAGTTCCGGACTCTGGTCTGATGCAGTAGCTAGAGTGCTTGATGTCTTTGTGATTCAAGCATATTTGTGTTATGTGTTCCGGACTCGGTTCCGATGCAGTATGCAGTTTATGTGTTTATAATAGTTGTTATGTTTTATGTTATGCCATGATCGATCAGTTCCGGACTTCGGTCCGATGCAGTCAGTTCCGGACTTCGGTCCGATGCAGTCAGTTCCGGACTCCGGTCCGATGCAGTCAGTTCCGGACTTCGGTCCGACGCAGTTAGTTCCGGACTCTGGTCCGATGCAGGGGACAAGGTCCCAGTCAGTTCTGGACTTCGGTCCGATGCAGCTAGTTCCAGACTTCGGTCTGATGCAGTGGGCAAGGCCTAGTATGTGCTTTATATATGTATCGTATGGTATGTGATAGTTTGGGGGAGCTCACTAAGCTTCGTGCTTACAGTTTCGGTTTTGGTTTCAGGTACTTCCGCAAGCAGAGGGAAGAGCTCGGGATGATGGCATCGCACACACCACAGCTTCAACTTTTATCCTGGGAGCTGATTTAGTTCCTGATTTTCTTTATATATAACATGGATATGATACAGTTTTCCGCACAGTGTTTTATTATTATTTTGAGATACATCATGTATGGTTTTATGATATGACACTCAGATTATGGTTTTTGGTTATGGTGAAAAACGAAATTTTTGGGTCGTATTTTTGGGTGTGTTACATGGACACTCTAGTACCTCAAGAGCTACATCGAATTGCATACTAAATGACAGTGATACAAAATACCAACTTGCACCCGAATCAAACAACGCTAAAGTAGGCAAATAATTCACTAGAAATGTGCCTAAGAAAAACATAAGCCTAAGCAGGTAGATTAAAAAGAGATAACATAAACATAGATAGATACATACCAGTAATAACATCAGGCACCAGTCCTTGCACTGGCCTAGCAACAAGTAGGGTAGAATTGGCCTTTGCATGGCCCACATGATCAAAATGATAACAAACTCTCGTACTCGGCTTCTATTATTGTTGCTGCTGGAAATCCCTTGTGTATTGGCCCTCTTTGCCACACTTATGGCCCCCGGTCCCTGACCAACAAAAACGCTCATGAACCTTACTATACTTGTTGCAAGTGAGGCCCTTCTGGCCTCTGTATCAATAATGAGTAGACTTGAACCACTTAGTTGTTGGTTGGGTCTGAATCGGGGTATGCCTATTCTCCCTCCTCAATGTCTCAAACTCTATCTCCATTTTTCAAGCATGCAACTGTAGCTCTTCTAGGGTCCAATGCTGAGTAGCCGATAAGAACTTCTGAATTTTTGTATTGATAATTCTCAAGTACCTCGACATATGAACCTGCTCGGAAGTGGCATACTTAGGAAAAAATAGGGCCTTCTTAGTGAACATCTTGGTGATCTCCATCACTGACTATATTGTCTGCTTGAGTGAAAAATACTCCTGAGCCAATCTCTCTCTCTTCTCTCTCTCTCTCTCTCTCTCTCTCTCTCTCTCTCTCTCTCCTCATGGAAACAATTGGGTCCTTGACCCCATCAAAATTTAGGGGCTTCATGTTACCAAACTCCCGATACTACATCGATCTATATCTCTGAAGTCCTGCAGCAGCGGTGAAAACGACATAAACGCTCGTCGAACATCTCAATCAATGTGGTCTTCACATACTCAAAAAGCTTTGGAATTGCCTCCCTGACTGCTAGGGTCACCTGAGTGGAAATCAACTCTTGAATCTCATCATCAATCACTCCCAACCTCTTTGGGCCACCCGCACCTGAACCAGAATGCCTTCTCATCATTATGCTGAAAATAGATAGGAGATAAATCAAAATCAATTCATAGTGTTAACACACCATACACGCAGGTACTTACTTTTTAGAATCATGTGGATGTCCTTGACACTCGTACAGGTCCTGTGTTTCCAATAGTACGTGCCCATACTACCTTCCACACCTACCCATATTTTTCTCAAGGATTGCCTCGAAATTCTAAGTTACTAAGCTCACTACAGCTAGTTGTACTACCAGGCACAATAATTATACACTCCAAGGAGTCACCAACTATATCCTAGTTTTCATTTTAGGACTCTCACAGGCACACTCTCGAGTGGAAAGAAACCTTTATTATCTTTGTTAGTCGCCTTGAGTATGTCAATCGTACACAATACAAGGCTTGATAGAGATTCGAATAAATGCTTCTACCCTAAGCCCACAACCAAACAAGGAACAAGAAGTAAGGCCAAATCAAGAATTCTAAGGCTATAAAACTCTAATTGTGCATAATTATTAGGCACACACTTAGTTACCAATAGTAATAATATTAGTTCTATAAAGCACAACCAAGAAATTCCCTAGGCTACCAGGCATCACAGTATCAAACAATTCTATCATGCAATTCTTGAGGATCCCTAGCCTATATACTTGCATGCAATTCTAGCAATCCACATATCAACATATATCCATATAATACATGTGGATATTTTGTGGGATTACTTTTCCTTGAGCTCCGGTTGACTGTACACACCACACCCTCCTTTTTTAAGTTTACTTTTTTTTTTAAATGGTTATAAATTTTTTTTGTAGATCCTTAGTTTGAGTTTGGAATCATACGAGTGTTCATCCAAATCCCTCAAACCAGAGCTCTAATACCAACTTGTAACGTCCGAAAAATAATGGTAACATTTTTCAATTTTTAAAAAAGAGTAGAATCCATTTTTCATAAAAGTTAAACATTATAAAGATGATTGTTTCACAACGTAGAATCAAAATCAGTGTGTCTTATAAAAACATTTGTCAAATCACGAAGTCTACTGGATGATATGTACAGTTATGCCTTTACCTTTCCCTGATCCTCATAAGTACCTGAAACATTTAAATCCACAACTATAAGCTAAAGCTTAGTGAGTTTCCGAAAATACCACACACAACAATACATATACAATGCATCCACATCACAGTCGAGTAGAAAAACACCGCAACACACAGAGAAGTAAATATTGGTACTACAAACCACCTACACATCAATTAAAGATAAATCCTAGGTCTACCACCTAAACACCTCAAGCTCGCCAAAACTCAACCTGGTCAAAAGTCAATGGTCAAATTGAACTGCCAACTACTGCGCCGTGGCCAACGATAGACCACGTCGTAACAGATACAAGACAAAACAGTCGCGGTGAAACCCGTTTCCGCGTCCTAGCAAGAAGAAGACCACACCACGAGAAGCGACCAAAATAACTAAATGGATTAATCCATTATCCCATAATTTCTAGGGTTTAAAACTTAGATATGGTCCTTCTAAAGGTCTTGATGGATAAAGTTTCCAATTTATCCATTAAGACATCCCAATAAGTCAAGACCTCAAAACCTAAGTCCTTAATGGACACACCGAGTGCATGGGTATCAAACTAGGTCATGCAAGTAACATTTCTAACAACCACCAAGGCACATAAGTCATAAAATGCATCAAGGGGTTTTGAGTTCACTCAAACTCCAAGAACATGAAGATTTGGACAAAAAAGCTCATAAAGTGACCTAAGCTAGATCTAATGAAATAATGAACATGGTAGAAGCTTTATACCTCCAAATGGTTAGAAATACATTGAAGATGGAGGATCTATGCTGAAACAAGCACTTAAGCAACAAAAGGGACTCCTTTTTCCTTCAACCTTTACAACAAGAAGCTCAATAACTCGAAACACACATATAGAGGCTAGGGTTTGGGAGGGAAGGTTTCTCAGATGATGGAGGTTGGCAAATGAGGCAAACCTAGAAGTTAGTGCCTTTAAATAGGGCTTCAGTCCCGGGGTCTAGGGTTTTGGACCCCAACAGCTACTACGTTGTAGCCATTGCTTCACCATCTTGTGGTCAGTCGAGAATATGCATCCATAATAATGTAGTGGCCACATCGTGGTGATCCTCCATCACTACGTCGTGGTCACCATAATTCCTCAAAATTTATGATTTAAACAATTCAACTTAAATAAAGATTATAACTGAAAATGGATGCTAAAATTCTCCCCCACTTGAATCAAATTTCGTCCTCGAAATATGTGGCAGTAAATAAATATGGATAGTGAGTGTGCATTTCCTCCTTAGGCTCCCAAGTCCACTCAGAACCCTTCCGGTGCTGCCACTGAACCTTTACCAAGGTCACCACCTTGTTGCAAGGCTCTTGCTTTTATGTCCAAAATGGCTACCTGTCTCTCCAGATAGTTCATGCGCTCATCTACCTAAATGTCATCTAAAGGAACAACTTTTGAATCGTTTAACAAACACTTTCGAAGCTAACAAACATGGAAAGAGGTATGAATTTGACTGAACCCCTCTAGTAAATCCAAATGGGTAACCCACCTTGCTCACCATTGCAATCACTAAGAAAGGCTCGATAAACCTGGGGCGTAGCTTGCCCCACTTCCTGAACCAGATAACACCATTTCAAGGTGATGCTTTCAGCAACACCATATCCCCAACCTGAAACTCTAACTGAGATCGACGTGTGTCTACATAACTCTTATGTCCGCTCTATGCTTCTGTAATATCTTCCTGAACTATTGAATAAGCTTTGTCGTCTTGAGTACCTCTCAGTATTCCCTATGAATCTTTGCCTCCCCTCTCCCCAATAAATAGTGTTCCGACACTTCCTTCCATAAATAAGCTCGTATCATGGTGATGATAACTTTTGTTGTATGAAAACTCAGCCAAGGGAAGGTAGGAATCCTATCTCCCACCAAAACCGATGACACATGTTCTCAACATATCTTCAAGTGTATGAATAGTCCACTCACTCCGCTCATCAATCGGCGAATGATATGCAATGCTAAATTGTAGCCGCGTACTCAACTCCTAATGGAACCTCTTCCAAAACATGGAAGTAAACCAAATATCTCATTCTTAAACTATAGAAACAGGCACACCGTGACGAACAACAATCTCACAAATGCAGATGTCGGTCAGTTTCTCGATAGGCGAGCTCTCCTTAATAGCAAAGAAGTGGACATTCTTGGTCAAATGGTGCATGATCACCCAAATAGCATCAAAACCCTTGGTCGTCCTCGATAATTTCGTCATAAAATCCATGGTGATATGTTCCTATTTTTTTTAATTTCAGCGAATATATATATATATATATATATATATATATATATATATATATATATGAAAGTATTTTTTTATGTATTTCTATTATTTTTCTCTGGTTTCTAGAATTTCTAGGGTTCATGTATTTTTTATTGAACTATCCATCTCACTATGTGTATATATATATATATATATATATATATATATATATATATATATATATATATATATATATATATATATATATATATTTATAAAAAATCTCCGATAAAGTCTCAATAGTGTGCGTCAGATTATGATTTAATCTCAACTTTTATTTTTGAACAGAAAAGTCACAACTATTTTATATTTGACCTAATTATTTTTTACAATAGAAAATGACATATTATCATATAAAATTAGATAATCATACCTTTTCTGCTAGAAAAAAATAAATATTGATATTAAATATCAACTATTCCAAAATATTGAGATTTTTTCGAAGATTTCTCATATATATATATATATATATATATATATATATATATATATATATATATATATATATATAATCCAAAGAAACCTCTTTTTAATGAGATAAATAATTTTTGTATAATATTTAGTTATTAAGTTTCATAATAATAACTAGAAAGGTTACCCCCAGCTATGCGGGGGCCAGAAGCTTTCAATGTTGTTTTCGAATCGATAAATATAACAGACGTAGAAAGTGCAATGATGAAAAGCACGGGCTTTGCCCCGGACCGTTTTTTTCATGTTTTTATGAAAAAATCTAAAAGTTTTGACTGCAAGGACCAGAAGTGTCAAAATGGCTAAAGAGTTAAAGGGGTAGGAATTAACAACTTTTTCGAAAAGGGATCAAAGTTGTCAAACCATTCAAGTTTTGTGACCAAACTTTAAATATTAAAAGGTTCATAAAAAGTATAAAATTATTGATTGCAATGACCAAAAGTGTCAAAATGGCAAAAAATGAGGAGCAAAGTTGCCAAAAAAATGACAAGTTTACTATTCTTAAGATTCATTTTGTTTAATATAATAATAATAATAATAATAATAATAATAATACGAATGAATGAATAAATAAAAATCATATTGCAAATGTTGTAATGAATGAATAAATAAAAATCATATTGCAAATGTTGTAATGCATGTAAATAACTATATATAATTATATATGTTCATAATTTACCCGGCAATCGTTAAACTGTGACTCGCGCTATAGGTGTATGTATAGTGTAGACAGTACACCTTCAAATTATTTTATTCATATCTCTCTCTCTCTCTCTCTCTCTCTCTCTCTCTCTCTCTCTCTCCTGATTGTCCTGATTGGTAGAAAGCAAAGACTGCAGCACCTCCGCCGCATCATCGTCACCGGCCAGATCGATTGTTATACAAGCTACAGTATAGGGTGTAGTCTTCTAATGGCATATCATCCTAACCATATCTCGCAAGATATGGGCCTACAACAACATTTCTCCGACACCGACAACAATTCCGTCCTCCGAACGATTCTTCCAGAACATCACCACCTCGCATCCGCCGCACAATCTTCCTCTTCTTCCCGTTCCGCCGGAAAAGACCACTGGCTCAATAACGCAATTCTCCGGCAACAAGACAGATTCGGTGGCGGAACTGGCGACGGTAACAATAATATCTTCCTCAACCTGCAAACGAACCACAATAATTCAGATTCTGCAGCTACGACGTCATCTCAGCATCACCACCATCAACAGGTTGCTAACAATAACAACAATCAGTGGCTATCGAGATCGATATTGCAGAGGAACGTTAGTGATGTTAGAGGAGACGACGGAGTTGCGGAAGTTTCTACTGACTCAATTATCGCCGCCGCCGCCGTGATGTCTTCTCACAGTTCACCTGATCTGAACAATCATTCTAGAAACATCGCTGCAAGTCAGGTTTGAACGTTTCCACTATGAATTTCAGATTTACACAAGTTTTCGTATATCCTTCATTTTCAACTACTTCCGGTATCATTCAAAAATGAAGTATAGATTTAACTTTTTAAGTTCATGTAGGTTTATTAATTCATAAATTATTAATTAAGTCTCTCGTTTTTCCCCATATTTCATCTAAAAAATAATTTCCACTAATAACAATTAACAACCATTCATATAATATTATGATTCTGATTGAAAGATACGATCGAAATATTAGGTTTTCCCCTTACCTTATTGTTTCACGTCATTAACTTGAATAGTAGTATTTGATTTGAAACAAATTTCTGACTTCCAAAATTATGCATATATAATAAGTTTGCAGTAATATTCTATAGGACTGTTTTGATTAAAAAAAAAAAAGAATCATATACATTTTCAAAATTAAACGTACAAAAACAGGTGTTGGCATTTCAATTCATTATGATTTGTTTTTAAGTAACTAACCAAACTATTTTGTAGAATGAAAAGGAAAAGATTTCATTTAACAAAAAATATATGATGCCAATCATTAAATCATAGTACTGATAATCGTATACCACAGTTCTTATCTCGATATTCTTTCACCGAAAACCGATGACACAAGATTCATAAAAGCAAAAGTTAAAAAAAAAAAAAAAAAAAAGACGTGTTATTCGTAAAAAAAAATAAAAATAAAAAATATATGTTAATGTTTTCTTTTCTTCAACTTTCCTGAGATAATGCCTTGATTTTTCTGATAAGAGGATCTAAATTTATTTATTTGGCCATTTTAAGTCATTAAAGGGTGTTGGTGACATCGATTTTAATGCATGGAGTTTTCTTCGTTTTCTATTGCTGAAAGTAACAATAAATATTAGATAATTAATGATGAATATTACTATTTTTTATTGATGAAATCATTTTAAACACAAATTCGCTGACAGCCATCAAAATGATAGTGAACCTAAATATATAATGTTTATTTTTTATAAAAATAAAAATAAAAAAAATTATAACAATCTAAACAAAGAGAAAATATAAAAAAATTTATGAATCACGATAAGCACCTTCAGTTTATTTGTCTATTGATAATTGATAAAGAAATTTTTTACTATTAGTTTTCAAAAAAAAAAAAATGCTACCTCTGTTCTCATTCTTATACGAGAGTCACATAATTAATGTCTATTTGTATTTTCATTTTAAAAGAGAAAATAGACAATTCTAGTCACAAAACTTTTCAGTGAAAGTAATAAGCAAATAAATTCTTATTTTGATTCTTTAAGCCTAAAATATAAACAATAATATTTTCTTATTATGTTTTTAGTATTGCAGTGTAACACTATTCTTTTTTTTTTTCACGAAACTTAACTTAATTTCTATCTTGATAAATTATACGTACTAAATTATTTGATTTGGTTAACTTTTAATTCTATATTATCTTTCTTGCAACTTTAGCATGTATAAGTTTGGTTTTTGGACTATGAATATATAAATTTTTATAGTGTATATCTTGATAGTATAGCTATTATTAATCAACATAACAATAAAATACCACATTGAACTTCATCAAAAGATTTTAATAACCACATTTATATCTAAATTATTCATAGACATATTTCATAACGAAAGTATATTGAGACAAAAGTTCAATATAGCATCTGGTGTGTAAATAGCAGAATATTTTCATATCTTCTACAAAATAAATTAAACATATTCATCAAAACTAAATGTGAAGTAAAGAAATATAAAAGGCATTACCATCTTATGTGGTTTCTGAAAGTTAATTTATTATATTGCTTGAATTTGTTATAGAGAAAAAAAAAATTAAATGTGGTATCCAAGTCGTACTCTTTGTAAGAATTTGCTAGTATCACATATTCGTGTTGAGTTTTATTGAAAATTATTAAATAAAATAGACTCAACATGTCAAAAATACTCTGAAAAAAGATTAAATTAATTCCTCGTTATTTTAACAAGGAATAAGAATTTAGTTATATATATATATATATATATATATATATATATATATATATATATATATATATATATATATATATATATATATATATATATATATATATATATATATATATATATATATATATATATATATATATATATACCTGTAATGAGTACATAACAATTAATACAAATTAATCTAAACTTAATTGTACTATGATGTAATTGATTAGCTTGTATAAAAGATAAACTGAAAAAAAAAACATACCTTAATATTTGTCAATAAAACTAATCACATTTAGATTCATTATTAGTAAAAATAGTCATATTTAAACTTAATTTGTAGTTAAATAATTAAACAATCATGTTTTAACAAGTGTGTATATATATATATAAAAAATTGCACATACATGTGAAACATTAATGATTTCTTTTATAAACCTATCTAAAATGTGAGTTTTTACGACAAATCTTAAAACACAATCAGTTTTACAATGATGAACTTTACAAAGACTTACAACAAATCTTAAAACACAATCCGTTTTACAATGATGAACTTTACAAAGGCTTACAATAAATCTATATGTTAGTTGTTTCTATGATTACAAATGTGTTTTGTTTTATAATCTACTTCATAAAACCAATCATTGCTTTAATATTGCAATTGTTAAATCATTTAAATTTTAACTTTGTCCTTGGCTAAAAATAGTCACGCCTGCCAAAAAAAATTCATATGAAGTAATCATGTTTTAAGATCGAACTATATATATTATCATATAAGTAGTTATATAAAAAACTACATGATCAAAATAAGTTATATTTTAAATTTTTATATTATTATATTATTATTTTTTAGAGTACGTAGCAGTGGAAATTAATCCTATTTATATATTGTGTGCTGTTAAAAAAATATCACCATTTTTTATATGATGAAGTTCATTTAAAGTTTCCATATCCGAACTAATTTATCTAGTTGGATATAAATAAATCATTAAGTACGTAGTAAATATGTATAATGTATTACGTATGAGTTAAACATAATGTAAAAACTCTCTCCGAAAAATAAATAAATACAGATATAAAATTTGTTTGTTGTTGTATTTAGTGCAATTATTTAAGTCAAGGGCACTATCAAGACTTAACCCTACAATAAAACAAATGTTCAAATGTAAACAAATCAACATCCTTTAATTAAACCAAACTACATAACTATTTACTAAATGTGAGAAAATGTAGAAAAAAAATAAAAATAAATGGTAAAGATATTCTTACGTAGATAAAACTAAATGAGGAGCATGGAAATAATAATAAAAAATGTTCTTGTTTAGCATTTATTGGTTTCACGTCTTTATGCGAAGAATCAATATGAGTAGAATTAATACATTATGTTGTTGCTTAACTTTTTTAAGTGAATGATGCCATAACACTTATCGTCCTTTATGACTTGTTAGTATCAACCTTAAGAAAGAAAAACATGTCACATGGAGTATGAAAGAAGAATGTAGGAGGATATGTCCAAAAACTACTTTGATTACCTTCATTTGGATGTGTGGTTGTTATAAACGAGGGGATGTCTTCTATTTATGGTGTGATACCATCTCTTGGAAGAATCTAGGATTCTACTTTTGTCCTCATTCTACAAAGTTCTTACATAGAGCATTACACTGTGGATTAACTATATTACAAATTTTAGAATTCTACATTCCAGGATAATCGATGCTAACCATCATCTGAGTGGCCTAGAGTAGAGGAGTACAAGAATAAGCCCTTCACAAAAGAGGTCTTGAGTTCAAATCTCCTCCTTAAAACCTCAAAACTTAGGGACCTCGTAGTGGATAAACCCTAAACCCATGATAATCTATCGTTTTGTCCTAAGTTTTCAATATAGAAATCCATGTCACCAATATTATATTATAACAATGAATTATCTTCGTCGTTAAATTGATCAATATTGTTGTTTTTAGTTTTCTAGTGTTGGTAAGAGACTCGTTCTCTACAATTTCTTAGCTAGGTCATTGTAGAATATTTTGTCTACTCAAATGCAATATTTTGTATGGTAAGTGACACACTTGATCTTCCCACTTATTCTTGTGATGCGTTTGTGAACATCTTGTAGCGTTGAATTGCGTCAAGGAATTTCCCAATTTGGATCTTATTCAATCTTCCAAATCGATTCACTTAGTAGTAATCCTTCATTTGATCAAGCATTGAGTTCTTGGCGGCTTACATATCTGTCTTGTGACTTTACTCGTCATCACTTCTTCAACTTCCTTATTGAACGATTTGATTATACTTGTGAAAGCTTGTATCGTGTCTTCATCTCATCTAGTTAAAGTTTTCTCTTAAAGTGTCTTAAGTAACATCCGGTTATGCATTCATATATTATTTTGACCATCCATTTAGGGTGAAGACTTATAATATAATATATTTATACGGTTATTGTTAGTGATTAGGGTTTAGACCCAAGCTCTTTAGGGTTTAGATTAGGTTTCTTATCTATTTCTATTTATATGAGGTTTAACCTCACTATTTATCAATAAAAACAATCTACTATCTTACATGGTATCAGAGTTCTAGGTTAAAAACCATACTGCTGACAACAATAGTCGTCGGAGGTGTCTTCATTATGTTCCTTATTTTTCCGTTTCTTCTCTTCTCTGCCTAAATAATAAAACAGTCGGCTGACACCAAATCAGAGCCCTTTCATCAACTTTTCTACTGCCTTGTCTACTTATGCCTCCTCACCTTACGCCTCCTCCTCAGTTGGCCACTTCTTCAGATCTCTTTTCCGATTCATCCCCTTCTAATGTTGCGGCTGCTTCTCTCCGATGGCACCTTCTCCACTGAGTAGTCTCTGATCTACAATCGTTTCTTTCTCTATCCACATTGCAGTCGCCGATCTCGCCGGAATTGGTTCCGTCCGCCACAGCTCAAGCCCTCTTTCTTTCTCGTTGTCTTTCTTCGGACTCCTCTATTGCTTATCGTTGTCGTATGATCTTCATCGTCATTGCCGCTCCTCTCTTCTTATACAAAGGAACTGTTGTTGGCCATTGCTTCTTCTCTCTTCTTCTCCAACGAGCAATTGTTGTTAGTTGTCATCGTTAGAGCTCTATCATCGTCGTTGCTATTGTCTTCATTTATGTTATGTTATGTTTTTGTTTTTTCAGTTTAATCGTCCTCTCCCGATCAAACTGCACGGGGATGTTAGTGATTAGTGTTTAGGCCCAAGCCCTTTAGTGTTTAAATTAGGTATTTTATGTATCCCTATTTATATGAAGTTTAACCTCACTATTTATCAATAAAAACAATAAGTTATATCCATGAGATACCTTCATATACCTTTATCGTGACCAGATGACATCAATCATTTATAAAATTCTATGAGAGATCGCAGGGCCGGTCCATTGATTTTGAGGGCCCTGTTTGACAAATAATATTTGGGCCCTAAGTATAATTTTTTAGATATATGCAAAATTTATTAATACTACTTATGGGTTCTGTAAATCAATTAAGGTGGGTGAGGATGAAAAAAAAAAATATTTAATAAAGAAAACGATTGATTAAGATGGATAAGAGCGATTTAAAAAAAAAAAAAAACAAAAAAAAACAAAACATTATTGATAAATTAAAAAGAAAAAATTCTAAAAACTTTAATTAAAAAATGAGTTAATGGGGAGCCAAGAATTGAAACCATTGAAAATTAAAGTAAATACAGACACTTTGGCCGGTTGAACTAACAAGCATATTTGAATTTGCATAGTATAGTTTTATATATTAATATCAAACTGATAAATAGAAAAAAGAAAAAAAAAATGAGCAAATTAGGAATCAAAACCTAGTCCATTAGCTGCCGAGATACAGAACGAGTTTTGACCACTTGAACTACAAATGCTTATGGAACTTGTTTACGTAAAATATTATGTATATTAACATTAACTATATAATTTGAGAAAAATTGGGCCCTATTTTTCTCGGAGCCCTGTGCGGCTGCACACCCCGCACCCCTTTAGGGTCGGGTCTGAGATATCGTAGCGTTTCACCGTATTCTTAAAAGATACTAAGGTTGCCTCATCAATTATACAACCTTTAGACATTTTAGAACGAGCTTATATATAATTATATAAATATAACCATATTTACTAGGATTGTCACTAATTATGTGTACATAGCATACCCCAAATCCATAACAAATCAAGTGACATTGTCTCTATAAGGATGTGTCATATTTAAAAAAAATATTAATTTTATGTATTTGGGAAGAAAAACCTCAACAAGCAAAAATGATCCTTCAAGGTCAATTTAGATATAAGGAAGAGGTAGAATATATATATATATATATATATATATATATATATATATATATATATATATATATATATATATATATATATATATATATACAGTGTTGTAAAACTCGCCGAGTTGGTTGATTACTCTTCCGAGTACTCGCTACTCGGCCCCTTACCGAGGCGAGTTATAGAATCTCGAGTACTCCTCGATCGGCCCCTTACTGAACTGAACAATGTTGTAAAACTCGGTCAACTTGGTGGTTAATATGTATAATATACTTAATGATTTATTATTTAACACACAAATATGTGATTATCACTACATATATATTTTAAATTTTCAGTAATTACTCACGAAGTGAGACCATTATGTGTTTTTCGGTTTTTTTGTATTCACATTCATCTAATTTTGTTATATATTTCAATTAACTTATGGTTTTAACATTTGATTTTGACATATATAATTTCTCTAAAAATATTTATACATGAATTACTAAATCCGAGTACTCCCTGAGTACTCGCTACTCGGTAGTCGGCCGAACAGATACCGAGTAACGAGTTCTACAACCTTGATATATATATATATATATATATATATATATATATATATATATATATATATATATATATATATATATATATATATATATATATATATATATAGGGTTAGGTTCATGTGAGACGGCCTAATTTTGTGAGACCGTGAGACGCATTTTTTTTTTAGTTAACTCAAGTTCCGAAAATAATATTTAAAAAAAGAATTTTTGGATTTTTCCATTTATTTTGCATTTTAAAATTATTTTTTAGAATATGTACAGTGTAATATTCTATTAGAATATTTCACGTATTTTTCAAAAAAAATAGAATTTTATTTTTATTTTTTTAGTTAATTCAAGTTTCGAAAATAATATTTAAAAAAAAGAATTTTTAGATTTTTCCATTTATTTTGCATTTTAAAATTATTTTTTAGAATATGTGAGTGTAATATTCTATTAGAATATTTCATGTATTTTTCAAAAAAAACAAGATTTATTTATTTATTTTTTATTTTTTTAGTTAATTCAAGTTCCGAAAATAATATTTTAAAAAAAAGAATTTTTGGGTTTTTCCTTTTATTTTGCATTTTAAAACTATTTTTAGGTTTTGTCTCACAAAATTAGAATGGTCTGAAATGAACCTGAACATATATATATATATATATATATATATATATATATATATATATATATATATATATATATATATATATATATATATATATAGTCCGGTTCTAGTGAAGACTCTTTTTAAAATGATGTCACCTTAAAAAAATTGAAAAAAAATACAATTCATAAAATCAAGCATGGTACTATATTTGGAAGAAAAGAAATTGGAGAAAAACTTTTGCATCATAAAAATTGAATCATGGATCATAAAAATTATTCATGCTTCAATTTTAATGATCCAAAAAAAATCTTAATTTTTTTCTCTCTGATATTGTACTATGCTCGATTTATAATTTGTATTTTTTTATATTTTTTTAAGGTGTACTCATAAGTTTTCACTTTAAAAAGAGTCCTCACCCAATGATCCATATGAATGAAACTTTTTTTCCTTAAAGGCTCATTGACGCTCTAAAATGCTATAAATCTATTGTCAATAAACCTCGAATTTGATGGATATTAGATGTTGTTGCCAATAGCGATGACAAGAAAGGTATTGCAACGGAGAGGACTGGAAACCATAGAAAAGGCAACGTTTTCTACTTCCATCGTTCAACAAAAATTAAAGAAGATAAGATTAATCAAATCTCTTGATAGAGGCTTTGTAAGGGGACCAACCATGTTTACATACGAATTGACAAAATAAACATTGATACAACTTTGAATTGTCTCACATAATTTTATTTTAAAAACGAGTATGTCTAACTTCCCCTCATATACAACATTATACATTTCAGACAATATACCATCATTATTATAGTGCATGGAAATAAAGGGAATTTAAGCATCATACATGCGAATATCAACAAGAATTTATGTAACTTTACTTGGCTTTTCCGTACACACATAAGGCAATAAAGTCGACTTCCATAATCACGTGCTTTATATATTTTTGTTTTTTGTTTGACTAATAAATCGCTCCTCTAGTAAGGGTATAAATCCATCCACTGGGGATTTAGAATCACTTGTGTCATTTATCTCGTTTGTGTCATAGTATCCTTCATAAACTTCTAGATACAACCAGTTGCGAATCTAAACTAAAAAACCATACGGTTCACTAATTTTTCTATAGAAATTTTTATATACAAATTCAAATATTTTTTTTTAAGATAAATCCTAATTTTTTCGAAGATAGGTATAGAAATTTTAGATAAATTAAAAATATTAGGTGAATCATTTGACCAACTTTACTTATGCAAAACATCGTCATGGAATATCATGTGTATTTCAATTTCATACACATTTATGAGTCCCAGTGAGATATTCCAACCAAATCACAATATTTGATTAGAATTCAGATTCTACTGTCTTTTGAAAACTTATCTTTGAAGAATTTCACATATGCAGATTGTAGATTATACGATAATACATGGTTACTTATCTAAGAGACATTAAGCTTTTTTTTTTTTTGGCATAACCAACAAATATTATTTTGGTAGATTTGGCTCCTAACTTATAACTCTTAGGATCAATTGTTTGATAATATGCTGTACAATATTGAGAACTGAGAAGTAGCTGGAAGTTTGTTGCTATCCAAACATCTCCTATTTTCATTTCAAAATAAATTAAAATAAGTTGTTAATTATACTTAATATATTGATATTTTGTGATTGTTGAAAATTTTGATGAATCTATGAATAAAATGACTGTATTTTTCATGAAGCGAATAGGACATTTCTTTATAAATTTCTAAGTCTAGTATTTGTTTTCATTTAAAAGCAATATTACTTGAAAATTGATAAGATTGATTTTTCTTAGAGTTTGGTTTTTTCTTTTCTTCTTTACAGTTAAATTCTATAAAACTCAGTGTCTTTTTTTTTTAACCACTGATTTTTTTTATTAAACCACTATAGTTTTATTTTGTTAAAATCCTTTTTTTTCAATTTTCCCCGATAGAACTTTTTTCTTTTCCTAGTAATGAATGACAAAAATTAATCGTAAGATTAACTTTCTAGTTAAAGATGGTTTTTATATAAAAATTCAAAATTTTAATGGTTAATTCATAAAAAAAAAATCTTCAAAGTGGTAAATTCAAAATTTTAAGGTTTTATTTAGTGATTTTGTTTTTTTAAAAAGAAAAAAGATTAAAATAGAAAAATTCTTTTGATGGTTAAAACAGAATAAAATCCAAAATACGGAAACTATTATCGAATTTGCTCTTAATTTTTTGTTCAAATTTTGATTAATAATATACTAATATTTTTTAAATTATACATAAATATGTTCTTTTTTTAAGTGAAATGGGGAATGAGTTTTTTTTTTTTTCAAAATAAAAGGTAAAAAAGTGTTCTGGACGTTTTTACCGTTTCTCCCACCTTTTCTCAACAAATCTATCAGTAATTCTATCATTTGTGCATTAATAATTGTTCTTTTCGCATGATTGCTTGTACATTAATGACAAACCCAAGCAACCAAAAGGTGTCATTCCTCTAAAAACCAAATCCGTCGGTTACGATTCTCATAATAATGAACCCATCACAGGTGGATAATAATGTCGGAGGAGAGCTCGGAGAGAGTGAGGCAGGTGGCACCGACGGCGGTGGTGGTGGTGGATCGTTAATGAATTGGCAAAATGCGAGACAAAAAGCAGAGGTACTGTCGCATCCGTTGTACGAACAGTTATTAGCGGCTCATGTGGCTTGTCTGCGCATCGCAACGCCGGTGGATCAGCTGCCGAGAATCGATGCACAGCTTGCGCAGTCGCAGCAGGTGGTTTCGAAGTATTCCGCTCTTGGAGGCCATGGTAATCTTGTTCATGATGATAAGGAGCTTGATCAATTCATGGTACGTTTCTTCATTTCATTTTTTTCGTTTTAGTAACTTCTGCTTAATCTGAATCTGTATGTTGCAATGGATTTATCGGTTTAAGCTGTGAAGAAAAAGCATAGCCTTAGAGAATTTGTTAATTCTGATGTCGAATGCCATAATTGCTTCTAATTCCATTGAATCAGTAAACTGTTGGTGTATCAAAAACCAAAAGCACTCTTATCGTTTCCATAATGAGAGCCTTCTGATCTTTGATCTAGACATCTAGGACCACATATAATTGACAAAAGTTTCAGAAAAGTTTATGCCCACATATAATTGTGTGAAGATGTAGATGGCGTTTACAAAAAAAAAATTGATTTTAAAAGATAAAAGTATCAATAATTGATCGTTGTCATTGTAAATGTGTAATCATCACAATTATGCTAGTTATAATATTGTTTTATATTCATTTTTCACAATTAATTAGATCTTAAAAAGGCACAAAAGTAAAATTGATGTAACAATGATATTATGTACTCTTATATATTCATAATGCAGACACATTATGTTCTGTTGCTTTGTTCTTTCAAAGAACAATTACAGCAACATGTTCGAGTTCACGCAATGGAAGCAGTAATGGCCTGTTGGGAGATTGAGCAATCCCTACAAAGCTTAACAGGTGACGTATAAGGTTTTTCTCTTCTTTCCCAAAATCACTTCAAACACATGTTACATTCTTGAGTTGTTACAAAAATGCCCTCATTTATTCTTTTCTTTTTGGTTGGAACAGGAGTGTCCCCTGGAGAAGGCACAGGGGCAACAATGTCCGATGATGATGAAGATCAGGTGGATAGTGATGCCAATTTATTTGATGGAAGTCTTGATGGACATGACACCATGGGATTCGGCCCTCTTGTCCCAACAGAGAGTGAGAGGTCATTGATGGAACGTGTTAGGCAAGAACTAAAACATGAACTCAAACAGGTGAGACAATTGAGCTCCACAACTATTTTAATTGGTGACGTTAACAAGGGCATTTTCGTCTTTTCACAGACAATAAATCAATAGCCAATCCTTGTCCCATCTTTTTACATCATTCTGAGCTCTCACAAATGCATGTCAAACAAGTATAATCTGTTTTGTCATGTACTTATCATTACATTAAATCCTTGATTTTTTTTTAATCTTTTTTTTTTTTTTGTTATTAGGGTTACAAGGAGAAGATTGTGGACATAAGGGAGGAAATATTACGCAAAAGGAGGGCAGGAAAACTACCTGGTGATACTACCTCTGTTTTAAAAGCTTGGTGGCAATCACATGCCAAATGGCCATACCCTACTGTAATTTTTCAGCCTACAACTCTTTTATGCTTCCTTTAAAATCAAGAACTACTACTTTACTTTACTACTTTAAAAGCTTGATAGCTTTTGAATTACTTTATTGTGTAGGAAGAAGACAAAGCACGATTGGTTCAAGAAACAGGGCTACAGTTGAAGCAGATAAACAATTGGTTTATCAATCAGAGAAAACGCAACTGGCATAGTAATCCTTCCTCTTCTACAGTCTTGAAGAGCAAACGCAAAAGGTATTACTCATTATATTTTAATGCAACATCATCATCGTCTATTTAATTTGTATAAAAGAATTATAGAAATTAGTTTCTTATGTACTTTTTATAAAATAATAAAAGGGGCAACCACCAACACTAATCACAAAAAGAAGCAATGCAGGTGATCGTGATGGTGATCATATCATGTAAATCAAGCAAACCTGTACATGTAATCTACGAGCCCAACCCACACACAGATATGCAACAAATCTCCAACCAAAAAGATGAAAATGGTAAGATTTGCATTTTTAAAGTTATATATATATATATATATATATATATATATATATATATATATATATATATATATATATATATATATATGATGATCGATTAATACTATATATATATATTGCTTTTAACTGTATTATTGTTGTGTTTTTGATAGCAGTTGTATATCATAATAATTATGCTAGTGATTCTTATAGTTTCTATGTGTGCCCATTCATAGGCACTCTTCGTATGGCGTATGATATTATGTTTTTTTATTGATTTTTAACTAATAAACTTTACAAATGGTTATGTGAAAAATTAAGCTTACAAAATCAAACTGTTTTTAACTAAACTGTCTCAAAGATACCTTTTGGAAATATATATGAATGAAAAAAGAGTCAAATTACATAAAAACCAACCACTGTGTTTTGGTCATTTGGTTTAACCAATATGTTTTTAGTTTTGACAATGAATGTCACCAAAGTTTTACAATGTTGATCGCTTTGATATGCTATAATAAGGTAAAGTAGTCACAATAGAAAACTGTCTGACT
Source organism: Lactuca sativa (assembly GCF_002870075.4). NCBI lineage: Eukaryota > Viridiplantae > Streptophyta > Magnoliopsida > Asterales > Asteraceae > Lactuca > Lactuca sativa. The sequence continues at coordinate 200,127,148 of NC_056628.2, read as the reverse complement.
TTAGTAAAAATTTTGACATTATCAATTAAGGCCATTAAATTTTTGATAAATTTTTTATTGTGACTACTTTAACCTACAATTGAACAAATTGGCAAACATGGTGATCTTCATTAACCTCAAGTAATAATTAACCAACAAAAATTGCCAAAGTATAGTTGTTTTTATGTATTTTGCCAAATAAATGATAAATCATTTGATGGAACAATGATTAAAAAATGGTAGAATATGTATAAGTCATTGTATTTTGGTATTTTTTATGGTTTAAAACTTTGACAATTGTTTCCTATTTCGACCGGTTTGACATGCTAAAACGGGTTAAAGTGATTCCTATATAAAATTTTGTCCATTGTCTTAAATTTAGATACTAAACTATCCACGAAAATCACTAAACTTTGATAATAGATCTATTCAAATTCATTGGAAGGAACTGAGAGAGATGTGGGGTTGAACGGAGCTTCTTGGAATTTGGGGATGGTATTGGTGGGAGATTCGTGATTTTACTTTACATTATTCATCCCCTATTAGTTTGGAAATATTAACGCATGTCTTTTTCAACCCCTAATCAAAAATTTTAATTAATTTAGTTGACATGGATGATTAATTTTTAATAAAAGTAACAAAAATTGTTCAATAAAATGGTAATCTCAATTGATCAATTGTAATTAGTAACTTTGTTAAAATCAACATTCTTATTGAAACATAAGTTTATCATCATTAAAAGATTTGCAAACAATAAAATGTTATGTTTTATTGCTTGATGTATGGTTACATTTTTTTAGGTAAATTATAAAATATGTAACACTGTGTATTAAAAGCTTCTCCAAAGGTTATTATTGTTTTTATTTACCACTTAGGTACCCATATCATTCGAGATAACCTTTTTTTACCACTAAGTGCTCAATACTTAGATACAATTACACAAATTGTATCCATAGTTTACTAAAAGTCTCAAAAAAATTATGCGAATAGTCCCTATAGTAAAAGTCATATGGTTTTGCTAGAAACAACAAGAAACAATGGGGAAACATTGGTATTGAAACAAGACGGGATTGATAAGATCGAATTGGTAATCCTAGGTTCTTGTCAGGCCTTTGGGTTTTTTTATGCAGAATTTCTTGAACACACTAAGACCAATAACTTTGTCAAAGCCAACAATTAAGCAAAACATGCCTGCTATTTAACGTGATATGAAAGTGTAACATCTCAAAATTCATGATAAAATTTCTTGTTTTTAAAACCATTTAATAATCCATAAGTCTTACAAAACATTGTCTCCAAACAGTATAACCATAAATCAGAAAATCTCAAAATCATCTATCAATAAAATATCCAAGGATGATGTGTACGATCACGCATTCGTCTTGCCAAGATCATCTGATGTACCTGAAACCATGAAACCAAACTGTAAGTCAAAGCTTAGTGAGTTCCCCCACAAAACCCCACACAAAATACAATAACAATTACAATAAATGCATATAAGGTTTGTTGACCCAAAGCCTCAACCCAACCATCCGAGTTTGTTGGTCCACCGCACGAAGCAATACCTCAACCCAACTACTAATATCTCAACATATGCAACAGAAAAACAATAATCAGCAAGTGCAGATAATCATACAGATCTACCAATATAACAGGTAACTACAACATAAAAACATCCCATATACCAGGATACATAACCTAGTAGGCTGACATTGGTGCCTTCGACTCACGAGTACATCGAGAAGAACTCACCCGAACAACTTTAAAGAAGCCCAACAGCTACCTCAGCAACACCATAACCAACCCAAGCTTCCCAAAACCAAACCGAGACCATCCCTTAGTCAAATACTCAATTTTACCCTAGTTTGACCAAATATCAAACTGGTCAAAAAGTCAACGGTCAAAGATAAGGTCAAAATTGCCAACAACAGATCTCCATGTCGTGGCCTTCCTTGGCTACGTCATGGGATGCCAAAATAATTGTTGACTCTCCAATCTCCACGTCTTGGTAACCTAAGGCCACGTCGTGGGGACCAGTCTGAACCGCTCAAATGAGATTAATCCATTTTCTTCCGATTTCAATAGCTCCAAAGCTCATATATGATCCTTTCCAAGGTCTTAATGGATAAAGTTTATAACTTTATCCATTAGGAAGGTCCAAACCACCAAGATGTGGACTTTAAGTCTCAAAGGGGCCCAAAATGCATCTTTCTTAACTTAATCCATTAAGTCCAAGTCTCTAACTTTCTGATCTGGATCAACATGTGTTTAGATGGATAAAGTTTCCAATTTTATTCATAATAAATTCACTAACTTTCAAGATCTGAACTCTAATACACCAAAATGTCCTAAAGAACTAAGATAACTTGCATGGCTAAAAGGAAAGGCAAAAGATCATAACTTTCTTAGTCCATGAGGTCCAAGAAGCATTCTAAATTGATCAAAAGATGTTGGAGTCCACTCAACTCCAAGATCATCCATAAAATGGACCAAAAGTGCCAAAAACCCCAAATGACAAGATCTAAAGAACTAGATAGCAAGATTGGAACTTTATACTTACAATAGTCTAGAAATATAGTGTCTTTAAACTTCATCAAAATAACATAAAAAGCATCCAAATGATGAGATAAAAGAGAGAAGAAGCTCAAATCTTGAAGGTGGAGGCTAGGGTTTCTCCCAAGGGGTCCTAGAGGTGTGGAGGCTGCTAAAATGCCCAAAAATACGGAACCTTATGCTTAAATACGTTGAAACCCCTAAAATCATGGGCTTGGGTCTGAAAGACGGCCACGCCGGGGGCTCTGATCCCCACATAGTGGCGACGGTTTTCACCCAAATCCACCTCAATTTCAAACAACCATAACTTCTTCGTTTCAACTCCGTTTTCGATGACATTTATATCCACAGAAAGGTATTGATGAGCCTCACACTTCTATCTAGTTAATTTTGGCTTAACACATGTCGAACTAAAAACCACAATCCATGAAGGAAGTTCAAAACATTATTTTCTCATTTTACTCTTTGACTCCAAAACACAAACCAAGGGCTTAGATCACATAATTAATATTATCAACATCCAATAGGGTCTAAACCCTATTCCCTTGAAGCCCAAGGCCTTTACTTGATCCATTTATTATCCACAATCCAAAATAATAAACTCCTCGAAACATGATGTTACAGAAAGAGTACGTCACATAGTATACTCGCTCTTCAGTGGCGGCCCTGGGTGCGTGCGAGTTGTGCGGTCGCAAGAGGCCTCCGATTTTAAGGGGGCTCCAAATTTAGGGAACATATATAGTAATGGTGTTGCTTTTTTCATATAATACATTTTTATGTACTTTTATTAAAGAACAATAGCAATTAGTTCTATACACAATGTAACATTTGGTTGCAATCTTAAAGTAATTTTAAATGTGAAAAAAAAATCAACGAAAAAGAAAAAAAATCAAAATCTTACCATAAATTCTATAATCTATCAAAACTTTAAGGAAAGTATCTATATAAGAAAAATACATATATGTTTCTAATATAAGTTCAAGCAAATGTTATAGTTTTTTATAAAACTCGTCAAAAGATCAAACCCTAACAAACCTAAAAATGGTACCAGTAGATTGTCGATGTTGCTCGTCTCTCTTGGTGAAAAATGTCGTTTTTCTATCTTGAATCTTGATATCTCGCTAAGTTGTTGATAGTCTCCTTGTCCTTCTGCAATCGTCTAATCGACTCCTAAACTATGGGTTATTGTCTCTTATGTCTTTAAATTTCCCAAATCCCACCCGTACTTAACTTCTTTCTCTCCCATGCTAAATGACCCTTTTTTATTTGAATGATTTATTTATAAATTCATAATGAAGTAGAGAAAGTAAAAAAAAATGTTGTTGGTTTTCCCTTATATATAGTATAGTGTCTTGTGAATTGTGTTTATCATTCGATCACTATGTTTTATAGCTTTTGCTTTTCAATGTTTGGTATAGAGGAGTCATAGTAGAGCGTTGACAAATTTTAGGGTAGGATAGGGGAGGGTGGCAATGGCTTCTAATATTAATATTAGGGGTGTGCAATAACCCGCATAAACCGCCCGCACCGCACCAAACCGCATCGCATAACGCGGTTTAAGATACTCGCGGTGCGGTTTGCGGTTTGTATTTTTGTTAAACCGCATTATGTGGTGCGGTTTGCGGTTTACGATTACAAAATTATGGTTTAAACCGCACCGCATTGATAAAATCAATTAATAATTTTATATATATATATATATATATATATATATATATATATATATATATATATATATATATATATATATATATATATATATATATATATATTCGAAAATATTTTGACATGTCCTAAATTAGTGACATTATCTTACGTTTTTAAAATGTAATCTTAATTAATCCAAAATTTAACGTAGTTACCATATTTTTTTTTTGTCTCAAATTCATTTTAAACTAAGATTCAGTGACCATTATTTTATGGTCACTATGTTTTCTTAACTTATGTATATTCATAACTAGTTAATGACCACAATTGTTTGACCACCAAATTTCTTAATGACCACTTAGTGAGCCGTTAGTGATGACAATGATAGTATTATCATTAGATTTAAAGTAAATAATTAGTCAAACCGCATGTAAACCGCATAATGCGGTTTTGAACGTTCGTGGTGCGGTTTGCGGTTTCTAAATAACTCAAACCGCATATGCGGTGTGGTTTGCGGTTTTGGCTCTATACTACACCAAACCGCACCGCACATACCCCTAATTAATATAATATAGTCTAATACTTAGAAAGGTTATAAAACAAAATTTTGTTGATGCTCTAACTGTTTTAAACATTAATTTTTGATAAATATTACAAATATTTATTGTTAAGTTATTAACATTGATTATTTTTTTGTTAAAAAATAAAAAATACCTCTAGCTTTAAATCGAGCTGTTCTGAACATAAAAGAAAACAAAAAAGAATAACAATTTATTCATTGTCAAAGATGATATATCAATCGATTTATCGTCAAACAAATGTCGGAATACCATCGTAACAAAGAATCAGTTGTGAAAGAATATAGAGAAGAAGAAGCTGAATTACGTGTGTCAGAAAACATGGATGAAGCTCATGAAGCTGTGGAAAAACCTAGAGAAAAAGTTCATGATGGTGTGGACGAACCTAGAGACGAAGAAGTTGAACTTCAAGTGCCACAAGATATGCCTTGTGTGAATGAATACATAGCCATCTTGAATGGTAATGATGATGACAAAGAAGATATTCCACGAACACGTATGATCCTAGAAACTAGAACATCTAACAAGTAAATACATTCAAGAAACTAGAACACGTATGATCCTAGAAACTATAACATCTAACGAGTGGATACATGATGTTATGGTAATGAATTTACGAGATGTTTGTTAGCAACTTTGAGTTTTAAATTTAGTGATAGCAAATTTACTTAATAATATTTTACAAGAAAGATTTTATGCGGTTTCACTTTGATTTTCGCACAAAGTCTTTGACATGTCAAGGTCGGTTATGTCTCTCCTAGCTAACACCCTTTGGGAACCCAACTTTATTTAGACTAAAATTTATTTAAATGTTCAATAAAAACAAGCTGGTTGCTGAAAACCAGTCATTAAATTATATTATATGGTGAGTGGTTAAGATCTTAATGAAATGTTCCTTTGGTAATTAAAGGATTTCACCAATTCAGTAAAATTATATATGGTATTGAATAACGTCCTCAAATTGATTTCATTGCTTTTGTTTGTCTAAAATTTCTAGAACTTTTGTATTAAGCTTGTAATAAGAGTTAAATGTCTCTACCTCTTTAGGTTTCCAACTGCCTATTAATTTTTTACTAAAGATCCGAACCGATACCTAAAACTCCATGAGAAATGAAAGGACATGAACTGGCCCGTTAACACTGCATTGGACTTTTGCTCATAAATCAGGCCCAACGAAACTACAAATGTTAATCCACCAATCCACGTGATATATATTATTTAATTTTTATAGAATTAGATATTGACGTCTTATAGTGGATCGAAAACATGAAACGACCTGATCTATCAACATTGTTTGTGACCTTTTAATACTTTATATAAAAATATTAGTTTATCACTTTAAGATAAAAAAAACTATATAATTATGGTATAGCTATATTTTTTATAAAATAATTTATGATGTTATAATCAATTATGTATTTTCTTCTGTCCAATTGTATATAACTTCTACCGATAAAAGCAACACGTGTGTCGTCGATATGACTCAACTAAATGCATTATATATGCGGTGTGTGTTGCTTTGTCGTCACATAATCTCAATCGACATTATTTGTTTTCTTAAATCTTTGACATCTTATTTATGGGAAATTTTAGTTTTGTTATTTTTCGATTTAACCATTGAAAAATATATTTTTTATGTGAACCACTAAGACTAGAAGGAGTCATACCACACACACCGCATTAAGTTTTGAGAATCCTACTTGTAACACCCGGTTTTCAAGTATAACTTTGTACATTGTTTTGGAATCATTAAGTTTAGAGATTTCCTCTTAGTAGCAACGCAACCAAGTTAAGGGTCTCGATGCAAATTTTTCACAGTGCGACCTTTAATGAAGCTCGCGACGTGATGGACCCAACCCTTGAAGCCTCAATATTTGGGCTTATTTAGTGGCACAAACCCCTAGGCTTCATCATTCACTTAGCCTCTATCTCATAGAAACCATCACATGCAAACCCTAGCCTCCTCTTGAGTTTTTGAGTTGTTTTCTCCCTTTGGTGAAGCTTGAAGGTGTTCTTTGTTGCAATAAATTGTTGTTCAAGTCAAATGCAACAAGTGTCAACCCTCCTTCCTTACTTAAGACCTTTATGAGCATTCAAGTTACATGCTTTTTCTTCTTGAATGATAGATTTGGGCTATTTTGGCTCGGGTCTGGTGCTTTCTTGTTGTTTTGGTGGAGTTTGGAAAACTACAGACCCAAGGTTGAATCTTGGGGTCTTCTGGACCCTTTGTGACAGATTGAGATGATTGTTATCTTGCATTTGACGTCATGCAAGGTAATGGGCTTAATTTTGGTCTCTTTTGACATGGGTTAATATATTTTGGCATCTAAGGCACCTAAATGGACAAAAGTTTGGAATTTTATCCATTAGGACCATGTTTTGATAGGTTCTGGAAGGATAGAGTTTAGGTCTTGAAAGATTATGACCTTAAGGAAAAGGCGGATGTTAAGTTGGGTTTAGCGGCGCAACTACCTTGGTGTCACGACGCGACATTGAGGGTCTCGCGACTGTTTTGTTGCCTAGTAATCACGGCGTGAGAAATAGTTGGTCACAAAGTAATGGTTGTTGACTGTTGCCTTTTGTTGATTATTGTAACAACCGAAAAATACAATAAATTTTAAATTTTTCAAAAACCACTCGATTCCATTAAATCTTTACAAGAAGGTTTCCAATACAAAACATTTAACGTATTCCCAAAATCACATTACTACAAAATCATGAGGAGCGGTACGATCACGCCTTCGCCTTGCCACGGTCTCCTGAAGAACCTGAAAAACATAAAACCACAACTGTAAGCTCGAAAGCTTAGTGAGATACCCCCAAAATATCAACCACTATACCATACACGCATAACATGCCACAACATATCTGATCACAGAACAGCCATGCATTTCGGGTCTACTGTGTGACTGGTCCGCCGCACCGGCCTACAGTCCACCTGGTCCACCCTCTGAGTCTAGCCATAAACCTCGAGTCTACAATTGATTGGTCCGCCCCCACCGGGCCTTCAATCCACCTGGTCCACTCTCCGAATCTAACCATATACATCGAGTCTGCAGTGTGATTGGTCCGCCCGCACCCCACTCTCTGAGTCTACAGTATGACTGGTCCGCCCGCACCGGGCCTTCAGTCGGCCTGGTCCACTCTCCGAGCCTCAGCACGTCTGGTCCGCCCTCTTGGGGCCTACAGCCTATCCGGACCGCTCGCTGGGCCTTCGGATCAACCGGTCCGCCCTGGGTATCTTGGCCTACAGCACAAAGCAGGACCCGCCTCAACCCAACTCCAGTCCAAACAACCATGTGCACATATACATACAATCATATAGCAATTCACAGTCAACAAGCAGATCAAACAGATCACATAACATATCACCATCCTAACCAGGATACCGACCTAACAGGTCACTAGCATAGCATCACCCTATCTCTCAGGATACCGATCTCAATCAGGTCTCTAACATATACCATCCTAGCTCTCAGGATGCAAACATATCAAAGCAATAACATAACAACAACTACCCGGATCTCAATCCGATAAGGGCCGGCCTTGGTGCCTTAGACCCTGTTGATATAGTGAGGATAACTCACCTCGAATCTGTCGGTTGAAAGGATAAGATCCCGCTGCTCCAAACTCCGACACGAACTCCTCCACTAAACACCAAAATACTCAACTCAATAAATACCCTTAATTACCAAAATACCCATGGAAGACAACTGGTCAACCTTTGGACAAGGTCAAAGTCAACCCCTGACTGACTCTACTCGTCGAGTCAACCCGATGACTCGCCGAGTCCCCATACTCAGAACTTCCCTCAATCCGCGACCTAACTCGCCGAGTCACCCCGAGACTCGTCGAGTCCAACAACTCTGAGTCCACTCGCCCACAACTCACCGAGTCATCCCTTGACTCGCCGATTCTCGACTCAACCAGAAAATATTGGGACTCTTCGACAAGACTCGCTGAGTCCAAGGACAGACTCGCCAAGTCTAAGGCTATCTTCAACCTACTTGTCGAGTTGTTCATACAACTCGTCGAGTTCCAGGCCATCTTCATCCAACTCGCCGAGTTGTTCTTCCAACTCGTCGAGTTCCAACTCATCTTCAAGCAACTCGTCGAGTCCACCCATGTGACTCACCGAGTACCACCGGTCTGAATCCATACAGGAGCACTCCAGGCCATGCAATTGATCCAAAACATAGATCTAGCCTCCTACATCCCATCCATCACGTAAAGTGGCAAACTTTACGTGAATCCAAGGAGATCTAGACCTTTAACACTTAGGGCTAGGGTTTGGGACATGATAGCTTCACTACACACTTGAACACAGAGACTTTCAGGCATTCCAACCCTTCTCCACTCCAGATCTGAGGTAGCAACCTCAGATCTAACCTTTAAACTCCAAAACCCCAAAAGATATGATTCCTAACACCCCCAAAATGAAGAATCTAGACAATAATAGCTCAACAATGGAATGATACCTCAAAAAGGAAGCCCAAGAGAAAATTAACCCAAATCCTTGCAAAGCCCTTTGATCCAAGCCTCTTCCTCTTCAAGATCTCTTCAACAACCACCTCTCCAAGCTCCAATTTGCTCAACAATGGGGTCTCTCCACGAAATTAGGGTTTCTGGGACTCTAGGGGTGATAAGGAGGCTGGGGAGGAAACATAATGTTCCTTATATAGGGCTCAACCCCGAGAATTAGGGTTTTCTCCATTCAGCGCCTACTCGTCGAGTCCATCTTACTGACTCGCCGAGTCGGCTACTTAACACGCGACCAAGTCGCGACTCTACTCGCCGATTCCACCCATGGACTCGCCGAGTCGCTCTTTCCCAATTTACTCTTTTAGCCCTTCAACTCCACTCTTGATATTTCGGGATGTTACAATTATTGACATTTTGGTCAGTTTGACTTTTTGTCAAACTAAGCGTTTTATGTTATAGACGGAGGTTTGACCTATGATTGGTTTAGGTGGTGCTTGTAGCTGATTGTGCGTGACTTTGAGTATTATCATTTCAGGTCTTTGATTCAAGTGAATCTTATTACTATACTATATAGGACACTAGGTGTCGATGTATGATTGTTGTATATATAGCTAGTTGTTTATATGCTTACATGTTTGTTGGGAGAGGCCCGTTGGGTTGGGCCCGCGTGAGTGAACAAACACGTTAGGTTAGGCTTGTTATTTGTGTGATATGTGGTGTTTTGTGTAACTCACTAAGCTTTGTGCTTACGGCTTAAAGTTTAAATGTTTCAGGTGCTTTATGTAGAAAAGGGAAGGGCATAGCGTGATTACATTGCATGTGTTGTTATGTAGCAAAGGGAAGTACATGCGGGCACAACTTTATGTTTTATTTTAGAATGTTGATTTGATTAACTTTATTCCGCTACTTTTAACCGTTTGTTTTTGGAACATAGTTGAATGTTATTATTATGATTATTTCTGGTTAAAGATTATGGTTTTTATTAATGGTGAAATGAACTCTATTTTAGTATTTTTATATTAAATAAATGGAGATTTAAAAACTTTAAATTTATTGTAATTTTTGGGACTTTACATGGGTTACATCACTAAAGTCGACCACACAGTCTGCTAATGCTTGCGACTTTATCGCCAATCTTGGTTCATACTTGATGTCATATGTGTTTAGCTTCACATACCATTTTGCCATTCTTCCTGGCATCTCAGATTTTCTCATAACATTTGAAAGATAGAGTAGGAGTGGTTCTCCATCTAATGGTTTTACCAATAGAGGTGTTGAACTTAAATACTTTTTTAAGTTCCTGGAAGGCATCTTCATGCTCCTTGGTCCACTCGAATCTTTTATTCTTCTTCAAGGTGTCAGAGAAAGGTTTACACCTCTTTGAGGATCTTGAGATGAATTTATATAGGGCTGCCACTCTTATTGTTAGTTTTTGAATGTCCTTGGTCGAGGATGGGGATTTTAGATCAATGATGGCCTTCATCTGTTATGGGCTTGCTTCTATTCCTTTTTAATTGCCATTTAACCTAGGAACTTGCCAGATTTCATTCCAAAGTGACATTTGGAAGGATTCAACTTCATGTTATACCCGTCTAGTATATTAAAGGCTTCTTCAAGATCCTTGAGGTGATCTTCAGCTCTCTTGGATTTGACCACCATGTCATCAATATAGACTTCCATGGTGTCCCCTAATTTGTCCTTGAACATTTGCTTTACTAGCCTCTGGTATGTTGCTCCTTCATTTTTAAGACCTAAATACATGACAATATAGCAATATACATGTAGGGGTTATGAATGCAGTATCCTCTTGATCGGATGTTTCCATCTGTATTTGTTGGAATCCTATTGAAGCGTCTATGAACGCCATTAACTCATGTCTTATCGTGACATCTATCATTGAGTTTATGTTTGGTAAAAGGAAAGGATTCTTAGGATATGTCTTGTTGAGATCTGTGTAATCCACACACACTCTCCATTTTCCATTCTTCTTTTGGACCACCACTACGTTGGATTGCCATATTGGGAACTTCACTTCTTTAATCATCCCTAATTTTAGAAGTTTTCCAACTTCTTCTTAAATGATTTGGTTCCTCTCAGATGCAAATTTCCTTCTTTTTTGGTGTATAGGGCTGAAAGAAGGATCTATATTGAGTTTATGAGTTATAATTTTATTATCTATACCTGTCATATCATCGTGCTTCCAACCGAAGGTCTTGTTTTTATCTTTTTGGAACTTTATTAGTTCTTGCTCAATTTGCTATGGTACTAAGGATCCTATGAGGAATTTGGCTTCAGGATCCTTAAGGTTTAGGGGCACTTCCTTTACGTCTTGCTCTCTAGTCTCTAGCACACCTCATTACCCCTGCTTTAATTGTTATTCTTGTCGTGGTACTGTTGAAGATTTCATTGAGGTGTTGTAGCATTGTTTGTATTCTTGCTGATCCCTGACAATCTTCATTGTTCCCCATGAGGTAGGCATCTTGATGCACCGGTGGTAAGTTGATGGGATCGCTTTCATGTCATGGTCTGCCTAATATAACATTATAGGAAGACAAAGCATCAATAACACAAAAAAGGTTGTATCGAATTTACCCCTTCAATGTAGATGAGTAACTTGATTTCTCCAATGGTGTGCTTTGTTTCACCACCGAATCATATTATGACCAATGATCTCTTGATTATTTTTTATTCTGATATGTTCATCTTGGTTAGAGAATCAAAAAGTATAATAGCCATTGAGGATCCTCTGTCTACCATAATCCAGGATGTTTTCTCTATCCTGTTCGTCAAAGATGATCTCTTTGCTATTTGTTATCGATGTACTTTTTTGGGGTCTTTCTTCCTTTGCCGTCTTGGACACTTTGGCGTGCCTTTTAACTGCAAAATTAGAGGTTCCACAGATATCAAATCCTCCGTAAATAAAATTGATTACCTTGCCATCCGAAGGAGGGGATCCTCACTTTTCCGAGATCTTAGGCGGATCCTGGTCTTTCTCTCTGGATATTTCATTTCTTCTTCCTAGGATCTCTTTGACGTATCCTTTGCTTAAGAGGTAATAGATCTTATTCCCGAGAGCTATACAATTCTTTGTAATGTGGACGAAGTCTTCGTGGTATGCACACTACTCAGACTTATCCCTCCTGTCGGTGGACTTTTCCTTTCCATGGCGACCTTGCTTTGTCGCCGAGATCCTGCATAACATAGATTATACCTAAAACATCCACAGAAAAATAATAATCAGTGGTCTTGGGGAATTCATCTTCCTCTTCTTCATCCTCAAGGGCATTAACCCTATGATGACCAAGTTTGGAATAAGGTTTTGACTTATAAGATCTTTGGACCGAGGAGTCGGCCTTCCTATTGGGGTTATCGTATGAGTTAAGAGGGTTGTTCCTCTTCTTGATCTCTTTGTCCTCTTCCAACCTGATAAACCTTAATGCTCTAATCCTGACTTCGTCCATCCTTTTTCATGGAGTCATTACAAGGTCTTCATTAAAATGAGAGTTCTTCTTCAGTCCCATTTTGAGTGCTTCTACGATAGTTGTCATATTAATGTTAGGGATAGTTAAGGCTTCCCTTCCAAACCTATTCACAAGTCCCTAAGGGATTCCTTAGGATCCTGGATTACCCGATAAAGATCTTTAGTGATATTTCAAAAGTTATGCTACAAGAAAATTGATTGTTAAAAAAAAATGTGCACATCAAGTAATAGAGTAAGGAGGAACATTAAGTAGCCATTTTAAGGCTAATCCTGTGAGGTTCGAACCAAAACCCTTACACATGCAAGCTTCTTTCAAGTGTAAGGGAATGGGGATGATCTCCATTCTTTCCCTATATTATGTCATGTGTGTCTTCAGGATCTGTAGTCCCATCATAAGGTTTCCTATTGGGAGTTTGGAAACGTTTTAAGACTTCAGTTTCAGCTATCACAGGAGCAAATCTCTAGGTCATGTGACTGGTGAGAGATACTTCGGGCATAGGCTGGACTATCCCTGGTACACTTGATATCATCTTCCTTAGCTGTTGAAGTTCTTTGGCCATGACCGGACTTGTTCCTGCATTGAAATCTATGGAGTTAGTACTAAAGGTATTATTATTCACGAAGTTACCAGGATCCTTGTTATTAAGAGTAAAGAAGGTTTCATTGGGATCTTGGATTATAGGAGATCACTTATTTCGAGTTACACCCCAAGCAGGATAAATGGTAAGCGTTGAGGATCCGATCTCTCGGCGATCCCCTGAGGATCCTGAGTTATCAAAGTTCAGGATCTTGGATTGCAAGATCCAGGGTGCTGCTTTATGAGGTTTACAGATCTCCGTCCTCACTCTTTCCATTTCATTAATCATCATCCTGTTGTCCTCCTATTGTCGAGATACTTGTTGTTCCAATCTCTTCATCATGGCAGAGAGTTCGTTATTAGAGATCTCTACAGGAGGATCTTGAAATCCTTGGGTAACAGTTGGGGAAGTGTTTTCCTTCGGTGCATTAGAAGTCTTTTTAGGAGGTCTGCTCGGAGTTGGGGGAAGGTTTTTTTAGGAAATGGGAGGAATAGAGGAAGAGGATAAAGTTGGTTGGGTAGACATAATTGTAGCGAATTATGAGCATTTGATTTGGCATGCGAAATTAAAAGAGCACAAAGAACATGGTGATTTGGGTGCTAAAATATGTATTCGATCATAGTAAATGAGTACAAAAAGGGATCTAGATCTAACTCTACATAAATATTACACTCACTAGTCACAATGAACTACATCTCTCAAGCACACTCTACAAGTGGTGTGCAACCCACTATATATAGAGGTGCTAACATGTCCTTCTCTCTCTCTCTCTCTCTCTCTTTCACTCACTCACTCATGTTACAATGAATCAATCCCATATACAAGTGGTTCTACAAGATTCAAACCCTTACAAAGTCACTCCATGAATAACTTTGCACCCTAACATTCCCCCCTCAAAGTTAGGAATGGATGACCCGCTTCAATCTTCCAAAAATGAGCAACTTCACGAACTAAGCCTCAAGCGTGACAAAATGTAGAAATGAACTTCAAATCTTCAATTCTTCAATGAATTTCCAATCTGGGTTCTAGAGTGTGAGGCCTTACAAACCGATCATCAAAAGGTAATTAGGAGTATCCAAACCTCCACAAGATTACCCAAATTTGAGCATAAAAGTACACTCTAAAAATCTTCATTAAGTCCAAACCCATCACGAACCGGGAAAAACCCAAATCACTTCAGAATCTCAAATCGAATCACTTCATAAACTTCGATTGCTCAAGGTCACATCGATCTTCAAGTCCGCGTAATATGAAAAATTCACAACTTTCGAATTCTCATATTTAAATCTCTCCCTTTTTATAATAAAAAAATGATTATAAAACCGAAAAGGAATGAGAAAGCGCTCAATTCCGAATTTTATATACAAAACTCTCCCTTAACACATGGCATAAACGTTTTGCATAAATTCGGAAAATCCAAAAATGTCATAATTTTCAAATTTGATACTTCTCGGACCGCCTTTGACTTAAATTTCAAATATCCGGGTAGAAACTGTCAATTTCGAAATTATACAGGGACCCGTTGTGCCAAAATAACTTTCAAATGCGAAACTTTACCCCAAATGCGAAACTGGGCATAAAGTGTCAATTCGCATCAACTGTAGGGACCTGATTCGAAAATATTCTAATTTCTCAAAATTTTTACCCCAAATGAAAAACTGGGTAAAATTTGCCAATTCGCATAAACTGTAGGTATGTGAAATGAAAATTCAACATTTATCACATTTTATGACCCCCATTGCGAAAGTGTGTTAAAACTGTCACTTCCTTGAAAGTTCAGGGATACGAAATGAAACAATCCTTTCACTTCGCATTCCAGTTGCATATGAAGACTTTCGCACATTGAACATACGATCCATGGATGCGAACGAACCATCTGATACCAACCCAATCATCTATCTTAGATGCGAAGCCTTGTTTGACCGTCAACCTAATCCATACAACCTCATATGCGAAACTGATTTTGACCCACAAAACCAAAACACGATTGTGCCCACAAATGCCAAATCACTTTATTCACATATCAAACTGGTTTGGAGCGTTCGACATCAAGCTAATCACCACAAATTGAACCTGATTTCGACATCAATTAACCCAAGCAACAATCGACTCCAAAATTTATCTGTTGACCACAAATACAACCCTTCATTCTCAAATCAACATCATTCCAAATACGTTCAACACCATGATCCAATTCCAAACCAAATTTGACCCTATATGTCGAAATTAACTCCTTTTTGAGTTACAAGACTCCATCGTTCGACATTAATATTGACCACAAGAGGTTCAATTTCCAAATCACGTTCAAGATGCGAACATGAACCCATTCACAGTGCTCAACATCAAGTCCATGAACCCAACCAATTTCGAAATTCGACTCAAATCAAACACTATTTCGACATCTAACAACCCAAGTTTGACTTGTATCAACCAATTTCAACCTTCAATTCATAGAATAGACACTTGAGAATCTGATTTTGACTACTTTTTTCGAGTTTGACTTTTCGAATTCAATGGTCAACAAACACAAAATTGATGATGCTAACATCTAATTTCAGATCAAAAAGTGATTATTCAACCATTCCTGGTCAAGTTCTTCAAAACCAAAGAATTGATTGACAAATTTTAACTTCAACTTGATCATAATCGACTGATAATAACACAAATCATATCCAATTGATTCACAAGTCTAGATTCAAGAACAAGCTCTAATTTATTATTAGTAACATGAAAACGAAAACCGAAAATCATGATCGAGGTATATAACTGAGACATGAAGATTAGAATGCGTATTCGTGAAGCCATGACGAACCAAAAAGGATACCGAGTCAATCAGCGAGTTTAATGATTTTTAGGTACAACCTTTTAAGATATCAGATCGAAAGAAAAAACTTATGGGCTCAATATATGGACTATGAACAGTAAGAGACTAGATATCGGATCATAGACAAAATGAATTTTAGGCTCAAGATAACAAATTCAATTCACTTTTGGGCTTGATTTTGATTAAAATGAACAACTGCAAATTGAGAATTGAATAAAACATAAGAAAATAGGATCAAATCAGCCTTGATCAATGGAAATTTTATTGGATCATAACAAATGGGTTTTTCAAAAAAAATGATCCAATGAGTCAAAATGATCAAATATTCAATAACGTAAGCACGAATCAAAGAGATTTTGAGAGATCATTGAGAGACTCACCATAAACGTTCCAATTGTGTTGAATGTAGCCAAATCGAGAACTGTTTCTTCAAAAATCACTTTGATCTTTGAAGACCCGTTCTAATACCAAATGTAGTGAATTATGAGCATTTGATTTGGCATGCGGAATTAAAAGAACATCTCTCTCTCTCTCTCTCTCTCTCTCTCTCGCTCTCTCTCACTCTACAAGTGGTATGCAACCTACTATATATAGAGGTGCTAACCTCCATCTCTCTCTCTCTCTCTCTCATGTCAGAATGTAACATCCATAAAATTCATGAAAAATTTAAACTTTTAAAACAACCCATAAATCATCATTGTTTACAAAATAGTTTCCAAAACATATTAAATATAAGAGTTTTCCCAAAATCATAAAACCAAACACGAGGAGGTGCACGATCGATCACGCCTTCGCCTTCGCACGATCCTCTAAGGTACCTGAAACACAATCCAAAACTGTAAGCTCAAAGCTTAGTGAGTTCCTCCAAAATACCAACACACAAACAAATAGCACATATACAACAACAACATGCAATTGGTCCATAACTAACAAACCGGATTACCCCTGAGCCCACAACATAAGTCTAGATCGCCCTTAGCCCACAACTTATGTCTGGCTTGCTCCCCGGCCAAGTCAGTCCTTAGACTGAATACCACTAAGCACTCAGTACGAGTATGGCATGCCCTTCTTGGCCCTCAACTCGTATCTGAATGCTCATGAGGCTACAGTATGAGTCTGGCATACCCTCCCTGACCCTCAACTCATATCTGGTTTGCTCCAGGGTTTGTTGGCTACCGCACGGAGCAGTACTACCTCAGCCCAACCCACACAATATATCGACATATAATAGATAATAACATACATAGATAATAAGACAGTATCATAGGTAGTCCTACAGATCTACCAGACTGTAACGCCTGTGTTTCCGGGCTAGCCATTTTTAGCAATGTAATGATCTAGGTTAACCTTTGTAACCCGTTTTGAAATAATAAGATTGTATTATTTGAGTATTATGTGTTTTGTGCTTAATTGCTTAATTATGTGGTTTGATTAATTAAGAATAAAAATAATCGTCAAAATTTAAATGTAAAATAAACTTGATATCTTTGGTTGATGTTGTAGTAGTTGAAACGAGGTTTCCGAATATATATATAGAACACCCAAATTTGACTTCGTATGAGGAAGTTATGATTTATCGAAGTTTCGACTTAGCGGTATGCAGCCTGAAATACTCGATTTGAGATCGAGTGGTTTTTAGCCAAAGCAATCTAAACGAGGATCGAAGGTCTCGTTGTTGGTATCGAAGCGATGAAAAGTTAGGCGAGAACGGACGTCAAACGAAGAAGTTATGAATTTATAATGAAGTTTTCTGTCCCGGCCTATTAAAAATAAATAATAAAAATAAAGTTAAAATTAGCCGACAGAGTCTAAACGAAAGTTGTAGAGCGTAGTCTCACCTTCGCGTGGATATAAAGAACGTCGAAAACGGAGTTCGTATGAAGAAGATATGAATTTCCGAAGTTTATTAAATTATTTGTATTTAAATTTAATCTTTAATTCGGATGGGTATCCGAAGGAGTCACCGATCTGATCCGAAGTACGCCCCGCGTACACCGAGGAATGTCGACACTCGCACTCGCGCACTTCGGATACGTAAGCAGTGACGATTTCGGAGCAGTACGCCCCGCATACTCCGAGGCTCCAGCCTCTTATAAATAGGATGCGAGGGCAGCCGAGTTCTTTTGCTCTTTTCTCTCTTCTCTCTCCCGTTTTGCATCGATTTGTGTGCCAGAAATACCCCGAAGCCCCGTATTATTCTCGAGCCCCGAAGCAAGTCCCGAGATCCCGAAGATCCCGAGAAGTGCGGTTCTCGAACCGAAGCTCTGCCCGCGAGAAGTTCGATTTTTGTGAAGATCTTCCAGATCTGCTGAGGATTACTACTTCTGCAAGTCGTAGTGCTGTCTGATCATCTTCTGATCAAGTGAGTGTATACTACCTTTCATAAACACGATAATAATACAAGTATGGTTTGAGTGTATTAAGTATATTGTTGTTTATATGTGTGAATGTGTATTCACTTTCTTTTATCTTATAGATCTGATTATATTCTCTATGAAATACGTGTTATGTGTGTGTGCCTCATCTGTTACGTGGAATATGTATTGATTAAAGCATGCTATACATGTTTTTAAACTATGTATAAAAATGTATATTTTATCTACTAATATGTTGGGTAGAACATGGATAGATAGTTGGTGTGTAATAAACAGATGAGAGGCCTCGTTGTTGTTCGATTTAGTCATCTAGCGGAGTTTAGATGACGACCACGGACTTTTCTAGATAGTCTTGTGGAAACATTAGCAGGTTCGCCACATGTAGGTGTTAATGAACTCAGGTGTTCATTCGTTGTACTCCATCCCCCCCATGGTTGCCTTATTTGACTTATATTGCTGAGGAACCCCCGAAGCATGTGTTGTCGCCCCGATGAAATATTCTTAGACTAGGTCCCTTGTGTTAGTTATTTTAGGGACATAAAGTGAGAATAACGGGAATGGGTAATTGGGTTATTGTTGGTTGGTGGAATTAAATATAATTATTTATTGTGGGTTGAAAACCCTATATGCTCATCAGGCTCCCAAGCCTGCCCACTCAGTTTTATTTGTATTACAGGAAGTGGCGCGAGGGCATAAGATGGATGAACCATCAAGTTGTTTTGTTTACAAGTCTGTATATGTATATATTTGTTGAATGACTTGTAATGTTATCGTTTATGCTTATTGGTCTGTATCGGAACATGACACCCCGAGTTTTGATTATATAATGAAAATACATTTCTTTTATGAAATGCTTTGGTAAACATTGTTTTATCATGTTTTGTTTTTGGGAACAAATTCCGCAACTCTTTCAAATCAAAAGGATTTACTCTGAAATTATTTAAAAGCATAAATGAAAATCGGTCTTTTCTGGCCGAGATTTTGGGGATGTCACACAGACTAGCATATCAAAACTAGTATGCATATCTATTCCATACTCAGCAAATCAACGAATATCAGGTTATCAACTAATGGGTCGGCCTTGGTGCCTTCGACCCGTAAGTAGAGTGAGGAAAAGTTACTGCTTAATCACACTGAAAGTCTCAGGTTGCTGGCTCACTAAAATCCCCGCGCTATCACAACAAAATAATTGTCCAATTAATAATTAGATTACAACCCTTAGCTAATAGTCCATAATTAGGGTAAAAGGCCACTTTACCCTTTCCCCAGTTGGGCCAAGACCAAGGCCCAAATCTTGATCCAAAAAGGCCCAAAACGAAGTAATCGCAAAAAGCCTATATTCGGCCCAAATTTCCACATTAGGCCCAAACTTCTACTTGGGCCTTACCCTAAAGTCCATCCCTTCACTTAGCCCAAAACACCAATACTCACATGGTCCAATAAGGGCCCAAGAATCTAAGCCCAAAAGGTGGCCCAAACTTGCTAAACCCAACAGACTGGGTACGCACGGCGTACCCAGCTGTATGCTCAACGTACTCCGCCATGACCAAGAAACGCGCTGCTGAGCACCTATGCCCAGCGTACGCCCCGGTACGCCCAACGTACGCGGTGACCATGCAAACTTTCGAATAAGGGCTTAATCCATTCAGTCCAAATCCATATCCAAGTCCAAGAAAGTAATATTAACCACAAAGTTTCCAATTTTATGGTTTTTCATGCATCATTAAGACCCAAAACCAACTTCCTAGTTTGTCTTAACCACTAAAGACCTCCACACTTTGCATGCAAGCACTAAATGAGTGAAGGAAGCATTTTGATGACTTAACACAACTCAAATCCTCTGAAAAGGCAGCTCCTTTGGTCTTAGAGTAGCATTTACTCATTAAGTCCAAGAAAAAGGGACAAAACTCATAAAACTCCATATGGCTAGATCTCTAAGAAATACAAGTAAAGTTCAAGGCTTTATACCTTCTGGTGCTTCCTAAAGAGATGAAGATCTCAGATCTACAAGCTTGAATTCCACACCAAAGCTTCTCAAAGAATCCTTTCTTCTTTCTTCAACACCAAGAACACACACACACACACACTCAAGCTCAACACACACAAGGGCTAAGGCTTGCAAGATCGACTCAAGGAGGGTGGAGGCTGAAAGGGTGAGTGAAATGGGGTTATAAGGGGTGTTATTGTTGGGTTTTACGTACTTTAACATCCTTATGGTGCACATACAACCCTAACGCTTTGGATCTAAGTTTTCTCTAGTTATCATGCAATAAAATTATCCATGTCATGAAGCATACAACTAGAATACAATTTGATATGTGCAACATAAAATCAAGTTAAATGAATACCTCTATTTTGTAGCTTGTAGAATTTGGCCTTTCAAGAGCTCAACACCTCAAGTGTGATGCCTCTAATGGAATCACAAGACACCATGAACAAATGGATGATAATGAGAGAGAGAGAGAGAGAGGTTAAGCACACCAAAAATCGGTTATCCTCTTCATAGAATACACGAGTCACGATTTTAGGGTTTACGAAATACATATATAGTGTAGAATTCCAAGAGGCATATGTAAACCCTAATTCTCACACTTAGGCTTATGACCCAATAACTCATATGGACTAACTCTTCATGGACTCTCACATACACTTAGTCCATCATGGATCAATAACCCAAACCATATGTATCACTAATTTACATAATCAGTCCCCGTTAATTTAATTAGTCTCTTTGATCACTAAATTAATTCCAAACTAATTCTTGATCAATGCTAATTAAATAATATGATTTCTCAATTAATATACTATACTTATAATATATTAATAAATCACAAATAATCTCTTTCTCAAATATCCATCTGATGTGAGTTTAATGTGTTTATATTTTATCCACGTTAATTTATAAAAGTTATTCCCTTCGCTAGACTATTAAACACACTAGGCAATGTACCTAATTTTGCAATAGTATAACAATGGTAAGAATGAGTGTCGAACACAAGGAACGGTGTTTAAATTACTTTATTTTACTATTTAACTACCTATTAATCAAATAAGAAAAGGTATATGTTTTCCTAGTTTTGCAAGACTAGATACTTAATTACCAACTAACTCAAAATTTACTTAATTAAAATAACACTAAAACTAAGCAAGTAGACAAGTATGAATGTACCAAGGTGAGAAAGAGACTTTCATTTAGCTTCGGATTCGTTGTTATTGTAGTTGATTTATGGAAGTGCAATGGATTTAGTTTCTTTAGTTACCGATTCCTAAGATGACCAAAGTAGTATTCACTAATTTAATCCTTTAGCAAACTAGCTTATTTATTCGGTGATCATGCGGACAAACTTACCAACTTACTAGTGTTCAATTCGAATTGATAAGACTTATAATTAATTGACCAACTTAGTTTGTTGATTCAATTTCATATATGATTTTTCGTCATATATTGGCTTCTATACTCTTTTATCCACTTTACTACTTAATCCTAGGTTTTATTCAAAACTCTAGTCCTACAACTTTGCAAATCACAAGATCATAAGATTCAAATCTAATTAAGAGAGATAGTCATACTAACTTAATCAAATTCAGCAATAAGTAGAGGAAAGCAGTTATCAAAAGTACTTGAGGTTATTTAATAAGCTAAATCAATAAATAACTAAATCCAAACCATAAAATCAACTAACAATATTCAACTCATCCTAAGCTAAACGAAAGTCATGAGTGTTTAGCTCATGATTTCAGCAAATAAAATCACAAATACTAAATTCAAGGTGTTAGACATGGCTAAATCAAAGAAAAATCGAAGTGTAAGTTCAATTGCCTTAATGCTCTTCCTTCCAATGGTTGTGATTGAAATCCTTGCTTCCAAGCTTAAATTCTAGTGTTTTGCCTCAAAAAGTATCCAATTCTCCAAAGCCAAAAGTCCCCATTCGGAGATTTATGTGTTCTATTTATACTTTTCCTGAAATCAGGGCACCACGTTGTGGTGGTCATATTTATCCCGTATTCTCCAAGTCTTCGAAGCTGATTGGGATTCTTCAAGTCGCCATGCGTGGTGCGATTACCACGACGTGGTAGGTATATTTTTCTTCATTTTTAGCTTTGGTTCCAAATTCCATCTTCCAACTTCTTTAGTCCGACTTCCAGCTTCGTTTTTTCTCCAAGCATTTCTTTTAGTCCCTACAACATAATTCATAGAAAATTAGGTATCTTTTGTTCATATAATGGGATAAAAGTAATAAAAATATTAATGTATGTTGTATAAATATGCACATATCACCATCATATCAAATTGCCCTGGTGAATGTGACCCAAAAGGACCATGCTACTATCGGGTCAAATACATACCAATTATAGTTATGGGCTTAGACACCTAATCCAACAGTTATATAGGGCTCAACCCTAAAATTTAGGGTTTCCAACATCTGATGAGTACGCCACGCGTACGTAAACGTACACCCAACATACTAGGGTACGCCCTAGTATGCTAAGCATACACACGTACGCATGGTGTACTCCCATTCCTTCCAAATTACGGTTTTGCCATTAGGTATTCTCATGGCGACTTCCTTCTACTATAGGGACCAAAATGACATGAATTAAATTATAAGGATGAATTTAAAAATACTTGAACAACGGGGTGTTACACACAAGGAATCAATCCCATATGCAAGTGGGTCTACAAGAGTCAAACCATTACAAGTCACTTCATGAATAACTTTGCACCCCCAACAACGATCTTTGGACGGTTACGAATACTACGACCTCACGGCAGGCACCAAATTGTTTTGGTAAAAAATCGATCAAATGGATATCAACCAAGGTATATAAGAGGGTGTGGTGCTGTGAATAATCTGAGTACTAAACTGAGATAAAAATAATACGAGTGGTTTACAAGGAACGCCATTGATCTTTGATAGGATCTCCGACATAAAACATTGGGAGGTTATAATGATCATTTGCCTTATACGATCTTATTGATTTGAATGTAACTTACAGAGATAATGATTGAAATACGATTACAAGTGTTTCCCTAGCTCTAGGGCTGTAAGGTGTCAAAAGATTGTGCCCGTTGTGTGTGTTTTACAGGTGTATATATAGTATAGGTTAAGTAACTAAAAGTTCGATATTTCTGAGATCCTGTTGAATTGGTATTTACACGTGCATTGACCTGGTATTTCCGTGTCTTAAGCATAGCAAGGATAGTAAGAAAATGAGATGCATGTATAGGGTCATGAAATCAGGGAGATTGACTATCCAAACCGCCTATTATTGTTTTGATTTTAGTGTCGTTGTAAGATCTTACAAGTTTGTGAGTGTTATTAACGAACCACATTTCTGATTCTGTCCCCAAAACTTTTAAATGTACACTAAATCGTTTTGAGCTATTGCAACTCTTGACAAAAATCAAAATAATTAGTGGTGAGGAAAAACAACGATCAAAAGGGTTATTGGAGAGATCAACAACACATGGGAATTGACAATACAATCATTGAGCAACGTGAATGGAGGATAATCCATTGGCATTGCCATGAATGTATGATGTCTCATTGAGGTCTATAAAGAAATAAAGGACAATAACCGTTTTCCAATTTACATAAATTTATGGAGGATTTGTTGTGTGATACCCTTGTGTATAGGTGATTCAAATCTGAGTTGAATTCAATAATTTTCATGGATTTGGGTTTTAAAACAAAACTTCATGAATGATCTATATAGCTTGTAAAAGACGATATTGCACTCACATGCATCGCACATGTTATGACTTAACAAACTAAAATAGACAATGTTAGCCATGAAGACCGTCTCTAAAAAATTTTAAAATCATATGGACCTTCTATGACACCAAAAAAAATTAAATACTAAACTTAATATTATATAAATGAAATACTAAAATCACAGACTTTTCACAAGACCGAAAAAAATTAAATACTAAAAAATTAAAACCACAGGACAATTCACGAAGATTTATCTAAAAAAAATATTCGTCCACAGAAATTAAATAACGTTATTATACAAATAAATGAAATATACTATATTTTATGCGTATAAATCAATTTTTTAACATACATACGAACGAGAGAGTGTATTTAAAAATAAAAAATAAAAAATAAAACAACGTTTAAACCCTTTATGCCACGTCTCCGACAGTTCTAATATCTACACCACATTTTTCTCTCTCTCTTTCTCTCTTCTTCGCATCACTTTTGTTCCACTCACAATTCCAGGGTTGCAAAGTATTTTCTGACGCTGCAGTGTTGATAATTCGTTCAAACTCCTCGAAAGAACTTTTAATCACAATGCAATCAACCAAGAACACACTCCCATTTGCTTTTCTGCTTCTTCTTGTTGCTCTGTTCTTCGTTTTCGCGAATGGCGAACCCTATTTTTCTACCTTCAACACACCCACTTCAGGTACTTCCTTTTATCCCCCAAAACCTTTGCATTTATCCCGTGAAAGTTACATGGGGTTTAAGCGATTTTGCAAAACGATTGTTTCATTATCTACAGTCTGTTCTCGGTTTTCCTAAACCGATTTTACAAAGTATCGAGATCTGTGTTGCTGTTGCTGTTGATGATTATTATTCTTTTTGCAGGAGAAAATCAAAGGGGGATTAATGATTTTTCGGAAACTTGGGGAACGAAAAGGTTACTCGCTGAAGAGCAAAATGATGTGAATTCATCACTTGTGTTGGCTGAAGAAAGAACAGCAAGAAAAGATCCACTCAATGGTTTAAAAAAATACAGAGGAGGATGGAACATTAGTGAGAAACATTATTGGGGTGTAAGTTTTATTTATTTATTTACAATTTTATGCATACAGCGTGCTTTCTTTGACTTAATTTGATCTTCTCAATGTTTGCTTCATCATTGAAATCCATTAACCTGATATTTTTGGGGCCCTAGGGAAGAATAGTGAAAAAAAATCCCAGAAATTACGCCTAAAGAACCCATTAATCTGTTTGTTTCTTAGGAAAACAAAGATAAGGTTATGTAATTTATGAAAATAAATCCAGAAACTATCTAAGATTTTGTAGGTGTAGAGCCTAGAGAACCCATTAATCCAAGTTTTTTTTGGAAGAAAAGGATAAAAAACGGTTTTTCTCCTTAAAAAAATCCATGATTATCTGGTAAAACGTAAAATACATTTATTTAGATTTGCAGGGCTAAAAAACCAGAATTTAATGGAAATAGCTTTAAAACAAAATGATTTTGGATTTAGTTTTAATCAAAGATAAATCCTTTTAGTAGGCTAGCTCTATTAATTGGGTCTCATATTTAAGAATTAATAATGTATCCTTGAGAACAAGGAGTAAAAATTGGTCAAAAACAGATATATTAATTCCAATATATCCATCAAATTAGATTACAAGGGGTAGAAAACAGGTTAAGTTTATGTGCTTGTATCAGTAGAATCAGAATTTCGAATTTTGAATTTTAAAATTTTGCATATATTTAAAGTCAAAAGGAGCAAGTATATTATTATTACTTAATCCCTCTTTTAGCTGGCAATATAAAAAAAGGCGACTTTGAATAAAGGACACGGTGTGAAGCTTTGGTCCATATCCTTGAATATTAAACTGACAATATTTTGTAAATCCAACATGTGGACATAATCATTAATCAAATAATTTAAGAATCTCTGTTTCATACTATAACGTTAAATTGTTATAGATCAATAGTGTTTCATTTAAATAATCATAGTTTTGTTCCAAATCACATGGATTTATTCTACTTGCTACCATCAACATTAAATGGAAAATAAACAAATTTTCTCTTTTTTGGTTTATAATCCTTGTTTTGAGCATATTTGTTAGAAGAAAACTTAGTTAATTTTATGAACTTTCACCTTTATATTTTTTTAAACGAAATAAAAGGATAACTTTCTTTCCTAACACGAACTATATTTGTACTTTTACCCTATCATAGGGGCATATATGTAATTTGACAATGTGATAATTTATTTATTTTTTTGCAGTCTGTTGCGTTTACTGCTGCGCCATTCTTTATCATGGCTTTAGCGTGGTTTGTGATATTTGGGCTTTGCTTATCACTGATTTGCCTCTGTTATTGTTGCTGTACACGAGAACCATATGGCTATTCCAAATTAGCTTATGCATTGTCTCTTATTCTCCTCATCCTCTTTACAGTTGTTGCAATGTACGTATTTTTATTGTATTTTGTGTTCATATATTTATTTATAGAGTGATAATTTTATTGTATTTGATATGGTTAAAGTGAACTAATTAATGGGCTCTTGTTGGATCTTTTTCAGTGTTGGATGTGTTGTTTTATACACGGGTCAAGCAAAATTTCATCATAGTACAAACAAAACATTAAAATATGTTGTACGTCAAGCAGATACAACTGCAGAGAAACTTAGGAATTTATCAGATGATCTTGCTTCTGCAAAGAAAATAGCTGTAGCCCAAGTGTTCTTACCCGTTCAAGTCCAATCAGACATTGATGAGATACAGACAAAATTGAACACGTCATCTTACGACCTTTCAGAAAAAACTGAAGACAATCAAGATAAAATCGAACATGTTCTTGATATCGTGTAAGTAATAGTAATAGGTTTTATAAGATGCAATAACTCTTCAATTTCATCTTCCTTTTTTTTTTTTTTAAACATATGTCGTTATTTTTATGAGATTGTGTGGTTTTGTAGGAGGTTAGTTCTCATCATTCTATCTGCTGTGATGCTCTTCCTGACGTTTATTGGATTCTGTAAGTTTCCTTTTGTATTCTGTGGAAAAGACGTAAATGCCCTTGTCATTTTCATCATTGAAAATTGCATTACAAACGTAGCCTTGATACATTGTTTTTCTTTCTTTGATCTCGTTTTTGCTTTGCAGTGTTTTCGATCTTTGGGATGCAATGTATGGTTTACACGTGAGTTACATACTTATGTTTAATTATATCGAATGAATATCATCCATTTTTTTCATCAATTGAATATTTTGTTCTGAATCATTGTAGCTTGGTGATTTTCGGATGGATTCTTGTCACGTTAACCTTTGTATTATGCGGCGTGTTCCTTGTTCTCCACAAGTAAGTCTATTTTCTTACTCATAATTACGATTTAGCAAGCAAAATTGTTCTTTTTTGGGATAATTAGCAACACAATTTCACTTCGTTTGTAATTTCTTCGTCATTGAACTTTACTACTTTCGTAATTGGGTACTTCTCCAAATTGATTAATTTTGGTAATTTCCCCCAATTGATGAGGTCGAACGATTTGTATAACAGTTTTCGATTTGTAATGTTTTACTTCTTGTTTGTGTTGAATTAGCGTGACTTCAGACACTTGTGTGTCGATGAATGAATGGGTTGAGAACCCAACTGCTCATACGGCTTTGGATGATATTCTTCCATGTGTAGACAATGCCACAGCTCAAGAAACTTCAATTCGGAGCAAAGAGGTTACTTCGCAATTAGTCAATGTCATCAACCAAGTTATCACAAATATCTCAAATATTAATTTCGCCCCAAATTTCACCCCACTTTATTTCAATCAATCTGGGCCGTTGGTTCCACTCCTTTGCAATCCCCACAGACCCGATTTCACTGATCGAGTTTGTGATCCTAAAGAAGTCGCGTTGATCAATGCCACACAGGTATATTTACTTATAACAACTTCTTCATACATTGGTTAAAAGAATGAAAAGTTTTATCACCTTATAACCAATGTTATATTATAATAAGTATATTGCTTTTAATCGTATTGATTGGTGGCAGGTATATAGTCAATTTGTGTGTCAAGTATCTCCAAGTGGCATTTGCACCACCACGGGCCGCCTGACGCCGGATTTCTACAGCCAAATGGCTGGCGGCATAAAGCTGAGCTATAGTCTCTACCTCTATGGGCCTTTTCTAGTAGAGCTTCAAGACTGCACTTTTGTGAGACAAACTTTCACTGAAATCTCCCATGAATATTGCCCGGGTCTCCGGCGATACAGCAACTGGATATATATCGGGTTGCTGATGGTGTCACTGGCGGTGTTGCTGTCACTTGTGTTTTGGGTTGTTTATGGAAGAGAAAGAAGGCACCGGGTTTACACCAAAACACTCATTGCAAGAACAGAAGTTGATAAAAGTAGTTGAAAAGTATGGTGTACTTGAGAGGGTTGTCAATAGTTTGGTGGTTGTGGGTGGTGGAGGATTCGGTTGTGCTATTTTGTTCTTTCTTGTATGTGTTATTTATGGTAGTTAGCAGCGTGTTATTGTACATCTTGAGTCGTGTTTGTTGTTATCTTTAATTTTATCTATTGGATATATTATGGTTGTTATCTAGTATATGATATTATCTATTGGATAAAGCCACATTACTCTAAAGTCTAACCCTAAGTTATAAACTACCCAATAATCTAATGAGCTTGAAAACGTGTTGGTAAAGTTGTGTTAGGGTTTTCCTTGTAAAATCGGACAGGTTGAATGAAACTATTAGATCAAGAAAGCGACTCGAAGGATCCCCCTTTGCGGTCAAAGTCTTGTGGTCGAAGTCTTGAGAAGCTGTGGAAACGTGGTTTGATGTCAAAACCACTTTCAAAACAAGTATTAGCTTTTTGCTATCAAATCATTTTCGAAATCTTGTTTCATGAATGCAAAAAGTATATGCATATTAAGCAACTAGCAATTAAGTTATATGACAAATAGTTTCAAAATACAAAATGAAAATATAAGGTATTTGTGTTTCCGGTAACTCGTTTCAACTTCTAGCTCTCAAAACAACTCCATTCTAAAGAGAAAGTTCTCCTCAAATCAGGGCAAACGGATGTGTCAAACCCCATGAAATAGAAATGCTTCTATACATTATGCGTTGGGTGACGCATCGGCCATACACATCACATTTTTGGCGATTTCTTGTTTTTGATATCATACTTACATTATACGTCGCGTTCTACTTGGGAAGAATACCAACGCAATTTTATTCCCACGTTAAGCCATTCTAATTGCAATTAAACAAGTGGCTTCCCAAAGTACCAACTTGTACAACCACTATGGGCTTGCAAACATCATTAATATTAAGCAATGTTCTAAAAAGCTCATCATGGCTTCGTTATGGCGCGCCATGGCTTTAAGGCGTGTACTTGCCACCAAGCTTTGCAAAATGTCGCCTTAAGTCACATATGTATATAAAACTAAATAATAGTATAATATATATGTTAGGCATGTCAAACCCAACAAATAAATGGGTACAAAATGACTCCAAAACACTGTTACTTTGCACAAAAAATGTAATACAAGGTAAGCAGGGTCGATCCACAGAGACACCGAACAAGTGCTTATACCTTTTTGCAGAAGGTACAATAATGGTCACATAAATGGGGGTTGGTATGCAATGATTTAAACAAAAGAATAAAGCAATAAGTAAATGATCAATTAAATGAAACAAATTCAGGATTTGTGAGAACTCCAACTCTATGCAAGACAAATTAGCAATGTGATTCCATGGATGACAAGATATTTGTTTAATTCTATCTAAGTTGGTACTTGAAAGTGTTAACAAGCTCTAACACTTCCCATTCACCACAATAATTAACCAAAACAAGCTCTTTGATTAATCCTAACCTTACTAACCTAATCTAAACAAGCTCTTAGAATTGGATTGAAAGGTTGCTTTAAGCTTTATGTGAATGTTCCCAACAACACTCAATACTCCTCACAAGATCGGGAGTGTAAAAGTGTGTGAAAAGATTTACACTAAATTCATTCAGTAGAAATCCAATTAGTGCTTGTTACCTAGTCCAATTTACAAAACTATTACGGATTCTGCAATTAGATAACTTGAATGACCTAACCCTAATTCAAATGACCAATAAGAATCACAATTAAAATCAAACATTCGATTGAGACAAAATCAAATTCACTAGATAGAAAATTGAAAGCAAACATCAAGTCATATGATTGAAATCACATCCAAATGTCAAGACATAAAGTTGGAGAATCTAGGGTTCTAGCCACTCATGACTAGAACAAGATCACAAATCTAGAAAATGAAATTAAAGTTCTTACAAAATGAAATCAAATGTTCCCAAGTGTTTTCAAGTAACAATTTTCTTCAAAAAGCTCCCCAAAATCGCCTCTAGAACTCACAAAATCGACCCCCTTTTTTCTGGAACCGGTTGCTGCTTTTTAGAAAGAAGAAAAACTGTTTTAAACCAGTGACCACGTTTACACGGCCGTGTAAATGCAAAAGGTATACTGAGAAAATTGGTCAGGCTTTCAAAGTACAATGCTCGAGAGACTTCGTTTACACGGCCCGTGTAAACATTTACACGGCCGTGTAAACCTCTGAAAAGCCAAAATCTTCATTTCTTTGATATCTTCCTCCTCAATACTCCGTAAGTCCCGAAATTTTGTCCGCAACTCTTATTTATTGTAACACTCTAAAAATTCCAACCAATTTAAAATTTTCAAAAACAACCTAATTTCATAAAGTTATTACAAAAAGGTTTTCAATACATTTATTATCAGAGTATTTCCTAGAACCACATCATAAACACATAAAACACGAGGAGCGGTACGATCATGCATTTGCCTTGCCACGGTCTCCTGAAGTACCTGAAACATTTAAACCACAACTGTAAGCCCGAAAGCTTAGTGATATACCCCCAAAATACCAACCACAATACCATACACAATTCATAACATATCATAACACAGAACAGAACAGCCATGCACTTCGGGTCTACTGTGTGACTGGTCTGCCGCACCGGCCTACAATCCACCTGGTCCACCCTCCGAGTCTAGCCATATACATCGAGTCTACAGTGTGATTGGTCCGCCCGCACCGGGCCTTCAATCCACCTGGTCCACTCTCTGAGTCTACAGTATGACTGGTCCGCCCGCACCGGGCCTTCAGTCGGCCTGGTCCACTCTCTGAGCCTCGGCACGTCTGGTCTGCCCTCTCGGGGCCTTCAGCCTATCCGGACCACTTGTTTGGCCTTCGGGACAACCGGTCCGCCCTAGGTATGTTGGCCTACAGCACAAAGCAGGACCCGCCTCAACCCAACCCCAGTCCAACAACCATGTGCACATAAACATACAATCATATATCGAATCACAATTAATCAAACCGATCTTAGCAGATCACATACAAAGCACATCTCTACCAGGATTCCGACCTAACCGGTCACTAGCATAACATCATCCTATAAACCAGGATACCGACCCTAACCAGGTCTCTAACATATACCATCCTAACTACCAGGATGCAAACATAACAAAGCAATAATGTAACCACAACTACCCAGATTTCCATCCGATAAAGGGCCGACCTTGGTGCCTTAGACCCTGTTGATATAGTGAGGATAACTCACCTCGCAACTGCCGAAACTCTGAACTGAAGAAGCAGATTCCCGAATCACCGCCTCACCGAAAATCCCGAATTATCCGCAACAGCAAAACAATCATTAGTCCAAGCACAATATCCTTCCAAGGGTAAATTAACCAATTTAACCTTAACTCAATCTGGTCCAAGACTAAGGCCCATAATCAAAATATGAAAGGCCCAACACTAGGTAAGCTCTCAAGCCCACTAGTGGCCCAAAGACCAAAAGTCCAAAGCAAAACCCAATATTGGCCCAATTTACTAAATTGGGCCCACCTCACCAAATGGGCCTAGATCCAAGGTCCATAATAATTAGTGAGTCCAAAATACTCCATCCATAATGTCCAGTCACGGCCCAAACTCTAATAGCCCAAAAACAGCCCAATCTCTTAAGGCCCAAAATGAAAACCCAACAGAAGGAGTACGCTGGGCGTACCCTCCTTGGTACTCTTGGCGTACAACGATGCTCGCGGATTGGGATCAGGGCACAGACCCACTACGCTGGGCGTACTCCCGTTTACGCGGGGCGTAACTCCGCTGAACTACAACTTCTCATAAGATCTTAATGGCTTAAGCTCTTAAGCCCAAACTTCATATCTATAGACCAAATATGCCTAGGATTCATAAAGTCTCAAACTTTATTACTTGGGACATCCATAAAGCTCGTAATCCAAGGTCTTAATCCATTAAGACCTATCTATATCACATATGAGACAACCAAAGCCCTTGGGACCTCATTTTTCTTACTCAAGACCTCTCCTAAGGTTTAAAAGGACAACTAATCTCAACCAACTTGAAACATGCATCAAGATGAGGTTTTTGGGACAAGAAAGATGTCAAAACTTCACAACACATAGATCTACACATTATGATTGCCAAGCCAGAGACTTTTTACCTCAAAAGGGCCTCAAAAGATGATGTCTTTCCAGATCTACGAACTCCAGCCACTCAACTCCTTCTTTGACAACTTCCTCTTTCTTCTTCTAGACTCTCCTTTGCCAAAACAAGCTTTCCAAGGTCAAACGCATCCAACAATGGAGGTGGGACGGCTATCTAGGGTTTCTGAGGATAGGAGAGTGCTTATGGAGGCTAGGGTTGGAACCATAATGTTCCTTAAATAGTGGTTGGCCCCAAATTTATGGTTTTTGGATGATAGACGTACGATAGGCGTACGTCGAGAGACCTCCGCGTTCATTTACTCCATTACGTTGGGCGTACCCAGCCAAACACGTGCATGCATGCTTGGCATGCATGGGACCCCTTTGCTAAATTTCCCCCTTAGGGACCATTGTTGCCAATATCTTTAATTTACAACATCTCCTCCATCATAAGTCCGTTCCTGACGAACTTTATATCCACATAAAGGTGGCGAGAAGACCTACGCTTCTAGCGACACACCCCAACCCGAAAACCCTTTTCGAATAAAATCCAATACCCATAAAAGATATTTCAAGGATGGGGCGTTACATTTACCTCCTCCAACAATATCCTACCTCCAAAAGTCCCTGAAATATTACAAAAGTATGTGAATGAAATTGCCTTATGAAAAATCCCGAAAAACATGCAAAATGCATGAGTTTAAGCCTATATGTAATGCATTTTTATGAAATAAAGCTACAAAATGGGTGCATAAAATTCACCTAACAATATATAATTATTAATTATATACAAAATTGTCGCTTTAAATCACGTTTTACAAACGATGTGGCTCGCCACGACTCAAAAATGCTTGAGGCTTGACATTGCCTTCAAATCACGTCTTACGTTATTTATAACTTTGATATTAAGACACAATAATACATTGACTTCATCCATTAAGTTTTTCACAATAAATTATAACATTTATTGATCATCAAACTTTTTCTAATGGACTTTAGTGCTTAAGTTGATCAATAACTCACTAGTATTCCTTGCAATCATTCCAACCCTTTCAAACTACCGATTCTTCATACATAATGCAATTCAATACAGTGAGATCACAAGTTCACAACTTTATTTCTTAAATTCTAAATTTGTTCTTTTGGCTTACAATCCTTAGAACCACTTATGGATTAAGTGATTCTTCATGTTTTGCATCCAATTCAATATCAATGTATCAATTCATGATTATGAATATCATCTTTACACAATTAATTACCATCAAACTATGTTGGATCTCATCATACTACTAAATATCCCCAGATCCATTTTTTTAGCACTTGATTCTCTGTAACCTTGACAGATATGTCATGGATCACAAAATTGGATGGTAAATCAACAATGTAAAAGCACGTGACACCCGACCTATGATTCTCAAGTTATAGCGAGTATCACATCATTTTAACTAAAATTTAAGTGAGGTGTTTTCTATGACACTTTCTCATGCTGAAAGATTATTAGTTAAATATGTGGTTTTTAATGGGAAACATGATATATATATATATATATATATATATATATATATATATATATATATATATAACAAGTTTTTTATTTTATTTACTTAAAACTTTTAATTTTTCCTTTTAGAAAATGATCATTTTAAACACTTAAAATTCATTTTTTATAAAACATATTTTTATTTGCCAACATTTTTGTAAAATTTGTTTGTTGGCTTTTAAGTAGGGGTGTTCAAAAATATCCGTATTCGAAAATCCGATCCGAAAAATCCGAAATCCGATCCGAAATTATCCGAAGTTTCGGATATCCGCTTTTTCAAATTCGTATACAGATATTAGTTTTATAAAATTTCGGATATTTCGGATATCCGATATCCGAAAATATACACTTTTCTATATATTTTTTATTATTTTATGCTATTATTTGAAAATATAAATTAGGAAGATTTAATGTTAGGATTAATGTTTTTATACTATTATTGGTGATGCCATAACAAATTGTTAAAATTGATAGATATTTCTTTTGTTTAAACCATGCGATGATATTCTAATGACTAACAACATGCTACTGTATTCTAATATACAACAATTTAATTTATGAGTCATTGAGCTTTTTAAGAATGGAGTTTCATCGTTAATGTTTTTCGTTAATACTTAATGATTCCATGTTTTATATGTCTTAAATTAATAATCGATGGTTTTGAATTTGTTTGATTTAAGTTTAATCAAGTAGGCAATCAACTTATCAGTGGTTGATAGTTTAATGTGTCTCAAACTAGTAATCGATTCTAATAAAACTTAATAGTGGTTGTTTAATTAATTGGATTGATATTTGATAGGGGCCAAAAGTAAGAATTTCGGATATCCGATTGTAGTATCCGAATCCGTATCCGAAATTTCGGATATCCGAAATTTCAGATACGGATTCGGATACCAAATATACACTATCCGAATTTTCGGATATCCGGTTTTGAACACCTCTACTTTTAAGAATTTTGTTTTTAAGTTTTCTATTCATTTTTTATGTGAGCCAACACGTAGAAATGCATAGTCTAGGAACAAAATAACCATATGGATTCTCATCTCCCACTTGTTTTGTTATCAATTCTTGATGCCCAGTGGAACTCCTTAAAACGCCAATCTCCATGGACCTTGTTTGGTAGTCTTTAGTCTTCTATTATATTTTCTAGTATAATTTCCTAACTAATCAATCACAATACAATTAAAATGACATATACATTATAAATTAATAATAATAATAAACGACATGCATGTCACAAAATTACAATTTTAAAACAACCCAAAGTAACCAAACAAACATTACAAAAATAGGTCTAGTCGAGGCAAGATATTAACGGATCCAGACAATTTGAAATAATTATTCAATTAAAAATGTATTTGAGCATTTTTGTGACTGCAACAAAGTGTCATAAAAAACTGATCAACAACAATATATACTAAAATAAATACTCAACAAATTTAGTGACAGATTTAACTGTCGTTAGACACCCATCTAACGCTATTTTAGCCCATTCTAACACTATTTCAGCCCATTAATAAACACCATCACCATTAGCAGACAATTCTTCATCTTGTTGCATAAGCATGACGTGTCAAAAAAACATGCTTTTAAAACAATGTTTTGATTAAGATTAAAACATATATTTTAGCACTAGACTTTGATCTTTGTTTATAAATATTTTATGTTATTAAACCAATGTTAACAATCATAAACATATAAACACATTTATATAATTATTTTTATGGGTTTCATGTCAAAACCATCCAAATAACATATGTACTAATGAATCAAAACATATATAAAACAAAACCATAAATTTTAGAAAACATTTTTTTTATTAAAATCGTGAACACTATGTATAGATGGTACACACAATTTTCCAATTAATGTGAAGATGCTACACCTCTTAATTTTCATAAATAAAAAATTTGCTACTTTTTTGTGCAAAAAACATGTTTGTTGGAATATGATGATACTTTAAAACAATTAAAGCACGCAACATAAGCAAATATTTAATCCTAAAATAAATTCAAACCGACTCATCATTGGACCTAGGGATGAGCAAAAACCGAACCGACAATCGAAAAACCAAAAAAAAAAAAAAACTACATAAGCGAAACCGGAAAAACGAAAACCAAAGCAATAACTGATGGTTTAGGTTTGAATTTTACAAAAAACGAAAAATAACTGATTGGTTTGGTTTTGACGTATAAAACCGCCCATAAAAACCGAACCGATCCACATATATATTATTTATTATGTTTTAAACTTTTAGTTTTAGAATTTAAACTTTATTTGTTTAGTACTTTATGTTTATTTTCAACAAACTGTTAATGATGTTCTTTTGAATATTTTTATGCTTTTAAAATACTAGAATTCGTACTCTTTATTTTAGTATATTTGAAGTAGAAACAATACTATTTATCACAACGTACTTTCACTGGGTTTGAACCCAAAAACTAGAAAATAAAACAGGAGTTCATAAACCCACAGTTTAAAACCAAAAACCCATAAACATAACCTGGAAAACCAAAAAAACAAACAATGCAAAAACTAAATGTGTTTAATAACCGAAAAACCAACTTTCTACGGTTTGGTTTGGTTTTAGCCAAAAACCGACCAAATCGACCCATGCTCGTCTCTAATTGGACCTAATAAAATAACAAAAGTACAAAAAAAAAATCCAAAATCAAGTAAATATTTTGAAACTGGAAATCAAAGAGACTACAGTGGTGTTGTTTTCGAAGTGGTAAAATGTTTTTAGTCTTTTTCTATGTCTGTGGCAGAAGATGTAGACCAAAAGTATTTTTCTATGCCTTCATACAATAAATGATAGAGAAGTCTTTTTGAGTTATTTTGTCTTGCAGAAAACAAATAGTCTTTTTGATAAACATCTATTCGCACAAACGAGCCCTACGAGTCCAATTGGGGTTGCATTTTTAAAAAAAGGCCGCTTCTTTAAATTTTCAGCTCTTGGCGCCCTTACATAGGCTGGACTGGACCAAAGTGGCAGATATCAAATTTTGGGCCCAAAGAAAATATCTACACATAATAGTTGGACCGAAAATGATGCCCAATCTTCCTGTTGATGTATTGGGCGGGCCCTGATTTTATGATATGTAGAATTGTAGAAATAGTGTGCTTCATATAGCAAAAGAGCTAAAAAGAGCTAAGAGAAACAAAAAATAAATAAATAAATAATCATCTGTTTATGAAGATGCAGATTGAAGTTTGTTTTAGCGAACAAAAGCCTTTTGTGTTCATCCACGAAATCAAGTGCTATTAATGTAAATGCTATTTTTAATCTCGTTTTGTATTTTGCATCGATAAAGATCGGGTAGTTAACTTGATGGCTCTATAACATTCATGCGTTGGTCTTTACCCAACTGGAAAAGAAAAATCACAATTATTTATGTGACATCACATTTTAAGCTACTATATTTCAATTTTGAAAAATCACATTTAGATACACAGTAACATGCAATTTTGTAAAGACATAGCAAAATTAGATCATATTTAATCACATTCAATTTATAGTTACTTTATATTCGGTGTAAATTGTAAAATAAAAAGACAACTCCGCTTTATATTATATTTTGTACAAAATATAGACCATATTCTATCCCATTCTATTTCTAGTTGCTTTATAGTATTTGGTGTAAATTGAAGTCTTCTAAGGTTTCCAAAATATAATTATCTATTCTAATAAATGAATAAATAAATTTGTTACATGTTATACTTTTATTCATTTTGTCAAATGTCATATTATGGTTATTTTAATTTTTTCCCACATAATATTTTATGGTTTTTCCATTTTATTAAATTTCATATAATATTTATATATAATAATTATAGCAAATATAATAATAAATGGATATCAATTTTGTTTGCACAAAATATGGAGCTATGAATAATAAACTCCAAATTTAAGGTTACATTATTTATAAACTTTGAAAATAGAAATCAACTTTTACATGGCATATAAATATAATGGGGTTCAAATAAATTTTAACACTATTTTTTAATAAAACATGGTTGAAGTTTTCTAAGGTTTCTAACATATAATTATCTACTTTAATAAATAATTAAATATAGTTGGCACATGTTATACTTTTATTTATCTTGTCACGTGTCCTTTTGTGATTATTTTATTTTTTTTCCCACATGACATTTTATGGTTTTTTTTCCATTTTATTAAATTTCACATGATATTTATATATAATAATTGTATTAATTGTAATAATAAATGAATATCAATTTCATTAATGCAAACTTTCCTTTTTACTTTCCAAATGTCTAACTTAGTTTAATAACATATCTTACTACACTTCATTAATTAGTACCTATGACATTGTAAAATTTAATTTTGATTTTGATTTTATGTTATGTACAAACAAGTTCATGAACAATAATTTTAATGACATAATTTACAACAAATTATATCGGGTTATAACATGTTTATTTTTTAACCTTTTAAGAGTTACAGACTATTTTAATTGTTAACATTTTTTTAATTTGATTTTACTTTTAGATTACATTCATTGTTCTAAATGGAAACAAACTATTAGTTTTAAATATACATGAAATAGAAAAAAGGTTAAATATCATATTAGAAACTTTAATGTCCCATTTATTGTATTTAAAAAAAAGGATGTTAAGTAAACTATCCATTATAAATAAATTTTTTTAAAAAGAAAATAATAATTTTTTGATTTTTGAAAAGTGACTATTTACTCATAAATTCCGCATTCCAGATTTGATCTTCAATTTTCGGAGTTCTTTTTTGTTTTTTGCAAAAAAAATTCCAAAGAAATTTCTTTCTCTATATATGTCTGAAATGTCTATTTCGAAGTGGTTAATATTATATATAGTTTCATATTTATTATTTGTTTTAAAGTTTTTGTTAGATTTAAGTAAAAATGAGTGTTTTTTTATTTGAAATTCAAGAACTTTTCATTGGATTTGGATTATTCTTAAAATTTCTAAGTTTTGAAGACAAACAATATTCACTTGTCCGTAGTTAGATGTTGTATTCTCCATAGTTAAAAAAACAGAGATAGATTCAAAATATTAATTTTAAACAATGACGATAAATTTATCAATGCGATGTCTAATGTTATATTCATTGAAATCTTTAAAAATAATTCAGAACAACTCTTTAAAATATATATTAAAAATTTTATTTTATTAATACAGATTAAAATATTTATTTATTCATCGCTTTGATCATTTTGAAATTTAATTTAAAAATGCTTATCATTTAATGCAATAGTTTTAAATTTGTTTTTATGTATTTCATTTTTATGAACGTTTTCCTATCTAATTTGTCTTATCATATTTCAACCTATAATGAACTTTTATAAATTTATATATTCAACTTTATGAAAATCGTTAGTTGCAAATCGACAACGATATAAACCACGATCGTATAAATTAATCAAACGTTCACATAATTAAATAAATTATAATTGATCATTAATATACATATAGAATGTTAATGTTGCTACATATTTTTGGTATTTATGTTGCATTTTATGGAATTAAAGTCGTGGGGTCCACATGAAGTTGCTCAGCTGGAAGCAGCTGCACGCATGACTTATCATCCGTCCATTTGCTTTACTCTCCACCGTTCGATCACAATCCTGTTAGAAGGAAAACAAAAAAACCCTAACCTGACCATGGTTAAATCCCGCATATTTAACTTAACCAACCTAAGCCTATGTATCCTCCGCTAATTAACCCCTAGGTTTACCATTAATTACAAAAATACCAACTTTCATTTTCCCACTCCTATAAATTCGACATCGAAGCAGAGCTATGTTTGCCCAATTGAAGGCCTGAGGGCCCTTCAGTAAAAACACACTTTCCATCTCCTTCTTGTTCTCTTTCTTCTCTCTCACACATAACACCACAAACACACACCTTCTAATGGAGACGTTTTCCAAAAAGTCAAGGAAACCGGTGTTGCCGTTAGCATCGACGTTCGACGTACACCGTTCAATTTCTCCGACCGGTAGATTTGGTCGTCATTCTTCGGCGTTTGCTGCTGATATGACATCGCCGTTTGCGTCGTCGACGAGTTCCAGCTTCTGTTCATCTCCTTCTTCAAGTTACGTCTACAGTCGTCCGTCTTCTCCGACGAGAGTTAGGCTTCATGGTTTTGCGTCGATGACGTCATCATCCGTGAGAGTCTCTATATCGAGTAGACCTGGATCTCCGAATCGGTCGATGGCGATGCCGGTGGCTCATCGAAATCAAGTTGTACGGAAACCAAGTTCGCAGAAGACGTGTTTGTGTTCGCCGACGACGCATCCTGGATCGTTCAGGTGTAGTTTACACAAGAACTACAACACTAGCAATTCGATGTCGTCATACTCTCCGAATAGATTGAATGCTCGAAGGTCTGCGATGACGAACTCCCTTGTGAGAATAGCTACCGCTGAAGGAGGTGATCTGGTTAAGAGAGCTCTAGCCGCCTTGATTCGCCCTTCGTCGCACCAGCAACGGCGGAGATCGGCTTTCGAACCGAGACCTAGTCGGTTGTCGATCATGTCCAACGCCGACGAGTTGTGAAAATATTATGCTTGAAATATCTTATGTTGCGCAGTCACAGGTTTTGGTGCTATTACATACATCAGTTTTCAGTTTTAGATCTCGCTATGGTGGCGCGAAGGTTTTCCGGCGAAAACTGGTTCTACTAAAATTCGACGACATAAAATCTTCGGACAAGAAGGATGAAGCTTATCAGCAATCGAATCGAACCGAAATCTCCTTTGTACACAGAGATGATAGTAAATGGTTGCAAATTTGAAGAACATTTTGTTACAAATTATCAACAATCTATACACACTTCTAAACAACATATAATTAATCAATTTGGTAACAGAATTAAAAAAAGATCTTCGGATTTGAGTTTCATCTGTTCTCCGATTGGTTCCTTTTGTTTTCAAGAATTTTATAAATTTGTTCCTTTCGTTGTTGATGAAATTTAATTGATTTGTTCCTTTTATTCATATTCACAGCGTCAGATACAATGCCATCTGTCTTCATTTTCCGTAACGCCCGTCAGGTCACCTGTTACGTCATATCCGTCGCCGTGAGATTTGCCAGTGAATTGCAGTGTTGTATCGTTATTCGTAACAGATTTCCGTCTACTTGATTTTCCGGCGGTGTTTCGTACAAGGTAATTAAATTTACTTCCTTTTTTTGTTATATATCAATTTGATTTATTTTTCATGATGTCGTTAATGTTTTTTATATTTCTTTCACAGACGAATGAGAGCTCTATGGATGAAAAAGAAAGGCAACGAAAAAACAAAAATGAGTACATTTGGTTAAAAAGATTGTTGAAATTTAAATAGGCTTGAAATTGATTAACGTCATCCCAAAAATAGAATTGTTGTTGTCGCAAAAATAGAATTCTCATAATCACAACCTAAACAAGGTGTATATGGTTGGCAAGGGGCTTTGCAGAGGAAATTGACCTTTGGCAAAGCTTTGAACCATTTTTTGGTTTTTATCTCAAGAACTTCAAACTTGTTATCCTCTATCTAATTCGAATAGGAGAAAAACTAGTAACATGCTCACTAGTGGAGGCACCCCGATAGGGAAAAAGCATTAGAGATAGGATCAACAATAACATTATTGGTAGGACTATCAAAGCCCTATTACTATCATACAAGTAGTGGACTATAAAAAACTATAAAAAACATTAGAGATAGGATCAACAAAACCATTGTCGATGTGACTATGAAAACATTACTATCATATAAGGTGGAGATAAATCTTTCCTTTCAACTCCTCAATTTACTGCCACATCAGATCTACAATACCAACTAATCACTTCCAACCCACATAGAAGAGATTGGTGTCTTGAATGTACCAAGGATACCTCCTTTTATTTTTGTCATGACTCCGTCCCTCTTAAGAGCCTATGAGACTACAAAAAAAAATCGTTAGATATATGATCAACAATAAGAGACTATCAAAACCTTCATTACTATCATACAAGGGATTGTTGTTGATTACATGTCAAGATTTATCAAATTTCACGTGAAGTGAATCTTTAATAATACAAAAATCCTATAGTTTTACTTGACTAAAAGTAGCAAAGAAATAATCATATATAAGTTTAGATCTGGTAAGATGGCCCTTAAGTAGTGTTTGGTGAGTGGAACAGAACAGAACTAAACGAAACAAAATCATTTGATGAGGTGTTTCGTATGGGTAGAACAAAAAGTCAATGGAACAAAAAATTGGTCAATAGGACTAAAACTTATAAATTGTTCCACCCAAAAGGGTGGAACCGAGTTGGACAAATGAAAGCGATATTTACAAAGACA
This sequence comes from Lactuca sativa, assembly GCF_002870075.4. Taxonomy (NCBI): domain Eukaryota; kingdom Viridiplantae; phylum Streptophyta; class Magnoliopsida; order Asterales; family Asteraceae; genus Lactuca; species Lactuca sativa. Next base: position 200,084,573 of record NC_056628.2, on the reverse strand, counting down.
AGTGTTCTCTTCTTCTATTATCTCCTCGTTGTGCAAATCATAAACAAGAATTTTGTTTTTTTATTGCTTCTCTCGATCCATCTCTTATCCGTCAGTTATGATTACAGAAAAAAAAAAAAAAAAAACCCCACCTACATCCATTGAATTCGTTGCTATCTTGGCTAATCAACGGAACACTTCAAAATGATTGAAATTAATTTTCTCCACTACCTTTGTATTTGATTTTCTAGTAAATCATTTGATCACTAATAATCAATTTAAGTTTGAGAATTTTGGCAAATTTTGTCCCTCGTATGTTGGGCGTACGTTTGGTATGCTTAGCGTACAAGATCGCTTTGGTCGTGGGGGGTTTAACCACATACGCTGGGCGTATGTGGTGTACGCGGGGCGTATGTCTGCTTGGGTCAAACCCTAATTTTTAGGGTTTGAACCCTATTTAAACATCATTATAGCCTTTGGACCTCTACACTCATCAGCCTCCATTGTTCATTTCGTCCCATTAAAACCCTAATTCATCCTTTGAGTGTTCTTGAGCTTTGAAAGTCATTTTGGTGCATTTTTGTGTGTATTCAAGAAGAAGGGACTTGGGGACCAAACATTTGTTGAGGTTGATCTTTTATATCCAGAGTCTTCATCAACTTTGTGAGCTAGAGAAGGTATAAAGTTCTTACCTTGATGATTGATTTTGATAGTTAGAGATTAGGGCTTGTTTGTGAGCTTTATTTGGTTCCATGGGTTCTCCTTGTGAGTTTGGGCAACTTCAGGAGTTAGATATGCTAGATCTCAACCTCTTTGTTATTCTTGATGCATAAAAATGTCATCTTGATGGTTATTATTGGTCCATGCAAGAGTTTGAGTTCTTATTATGAGTATTGTTGGACAAAAATGGATGTTGGGTTCCATTAAGACATTTTAAGGGTTAAAGTTGCCAGATTTATGTATTAGAACCCTTAGAACTAATAAGATATGAAAGTTAGACCTTATGGCTAAATGGTTTAAGCACTAAATGGCCTAGAATGGCAAGCAGCCCGGTATGTTGGGTGTACCAAGTGGTACGTTGCGCGTACTGGCAGTCGCGTACATTGAGCATACAATGTGTACGCCTCGCAATGGCTCTTTGTGGGATTATGTTAGCGTGCCTTAAGTTGTATGATTTGAGCCTTTATGGGCCTTGGGGGCCATTATTGTGTTATTGGGCCAAGTTTGGTTAGGCCCATATAGGAAGGGTAAAATGGTCTTTTATCCTAGAAGTTTGGGTTTGGGATTTTAGACCTACGGTTATGGTTTATAACCTAATTTTGATTAGGGTTATTTGTTTGTATTTAGTGTGGGAGCTTTTGGTTCTGTAGCCGAGCATCTAGTTATTTATCAGCAGACTGATGTGAGTTCTCTCATTGTACCTATGGGTCGGAGGCACCATGCCGACCCATTATTTGTGATATAAGATGGTCGTTATCTCTGTGGTATGTATATGAAAGACCATGATTTGGCCCTCAAGATCTGGAGACATGATCTTGACCTGGGAATGGTAGTATTCGCCCTCAATATTTGGATACATTACCTATATGGGGTCTGATGTACCATCTACACAGACCACAAGAGCTTGAGACATATCATGGATCAGCTGAACCTGAACATGAGGCAACACAGATGGCTGGACGTAGTAAGGGATTATGACTGCGAGTTCCTTTACCATCCTGGTAAAGCGAAAGTTGTGGCAGGCACCCTGAGCCGCAAGTCGGCTGGATCTTCAGTTCCGGTGTCATGTATGAGGATATCTGTGGATTTTCCACTTGTGAGCTTGATCAAGGAAACTCAGACTGAGGGTGTACGGCAGAAGAATTGGAAAATTAAGAGGATTAGGGGCGAGATCACCAGATTCGTGCAGGATAGTCGTGGATTATTGATCCTTTGTGGTCGGGTGTGGGTTCTGATGTCTGGTGGGGTCAGACAGATTGTACTGGAGGAGGCTCATAAGTCTCGCTTTTTTATTCACCCGGGGGGGGGGGGGGGGGGGGGCACCAAGATGTACCGGAATCTGAGACTGAGTTACTGGTGGCCGTGCATGAAGAGAGAGATCGCTTGGTACGTCGAGAGGTGTTTGACCTGCAGGATGGTCAAGGTCGAGCATCAGAGGCCGCATGACAAGCTGCAACCTCTGGAGGTGCCCATGTGGAAATGGGAGCATATCACGATGGATTTTATTACCAAATTGCCGAGAACGGCAAAGGGTTTTAAAGTTATATGGGTCATCGTGGATCAACTGACCAATAACACCCATTTTCTGGCAATCCGAGAGAGTTCGTCGGGCGAGAAGTTGGCCGATGTGTATATTCGTGTGATCGTTGCTCCCCATGGGGTGCCAGTCTCTATTGTTTCAGACCGTGATGTTCGGTTCACCTCCCGTTTCTAGCCGAAGTTTAACAAGGAACTGGGCACGAGACTACATTTCAGCACAACTTATCATCCGCAGACCGACGGCCAGAGTGAGCGGACCATTCAGACCCTCGAGGATATGTTGAGGGTTTGTGTCATTGATTTTGGTGGGAGCTGGGACTCCTACCTACCCCTTGCAGAGTTCTTCTACAATAACAACTTTCATTCCGGTATTGGTTCTCCGCCTTTTGAGTTGTTGTATGGTCAGAAGTGTCGTACCCCAGTCTGTTGGGGCGAGTGTCACAACTAGCAATCTAGCTAGGAAATTTTGTTCTCATCAACTCTTGTAACACTTGTAGTCTAACTGAATATCATGTTCAATGCTCAATCAAAACCATTCAATTTTAATCAAAACCCCTGGACGAAGTTTAAAACCTAATAAAATACATTTCACATATTTAATTGTGGGTTTGAAAACCCTAATAACCTGGTTCACCTCAGGATGGACCAGGATCCTTTTATTGGGCCTAATGGGCCAACAAAGTCTCAATTTGATTACGTGGGATCTAGGAACCCCATTTGGGCTTCGATCGGACCTACAATCATCAAATAATAGCATTTTGGGCGATAAGACTTCTTATGGGCCTTATTGGGCCTAAAATGTCTCACTTTGTCATCATGGGCCTTAATGGGCCGTGAACAACATTCTTGAACGTTAATGGACCGAAAACCCATTTTGTTCATCCTTTTGGCCGTAAACCCATCATAGGGCCCAATGGGCCGAAATTTCCATATTACATCCTTTAAGTTTCGAATATATTCAATAATGGCCCAAACATCTCTTTTCTCTTCTCCTTACTTCATTCTCGGTTATATATATATATATATATATATATATATATATATATATATATATATATGTGTGTGTGTCTGTGTGTGTGTGTGTGTAAAAAAAAAGATAATATGGGATTAATGAGGGTGTGACACCTCATTATTATTTAATGGACATCCATGCTAATTATCCCACATATATCTAGGATTAGCCCTAATCCTTCATGTAATACCCAATTCAACCTCTCTCTTCTATCTTCTTCTTAACTTCGGCCACCTTTCTCCTCACTTCACCTACAATTTAAACAACAATTTCTTTTAAGAAACTTCATCACTTCTTTGCTCAAAATTCATGTGGATGCATGCTCATCAAGAAATTTTCTTTCAAAGCTTCATAAACTACGTGAGTTTTGTTCAACCTCATTGTTTTGTTCCAAGTATATAGCAAGATCTTTGTTCTTACAACCTTATTTTCGTATATAAGGCTCTAGAAACACCCTCATCTTCAAGATCTCTCCAAAGAAGCTTGCTAGGGCCGAAATCTTCTCTAATCTTCTCACCAAAATGGAAACCATCAACCAATGTGAGTTCATACCCCCTATTTTCGGTTTTTACTATGTTTTGGGGGAGGATACAAGTTGTTTTGTGTAGATCTATGTGTGTATGCATGATTTTGTGTGTTTTTCATGATATATGTTGTGATATGTGTTTTACTTTAGGAGTTTTACTTGAACAAGAAGTTTAGCACTTAGATCTTCATAAAAACCTTGATAAAATTATGTGTTATCACATATATTACATGTAAACTTGTAGATCTGGGATTTATACACTTAAAATAGCAAAAATAAGTGTTGTGTTCAAACATGGATAACTTAAACTCATAAATCAGCCTTTGACAGAAAAGTTTTGGTCTAATCTTGGACTGTTTTGACCACCTTAATGGTAATATTTTTCAAAACTGTTTTACATACAAAAAAATCAGGTTTATACCTTTAAAATGACTATTCTCACGCATTCATACAGTTTTTCTATAATTTTTGGTGAATTTTACAAAACTCCCTATCATATTTGAAATAATATCGGACCAGTCTATGAAGATGAACATTTTCACAATCGTTTGAGGCCATCAAAAATTATGAGAAAAAATTGTGAACAAAGTAGACAAAAATTCCAAACTTTCAGAGTTTACGGATCCAAATTTCGACTTACGATGATTTTTCTATAGTTTTTCCAAAAAATGCTTATACTTTTGTTATATGCAAGTTTATATGACTTATAAATACTTTTAAATCATCTAGACATGTTAACTTATGTGAATTTAATATATATATATATATATATATATATATATATATATGATTACAAAAGTGGTATTATTAAGTCAATTTGACAAACAATTGAACAAATACTAGCAATAAAACAACAAACAGACTAATTTTGCCATTCGTATAATATTGGGCCTTAGTGACCCATTAATATGCTTGATAGGTCATGAATACTATTTATTTGTTTATTAGGCCTCACTGACCCATTAACATGCACGACGGACCTTGGATACTATTTGCGTGATATTTGGGCCAATAAATACCTTGCATGTGAAATGAGCCTTAGTTGTCCTTTTACATATATTTTGGGCCCATATTATATAATATTATTTCTTTTGGGCCTAAAAATGACTTACGTGTTCAGTGAGACTCAGTGGTCCGCAGACATGGTTCATTGGGCCCAGAATAAGTTTATATGTTTCTCTTCACGTAAAATTCGATTAAGGATCTAGTGAGACGTGTTGGTTGACACCTATTGAGTGTACGATCGTAGCCTGTAGTTATAATCAGAGTCTCTTGGAGAGAGAGCGGGGTTTTGTGTATAGATCTATACGAGGATGACACCCCACACATGAGCTGTTCGCTACAGTTAGACTACATTAGTCTATGGTGACGACAACCTTATTCTATTTCCGTCGGCGTCCTTAAACGCCAAGACAGGCGAAATTGTCATTATTTAGTATGGTTATAACGACTCACTTAGAGGAATTAACATTATGAAATTTACGGGAGACCATCCTTTCTTTTCTTCTTTGGATTACTCGGATACATACTCATACTGGTACTCAACCTCGAGGGTTGGTATGACAACATTCTCTTTTATAAACAACATAGGTTTGTCTGGGGGCATTATATTTACATTCTCTTTACGTTTTCTGCTTTATCTTGATACAATCTAATAAACATTAACACACATGCATTATTACAAGATCTGACACAAACATACTAAATTGTTTTCAGAAAATATATGATTTTCTGGTGGTTACAAAGTTATACAAATCTTTTTCGCAAACATGCTTATGAACTCACCAATATTTTTATGTTGACATTTTTAAAGTAACTTGTATTCTCAAGAAACCGTTGAAGTAGGTTGAGCGGGACAAACTAATGGATATTTTGTTATATTTTGCTTCATCATACTCTGACTACTTTGGCATATAATATTTAAATACAATACTCGATGTAAACAATGAATGTTGTTATATTAATTGTGTGATGATGATGATGATGTTATGTTTCAATTATATATTCTGTGATGATACTACAATAATGAAGTCACGCCAAGCCCCCGGATGTTTCCGCCATCTAGTTCGGGGGTGTGACAGATTGGTATCAGTGCATTGTTTATAGTGAACTAGAATATCTAATCATACAAGATATGCAACTATAAATACAATGGGACTAAACTACTCTGAACATGATAACTAAAATACATACTGATATGGGCATATTTAGTTATAAAATTCATGCATTATCTTAATACTTTATGTTGTTTTTGTCTCTTTTAATGAACAAAAGGTGCTTAATTAGTTTATAATTTCATTTTTCAGCAAAAATGACATGCTCGAAAGGAAAATGAAGCGGAACTAGCGATTGGACGCTTGGATCTTGGATTTTGAAGAAAAAAGGATGTTGCTGGACAGCTTGACCCCTTGTCAGTGTTTTGGCCATATCTCACGAACCGTAACTCCGATTGACGAGATTCAAAATGTTCTGAAAAGTAGACACAATTTCGGACGACTTTCGTGTTTTGAGAAAACGCTGATTCGAAACGTACTCGGCGCGTAGGGTCGATTACTCGGCGAGTTGTATCAAACTTTCGCGATTCTGGACGCGCTGACTTGCCGTACACGGGTTTTAAGTGATGTACTCGGCGAGTAGGTCACTGGACTCGCCGAGTAGCCTCTGTTTTGTGAAAATCTATATAAAGGGACTTTTAGATCGATACCCTAGCATGAAGAGAAACCCTAGGAGGCTGAGAAACGATTGGAAGTGTTGCTAGGTCGTGAGGAACTGAAGAATCAACCCTACATTCAATTGTGAAGAGAATCAAGACAATTTTGGTTTATTCTTAGTAACTTTTTGATTTGAATCATGTTTACATACTTTGATTTCATTTTTGAGTTTATGTTTACTACAATCATGAGCTAAAAACTTATTCTTCTGTTAGGGTAGACAATTTTATGAACATGGATTGATTATTTGAGTAAGATTAATTTTAATTGGTAATTATGTTTAGTTAAGCTTGTTAAAGAACCTTATGTGTTGACAATAACTATTCTTCTGTTAATAAATCAGTAATTAAGTTGTATGAACATCTCTTATTTATTAATTTCATATGATTTATTGTGACCACATAGTTGTATGTCTAGGAATAACGAATGTGAAACTAGAATTAACTAGAAGATAGGTAAGTTAATGTGTGAGCTTGTTTGATGAACATCAGCAAGAGGTTAATTGAAGGGCCAATTTAGTTAACCACTACAAGTCTTACTTAACCCAAATCAATAATCTAGGAAACCCGTTAATTTAGACAAATGGTCATTGCTTGAGTTAATTTGTTTTCTAAGAATTAGGAATAGCGAACGTGAACCTAATTATCTTAATCGGTAGCCAATGAAGAATTAATCCGATACATTAAAATCATCCATGGGAATAAATGAGTCGTACCTAAACAGAAGTCCTCTTTACTATTGAATTTAGTTGGTAATTAATTGTTTTAGTTGCTAGTTAGTTAATTTGTGTGTTGGTTATTCTAATTAAGTTCCTAGTCTTGTAAACTAGAGAAAACCCCCTTTTTGTTATTTGTTTTATTTAGATAATATTAGCATTTATTTTAATTGTTTACCGTTCCCTGTGTTCGATACCCTACTTGCTTGAACTATATTACTAATCAAGAGGTACACTGCCTTTCGTGTGTTTATTTTGTGTCTAAGTTAGTAGGATTAAAACTAGTTGGTTTTACACACATCAAGTAGACACAAACCCTCGTCAGTGTTTTGGCCATATCTCACGAACCGTAACTCCGATTGACGAGATTCAAAATGTTCTGAAAAGTAGACACAATTTCGGACGACTTTCGTGTTTTGAGAAAACGCTGATTCGAAACGTACTCGGCGCGTAGGGTCGATTACTCGGCGAGTTGTATCAAACTTTCGCGATTCTGGACGCGCTGACTTGCCGTACACGGGTTTTAAGTGATGTACTCGACGAGTAGGTCACTGGACTCGCCGAGTAGCCTCTGTTTTGTGAAAATCTATATAAAGGGACTTTTAGATCGATACCCTAGCATGGAAAGAAACCCTAGGAGGCTGAGAAACGATTGGAAGTGTTGCTAGGTCGTGAGGAACTGAAGAATCAACCCTACATTCAATTGTGAAGAGAATCAAGACAATTTTGGTTTATTCTTAGTAACTTTTTGATTTGAATCATGTTTACATACTTTGATTTCATTTTTGAGTTTATGTTTACTGCAATCATGAGCTAAAAACTTATTCTTCTGTTAGGGTAGACAATTTTGTGAACATGGATTGATTATTTGAGTAAGATTAATTTTAATTGGTAATTATGTTTAGTTAAGCTTGTTAAAGAACCTTATGTGTTGACAATAACTATTCTTCTGTTAATAAATCAGTAATTAAGTTGTATGAACATCTCTTATTTATTAATTTCATATGATTTATTGTGACCACATAGTTGTATGTCTAGGAATAACGAATGTGAAACTAGAATTAACTAGAAGATAGGTAAGTTAATGTGTGAGCTTGTTTGATGAACATCAGCAAGAGGTTAATTGAAGGGCCAATTTAGTTAACCACTACAAGTCTTACTTAACCCAAATCAATAATCTAGGAAACCCGTTAATTTAGACAAATGGTCATTGCTTGAGTTAATTTGTTTTCTAAGAATTAGGAATAGCGAACGTGAACCTAATTATCTTAATCGGTAGCCAATGAAGAATTAATCCGATACATTAAAATCATCCATGGGAACAAATGAGTCGTACCTAAACAGAAGTCCTCTTTACTATTGAATTTAGTTGGTAATTAATTGTTTTAGTTGCTAGTTAGTTAATTTGTGTGTTGGTTATTCTAATTAAGTTCCTAGTCTTGTAAACTAGAGAAAACCCCCTTTTTGTTATTTGTTTTATTTAGATAATATTAGCATTTATTTTAATTGTTTACCGGTCCCTGTGTTCGATACCCTACTTGCTTGAACTATATTACTAATCAAGAGGTACACTGCCTTTCGTGTGTTTATTTTGTGTCTAAGTTAGTAGGATTAAAACTAGTTGGTTTTACACACATCAAGTAGACACAAACCCTCGTCAGTGTTTTGGCCATATCTCACGAACCGTAACTCCGATTGACGAGATTCAAAATGTTCTGAAAAGTAGACACAATTTCGGACGACTTTCGTGTTTTGAGAAAACGCTGATTCGAAACGTACTCGGCGCGTAGGGTCGATTACTCGGCGAGTTGTATCAAACTTTCGCGATTCTGGACGCGCTGACTTGCCGTACACGGGTTTTAAGTGATGTACTCGACGAGTAGGTCACTGGACTCGCCGAGTAGCCTCTGTTTTGTGAAAATCTATATAAAGGGACTTTTAGATCGATACCCTAGCATGGAAAGAAACCCTAGGAGGCTGAGAAACGATTGGAAGTGTTGCTAGGTCGTGAGGAACTGAAGAATCAACCCTACATTCAATTGTGAAGAGAATCAAGACAATTTTGGTTTATTCTTAGTAACTTTTTGATTTGAATCATGTTTACATACTTTGATTTCATTTTTGAGTTTATGTTTACTGCAATCATGAGCTAAAAACTTATTCTTCTGTTAGGGTAGACAATTTTGTGAACATGGATTGATTATTTGAGTAAGATTAATTTTAATTGGTAATTATGTTTAGTTAAGCTTGTTAAAGAACCTTATGTGTTGACAATAACTATTCTTCTGTTAATAAATCAGTAATTAAGTTGTATGAACATCTCTTATTTATTAATTTCATATGATTTATTGTGACCACATAGTTGTATGTCTAGGAATAACGAATGTGAAACTAGAATTAACTAGAAGATAGGTAAGTTAATGTGTGAGCTTGTTTGATGAACATCAGCAAGAGGTTAATTGAAGGGCCAATTTAGTTAACCACTACAAGTCTTACTTAACCCAAATCAATAATCTAGGAAACCCGTTAATTTAGACAAATGGTCATTGCTTGAGTTAATTTGTTTTCTAAGAATTAGGAATAGCGAACGTGAACCTAATTATCTTAATCGGTAGCCAATGAAGAATTAATCCGATACATTAAAATCATCCATGGGAACAAATGAGTCGTACCTAAACAGAAGTCCTCTTTACTATTGAATTTAGTTGGTAATTAATTGTTTTAGTTGCTAGTTAGTTAATTTGTGTGTTGGTTATTCTAATTAAGTTCCTAGTCTTGTAAACTAGAGAAAACCCCCTTTTTGTTATTTGTTTTATTTAGATAATATTAGCATTTATTTTAATTGTTTACCGTCCCTGTGTTCGATACCCTACTTGCTTGAACTATATTACTAATCAAGAGGTACACTGCCTTTCGTGTGTTTATTTTGTGTCTAAGTTAGTAGGATTAAAACTAGTTGGTTTTACACACATCAAGTAGACACAAACCCTCGTCAGTGTTTTGGCCATATCTCACGAACCGTAACTCCGATTGACGAGATTCAAAATGTTCTGAAAAGTAGACACAATTTCGGACGACTTTCGTGTTTTGAGAAAATGCTGATTCGAAACGTACTCGGCGAGTAGGGTCGATTACTCGGCGAGTTGTATCAAACTTTCGCGATTCTGGACGCGCTGACTTGCCGTACATGGGTTTTAAGTGATGTACTCGGCGGGTAGGTCACTGGACTCGCCGAGTAGCCTCTGTTTTGTGAAAATCTATATAAAGGGACTTTTAGATCGATACCCTAGCATGGAAAGAAACCCTAGGAGGCTGAGAAACGATTGGAAGTGTTGCTAGGTCGTGAGGAACTGAAGAATCAACCCTACATTCAATTGTGAAGAGAATCAAATCAATTTTGGTTTATTCTTAGTAACTTTTTGATTTGAATCATGTTTACATACTTTGATTTCGTTTTTGAGTTTATGTTTACTGCAATCATGAGCTAAAAACTTGTTCTTCTGTTAGGGTAGACAATTTTGTGAACATGGATTGATTATTTGAGTAGGATTAATTTTAATTGGTAATTATGTTTAGTTAAGCTTGTTAAAGAACCTTATGTGTTGACAATAACTATTCTTCTGTTAATAAATCAGTAATTAAGTTGTATGAACATCTCTTAGTTATTAATTTCATATGATTTATTGTGACCACATAGTTGTATGTCTAGGAATAACGAATGTGAAACTAGAATTAACTAGAAGATAGGTAAGTTAATGTGTGAGCTTGTTTGATGAACATCAGCAAGAGGTTAATTGAAGGGCCAATTTAGTTAACCACTACAAGTCTTACTTAACCCAAATCAATAATCTAGGAAACCCGTTAATTTAGACAAATGGTCATTGCTTGAGTTAATTTGTTTTCTAAGAATTAGGAATAGCGAACGTGAACCTAATTATCTTAATCGGTAGCCAATGAAGAATTAATCTGATACATTAAAATCATCCATGGGAACAAATGAGTCGTACCTAAACAGAAGTCCTCTTTACTATTGAATTTAGTTGGTAATTAATTGTTTAGTTGCTAGTTAGTTAATTTGTGTGTTGGTTATTCTAATTAAGTTCCTAGTCTTGTAAACTAGAGAAAACCCCCTTTTTGTTATTTGTTTTATTTAGATAATATTAGCATTTATTTTAATTGTTTACCGTCCCTGTGTTCGATACCCTACTTGCTTGAACTATATTACTAATCAAGAGGTACACTGCCTTTCGTGTGTTTATTTTGTGTCTAAGTTAGTAGGATTAAAACTAGTTGGTTTTACACACATCACATACCTATGTGTTCATTTTAGAGTAATAACACAACAAGAACAGTAAAAGTATTTGGAGGATTTGAACATCGCGGTTAAACCTTGGCAGTTATGTAGTCGCATTAGGGGTGAATGTAGCCTGATCAACTACATTCATTCAAAATAAGACCAACATGTGTTCGGGAGTAATCGTGATGGTCAATGAATCAAAAACTTACCATTTAATTATCCAAAGATCTTATAGAACCAAACCTAAACAAAATTAAAATACTACAGGAGTATTTGGTGTGCTATTTGTTTCTAGTATTTATGCACTTTCGTGCAGACACTATGGCCGGGTATCATTAGCCAGGAGACCCCTATTTCCCTAATCAGGGGAATGTAGGGTGGCTTGTCCTAGAGGAAGACCCAGAAGAAGACTCAGAGGAAGAACCAGAGGAGGAACATGAAGTAGAACTTGAAGATGGACTTGCCGAGCCAGTGGTGGACCTCGAAGAAGAAGAGCTCGAGGGCAATGACGATGATGACTCAGATGCAGAGTCCGAGGTCATCAATCCTCCATACATGGCCAGAGTACCGACTTATCGTATGGGCCCCGATGGCCCCACGCCCCCATGGGCACACGGTATTTGGAGATGGAGTCGCCAACAAGGGATACGACCACCCTATGGTATGAACCGAGGTTTCTTCAATCTCAGTCATGGAGGACCAACTGACCGGGCCCTTCCAGTCATGGTCCGGCGTACCCGAGACATGGGCAATCAAGCTCAGGACACCCCAAATCAAACGGACCAAATGTGGGTTTCTGTTGAGAGAGATGAGAGTCAACATAGGAATTGATCGGGGACTTCCAAGCGAGACAGTCAGTTTGAGAGGCACGACCACGAGACACCGAGCGACAAGTAGCTCATCTCCAGGGTGCATCCACTTCATCAGAACCACCACCGGACACTTTCCGCCATGATTAAGATCAACTTTTCCCCCCCACTACTATCTGTTATGACTCTCTTTCGTGTACTAAGATGGTACTCACTAATGAAACAACTGTTTGTTCTTCTTATTTGGTGTTATTGTGTCACAACTGACATTTTAGCCAGTAAATTTTATGATCATGTAAACGTCATCTATGATAATATTTGTAATTCTAGCTTGATATCATGCACAATGTTCTTTCTATGACAACAAACTTAGTCAAGATCTACAATTGAAGTTCAAAACTATATGCAAACTATTTCAAATGGTCAGCTATGAGTTGAAAGCCCTAAATATCCCAGTTTAAGTTCATTATGAACTATGATTCTCTTATTGGACCTAATGGACCAATAAGCCTTCAATTCGAATATGTTGGGCCTAGAACTCTTAAATGGGCTCTAAAGGGACCCACACTCATAAATTTTAACATCTTGGGCCATATGGGCCTAAATTAGATTAGTTTATTTCTAATGGTCCAATTTGGGCCATAACAAATTCCAATAGCCCTAATGGGCCATAAACTCCATTCCTTTTATTCTAATGGGTCGTGAACCATCCTAAGGGCCCAATGGGCCGAAAAATATTATAAGGCCTATGAAATTCGATCAAAGCCAAGAATTTGGGCCCAAAAACCAGTTCATCCTCATTTTGTTAAACTTATTCTCGGCCCAATCAAACAAAAAAAAGGGATTAATGAAGGATTATTTAGCAATGACACCTAAGTATTATTTAGAGGTAATCCATGCATTACCCCTCATATTTCCATGTTAAACCCTACATGTAATAACCAAAGATCTCATTCCTCACTCTCTTCTTATCCTCTCATCCGAACCTCACTCTCACCACCTCAATTTCTTTCAAAAATCTTTCAAGGAAACTCTCTCTTGAGAACCCCCTTCCTCCTCCAAATTTTCGAAGATCTAGAGGGCTTTCAAGAGGATTATTCACCAATATCATCATCCTTGGTAAATTTTTGCTTAGATCCATGGTTTAGCTTCTTGATTTCTTCAAAAATCTCCTCTTAACTAATACCATTTAGTGAATCATGCATCTTAGAGCCATCTAAGTTCTAAAGTTCTTCTAGAAGCTTTCTAGGACCAAAAATCTCTTCACATCTTCACCAAAAACCGAATCCAAACCTCAAGGTAAGTTCATACCCCCTTGTTTTCGGTTTTTACATGTTTTTGGGGGAGAATACAAGTGTTTATGTATAGAACTATGTATTCATGCATGTTATGTGTGATTTTCTTGGTTTATGTTGTGATTATGTGATATCTTGATAAATCTCAAAAACTTTAACAAAAATGGGTGAGATTTATAAACTAAACTACTCTAGTTATCATACTACAAAGAATAAAAGCATTACATATGCTTAAGATGTGAATAACAAAACAAAAATCTTGTATAAGGATCATTTTTGACAAATAAACAAAAGTTTTAGAAAATTGTGACACTTTCGGTTTTATAAGGATCAAAAAGGCCATATGTGTAGAAAAAATGTGTTGTTATACTAATTATACTTTTCAAAGGGCCAAAATTGTAAAATTTAGCATTATGGGCCTCAATGAATGTTGTTATATTAATTGTGTGATGATAATGATGTTATGTTTCAATTATATACTCTTAACTCGATGTAAACAATGAATGTTGTTATATTAATTGTGTGATGATGATGATGTTATGTTTCAATTATATACTATGTGATGATACTGCAATAATGAAGTCACGCCAAGCCCTGGACGTTTCTGCCGCCTGGTTCGGGGGTGTGACAACGAGGTTGGCCACATGGACATGGCTCGGACCGAGGTGGTTCTGCAAACTACCGAGAAGATTCGGCAGACCAGGCAGCGATTGCAGACTGCTCAGAATCGGCAGAAAAGTTACGCCGACCGGCACCGATCTGAGTTGGAGTTTCAGGTCGGCGGCATGGTGTTGTTGAAGGTCTCACCCTGGAATGGTGTGACTTGCTTCAAGAAGAGGGGAAAGTTGGGTCCCCGATGTGTTGGACCATTTTAGATTATTGCCAAGGTTAGCAAAGTGGCGTAGAGACTGGACCTTCCAGAAGAGCTTCTTCAGATTCATAGCACTTTTCGCGTTTCGCAATTGCAGAAGTGTATATTAGATGAGGATGCAATAGTGCCATTGGATGACATTCAGGTTGAAGAACGCCTGAAGTACGTTGAGAAGCCATTGGTTGTCTTAGAAAGGAAGATAAAAGTCCTACGTAACAAGGAGATACCTTTTGTAAAGGTACAATGGCAACATCAGAGGGGATCCGAGTGGACTTAGGAGCTGGAGGCCGAGATGCGGGAGCATTATCCGGAATTGTTCACCACAACATGTAACATCCCAATCTTCAAGTATGAATTTAAAGATTTATATTTATATTTTCTAGGCAACTCGACGAGTTGGAAGGCTCCAACTTGTCGTGTAGAGTATTTAATGCCCGCGTATCTTTCAATGTCTACTCGACGAGTTAGAAGGCCCCAACTCGATGAGTTGAAGGTTGAACACGAAAACCCTAACTTTTAGGGTTTGTACCCTATTTAAAGCCCTTAACTCTCATGGTTAGCCTCCCTCATCGTCCCCTCAGTCCAGAGAAAACCCTAATCGTGCCTCTTTTCCCATTTTGAGTGTGTGTAAGCTTAAAGAGTATCCTTTGGTGTTTTTCTTGAAGGAGCTTGAAGTTGGTGGTGCAAAGTTGAAGGGAGAAGCTTTAGATCATGGATTTTCAGTGTTGTTGCAGCCACTTGGAGGTATAAAGTCGTTATCTTGATCATCCCTTTTTCTAGATCTCTTCTTTTGAAAGTTATGGCCATTATTAGCTTATTTTGGGACCATTCTTGGATTTGAGCATGTTATGAAGCCATGATTTCAGATATGGACATCTCATGGCCTCCATGGACTTAAAGTTGCCAACTTTATCAAGTCTTGGCCCTCCTTCATGCCCTAGGTCCCTTGATAAGCCTTATTTGAGTGATTTAGCCCTCTTGATGCCATGCATGGACGTAAAGCTAGCAACTTTACATGGTATTTCAGTCCTAAGGGATCATATCTATAGTTTGGGGCTTTGGTTTCGTTTGGAAGTGTCTGAATGCATTAAGGCTAGAAAAACTTGACAAGTTGCTCTGCCAACTTGACAAGTTGGTTCGGGTTTACCCGCTTTCTGGATGTTGAAGAACTCGACGAGTTGCTCTGGTAACTCGGCGAGTTGCCTCGAGCTTTTCACGATTTTCTGAGACATGAAGGAACTCGACGAGTCAGAATATGCACTCGACGAGTTGGGTTAACATGGACTGTTGACATTGACTGTTGACTTTGAATTTGACCATGGTTGACCAACTTTGACTATTGAGGGTATTTTGGGATTTTAATGAAGTAGTGATTGGTGATTGTAGGCAGTTGAGTTGGGATTGATATTACCGGTTCAACACTACTTGTGAGATGAGTTTTCCTTACTATACTTAAGGGTCGAAGGCACCAAGACCGGCCCATTTGATTGACATCCTAGTAGTTATTGATATGTTGAGTATGATATAGATATGCATGCTAGTTTGATATGCTAGTCTGGTAGACCTCTAGGACTACCTGTGATACTGTTTGATTATCTGTAAGTGTATTTATCTGGTACATGTTGACATGTTATGTGGGTTGAGTTGAGGTTATACTGCTCCGTGTTGTAGCCAACAAACTCTGGGTATGCCATATATGAGTTGAGGGCAAGGGAGGGCATGCCAGACTCATACTAAGGACTCTTGAGCATTCCAGATACGAGCTGAAGGTCGGTCTGGGCATGCCATACTCATACTGTGGGCTAATCTTTTGTATTCCAGTCCAAGGACTGAGGGAGCAAGCCAGACTTATGTTGTGGGCTCGAGAGCAATCCAGACATGAGGTGTGGGCCCGATGGGCAAGCCAGACTCATGTTGTGGGCTAGGGGGTAATCCAGTCTAAAAAGTTGTGGACGCATTACATGCTGTTATTATGTGTACTATTTGTTATGTATCAGTATTTTTTTTTGGGGGGGGGGGGGTGGACTCACTAATCTTCTGGATTACAGTAGTGGAGTTTGTTTCTGGTACATCAGATGACCGCAGGAAGACGAAGACTTGATTGCTCACCTCCTCATATTTTATGTTATGATTTCTGGGATTTCTCTAATGTTAAACTATTTTGAAAACAATTTGTAAACAATAGATGGTTTTGGAATGTTTGAAAAGTCTAAAATTTTTCATGAATTTTATGGATGTTACTCCCAATATTTCATAGTTCCATATAACGACATTAAAAATCACCAAATAGAACATAAGCACCCTTATTTCTTTTCATAAACCGAGACAAATATTCCCACAACATTTTCTACCTTCTTCCCGTGGAGCATAAACATTAACCATAAAACAATGAAGGTTAAAAAAATTCCATACCCCTTCAACAATGAGGATGTTTTCAAAGAAGTAATTTTCTTTTTAAATAACACAACAGGATCCCATAGAGAAATAATACCGCCTGACATGCCTCGAGCACTAAACGAAGCAAATTCGAAAGAAAAGTTACCCCAAACACTCTTTAATGAAAACAAATCAATTGTAGTTAATCTAATTTCATGCATCCTAATAAAAGAAACCCCCATTCAAGAATAAAGATAAGAAATACGACTTCTTTTTTTCTTCTTACCCAAACCACAAACATGAATGGACATAGTATTCATTTGTTTACTAGCTCCACACCCATTTTGTTTAAGTATAGATTCCATATTCTCACTAACACCTGTCATACCTTACCAAAGTTTTGTTCCAACCTCAATAAATCTAGCAATATCATTTGCTACATCCAGTTTTGAGGTTGACTTATACTTCTTGCCATTATGACTAGATCGACTATGGGAATTAACCCCGTTAGAATTAGAAAACGAGTAAAAAAAACAAGGTGTACAAGTATTTTCAACCTCCTTATCATTACCAAAATTTTTAAAGTCAGGCTCCCTCGATAGGGATGCAAAATTATCACCCTGGACTGATTTCTCCTTATCTACTATACCAGGTGTTAATCTCTTCTACACCACATTCCTCATTAACATTTTCATCTCCCCATCTTTTCTTTCTTTGGGTGAATTCTCATGCTTCTTTCGCATTCGTATCTTCCATATCCGTATCTGTAGCACCCGGTTCCTGGTACGTAAATCTTATTTGAGTATTTCCCTTCTTTTAGCCTTGGACTCAGCGAGTCATAGGTCCGACTCGCCGAGTGGATGCGGGACCCGGGACACGTTTAAGTTGGCGACTCGGCGAGTCCATATCCTGGACTCGGCGAGTCACAACTGTTGGATGAAACCCTAAGTTTCAGGGGTTTGCACCCTATTTAAGCGACTTATTCGCCCCAGGCCAGCCCCCATTCTCTCCCCAGAGCTCCCAACCCTCGTTTATGCTTGTTCTTTGAAGAATTGAAGCTTTGTTGTGTGCTTTTGAAGGTTTTGAAGGAGGAAGGAAGTAGATCCAGAAGAAGGGAAGCCATCAAGGCATTATTGTGTTCTTCCAGCAGTTCCTTTGAGGTATAACCCGTTTTCCCCATGATTCTATGCTTAGTACTTCATTTAGGTCTTTCTTGGACAAATCCCCAAGCTTGTATGTGCAATATATGTCGTAATAAGATGTTTGGCCTCTGGATCTAGGCAAGATTGAGCTCCAGGAGCTCAGATCTGTTAGCTTTATGGCCCCATGTTGCTTGTTCACCCTAGATCTACCCTTTTGAGGCATTTTGAGCCCTAAAATCCATATTGGTGAATATCCACACGTAAAGTTGGAAACTTTACGTGTGATTCGTGTCCTAGAAGTCCAGATCTGTGAATGGCATGGACTGGAATCGAGTAAATCTGTGTATTTAGTGGGTGCATGGCAACGACTCGGCGAGTCGTTCATATGACTCGGCGAGTCTGTTCGCGAGTCTCCGAGTTTGTCCCCTTTTCGTAGTGTCGAGTGAGCAGTGAGTCACGGGGTGTGACTCAGTGAGTCGGAAGCTAAACTCATCTATGGAGGTACTCGGCGAGTCAATGCCCTGACTCGGCGAGTTCAAGGCAATCTCCTTAGATCAAGAACAGACTCGGTGAGTTGTTCATACAACTCGGCGAGTCTCAGCATAAGTGTTCTTCGGATGAAGATGGACTCGGCGAGTTGTTCATACAACTCGGCGAGTCTTAGCATGAGTGTCCGTCGGATGAAGATGAACTCGACGAGTTGTTCATACAACTCGACGAGTAGGATGAAGGACTTGAATATTGGTTAAGAAGGTGAACTCGTCGAGTCGTCGCCTAACTCGACGGGTAGGATCGGGATTCAGGGCAGTCGTTTGGGTAGAGACTCGGCGAGTTGGAAAGCTAACTCGGCGAGTCGGGTCAACTGAAAGTTGACTCTGACTTTGACTTAGGGCATGGTCAGGGGTAAAATGGTCATTTTACCCAAAGGTCAGTGAGCAGTGTTTGATTGAGTATGTTGTGGGAATTGCAGCCGGAGGATTTCCGGAGCAGCAGCAGCAGCAGTAGGCAGTCAGTTCCCGATCAGATCAGCAGCTACTTCGAGGTGAGTTACCTTCCAGTAGCGGTGGGTCTACGGCCACAATGTCGGCCCATCAGTAGGAGTTATTCGTAGATGTTTGTCTCTGTGATATTCATCTAGGTATTGTCTGCGTTATGTTATGTGCTAGTATGTTATGATGCTATGTGCTAGTGACAGTAGAGGGGAGATAGTCCCCGAAGTATCCGGTCGGTAGGACCGAAGGGGAGGCCAGCACCCAGATATGCTAGGCAGTATCCGGTCGAAAGGACCGAAGGGGAGGCCAGCACCCAGATATGCTAGGCAATGTCCGGTCGAGAGGGCCGAAGGGGAAGGTCGGGCACCCAGATATGCCTGACGATATATGTATGTTATGAGATTATTTGGTATGTGGTACGGTGGGGGAACTCACTAAGCTTTGTGCTTACAGTTTTCAGTTTTGGGTTCAGGTACCTCCTCAGCTAGGGGAAAGGAGCCGGTGCGGTAGCAGCATGTCACACACACACACTCTGGTTTCCGCATTTACGAGATTCTCTGAGATTTATACTCTGATATTTTGATTGGTTGTATGATTTGACTTTTAGACACGGTTTACGTTGTATCATGGTTTGATCAAACAATGTTTTAATTATTAATGTCTCCTAAAGTAATGTTTTAAAACGAAATTTTTGGACGTGAAAATTGGGTCGTTACAGCATCTTTAACTCCTCCCTTCTGAGAAGTAGAGTGTGCATAATGGTCTGGGGAATTCGGATTTGACCCGCCACTTTTACCTTGATTATGATCATCGCCGCTTGTACAAACTAAATTATCTTGTTCATCATTAGGCCTTGTTTCAACATTATCAAAACTTCCAAAAATCTCTCCCTCTTCATGTTCAGATTATGAGTGTGAATGAGATTCTTCCCCACTCTCTTAGTGTTCATCTTGGTCAATATTTTCAATAGTGGGAATCCAATATGACGCTTCTATGAAAAAACATGTAAATTTATGGCCACCATTATCATCTGCCATCTTAGCTGTAATTTTATCCATATGTGAGGTTTTAATACAAACCCTACCAGATCCAACAGAGCCATCTTCATCCTCTTTGATACAAAGAACCTCACCGTAGATGAAGCCACTGTATTGAACGCAGATGGAGTCCATGCACAGAGTGGTAGACAAAGAACCTCCACCCAAATCATCCGTTAGCCAAACATATTGACTACCAACTTTATTGGTTCGGTTAATAACATGTTTGTTGGTTTTCTGTGATACATTTTTAACAGCCCTAATGAAAAGTGTAGGTGTGGGGAGGGGTAGATGGGTTCATTTATTTTTATTTTTTAAAAACTAAAACTAGTTAAAAATATAAACTATATTAAAAATGGTAGAAAAATCATTTTATTTATATCAAAAGACAACCACAAGAAACCGAAGCAATATAACCAAAAGTAAAATAAAAACTAAACACACTAAATTTTTATAAATATAGAGCAATCATATAATCTTATTTCAGGTAATATATGTCCCAAATTGAATTTAAAAAATAGAATAACTATTTAGCTAAGATAAACCATGGGCCTCAAAAATATGATTCCATCAATTCCATGGACTAACAAACCATCGGCCTCAAAAACATTCTTTAATTCCATGGGCATGGAATAAACTCGCTAGCAAACCATGGGCATGAAACATGACCATACCAAACCTGGACTAATTTATAATGATCATCATCAATGAATGATAGCATAATTTTACATTAAAGGGCGTGTTTGGCAAAAGTAGCTGTTAGCTGGTAGCGTGTAGCTGGTAGCTGGTAGCGGGAAGCTGTAGCTTTTATTTGGTATATGAATGTTTGGAAAAAGTAGCTGGAAGCTTTTGAAATGTATAAAATTACATAAAAGGACAATTGATTAAAAATAAAAAATATATAAATATATTTTTAAGGGTAATTATGGAAATTGATTTCAAAAGCTCCAGAACGTTTTGTTAAAAGCTACATGAAACAGCTTTTAGAATCGGAACGTTTTGTTAAAACTAAAAGCTAAACGTTCATACTGCCAAACGAATTTTTTTTGTTTAAACTAGAGCGTTTTGTCAAAAGCTAAAAGCTAGAAGCTCCTAAACGCTTCCAAAAACTCCATGTCAAACACGCCCAAAGTCTTACCAATAAAAATGTCAGCATTTAATTTTCAGCTGGCCAACAAAAAATTGAGTAATTAGTATTACTATACATTATATTTGATTGTTTGTTATAAATTAATTATTAAGCTTGTACTAATTAAAAAAATTATGCTTGCAAAATATAGTAACTTCGCAAATATGCTTTGCAAAACCATTCTCTTGGTGGCGGCTCATCGGGTAAAGCTTGGGCATCCGGTAAAGGAGGTCTCAAATTAAAATTTTTTGGGGTTCAATCAAAGAATATATGAGTATCATTTTATCATTTTATACTTTTTAATATAGCATTTACTTTTTAAATATTATAAGTTTCATTTTATCTGTTTATATTTTTTTTCAATATAACATTTTACTTTTTAAATATTATAAGTTAAACAGTAAAACATTAAAAAATTAATCATTATAACAAACTTTATTTGAGAGTATTTATAAATTTTATTCTGTAACAAAATTTTATAATCCAAAAACTACTTCAAATAGTTTTTAGAGAATTTTAGTTTTTGTATAGATTTACACGTTTTAATAATTTAAAACTAATTTTATAAAACATTTTTATACAAATAGAATACAATTTTCGACTTCCAATTATTTTTATCAAACATACCATACATACATATTGACCATGATTTGAATCAAAACTCGAGTTCGATTTAATTAAAATATGAAAACCTCAACAAAATCACATTTCATAAGCATTTTTTTGCCGATTTGCTAATGTGTTTTTTTTTTGAAGTTTGACTCCTTATACATAAGTAAAACATATTGTATTAACACCTTCTAGATTTATGTTATTTTTTACTTTAATTATGAAAAATGAAAAATGATGATGAATATTTTGAAACTCCTTATTATAATAAAAAAGTAGTTTTTAATTTCCTTTTGACATGTGTCACCATATTAAATCTCATAATTAATGCAAATTTTATTTTTCTTTTGCCATATTTCACCTTATTATGTCTTATAATTAATGTATACCATTTGTCAACATATTGATTCTCCATTTCAAGTTTCAAATTTTAAATTTCCCATTTTAATTACATTAAATTAACAACATTAGAATAACAATTAAAATAAAATTAATACAAATTATAAAGTGATATAATTTTATATATTTATATAAATCAATTATTATAATTTTATATAACTAAAAAATCTCTTAATTAATAATTTATTTAAAATAAGTTATTAATAATTTTAAATTTTAACTATTAAAATTTAATTAATTTTATAACCATGGTTTCCACGGGTTATAAACTAGTAATAGAACAAAACATATTTTTTCTATTTATAGTTTTATTAGTTTTTCTTGAAATATATTATTATTCATAATTATTTTATTATTCTGAGAAAAGAAAAAGAAAAAGGAAAGGAAGACGGTCAAAGGCTTAACGAACCTGTGGGCAAATGCCGCTTATAAAGCAACATGGCGGTTATTTATCGCCGGTTAATCAAAACCGACTTTCAAGTTTCAATCACTCCCAGATTCGTCAACCATGTCTTCTCTCAGGCGATCAACTCCCTCCATTCACCACCAAATCCGGTCAATATCCTCAACACCACCTTCTTTGATCGCTACATCAATCACCACCGCCGCCCCCGATTCTCATAACAGAAACCCTAGTTTACTGCGATGGCTTTCCGCCGTCGTCGCAGGCACTGGCGTCGGGATCTCTCTTTACTGGTGCTCGCCTTCTGTATCGTCGACATACGCGGTGAAATCAGCTATGGGCTTTGCTGATTGGATGACGGCAACTGCTGACAGATTTAAGGAATTGTACGACGGCCAGCCTCTGTCAAGTTCTAGTTTCTTCATCGGAGGTAAACGTTCGTTCTATCGGATTGAATTAGCGTTTTTATTATTCTTGTTTTGTGTTCGAAGCTTTCATCCAATTTGTTATATTCATAAATTTGGGGATTAATAATGCTTCAAAGTTCTTCGGCTTAGGGTTTCCTGTCAAGTTTCGATCCAAATACGTGTTATTTGGAAATGCAACAAGCTGTTGATCGTTGATTGTTCTGATGTCTGTACAGATGCGTTGCGGAGAAGAATCTTCTTCAACTATGAGAAAAGATTGAGGATGTTAAGTCCTCCTCAAAAGGTACAGAAAAAAAAAATTCTGTTATTGAATGAACTTTCAGCTCCTAATTGCTCTCTTAGATGATACATTACTTATATGCTGTTTATTGTAGTGAGAATAGTGTGGTCATCTAAAATAAGATAAGATCTATTTTGGGATTATATATATTTCTACACAATTGTTCAACTTCAACTGCCTATTGTTTCTAGTTTTGTAACAAGTCTTTCAACTTCCAAACCTTTTTGTATGTTTTATGGCAGGCACACTGACCTTGGTTCTAGCATATCTATGGTGGATATGATTCCAAAGGTCTCTTACATATTAAAAAAATGTTGAATTTATTATAAGTTGAATTAAAAGTCAGACCTTGTTTTGTTTGAAGGTGTTTGAATACTTTGCATCAGTCAGGACTACAAGAGGGGAAATTCTTATGACACCTGGCGATTTGATGCGTGCAATTGTTCCTGTATTCCCTCCTTCTGAGTCAAACCTTGTACGAGATGGATCTCTTAGAGGAGAAAGGCGTCCAGGAGAATTGCATTGTGCTCCTTCAGATTTTTTCATGCTTTTTGATGTCAACAATGATGGGCTCATATCTTTTAAAGAGTGAGTTGTTGGATTCTAGATCTTTTATTTTTTGTTCCTTATTTACTAATATCTTTTCTCTTCACAGGTATATATTTTTTGTTACACTACTCAGCATACCAGAGTCCAGCTTTTCAGTCGCTTTTAAAATGTTTGACATCGACAATGATGGGTAAGCTAAGCAGCCATTTTAAAATCCTTGACACCTTTTTATATTACTGAGTGGCTTAATTTTGTGTGAATCCACCCACAGGGAGATAGATAGAGAAGAATTTAAAAAAGTGATGGCTTTAATGCGAGGTCATAATAGACAAGGGGCATATCAGAAGGGTGGAAATCGCACTGGATTTAAAGTTGGAGGTCGTTTAGAAAATGGAGGACTTGTTAACTACTTTTTTGGTGAAGATGGAAACAAACGCTTACAACTTGAAAATTTTGTTCAATTTCTACGGGATCTTCACCATGAAGTACATAATTTCATTGATTTATGCATCATAAAATCCTATTTTCATTTCTTTTTACTATATTGTACTCATAAAATCTCTACCCAATTATGTAGATGATATGGTTGGAGTTTTCACATTATGATTTCAAATCAAGTGGGACAATATCAGCTAAGGATTTTGTGTTGTCAATGGTGGCATCGGGTGATATACGACATATGAACAGGTTGCTTGATCGTGTTGATGAATTGGATCATGAGTCTCACTTGAAAGACATACGGATTTCATTTGAGGAATTTAAAAACTTTGCTGAACTACGTAAAAGATTGCAGCCCTTTTCTCTTGCCCTTTTCAGCTACGGAAAAATCAATGGTTTTTTGACTAGGAATGATTTTCAACGAGCCGCTTCTCATGTAAGATTACTAAAATACCCTCTTACAAGTTACAAGTAGCATTAGTCTTATGTTATGGTTTGAATGGCAGGTATGTGGGATATCGTTGAGTGAGAATGTAATTGAGCTGATTTTTCATTTATTTGATGCAAATCAAGATGGGCATTTATGTTCGGATGAGTTTTTAAGGGTTATGCATAGACGGGAAAGAGAAATAGCTCAACGCACAAAGGCCGGAATCATGAATCCGGTGTGATTCAATTCCATTCCAGAGGTACATACAACAACACAGGATTTGCTGACTTGTTGCTGACGTAAGCAGAGGTAGTAGAGATTTAGGAACAAAATATGGAGAAGTTGTATTTATAATTCATTGTTGGTAATGATGATGAATTAATTGATGATGTTGTCACACTTTTATATAATGTATAGAGTCAGAGTCACACTACTTGGCATTTGGATATTATATATTATTACTACCCTCATCTACTACACCTACACCTGCTTCATGTTCATCTTCTAGTCTTATAAATGTATTTTGACTAGAAAAAATGATGCCATCTGTAATTAATTATAGATAATGAAAAGAAGTAAACCGGGTTTAGAATCAACAAACTAAGGATAAAAAGTACAAACGACGGTGATGTGCAAATCAAAATCGAAAGCAAGACCAAAAATAAAGTACGATATACGAAACATATTACCTTCAATCATCAACATCAACAATTACTAGAAATAATTTAGTATAAAAAATAGAAAAACAATAATAAACAAAAAGATAGTTCACTTGATGAACCTAGAAAACACTAGTCAAATATACTCCCACATTCAATCCGGATAATCTAAAATTTCCCTCTTTCACCTTAATTCTAGAAAACCCGGTTTCTTCCATTTTTAAAGATCTCAAGAAAACCTCCAAAATATTATAAACTAAACAGAAGACCATAGAAATATTATGAAGTTTCATCCTCTAGAAAAAATCTGAATGAAGACAACAATCAATCGACAACTTTCATTTATGAGTAATAGTTCAAGCATTAATAACATAGACTACCACCACAACTTTCTATTTGTCAAAATTTTAAGCAATGGTTCAAGACCATCAAAATGCAATTCACTTGTTATAAAAAAGACATATGTGTTCTCTTCTCAACAGTTCCGGTTCCGATAAAAAATTTCTCTATATAAAGAGCCATTTGCATAAGAATTAGATAAAACCACTTAGAAGCAAGAAAACATCTCTCTCTTTCAAACCATTCCCTTAAAAATTCTTGCCTTTGTAAAGTTGGTAGCATAAAAAGTTGTACGATATTGAAGTTTATTCGTCTTTAGACTATCCCGTGATCTTTTAGGGTTGGATATTGAAGTTTATAGTTATTCGTCTTTTATTTACTTTTAGTTTTTGAAAGGATTTCTTAAATGAGAAAACCGTAAGTCCTATAATATTATTATTTTAGTTTAAAGTTTCCAAGTGTTAAAAAAATTTATGTATTTTAATTTTTGTTTGTTAGCAACTATAAAATATTATAAAGTTTATTTTAGAATAATCTTTATTGTTTGTTATGTCTTAATTTCCCTATGTAAAATATTATAAAAATATCAAAATGTCTAGTTTATAATCTTTATTTTTTTTACATAGTTACCCAAACATATATGACTTACGAAATATCAAAATAAGCCTGTTAAAATTAAGCTCTTTATTTTTTGATGGAAAAAGCTATGAAATAAAGATTATTGTTTAAATTAAAAAATTCTTTTAGGAACTACAAATTATAATGATATTTAGAAGCGAACTTAAGGGAAACGAAGTAAATATTTGTTTAAATCAATGCTATCAAACAGAATACACACAACACAACAACATATACTTGTACTCCTTCTTTATTGTTTATCATGTATTTTAATTCATCTGTGTAAAATATTGTAAAAATATCAAAAGGTTTGTTTTATAATCTCTATTTTTACTTAGTGATCTGAACATATATGACTTACGAAAGGTTGGAGTGAGATTGTTAAATTGTCAATTTTTTTTTGGGAAAAGGTGTGAAATAGATATTAGTGTTTAAATTAATTTTTTTTTGGGAACTAGAATTACAAATTATATTGATATTGAGGAGCAAGCTTAAGGGAAATACCGAAAACTTAACGGATTCTAAACCAAATATTTTTTTAACTTATTGACTTATTGGTTTTTATCATCACAAAAATTAATCCAAACATTTAAAAAAAAAAGAACTCTTTTTGTTATCATCACAAGTCATATACCTTTGCTCAAAAACATTTTTGGAGTTTAAAAAAAACAATCCCAAGCACCTCCTAAAACCAAGGACTATATGCACTAACTTTCTAAATGAAAGTTGTAGTTGATAGGGTTAAAACAGGTCAATCGAAATATGTATGAGGAAGATTGAAGGTTTCAAAATTGACATAAAAAAAAAAAAATCGAACAAATGCAAAACCAAAGCCAATGAAGGTCAAAGTTTCCAAGTGCAATTATAAGGTTAATTGTTTAATCTCAAGGCTATTTTAAAAAAAAAAAAAAATTAAAGAATTAGGGTAAATTTGTGTTTTTTTGAATTTTTTTTTTCATATGTGCGGACGATACGCTTAAAACCCTCGTACTGCAGTTCCTAAACCCACGATCGGTTGATTTTCTTGCAGCTTCCATCTCCTCCGCATTCTCGGCCGTCTCTACAACCGAACCTCCATCAAGCCCTTAAATTCTCTATAAATGGAAGACGAAGTAGTCATCGCTTCTTCATCCATCGAAGCCGGAATCGGTTGCTGGGGCCTTCGTTCCGGTGCAGAACATCTCCGCTACCGCTCATGCGCCTCTCCTCCTCACGGCCTTGTATCCGTCGCTGGACGCTTCCTTGCTTCCTCCCAGCTCCGTGATTCTTCATCATCATCTGGTTCCGTTCTCTTCTGGTCGTGGAACAAGGTAATTATTGCATCACATTTCTCTAAATGTTCGAACACATTGTTCGATTAGGTTTTCAACATACAGTGGAATTGCAAGGGAAATATGATAGCTTAATTCTTAATTACTTCCTGTTGTCTAGATTCTGATAGGAGTTCAATCACTCAACATTCACTACATTAAACTATATAACTATTTATGTAGTTCATATAACTTTTTCATTTGAAAAGTATCAATTTGTCACTTATGTTCTGGTTTTCGCTGTTGCAGCCTCAGGTAGAAGTTAAGAGTTTTCCAGCTGAAGCAATCAATCCTCTTGCTTGCAATACTGATGGTACTTACATAGTAGGAGGAGGAGTTTCTGGTCATATTTACTTGTGGGAGGTGAGTAATGAGATGTCAATAGCTGAAGCAATCAATCCTCTTTTAGCGATTTCTCTCCTTTTATCTAAATCACTCTTCAAATTATATTGATAACTCTATTATTTTGATTTACTGTATACACTTTATTGTAAGAAACTGATCTTTTATCATAGGTTGCAACAGGTAGATTATTGAAGAAATGGCATGGCCATTATAGGCCTGTTACTTGCTTGGTCTTTTCTAATGATCAATCACTTTTGATTTCTGGATCCGAGGATGGAACTGTTCGAGTCTGGTCACTTCTGATGTATGTATAATTACTCATTTACCCTTTTACATTCATGAATTGCGATTTCAAGGTTTATCACCAATAAACTCACAACACATACATTTTCTACATCTTGTGATTAGGATCTTTGATGAGGAAGGACAACAGAGAGTAGGACATCTGTATGAGTACAGTTTCACTGGTCATGCTTTACCTGTAACAGACATTGTTACAGGCTATGGAGGATCCAATGCAATTATCTTATCTTCTTCTCTAGATCGTACTTGCAAGGTACATATTGCATAAATATTTGGAAAAAGATGTGAATGCCCTCATGAAATTTGTTTAAATTACAGATATGGAGCCTAGCTAGAGGGACATTGTTGAGAAATATTGTGTTCCCTTCAATAATTGATGCAGTTGCATTAGATCCAGGGGAACATGTTTTTTATGCTGGTGGGAGAGATGGGAAAATATACATTGCAGAACTCAATGCTCAAACCACATCCAACAATCACAATAACAACAACTATGGTTTGCATATCATTGGCACATTATCTGATCAAAGGTATTCGAAACCCAAACTTTTTTTAGAATATAATATTGTTAAATTAATAATCTAATTCCAATGTTTTTTTTTAATTGTATTTGTAACAAACAGTAAGGCGATATGCTCTTTGGGTTTTGCATTGGATGGATATCAATTGGTTGTTGGATCAGAGGATGGAATGGTTCGTGTTTGGGACACTAAAACTCGTAATATCATTCGTGTTTTTAAACATGCGAAAGGTAACGTTTTTTTTTTTTTTTTTTTTTTTTAAAAAAAAAAATAATATTTTAGTTACTTTTCTTTTAATTACAAATTTTTTTTTATATTTCTTTGTTGTGGTGGCAGGTCCTGTTAACAATATTGTTGTTATGCGACAACCAGCAGCGCTTTACCCTCGAACAGCAGGAAATAATAATAATAATCAGGGTCCAATGGCAAGACGACACGTGGCGTTACCACCTCCACTTGAGAAATACTCTTCAATAGATGAACACTCAGAGCTTAATGCATTCATCACTCCTCGATCCAATTCGTATGATGCCCCCACCTACACCACTCTTCAATCTATGAACAACCAGATTAATGAGCTTCAGGTTAGTGTCAGTTATTTTTATCTTCTAAATTTAAATTTAATATTATAATAATTATCATATAAAGAATAGTGTTTCTTACGTTTTAATCATTTCATAAATTTTGTCAGCAACATGGTTCTTCTGGAGCTTCTGAAATGGAACTGGAAAGACTAAAACTAGACTGCAAAAGATCCATGCAAATGGTCCAACAATGGAAGAAAATGTATCAAAATTTGAATCAATTTTGTGTTGGTGAGCTCTTAAATGGAGAAGCCGATGAAACCAACTTGATGCTCTAAAAATTTTCAAGTTCTACTTTATGATTCAATACCTTCTTACCCATATTATATTTATCATGTTATTCAAAATTTTGTTGTGTTGAATTTTATATATTTGAGAGTATCGACCCTAGTTCCAAATTTAGTAGGTTTGTTTTTTTTTTTTTCGTAAATTTAGACTACGATATTTGATTTTAATTCATAGTAGCAACATACTTACATTTTTCACGCTAATAGTAATATGTAAACCCATAACAACATAGTTACATTTTTATGGATAATTGTAATAAGTATACCAATAACAAGGCACTTGCATTTTTTTTGATAATGGCAATGTATAACATAAAAGTTGTATTTATTTGACAAGTTTTAGGTTATATGTTTGCCATTATCGGTAAGAAAGGTAAATGTGTTGGTATGATTGGAAGTTCAGTTTGACCACACACATGATTTTCCAAGTGAAAAATACAAAAATTTGTATATATTTATGGGTACTAGTTTAACATGCATGCCTTCCAAGTGGGTAGATGTTTTTAGAGTTTTGATCATAATTTCCAAGTACATATAAACATAACATGGGCAAACATTCTAATTTCAAAGTTGAAATACCAATTAGACATTAATCATATCCGTATGATTTGATATCAACCAAACATTTACATGGTCAACAATAATATCACATACAAACAATAACCATTAGCCAATAAATCATATACCAACTAATTACTAGGTAAATTCTATTGTCTCTTTCCTATTTTTACCTCGATTATATATCGTGTCTTCTAACCATAATGTAAACCAGAAATAAAACAAAGAAGTTAGTACATAATCAAAGGTTTGTTAATTAAGTAATAACAAGAAATTGTTACCTTTGGCGACATAATCATCGTTTAGAACTTATTCTATGTTGGTTTTATTGATTTTTTTTTATTGTCCACAGTTGGTTTTATTGATTTTTTTACCTAATGTTAAGTGCAAACCAAAGCCTTTATTATGGTTGTGGACAATTTTGTTTGGTACACATCTAATATAAGATTGTTTGTACTAGAAGTTGCATTAGACGTCAAAATAGAAATTTGAATTCCTAAAACAGCTACCAACATTACCGTACAAATTTTTAAATATAATAAATACTATAAAAAGTATATAAATAATTAAATTTACACTCTTTGTCATGTGAGATACAATCGGGTAACGAGATGCCTTGTGTTTCCACCAAAGTAGAATATCAAACTCCTTATTATATGGAGTTATCGACAATAAGTATTAACGACTTAATCACGTCAACTATGTTTCCGTTGAAGTTGAGGGGTACTATGTTTCTATTAGGAAATCACCCACGAAGTCATCCTCGTCAACAACGCACACTACGTTTTGACCAACACATGTATGAGAAGATATGTTAGACTTTATATTTTCTAACTTTTTCCTTGTGCACATTGTTAGTCTGTATATTATTAGCCCACTTGTTTATGGGTCATTTTGTCTTTAGCCCATTAGAGTTTCTGTCTAGCTAGTAATTTATATTCGCTTTATTTATATTCGCTTTATTCATTGTAGTCCTTATGTTTTTCTCTGAGAACCCTTGTAATTTCTCTTTGTTATAGTCATATGACAATGTAATCATGGTATCAGAGCAGAGGTTTGATATTGTTAGGTGCATTTCATGCATTCATTTTGTAGTTTTAGTTCATAAAAGTGCATTGCATTTAGGTTTAAACTCATGCATTGTGCATATTTTTTTGAGATTTTTCATGATACAATTTCATTCACACACTTTTATGATATTTCAGGGACTTTTGAAGGTTAGATTTTGATGGAGGAAGTTAAAAAGAGTTGGAGATAAAGTTTCAGAAGTTTTGGAGCATTAAAGAGAGAGAGAGAGAGAGAGAGAGAGAGAGAGAGAGAATGAAGAAATAAAGAATTTGGCTTCACAGGAGTTTACACGGCCATGTAAATGATAGCTTATAGTTTACATGGTCCGTGTAAACGCATATACAGGAGCATTCTACTTCGCAGGCCTGGACGGATTGAGCATTCTACTTTTCTAGTTTACACGGTCGTGTAAATGGCACCCATTAGTTTACACGGGCCGTGTAAACGTCTCGACAGTTTTAAAAGTAGTTTTATTCTCTTATAATTCAGACAATCAGTTTAGTTGGAAGTTAAGTCGGATTTTGGGCAGAGAGAAGGCGATTTTCAGAACTTTTGGAAGTAGATTAACACTTGGAAACACTTTAATTTCCTTTTTGTAAGTCAATTTGAAGTTTAAACTTGTTTGATTTGTATATTAACCTAGACATGTGTGGTTGATTTCATTATCATTTCCGAATCTGAATTCTTAAGTATGTGTTGTTAGGTTGTAACTTGAACTTGATTTGAGTTTAACATCTAGTAATCTTTGATTTGATCTTAATCATGTGTTTTATTTATTCTCATTTTCACTTGATCAATGAATTAGGGTTTTTATCAATCTAGTTAATCAAATTGTAAAATTCGTATATGTTTTATGATTTGATGTTAGTAACATGCACTTAATTGATTGTAATTAAATCAAAATGAGTGTAATCAAAGATTAAATGTTCATAATCCCAAGTTTATGAGGAATATTGAATATTGTTGGTAATTATTGTAAGAACTTAAAGTCATTTAATGATTTGATGAAAGAGCTTATTTGAATTAAATCAATTAAATGAAGTTTTATTTGAAGAACATGTTTTGAATAAAACATTTTTGTCAACTTGGGTATTAGAGCTTGTTAATATCTAAATTACCAACCTAGATTAAACATGAATCATAGTCATATTACATCCTACAACATAATACATGTATAGGAATCAGAATAGGAAATGTACTTCTTTTACTGCGTTTTGTTATCAATCTTGCTTATTTATGAAGTTTAATTCGAGTTCAAATACAATCCCCCATTTTAATATTATTTGTATTATGTGTGAAAATATGGCAAGATAAGAAGTCCTATATTCCTGTGGACCGACCCTGCTTACTCTATACTATCTTTAGTATAAGAAATAACAGTGATTTGAGCTTTATTAATATTATTTTATCCCATTATTTGTTGGTTTGACAGCCAAACAAATTGGCTCCGTTGTCGGGGATACGGTAGTACTAATTGTTTATGCCAAGATCTTTTCGCACAGGTACACCTTTACCAGTTGATTTGGAGATAGATAAATCTGCTAAACAAAGAAGGAAGCAAGCCGGACTTTTAAAGAAACAACAACAATCCGGAGCTTCTTCATCAAATCCATCAACCCTTTCTGCACCTTTACCCGAATCTGAAACCTTTATATCTACTCCTACCATGGGAGACAACCATGGCCAAAATCCTCCACATCCACCACCTAAACAAACCTTTAGACAATGGGCCACTCAAGATGTCACCTAACAACCTTTGTGCATAAATTACCCTGCAGCAATCAACTTTGAACTCAAGTCTGGACTCATCCATTTGTTACCCTCATTCCGTGGTCTTGAGAATGAAGACCCACATAAATTCCTTAAGGAATTTCATGTTGTTTGTGTGGGTATGAAGCCACATGAAGTTATAGAAGATCAAATCAAGTTAAGGGCATTCCCCTTTTCTTTACAAGATTCAGCTAAGGAGTGGTTGTATGACTTACCACCGGGGTCGGTCACAACATGGAATGAACTTGCAAGGATGTTTCTGGATAAATATTTTCCAGAAATGAGAGCTTCAGCTTTATGCAGAGAGATAATTGGTATCAAGCAACAAAAGAGAGAAGCCTTGCATACTTATTGGGAACGGTTCAAGAAATTATGCTCAAGATGTCCACAACATGGGATTACAGAATATCAGTTGTTGCAGTATTTTTGTGAAGGAATGTCATCTTGGGATATGAGATTACTCAATGCATCAAGTGGTGGATCTATAGCTGATAAGAATCCAACAGAAATCAGAGTTCTTATCAAGAACAAGGCAGAAGAGTCCAAGCATACAGTCCAAGAAGAAGAATGGTACAGTGATGCACCAAGAGGAGTGAAAGAAATTTCTACCCCAAAAATTGAAAGTCAACTTTCTGAGTTGACTAAGGTAGTGATGATGCTTGAAAAGGACAAGGGCGTGCAACCACCAACAGTTAGACCTTGTGGTATTTGTACACAAGTTGGACATCCCACTGATATGTGCCCAATCTTACAAGAAGATGTAGAGCCAATTCAAGCTATGGGATTTTCAAGTCAACAACAAGGAAACTTCCAGCCAAGAAGCAATCCAAATTGGCATCAACCTAATGCCAATTTTCAGCCAAGAACACCACCTTATCAACCAAGACACCCATTTCAAAATCAAACGCATCACCAACAAAGTTATCAACTACATTTCCAGCCAACTCAACCCCCTCATCAATCTCAATTCCAACCTCAAAACATGCATCAAGGAAGTAGTTTAAGCGGATCAGGAATGTCTTTGGAAGACATTGTTAAGAGTTTAGCCACAAGTACTCAAACATTTCAAAATGAGACCAAGGCGAGCATCAAGACTTTGGAGCAACAAATGACTCAACTTGCCACTTCTGTGAGTAAATTGGAGTCACAAGGCAAACTACCCGCGCAAACCGAAAAGAATCCAAAACATAGTGCATGTGCCATCACTTTGAGGAATGGAAAAGAATATGAAAGTCCTAAGATGGTTGAAGAAGAAGAAAAGATAGAGTTAGAGAAAGAAGAAGAGAAGTCAAAAACACCTTCCAAGCAAGTTCCTATTGAAGCAAAACTCACTCCTCCTCCATTTCCCTCAAGATTAAGCAAGTCAAAGCGTGAAAGGGAAGACAATGAAATCATGGAGATGTTCAGGAAGGTTGAGGTAAATATTCATCTTATTGATGTCATCAAACAAGTCCCTAGGTATGCTAAATTTCTTAAGGAATTATGTACATCCAAGAAAAAGTTGAAAGGGAATGAAATTGTTAAAGTAAGAGAAAATGTGTCTACAGTGTTACAAAAAAGACTACCTCAAAAATTTAAGGATCCGGGTGTTTTCATGGTTCCTTGCAAATTAGGTAATCTTCATGTTCCACGAGCTATGCTAGACCTTGGAGCTTCTATCAATGTTTTGCCATATTCTATTTTTAAAACTTTAAATGCACATTGAAGAAGACCGGGGTAATCATTCAATTGGCTGATAGATCTTTAGTACATCCCAAAGGTGTGCTAGAAGATTTGTTAGTCCAAGTGAATGAATTAGTGTTTCCAGCAGATTTTTATGTCCTTGACATGGATGATGATGACTCACCAAATTTGAGTTCAATTCTCCTAGGAAGACCCTTTTTGAAAACAGCCAGGACAAAAATTGATGTTTATGATGGTACATTGTCCATGGAATTTGATGGGGAGGTGATAAATTTCAATATTTATGATGCTATGAGATATCCAAGTGATATTTCATCTTTGAATTTTTTGGATGTCATTGAACCATTGACAGAGGAGTGTTTTGAGTTGTCTAATCTTGATGTGTTAGCTCTCATTTTAGACAGGAATCTTCAAAAGGAAAGAGTGGAAAAACTTGCCAATCAATTTACAATTGATAAAGAGATTATGGAAGTTGTGTCTTGCATGGATGAGAAGAAGAAAATGAGGTTTGATGTTCCAAAGCTGAAAATACCAATATCTAATGAGAAACTTGTTCCTTCTATTGTGTAGGCACCGGAATTGGAGCTTAAAACTTTACCCGAGCATCTCAAGTACGCCTATGTTCCAAAGCTGAAAATACCATTGTCTAATGAGAATGCCTTTTTGAATGGTAACCTTCATTAATAGGTTTATATGACCCCTCCTCCAGGAATTCAGCACCGACCGGGGGAGGTTTGTCGGCTTCGCAAAGCTTTGTATGGGCTCAAGAAAGCCCCTCGTGCTTGGTTTGAGAAACTCTCAAGAAAGCCTCAGGTAGAAGTTAAGAGTTTTCCAGCTGAAGCAATCAATCCTCTTGCTTGCAATAGTGATGGCACTTACATAGTAGGAGGAGGTGTTTCTGGTCATATTTACTTGTGGGAGGTGAGTAATGAGATGTCAATAGCTGAAGCAATCAATCCTCTTTTAGCGATTTCTCTCCTTTTATCTAAATCACTCTTCAAATTATATTGATAACTCTATTATTTTGATTTACTGTATACACTTTATTGTAAGAAACTGATCTTTTATCATAGGTTGCAACAGGTAGATTATTGAAGAAATGGCATGGCCATTATAGGCCTGTTACTTGCTTGGTCTTTTCTAATGATCAATCACTTTTGATTTCTGGATCCGAGGATGGAACTGTTCGAGTCTGGTCACTTCTGATGTATGTATAATTACTCATTTACCCTTTTACATTCATGATTTGCAATTTTAGGGTTTATTACAATAATACATTTTCTACATCTTGTGATTAGGATATTTGATGAGGAAGGACAACAGAGAGCAGGACATCTGTATGAGTATAGTTTCACTGGTCATGCTTTACCTGTAACAGACATTGTTACAGGCTATGGAGGATCCAATGCAATTAGCTTATCTGCTTCTCTAGATCGTACTTGCAAGGCACATATTGCATAAATATTCGGAAAAAGACGTGAATGTCCTCATGAAATTTGTTTAAATTACAGGTATGGAGCCTAGCTAGAGGGACATTATTGAGAAATATTGTGTTTCCTTCAATAATTGATGCAATTGCATTAGACCCAGGGGAACATGTTTTTTATGCTGGTGGAAGAGATGGGAAAATAACATTGCAGAACTCAATGCTCAAACCACATCCAACAATAACAATAACAACAACAACTATGGTTTGCATATCATTGGCGCATTGTCTATTCAAAGGTATGCGAAACCCAAACTTTTTCACAATATAATATTTTTAAATTAATAATCTAATTCCATTGTTTTTTTATTGTATTTGTAAAAAACAGTAAGGCGATATGCTCTTTGGGTTTTGCATTGGATGGATTTCAATTGGTTGTTGGATCAGAGGATGGAATGGTTCGTGTTTGGGACACTAAAACTCGTAATATCATTCGTGTTTTTAAACATGCGAAAGGTAACGTTTTTTTTTTTAAAAAAAAAAAATAATATTTTAGTTACTTTTCTTTTAATTACAAATTTTTTTTTTATATTTCTTTGTTGTGGTGGCAGGTCCTGTTAACAATATTGTTGTTATGCGACAACCAGCAGCGCTTTACCCTCGAATAGCAGGAAATAATAATAATAATCAGGGTCCAATGGCAAGACGACACGTGGCGTTACCACCTCCACTTGAGAAATACTCTTCAATAGATGAACACTCAGAGCTTAATGCATTCATCACTCCTCGATCCAATTCGTATGATGCCCCCACCTACACCACTCTTCAATCTATGAACAACCAGATTAATGAGCTTCAGGTTAGTGTCAGTTATTTTTATCTTCTAAATTTAATATTATAATAATTATCATATAAAGAATAGTGTTTCTTACATTTTAATCATTTCATAAATTTTGTCAGCAACATGGTTCTTCTGGAGCTTCTGAAATGGAACTGGAAAGACTAAAACTAGACTGCAAAAGATCCATGCAAATGGTCCAACAATGGAAGAAAATGTATCAAAATTTGAATCAATTTTGTGTTGGTGAGCTCTTAAATGGAGAAGCCGATGAAACCAACTTGATGCTCTAAAAAATTTCAAGTTCTTCTACTTTATGATTCAATACCTTCTTACCCGTATTATATTTATCATGTTATTCAAAATTTTGTTGTGTTGAATTTTATATATTTGAGAGCATCGACCCTAGTTTCAAATTTAGTACTTTTTTTTTCGTAAATTTAGACTACGATATTTGATTTTAATTCATAGTAGCAACATACTTATATTTTTCACGCCAACAGTAATATGTAAACCCATAACAACATAGTTACATTTTTATGGATAATTGTAATAAGTATACCAATAACAAGGCACTTGCATTTTTTTTGATAATGGCAATGTATAACATAAAGTTGTATTTATTTGACAAGTTTTAGGTTATATATTGCTATTATCGATAAGAAAGGTAAATGTGTTGGCATGATTGGAAGTTCAGTTTGACCACACACATGATTTTCCAAGTGAAAAATACAAAAAATTGTATATATTTATGGGTACTAGTTTAACATGCATGCCTTCCAAGTGAGTAAATGTTTTTTGAGTTTTGATCATAATTTCCAAGTACATATAAACATAATATGGGCAAACATTCTAATTTCAAAGTTGAAATACCAATTAAACATTAATCATATCCGTATGATTTGATATCAACCAAACATTTACATGGTCAACAATAATATCACATACAAACAATAACCATTAGCCAATAAATCATATACCAACTAACTACTAGGTAAATTCTATTGTCTCTTTCCTATTTTTACCACGATTATATATCGTGTCTTCCAACTATAATGTAAACCAGAAATAAAACAAAGTAAGAAGTTAGTACATAATCAAAGGTTTGTTAATTAAGTAATAACAAAAAATTGTTACCTTTGGCGACATAATCATCTTTTAGAACTTATTCTATGTTGGTTTTATTGATTTTTTTTATTGTCCACAATTGGTTTTATTGATTTTTTTTTACCTAATTTTAAGTGCTAACCAAAGCCTTTATTATGGTTGTGGACAATTTTGTTTGGTACACATCTAATATACGTTTGTTTGTACTAGAAGTTGCATTAGACGTCAAAATAGAAATTTGAATTCCTAAAACAGCTACCAATATTACCGTACAAATTGTTAAATATAATAAATATTATAAAATGTATATAAATAATTAAAATTACACTCTTTGTCATGCGAGATACAATTGGGTAACGAGATGCCTTGTGTTTCCACCAAAGTAGAATATCAAACTCCTTATTATATGGAGTTATCGGCAATAAGTATTAACGACTTAATCACGTCAACTATGTTTCCGTTGACGTTGAGGGGTACTCTGTTTCTATTAGGAAATCACCCACGAAGTCATCCTCGTCAACAACGCACACTACGTTTTGACCAACATGTGTATGAGAAGATATGTTAGACTTTGTATTTTCTAACTTTTTCCTTGTGCACATTGTTAGTCTATATATTATTAGCCCGCTTGTTTATGGGTCATTTTGTCTTTAGCCCGTTAGGGTTTCTGTCTAGCTAGTATTTATATCCGCTTTATTCCTTGTAGTCTTTATGTTTTTCTCTGAGAACCCTTGTAATTTCTTTTTGTTATAATCATATGACAATGTTATCATGGTATCAAAGTAGAGGTTTGATACGTTGTTAGAAGTCTTTGTAGCAGTCATCTGTGGCCTCGATCGAAATTTTCTAGGGTTACTGTAGCATGCCGTTTTCGTTCATTGTCATTGTGATTGCTTCCGCTGGTTTGTTACTCCTTTCATTCTCAGATTGTTGTATTGTCATTGTGGTTATTCATTCACTATCAACATGACTGGAAAGGATGATTCACTTCAGTCAATCAGTACTCGTTTGGATGGAAAGAATTATACGTATTGGAGTTACGTTATGAAGAACTTCCTTTGTGGGAAGAATATGTGGGGCTATGTCACTGGGACTAAAGCCAAACCCTCGGTGCCTCAAAC
This sequence comes from Lactuca sativa, assembly GCF_002870075.4. Lineage (NCBI taxonomy): Eukaryota > Viridiplantae > Streptophyta > Magnoliopsida > Asterales > Asteraceae > Lactuca > Lactuca sativa. The sequence goes on along the minus strand of NC_056628.2, from coordinate 200,045,350 downwards.
TGAGAATTTTGATATGTTGCTTGATGCTTGGGAGACTGATAACTCCAAGGTTATTACTTGGATCAATAACTCTGTTACCCAGTCCATTGGTATGCAGTTAGCTAAGTATGACACAGCAAAGGAAGTTTGGAATCACTTGGAGAGACTGTATACTCAATCCAATTTTGCTAAACAATACCAGTTGGAATATGATATTCGTGCCCTTCAACAGAATGACCAGAGCATTCAAGATTTCTATGCTGCTATGTCTGATCTTTGGGATCAATTGGCTCTTACTGAATCTAAAGAGTTAAAAGATTTTGAGCCTTACATTGATAGGAGGGAAGAACAACGCTTGGTTTAGTTCTTGATGTCCTTGCGTTCTGATATTGAAGGTCTTCGTGGAACAATTCTTCATCGCTCTCCTCTTCCTTCAGTTGATTGAGTTGTCCATGAGTTAATTGCAGAAGAGACTCGTATCAAGTCCCATGCAGATAAAGGGTTTAAAGCAACCTCTACTCCTACTCCCGCTCCTGCTGTGCTTGTTGTCTCCTCCAGTTAGTCTCGAAAAACTTCAATAGTCGCTTATGATGAGTGTGCATTCTGCAAACAGAAGAATCATTGGAAAGCTCAGTGTCCATTGTTAGTCAGCAAGGGTAAATCTGGTCAACCTCAGTCAGGGCAACAAAATAGGTCTGGTCAACAGAAGTTTCAGTTGTGTGCCTTTGGTACTCCTCCATGGACCCCTCGTCCTCCACAATTTGTTGCTGCTGCTGCTGTTCCACCAGTTGACACATAATCTGTTGGACATATGCCAACATCTGCATTGGATCCCAAGGTGTTTGAGAGCTTTAGACAGTATTTGGCTTCTAATCCTACTACCATGTCTGCATCTATGACTCATTCTAGTCCTTCTTCATCTGGCACTTCAGGTATTCCCTCATCTTTGTGGATTTTAGATTCTAGTGCAACCCATCATATGACTCCTCATTTGTCATCATTTACTTCTTTGTCGCAAGTGTCATCTATTTCTGTTAAGTCTGCTAGTGATACATCTATGCTAGTTGAGGGTGTTGGGTCTGTTTCTGTTTCTCATACCACTCTTCCTGATGTTTATTGTTGGAATAGTGTCTAAGGCTGCAACTATATTAGACAAGTATTTGACCCTGGTGTGCATGGTCCTTTTGGGTTGCCTACACCATAGCAACTTGACAGGATGATTTATTATGAGAGAAGAAATATTATTAATATATTATGAGAATAATATAAGGAATAATAAGATTATTATTTGATTAATATAAGTCATAAAATTAATTAGGAATTAATTTGGTGACTTAAAGAGATTAATTGAATAAAGGGGCATAAACTGTCAATTGTATGATAGTTGTACTTTGGGCTATAATCCCTTATGGATAAGGGGTGGACGATTTCTAGGGCTTAGGATAGGCTTAGAATTCGTCAAAGAGCTTATCAATTAGGGTATTGGATTGCTTAGGGCCTAAGTTATCCAATTAGGGTTTAAGGGTGAAACCCTAGGAGCCTCACTAGTATAAATAGACCCTAAGGGTCAAGGGAAATCGACACCTATGCTTTAGAAGAAACCCTGGCCGATTTTGATCCCCTCTCCTCTCTCTCAAATCATCCTCTTGCTAGTTGGTGTTTGTAAGCCATTAGAGGAGTGACAATTGTGACTCTAAAGCTCCAAGGACAAGAAGATCAAGCAAGTGATTCGAGGTAAACTTCTAATTCTGATTTCTTATTGTTATTATACTCTATTAGCCATTAGAAGTCTTGGATACAATGTATGTTCAATTAGAGAAACTTAGATCCAAGCATTAGGGTTTGCATGTGCACATAGGAATGTTCATATGGCCAAAACCCATCAGTGGTATCAGAGCCTAGATTGGTTTCTATTGAATTGATGCATTGGTTGCTTGTTTGATGCTTGCTAAATTCGAATTTTATGTTTCTGTCTGATGGACTCGGCGAGTCCCATAGTGGACTCGGCGAGTCCATTAGGGTACTCGGCGAGTCCAAGCGTCAGAAAGAGCAAATATCGGGATTTCTTGCTGTTTATCTTTGAGATACTTGCTTTTATCATATTAGATCAATATAAATCCGATTTTATGATATATATGAGTATATTCTTGATCTAATTGAAGATATTTATCAATTAATAAAATACTTATTTCCTTATGTGATAATTGATTAATTATTTTGATTAAATTGGTAAACTGTTTTGCAAGAAATTATTAAATAAATCAAATATGGATAATTATGTGATTAAATGTTAATTTAGATTATTTGTTATTTGATCCCCTATGTTTTGAAAAGTTTAAAACTTGCCCTCAATTTTTGAAATTTATGTTTTGTGATTAAAAGTTTAATTTAGACAATTTAAATTTCAAACCCTAGAATTTTACAAGTTTAAAATTCAACCCCATACTAATATAATATTACAAGACTAATACATATATATGTATATTTAAAATGCTAGTCTTACCGTTAGTAGGCCTCATTCACGAAGCCGGTCTATAAGGTGGGTATAAGGTTGCGACCTATAAAATGGCGCTTAATGGGTGTACACTCACACCTACCGCTTGCTTGATCGGTGGATGGTCGTTAGCCGAGCGGGTAGGATAGGGCAACCTCATCTTCTCATTAAAAGTATAATATGAAATACAAAGTAACTACATGTTTTTCAAAAAAATTCTCAATCTTAGTTACTTAAGGAAAAGTGAATTGATGCAATCCCATGAAATTACACTTTGCACCCTTGCTAAGAAGTTAGTGGAGCGTGTGTGGTTTACCGGCACACTAATTGAATCTAAGCAAAGGTGGCAAAGGGTGATTCATTGTTTATCATAGTTCGATGGAGCATGTGTGGTTTACCGGCACATCGAATAGGTGATTGTTACAATGAAGGAACCATGTGAATTTACATGGTAATTCACACCCACTTTGTGATCCTCGGTATCCTAGTCACAAACGAGAGGGGCATATCGAGATTTAAACATGCCATTGAAAAGTTTCAATGAATCTCATCCAAACCTAGGAATTCTCAATACATTTAGAACTTAAAGTTATGTTTTCATGGTGGAGAATTAGTGAATCGTCATTCACTTACCTTCAAATTGTTTGCATGTTAGATTACGGCATCCCTTTTCTAATATGTAAATATTGTTGTTGGATCCTAGCCCTAATTTTTCTTATTGGGTGATAATTAGGGATTCAAATTCTAATCTATCCTTGTCCTTTCTATTTGTAGATGTCGAACGCGAACAACGTTGCTGCTAGCTCGTTCACATTGATGAGCCTTTGTTAAAAGGTGACTTTCGATGGGACGAACTTTAGCGAATGGATAAGATACATTCGCACAATTGCTCGCTATGAGGACAAGGAGTATGTCCTCGATGAGAAGCTCGAGAAGATCCACCCAGAAGGAGTATGTCCTCGCTAAGCCTAACCCTAACCCAAAGGAGGCAGAGTGCCACCACTGCCATAAAATAGGGCATCGGAAGAGAAGCTGCCCAGACTACCTGCAAGCCATCAGGGAAGGAAAGATCAAGCCGTCTTTCGCAGGTATATACACAATTAAATCTAATGATTCATCTCATGCTATTTCTTGGGTCCTTGATACCGGTTGTGGTTACCACATTTGTTATGAATTGCAGGGACTAAGAAGAAATAGGGATGTGGAGCATGGAAGAATAAATCTAATCATGGGGAACAGAAGATCGTCGCCTGTGACCAAGATTGGAGTGTATTCTTTAGTGCTTAGGAATGGTTTATGTTTAGATTTGAACAATTGTTGCTATTCGCCAGAAATGGCAAGAAACATCATTTCATTTCATGGTTTGTTTAGACAAGGTTTTAGATTTTCTTTTAATAATGAGAATGGTTCTATTCTTGCTTATCTAAATGGTGTCTTATATTTTGAAGCAATACCATGTAATGGAATTTATGAAACTGTTATGATTGTAGATAACTTAGGAAATGATGTTTTATGCATGGATTCTTCCAATGGTATGGATAGAGCATCCTTGTGGCATTGTCGTCTTGGACATGTCACCAAGAAGCGCATAGCCCAACTCCAAAAGGATGGAGTGTTGGAGTCATTCGACCTTAGGGAAGATGACACATGCGAGTCTTGTTTGCTTGGAAAGATGACTAAGTCACCCTTCACTAGTACATGTGAAAGGGGTGAGGGTCTATTGGACCTCATACATACCGATGGATGTGGACCGTTTAGATCAACCACAAAGGATGGAAACCGCTTCTATGTGACTTTTACCGATGACTATAGTAGATATGGGTATATCTACTTAATCAAGCAAAAGTCAGAAACGTTTGAAAAGTTCAAAGAGTTCAAGAATGAAGTGGAGAATCAATTGGGCAGGAAAATCAAGATGCTTCGATCCGATCGAGGAGGAGAGTACCTAAGTCTTGAATTCCACGACTATCTCAAGGAGTGTGGAATAGTTTCACAATTGACGCCACCTAGGACACCACAGTTGAATGGTGTGGCAGAAAGGCGTAATCGAACCTTGTTAGACATGGTCCGCTCTATGATGAGTCGTAGCCCTGGTAAAAATACCTGTTACCCGAATTACCCACACGATTTTTCGGGTAACGGGTAAATCGGGTATCGGGTTAATTTTTTCGGGTAAGTGGGTAACCCGAATTTTTTTCGGGTCGGGTAAAGGGTAAGTTTTTTGGGTTTTGGGTATACCCGATTAGCCGAAATATATATAAGAAATAATGTCCATTTATGAGTTTATCTAACCCTCCCAATTCCCAAATCCTAATTTCCCTCGTTGAGGTCCGTTCTATTTTCCCGACGTCAAAAAACCCTCATACCTCGTCCGCTCTTCGTTGGTATTCGTCACCAACGGATGACTATATTGAAGTAGAAGATGAGACGATTGAAGTTCACAACCCAACCAATGATCGAGTTCCACAAGAAAAATAGAAAAAAAAAAAATAAAGAATTCAACCCAAGCTCAAAAGTTTGGAAAGAATACTTGATATCTCAAATATTATTGAGTAAAAAATCTCAATGTTCAAAGTTTAGCATGACATACTTATTTCATTACATTTATTTTTAGGTGCCATTGAAAAATAAAAATAAAAATTTAAAAATCGGGTACTACCCGAATTACCCTTACCCGACCCATTACTCGAATTACCCATACCCGAATTACCCGAATTTAATTTGGGTAGGGTAACGGGTAACTTTTTTTATATGAAAAACCTGAATTACCCGACTTGAATTACCTGAAACCCGAAAATTTTACCCGATCAACACCCCTAATGAGTCGTGCTTCACTACCTATCTCATTCTGGGGGTATGCCTTAGAGACTGCCGCCCATATCCTCAACCGAGTCCTTACTAAGAAGGTTGCCAAAACACCTCACGAGATGTGGACAGGGAAAGCTCCCTCGTTGGCACATATCAAGGTTTGGGGTTGTGAGGCTTTCGTAAGACGAGATACTCACGACAAGCTCGAACCTCGTAGTGAGCGGTGTATTTTCATCGGCTACCCGCAGAAATCCTTTGGATATCTCTTCTATAGACCGAGTGACAATGTTGTCTTCGTTGCGAGGAGAGGGGTTTTCCGAGAGCGAGAACTCATAAGCTAAGGAGACAGTGGGAGGCAGATCGAGCTTGAAGAGATTCAAGAGTCAATTGATGAAGGAACCTCTACCGCTGGCACTCAACCCGATGAGGAAACTCCGGTTGAACCGATTGACGAGGCCTTACCTCTTAGACGTTCCGAAAGAGTTAGAGTTCAACCCCAGTTTTATGGTTTTCATATTACTACCGAAGGGGACACGTATATTAGTGATGGTACACTAATAAATCTAGATGACCTAATAGCTATAAGGAAACCATGGCAGGCCCGAAGTCTACAAAATGGAAAGAGGCGATGGACAACGAGATCCAATCCATGTATGACAACCAAGTTTGGAATTTGGTTGATAATGTGCCCGGACGTAAGACCGTTGGGTGAAAATGGATCTTCAAGAAGAAGACCGACGTGGATGGAAAGGTACACACATATAAGGCGCGATTGGTTGCGAAGGGCTTTACTCAAACTCCCAGAGTTGACTATGATGAGACCTTCTCACCAGTTGCGAAAATAAAGTCTATTAGAGTGATGCTAGCACTTGCCGCATTTCATGATTATGAGATTTGGCAAATGGATGTCAAAACCGCTTTCCTTAATGGGAAGCTGGTTGAGGATGTTTACATGGCTCAGCCAGAGGGTTTTGTCGATCCGAAGCATCCAAATAGAGTGTGTAAGCTTGAGAAGTCCATTTATGGACTTAAGCAAGCGTCTCGCAGATGGAATCTTTGTTTCGATGAGAAAGTCAAAGAGTTTGGATTTGTACGAAGCGAAGATGAATAATGTGTATATGTCAAGCCAGTGGGAGTATAGTAAGCTTCCTCGTTCTGTATGTCGATGACATACTACTCATAGGAAACGACGTCCCGACTCTGCAGGAGGTTAAGTCCTGGCTCGGGAAGTGCTTCGCTATGAAGGACCTCGGAGAGGCTTCCTATATTTTGGGAATAAGGATAGTGAGAGAACGAAGTAAGAGACTAATATGACTTAGTCAGAACACTTACTTAGATAAAGTACTAAAACGTTTTAGTATGGAAAACTCGAAGAAGGGAGAATTACCGATACAAAGTAATGCCAAGTTGAGTAAGACTCAAAGTCCGAGTACCGGAGCTGAAATAGCATAAATGAGTCGAGTTCCATACGCTTCCGCAGTTGGCTCAATCATGTATGCTATGACTTGTACTCGCCCTGATGTAGCCTTTGCTTTGAGCATTATTAGTAGATATCAAGGGAACCCTGGCAGAGCCCATTGGATTGCGGTCAAGAATATCCTTAAGTACCTTTGGAGGATGAAGGAATGGTTCTTAGTCCTCAGAGGGAGTGATGAATTGAAGGTGCGAGGGTATAGTGACGCCAGCTTTCAGACCGACAGGGATAACTATCGTTCGTAGTCGGGCTGGGTCTTTACTCTGAATGGAGGAGCAGTAACTTGGAAAAGTTCCAAGCAAGAAACCATAGCCGATTCAACGTGTGAATCAGAGTACATTGCAGCGAGCGAAGCGTCGAATGAGGCAATATGGTTGAAGAACTTCATCGGTGATCTTGGAGTTGTACCTGCCATAAAGGAGCCCATGGAGATTTTCTGTGATAATGAAGGAGCGGTTGCCTTGACCAAGGAACCGAGGGATCATGGTTGATCTCGACATATCGACAGAAAATATCACTTTATTAGACATCGTGTAAAAGAAGGACAACTCGTGGTGAAGAGGATATCATCTGAAGATAACCCAGCAGATCCGCTTACGAAGGGACTGAGTTGGGTTAAGCACTTGCAGCATGCTAGGAGTATTGGGCTGAAGGATGATATTAGTATAGATTAGATAGTATTAGAAACGTGTAATAGATAAATGTAATTAACATTTGATGATTAAATAAAAGAGTATTATTTATGAGTAATGTTACTGTGTTATGTTAATTGTTTAACTATTGTTTCACTTTGCATGTTTTGACTTCCAGAATAATTGAGTTTATTAAGAATAATCGAATTATTCAAATTGTCCACAATCGTTCATATGTTGGAAGTAGATATGAATGAAGATTGTCATGAATTGGTGTGTAGATTGTCTAAATGGTATTAGACATAGCAAAAGGTTGCTGCAACGTTCATGAGTGCTTATGAACTAGTTTTGAGCATTGGAACAAACCCGCGCTTGCTGGAATCACCTTATGGAATGTGATAAAAACGGTGATCGCAAGACGATAATATCATATGGTCTTAAAACCAAGATATATGGTTTGTTATTTGTTAATTGGTTGTACATTGATAATGCGAAACCGCATCAGTAACTTGATGTTATAAAACGCATTGTTGTGTATAGTTGATTAATGAATAAGTAAATGCATATAAGTCGAAGTTTATCTGTTACTTTTATCCTAAGAGGGTAAAAGTGACATCTCGGCCGCTCGATGATTTGATTTGACTTATGTGTCGGGCCCGGTCAGAACTGAATTGATGTGTTCGATTAAGTTCTATGTCAAATGAATCGGAGATCGAGAAACCAAATGCTAGACAAATTGGTTCCATAGAATTGTCAGCATGATATCTAAACAGAGGACTGTACGATCCCTTATCTAAAGGACAAGATTGATTAGATCAGAGTTTGACATCGTCTTTGAGAGCTACGATTGCTAATCGGATTATACTTGTGTATATAGTTACTAGACTTATCCAAGTGGGAGACTATTGGAATAGTGTCTAAGGCTGCAACTATATTAGGCAAGTATTTGACCCGGTTGTGCATGGTCCTTTTGGGTTGCCTTCACCATAGCAACTTGACAGGATGATTTATTATGAGAGAATAAATATTATTAATATATTATGAGAATAATATAAGGAATAATAATATTATTATTTGATTAATACAAGTCATAAAATTAATTAGGAATTAGATTAATTGAATAAAGGGGCATAAACTGTCAATTGTATGATAGTTGTACTTTGGGCTATAATCCCTTATGGATAAGGGGTGGAAGATTTCTAGGGCTTAGGATAGGCTTAGAATTCGTCCAAGAGCTTATCAATTAGGGTATTGGATTGCTTAGGGCCTAAGTTATCCAATTAGGGTTTAAGGGTGAAACCCTAGGAGCCTCACTAGTATAAATAGACCCTAGGGGTCAAGGGAAATCGACACCTATGCTTTAGAAGAAACCCTAGCCAATTTTGATCCCCTCTCCTCTCTCTCAAATCATCCTCTTGCTAGTTGGTGTTTGTAAGCCATTAGAGGAGTGACAATTGTGACTCTAAAGCTCCAAGGACAAGAAGATCAAGCAAGTGATTCAAGGTAAACTTCTAATTCTGATTTCTTATTGTTATTATACTCTATTAGCCATTAGAAGTCTTGGATACAATGTATGTTCAATTAGAGAAACCTAGATCCAAGCATTAGGGTTTTCATGTGCACATAGGAATGTTCATATGGCCAAAACCCATCATTTATTACATTCCCAAACTTACTTTGAACCTTGCCTCAGTCAGTCAGTTATGCAAGTCTGGTAACTGGGTGTTCTTTTCTGATTCTGTTTGTGTTATAAAGGATCAGGACACCCATAAGGTGATTGGGATCGGCCGTAGGGTGGGGGAACTATATGTCTTGGAGGTCCTCAAAGTATCTGTTGTTGCTGCTTCCAGCATTGATTTATCTTCTTTTCGTTTGAGTCCTTTGTTGTCTGAGTTTTATTTTTGCATTCTCGTTTGGGACATGCGTCTGTATCACATATGAATTTCTTAGCATCTAGTGGTGTTTTGGGTCATTTAAACTCTTGTGATATTTCTGATTGTAGTGGTTGCAAACTAGCAAAATTTTTTGCTTTACCCTTCAATAAAAGTATGTCTTGTTCTACTGCTCCTTTTGATATTATTCATTCTGATGTGTGGGGTCCTGCACCAGTATCCACAAAGGGTGGGTCAACCTATTATGTATCTTTTATAGATGATTATACTCAATATACATGGGTTTATCTTATGAAACGTATATCTGATATTTACAACAATTTTAGAGCTCTTGTTAAAACTCAACATTCGGCTGTGATTAAGTGCTTCAGGTGTGACTTAGGGGGTGAATATACCTCTAATAAATTCACTTGGTTACTTGCTTCTGATGGTACCATACACCAATTCTTGTGTACTGACACACCTCAACAAAACGGTGTGGCAGAATGAAAACATCGTCATATTGTTGAGACTGCCCGCTCATTGCTCCTGTCTGTGCAGGTCCCTAGTGCCTTTTTGGGGAGTAGCAATCCTAACTACTGTGTATGTGATTAATCGTATCCCTACTTCATTGAATTCATGAATATCTCCTTTTGAGAATTTATATGGTCATCTACCAGACTACTCTTCCTTACGAGTTTTTGGATGTACTTGTTTTGTTCTTTGTCCTCATGTTGAAAGGAACAAGCTGGGGCCGAAATCTGCTATTTGTGTATTTTTGGGGTATGGTATTGATCAGAAAGGATACCGTTGCTATGATCCTGTGAGTCAGAAGTTATATGTTTCCCGACACATTACTTTTTTGGAACATATTCCTTTCTACTCGATTCCTGCTACAACCCACTATGTAACAAAGTTTGATCTTCTGCGTATTGATCCTTTTAATGAAGATATAGAGGCTCAAGACTCATCTATGCCACATGATCCCTCAGCACATGACACACCCACTTCTTCAGAGGGTATCTCGACTCCACCTGTTCCTGAGTCTGATCCTTCGATTATTGAAGTTGAGGATCCATCTCCACCACCACCCCTCAGGAGATCTTCTCGTCCTGTCAAATTCACCAAGCTACCAGATTTTTCTTACTCTAAATATTCATGACCGTTTACTTCATTTATAGCAAGCATCCATCATCTGTCTGAACCTGAATCATATAGAGAAGCTGTTTCAGATCCTCTTTGTCAGAATGCTATGGCTGAAGAACTCACTGCTCTTCATTAGACTCATACATGGGATTTGGTTTCTCTTCCTCCTGGGAAACATACGATAGGTTGTTGTTGGGTGTACAAGATAAAAACAAAAGATGATGGTTCTGTTGAACGATATAAGGCTGTAGCAAAAGGGTATTCCCAATAATATGGTTTTGACTACGAGGAGACATTTGCCCCAGTTGCAAAGATGACAACAGCTCGTACTATGCTTGCAGTTGCATCCGTTCGAAAGTGGAAGATCTTTCAAATGGATGTCAAGAATGCCTTTTTGAATGGTGACCTTCATTAAGAGGTTTATATGACCCCTCCTCCAAGAATTCAGCACCGATCGGGGGAGGTTTGTCGGCTTCACAAAGCTTTGTATGGGCTCAAGAAAGCCCCACGTGCTTGGTTTGATAAATTCTCCACATTTATTACCTCTATTGGATTTGTCCAGAGTAATCACGATTCTGATCTGTTTGTTAGATGCTTGAGTGCAGGACGGATTCTTCTGTCCTTATATATGGATGACATGATTATTACATGTGATGACCATGGTGGTATTGAGTCTTTGAAGCATGATCTAGCTCGTCGATTTGCTATGAAGGATTTGGGCTTGCTGTGTTATTTCTTGGGTATTGAGGTCGCTCAGTCTAAGAAAGAGTACCTTCTTTCCCAGACTAAATATATATCTGACTTGTTTACACGGGCGGGACTTTCTGACAATCGGACTATTGATACCCCTCTTGAAACCAATGCACGATACTCTCATACTGATGGTGTTCCTTTGTATGATCTGAATCTTTATCGCACTGTGGTGGGAAGTTTGGTTTATCTCACAGTCACTCGTCCAGATATTGCTCATGCTGTTCATGTTGTCAGTCAGTTTGTTACTGCACCTACCTCTGTTCATTGGGGAGTTGTTCTTCGTATTCTGAGATATCTTCGTGGCACTCAGTTTCAGACTCTCTTGTTTCCCTCGACGTCTTCTCTTGAGTTACGTACCTATAGTGATGTTGATTGGGATGGTGATCGTCATGATCGTAAGTCTACCACTGGATTTTGTGTATTTCTTGGAGAGTCTCTTATTTCATGGAAGAGCAAGAAACAAGATGCTGTCTCTAGATCTTCCACGAAGGCTGAATATCGTGCTATGGCTGTAACTACATGCGAGATTATCTGGTTACGGTGGCTGCTTGCGGATATGGGAGTTTACATTTATTCACCTACTCCCTTGCATTGTGATAATAAAAGTGCGATATAAATTGCGAAGAATTATGTTTTTCATGAGCGGACGAAGCACATTGATATTGATTGTCATTTTACTCGTCATCACCTGCAGCTTGGGACCATTTCGCTTCCATTTGTTTCATCAACCTTGCAGCTTGCGGATATTTTTACGAAGGCTTTATCGGCTTCTCAGTTTCGGTTCTTATGTGACAAACTCTCAATGCTTATTGTTGCGGCATTGTGAGTTTGAGGGGGATGTTAGTCTATATATTATTAGCCCGCTTGTTTATGGGCCCTTTCGTCTTTAGCCTATTAGGGTTTCTGTCTAGCTAGTATTTATATCCACTTTATTCCTTGTAGTCTTTATGCTTTTCTCTGAGAACCCTTGTAATTTCTCTTTGTTATAATCACATGACAATGTTATCACACATTAAAAAGTTTCTCGATTCTTTTCAAGATCCAATATTAAGGACTTAATCTTCAAAGTAATTGTAATAGCCAAGTTGGAAATGCAATTTTTTTCTGTTACAGTGAACATGACCTACATCTCAAAGGCATGTCGAAGAAAGTAAAACTTCATATGTGGATCCAATACAACCACAAAGTATATATAGTCATTGAGTTTTTCGATGTTGCACCAATATTTTTTGTATTTACTTTTCATATCATTTCCTATCAAGAAAAATTGGGGACTTACTGACCATTATTATGATTGTTTATATTAATCACATATGACTCCAAAAAAACAGAGGTGTTAATGGTTTTGTTGTCGTTGGTACTAAGTTCGTTTGATATTAAGTTTCTCAAGAAAGCCAACCATAAATCTGCAAACTTTATATTGCTCTTACTTGGAGGGTTTAGCTTTTCGTGCAAAGATATGATTTATTACAAAGATATGGTTTATCATAATAAAAAAAATGTTTTTTTTGGAACGACAAATCTACTCTACTCCTAAACTACTCATGAATCCACCTATGTCCCCAATGAGACTAGAACCCTTAACCTCAAGGACAATGAACAAAGTGTTAGTTTTCTTAAACAACTTTAATATACCATCTTTAGGGGTATGTAACTTGTAACTTAGTCAATATACAAACAATAAGGCGTTTACATATTCCAAAATGTAGGTAAAACAATGAACTACATGCCGAAATAAAAATTTGGGCCAATCAGATTAAAAACAAAGTAGTTATTACAATTTAAAGTGGAGTGATATTTTGCTTAATGTTGAAACAACCCTAATACTTTAATACCCCATGTTTAGATGGCGGTCAATATATAATCAAGTAAGGCGTTAAAACAGTCTAAAGTGGAGTGATAATTCTGCCCAATGCAAAAAAGAAAAACAAACAAACAAATAAATGTAATGATATAACGAATTACCTTTAACTTTAATCCGAACAAATACATGTTCCAAGTCCAGAACAATCTTCAATAACTTGTATGTCGATTTTCATGGAGTGGGACAATCGTTGCACAAAAATTTATTTGATTCCACTTTTAGTTCTTTCATTCAATCTTTAAACCTTGCTATCCGTTGAGTGGAGTTTCTAATGTACCATATGGTCTTTTGCATGCATTTAACACTACTTTGGTGTTGATCCAACCCTTATCTAACAATAAGGTTATGTATATGGGACATACACCTTATGTGTAAGTGTTTACCCCTGTCGTATGTGCTTGATAACTTTTTTTATTAAAATTTTTATTGCTTTGTCATTTGCACTGCATTATCTACAGTTATAATTATGCCATTTCATTGATATAATCTAGTATCTCTTGCCTAATGTGATCTCCCTTTATGACTATCCAATGGTATAAAGTTAATTATTCTTTTTTGCATCACCCGATCAACATCAATAAAATGTGTTGTGACCAACTTATAACTCACCATTTGACATGAGATCTTCAAATGATATGTCGATTCCTACTCTGATACCAATTGAAAGGATGTTCAATCAACCTTATATGTAAATCAGAGTACAATTTGAGCACAAGATCTAAATAAGATCTTTGATTCAACACAATATCCAGATTGGTACGAATCGGAAGTAGAGAGACAAAGTACAAGCTCACAAAGTGCAAAAAAGCTACTAACGACTTATGCACCTACTCTATTTATAGAGTACTCAACGGATGAAAAATGTATAATAGGACTTAGACATTACAAGTGAAACTACAATAGTGCCTAGTAAAATACATATATAATGAATTCATGAAGATCTTCATGATTAACAAAACATTCGCTACCAACACCACTACCTAAGGTTTGATATATCACAAAAAATAGACTTGACAACAATTGCCAAGAACGTACGATGGGGGCAAACACTTACACATGAGGTGTATGACCCATATACTTAATCTTATTGTGAGAGATGGGTTGGACTAACACTAAAGTAGTGCTAAATTCACACAAAAGGTCGTACGAAACATTAGAAACTACAATCGATGTACGAGTTATTAAAAATTGTTGTGGACTTGGAACGTGTTTCTGTCAAGTTTGAAGTTAAAGGTAATATGCTATTCCATTCCATAGATTGTTTTTCAGCGTTGGGCATGATTATCACTCCACTTAACTTGCCATAACTACTTTGTTATTAATTCAATTGGCCTAATTTTTTCTTAGCATGTAGTTCGTTGTTTTACCTAAATTTTAGACTATTTAAACGCCTTATTTGGTTTTATATTAACTGAGTTACCGACCCTATAAACAAGGGTATTAAAGTTGTTGGGTCAGCCATGGGCAGGATATCACTCCACTTTAAACTATCACAAGTATTTTGTTATTAGTCCGATTGAATTGAATTTTTTTTCCAACATGTAGTTTATTGTTTTACCAACATTTTAAAACTATTTAAACACCATATTTGGTTATATATTAATCGAGTTACATGCCCCTGCAATTTGGTTATTGTGATAGATCCTACTTTTGCATGATATGTTAAACCCTAAAGAAGAAGATTTCAAAGTTTGGGTTCTTGATAAATTTAATATCAAAATGGACCTAATATTGATGGTAAAAAATTCGTTGGCACATCGTTTTTTTGTATAAAAGTCGGTGAACTGGGGGGCCATGGCCAAAATTTTATATTTTTGGGTCTAATATGTATGAAATTAAAATAGAGGGGCTAGTTCTAACAAAAAAAATCAGGGGTGACCACAGCACCCCGTTGCCCCTATTAAGCTCCGCCCTTGGTTTCAATGGAAAAGAATGTGATACTTAAATGAGTTGAAAACCCTACACAATAAGAGATTTGATATTTTACTTTGGTGGAAACAAAACACATCCCGTTGCGCGAGTGTATCTCACATGACTATATATATATATATATATATATATATATATATATATATATATATATACTAGGTTACAACCCGTGGAAACCACGGGTAAAAATAAAATAAAATTTTACATTTTGTTATAATATCTTGTGTACTGCATGGTTCTACAAATTAAAAAGAAAATTAAATAAAAAATGAGTTACATAAAAATTTCTAATTTGATATTTTTAAATTTTATCTTACTAAATGAGCAAAAACAAAATGGATTCTATCAATCGAGAAGCCTATTTTCCTTCGATTAAACCAACGTTTACTTTCATAAAGATCATTTGCACCTTTAGTGATTTGTGGTTAATAACTTCCTTGTTAGGAAAAAAGTATATGAAACAAAAATATAATATTCATTGCATTTAGCCCGATTTTATTAGGATTAGATGCCAGAAATAGCAATGAACTCTCCACATGGAACCAAATTGTAGGTACCAGAAAAACTTGAGATCAATGTAAACAAAACAAATGCCAAGTGGAGAAGTTGTTACATTGATTTCAAAAGGTTTTATGGACAATTGCTGCCTAATAAACCACCGACATCGTCGCTTCGTCCTCCGCCACCGTCGTCGCTTGCCCATCGCCGCTGGTTCATTCATCCACCATCGTCACTATTCTTCCCATGAGTGGTTTGCGATTTTCGATTCTTTTTGTTACTGATTAGCATATGGTTGTTCACCCTGAGTCTCATTCTTGTCCTTTTCTGCTATACATGAGTACTGAGTAATGTATGTTTTTCTGATGAGTTTTAAAACCCAATTCAGTTTTCAGAATCAATTTTATGAATCGTCGATCATGATTTTGATTAATGTCAAACTCTTATGACCGATAATTCCTTTTAATCTTTTTAATCAATGGTGAACAAATCCATGTGCGTGAAACAAATACAAACATGGTGAAACAATTCATTTTAGATGATTGCCCTCTTTTACTAAAAAATTGGGTTTGTCTTTTGACCAAACTGAATTCTTATGATTAATATTTAATACCCCAATATATTTGCTCCAAAGACTTGCATTATTTATGTAGAGTGACATAATGTCTATACTACAGATGATGCATGTGATTGATTTAATAAATTGTGATTGATTTTTTAAATTATCTTTGATCAAAACCATTGAAAGCTACTGAGTTTCTGTGTGATTATCTAACAAATGAAATTGATATGTTTGTTTTTGTATTTTTTTATGTCTATGCGTGAGAAAAGAAATTAGGCATAAAAATATGTTATTTTAGCCGGAAGTGGTAAAATATAAAGTTTGGTAAATAAAGGAAACAGTAGAATTAAAATTGTGCAAAAAAAATGTGATATATGGCAAAGCTGAAATATATCTATTTAGTGGGAGGGGTAATATGTAAAGTTTGAACTAATATTAGTTTCCAAAATTTAGGCGACATTACTGCACAGTCACTTTACATTAAAAGGGGGGCATTTTTGGTATTTCAGTTTGTGTGAAAGGGGGTTAAAAATTTGACACTTAGGACATCAAGGTTTCGATTATTAGATAGGAAGATATATATATATAAACACTTTTTATGTTTATGTTGGTAAATGTTTTGGGAATTCAAGTTTCTACTACTGCGTCCGAGGTGACTTTTAGTACAAGAGGATGAAGATTAGATGTGTATCGAACAAATTTTTCCGCAACCATAGTAGAGACTTTGATTTGCAACCATGATTAGATAAGAAAATCAAGAAAGGCGATTGTGTGCAACATGAAAGTTTTAAAAGATGATGACACCACCAAAAAAAGTAACAATTTCTTGTTATTAGTTAATTAACAAACCTTTGATTATGTACTGACTTTATATTTCGTTTTATTGTGGTTCATATTTGAGTTGGAAGATGCCAAATAAATTGGAGGTGGAAATGGGAAAGAGCCTATAGAAACTCATCGGCATTTAACAATTTTTAAGTTATATACCGTCATTATTTGGTAGTAAAAATAAACATTAAACATATTGCTATTATACATAAAATAATAAGTTTGCTTTCATTATAGGAAATGTTGTTCATTTGTATTGTTATTCTTTTGAAAATTAAAGATGTTATTTTTTTAATTAAAAAAAAAAGGATATGTTTGTTTCTTTTAGGGGAAAATAACCGAACGGTTCAAATCACTAACCCAATTAAATTTGTCGCAAACAACAAGATATAAAATGAACATCATTTATATATTAATTGGTTATATTAAATTTTGTGTAGTGGATGGGACACAACTTCCACTATCATTGTTATTTGGCTGTTTCTTAGTTTCTGTATATTTAAAATTCGGCCAACTGATCAACACATGGAGCAATCATTATGTCCTTAATGTACATCTAGATGCCTTTCGTATACAAATATCATGATTTTAAATTCCTAAATTTTTTGTAGATTGTTGCTATATGTATTCTTAGATTAAAGGGAGTGATAGCACCCTTAGCGTCTTGCAAAATCATTTTTTTTTGTTGTCACGTCATTTTTTTTGCCTTCCACCTCACTAAAATTTTTCCCTTTGCATTTCATAGGGAGTGGTAACACCCCTACAATTTCTTAAAAAAACAATTTTTTTAAATAAAAAAATAAGGTCAAAAGGTAATTAATTGATAGTCAAAGTCCAGCAACCAATCACAAACCTTTATACTTTCTCTCTTTTCAGGCTATCTCCTTAGCGAGCTAATCTTGACATCTTGCTTGGCGACTGTTAAGGGATGGTGTACCATGTCTTAGCAAAAGTTTTGGCGAGAGGAGTTGCGAGGCCACTCCCTCAAGCCTTATTACTAACTAGAAGTTGTCGGTCCCTCCGTTGTGGGGATGGAGACGCATTCATCAATATTGTATTTTAGATGAAAATGACATAAGATATTCAAAACGTAACATACGATGTTCAAAAGGCATTATACAAACGTAATATCAGCTAAACACAACAGCTCTCACACATGGAAGACAGGTACACCTAGACACCTAACAACAATAAAGAAGTACTTTCTCAATCTACACCCTAAAACCCTTAAATCGACCAAAAGTCAATGGTCAAGTTAGCCCTAACCGATTTTCATGTCGTGGCCATCCTTTGGTCACGTCGTGGCAGCGTTACGACAAATTAGCCGTGAAGCTGTCCATTTTCACGTCGTGACCATCCATCTTTGATGTCGTGGGAACCGCTCAGGACAACTTAATGATTTAAACTCTTAATCCTTCAAGCCATGCAACAAAACTTTCCAGAAGGCTTTCTCCATCTTAAAGAAACATAAAAATCATTGCATTTTAGACATGCATGTCCAATGCATGTCTTGAACACAAGCTAGGTCAAAATTAAGGAAAAAATAAGGTCAAATCTCTTGTATGGAACCCGAAACTTACTAACTTTCTAGATCCAGGACAAAGGGTCACAAAGGAGTCTCAAGAACTTATAAAGTTGCCAGCTTTATGAGATCCCAACACTCAAACTTCCTTAAACATTGAGAAAAGTGGACAAAACTCTAAATCTAACATGTTTGAGCTAAAAAGGCAGGAACTTGAGAATTTACAAGAGTCTTAAGGTAGCTCAAGATGACGAGGGAGAGGCTTGCTAGTTGAGATGATGCACCAAAATGCCTTCACTTCTTCTTCAAGGTTAAAAATCACCAAAAAGAAGCTCACAATCAACAATGGAGGATTAGGGTTTTCTTGAGGGTGAAGGGAGGTGATGGTAGCTGAGGGCGTGCAAATCCCAAAATTAGGATTAACACCTAGGTGGTCGTTACGTCATGACCTCCTGCTCGTTACGTCGTGACCCATAAAATGGATGTGCATTGTAACACTCATAAAAATCATGTCAATTTAAAACTTTTTAAATCATTCAAAAACCAATAATTATTATAAATTTGTTTTTAAAATGATTTAGTGTCAGAGTATCCCAGAATCAAATCACAAAAACATAAGGAGGTGCACGGTCACGCCTTCGCCTTCCCGAGATCATCAGAAGTACCTGAAACATAATCAATAACCGTAAGTCCGAAGCTTAGTGAGTTTCCCCAAAATACCAATGCCATACAATCATAGTCATATCATATAAACAAACAACATGTATAATGAGCCATAAGACTGATTGGACCGCCTCGCAGGGCCATAAGTCTATCTGGACCGCTATCCAAGCCATCGACACGTTTGGACCGCCTCTCAGGGCCTTCAACCTATCCGGACCACTCGTCGGGCATTCGACCTGACTAGTATGCCCTCCGGGGTCTGCAGTCTATCTGGTCTGCCCTGGGTATGTTGGCCTTCAGCACAGAGCAGGTCCGCCTCAACCCAACCCCAAATCAAACAATCATGTGGACATAATATCATACGCTAGCATGCATAACAGTCAAACCGATCTAACAGATCACTAATCATAGCAACATCCTATATACCAGGATATCGACATAACCGGTCACTAACATAACCTTATCTTATATACCAGGATACCAACCTACCAGGTCACTAAACATATCGTCATCCTAACTACCAGGATGCAAATCAATAAGAATATCATGCAATAAACCCGAATACAAATCTGAAAAGGGTCGACATTGGTGCCTTCGACCCTGTTAGTATGGTGAGGACAACTCACCTCACAAGTAGCTCGGGATGATAATGTCGACTCCTCCAAATACAACTCTGACTCAAACACTTACACCCACCAATGATTCACTTCCATAAATTCTCAAATTACTAAAATACCCCCATAAGTCAAACTGGTCAACCCTTGGTGAAAGTAAAAGTAAACGGTTAAGGTCAACAGTCCATGTTGACCCAACTCGTCGAGTGTAGCTCACTGACTCATTGAGTCCTTCCAGAACTCGAGAAATCGTGAAAAACCTAGTTGACGCACCGATTTTCCAGACAACTCGTAGAGTCCATGTGATGTCCAAATATCGGGAAAAACCCTAACTAACTCGTCGAGTCATCTTCCTGACTCGTCGAGTCCATGCAGAACCAATACATACAATCTTCATCCGACTTGTCGAGTTGACCATGCAACTCGTTGAGTCCTTTCAGTCCATTTCTCATTCAGGCGTTTTAAGCTATTCCAATGCTCCAAATTGTAGATTCAGCTTCCTAAGGCATAATTACCACGTAAAGCTGCAAACTTTACGTGTATGCAAGGTCTTAAAGGCTTAAAACACCTAAACCAAGTCTAGAATGAGGTTTAGGGCATGGGGAAAGGCCAATACAAGATAAACATGGTAACTTTATGAATTTGGGTCCTAGAGGAGTCTAGATCTGAGACCATGTCCTTGTGACAAGCTCAAACCCAAGGGTGGCTTCATGAAACCCCAAAAATCACCATAAATGTCCATAGAAGAAGATCTAAGCATGAAAGGGTCAAGGTATTAGCTTTATACCTCATATTGGTTGCTAAAACGAAGTAGATGACAAATCCACTTCCTCCTTGTCGATCCAAGCTCCTCACTCTTCAAGTTTCCCTTCCAAATTAAACAAATAACACCTTTCAAGCTCTCAATACACATAATGGGGGTTTAGGACTCGATTTAGGGTTTCTTCTTGCTGTAATGACGATGAAGGATGCTAGTAACAACCCATAAATTCTTTAAATAAGGTGCAATCCCTAAATTTTTAGGCTTTCCATGCACAACCTCTACTCGTCGAGTCGGGGTCCTCCGACTTGTCGAGTAGGAGTCATAAATCATGTGGGTTGACTAGGTTCAACACGACGAGTTGGGGCATCCAACTCGTCGAGTTCCTTCATTAAAATGAATATAAAGCCTTTAAGGTATCGAGAAATCTGAGCAGGTATCGATTTTTTCTCCTCACGAGAAATCTGAACAAGTTCTCCGAACGAGCTCTTTCTCTCTGTCGCAGGTTATCTCTTTTGCAAACCAAAGATTTTGTCACTAGTTTCTGATGGAGGACTAGTTGATCACGTGAAAATAGTTCTCTTCTTCTGTTGAAATTTATGTCGCGGGAAACAGGTGCTCTGATACCAATTCTAGGTAAACAGAAAGATGTTACTGCATAAACTGGTAGGTTTGTTTTATTGAAGAAATATAACTCTAAAACTTGATCAATCGATGATAATTACAGGAACTGAGGAACCTATTATACTAAACAAAAACTAATTAGTATATAATTAGGATTCCTAAAAGTAATCTAAAACTTTCCATGTAGAGAATCCTTATGGATCAAGGAAATTCTCTGGAACTTGGACAACACTCCAAAGAATTTGCTTCTGGACCGGATCACGCCTTTTAGCCACTTCCGGACTCAGGTATTCACTAACAGTATCCTTCATCACGTCGTGGCCATCTCAAAATCCATAATCTACATCTTTAATTGACCAAAAACATAAATGAATCATTTACCTGGAATAGTTGTTACTGAGAAACCCCATGATTTGTTTCCATATGTATGCTCCTAGTCCTTCTTCCTCCTTCGATGCTTAATCTTTGGCATACCATAATGTAATATAAAGATTATAAACTTGTTTAGGATAGTAGCTGATCATGCAAGTCTTGTATTCTTTTTTGTCTTTTAAGTTTTCATTTGTAAGTGAGTTATATTAGGTGTTGTAGTCGGTTGGAATTACCCTACTAATAAACCTTCTTCTTCCTGCCTCTTTTAACTTTTAAGTTCAAATCACACAATCATATACATTAGGAAATTTAATCAAACTCTTCCCACGGTTTGGTTTAACAAGATCTACATTATAATTAGTCAAATATAAAGATATAACTAGCGTACATTTGAAGAAAAAGATGATAATAACGAGTAAATCACATAAATAGTTGTCAAATTCATTTAGACTATAATAATTGCGTCGTGTTCCTATGAGCTTTAGAATTGTGCGTACCAAGCTACATATATGTTGTATGTAAATTGTGATTTTGATAAATAAACTTTTTTGTTTCCTAACCTTTGTTGTTCTCTCCGGTAATCTCTTTGTCTTAATGCCTTCGCCAACATTTTTAACTTGTAAAATAAAGATTACTCTTTCTAACTTGCATCCAAACTAATGATTACTCTTTCTAGAAAACCAAACACCATCCATTTTAGTACATAAGATTAAATAAATCTCATTGTCTAATTTACTTATATGGGTACAAGATGTTTTCAGGTATTGATTAGAAGGTATACTTGAAATTGAAATGATTAGAAATTATTTAATTTTGTAAGCTTCTAATGATGAATAAACATAATTTTGAAGAGGCAGTTCACTTGGTCATGAGTTTATGGACTAAAGCTTAAAACTCCAGCATATGATCTTTGATTATGATTTTTCTGTGTCTATATATTTCAATTCCGTATATCATTAGAATGACCAAAGAAGAAAAATAATAAAGTAACGAATTGAGGGATATAAATGTTACAATAAAGAAACTTGGTAATGTAAAAAATGCACAAAATACAAAATATATATAAACCGTCAACATGAATTTTAGTTTACTCCAAAGAAAAGAATCATGGGTGGGATAAAGAAGGACATTAGCGTGATCCAGTTTTCAGAAAATATTAAAATACATTATTTATATTTATTTAAATGAAAGGTATAATTATTAATTAACTATAAAATTATGTGAATAGATAAAAAAAAATTACATATGTGGAAGAATCGGCTTCCATTTTTTGGGGATAAATAATCGTAAATGTTTTGTTGTTTTAAAAGAAAACAAAGTGTGAAGTTGACCTGACATTAAATTCTTTACAGCGTATCGGCCGCCATGCTGGATACTCATGGTAATCATGCACCACCTCCTCACCAATGAACAGCAGACACGTGTTAAACCTGATCTGTAAGACAGCCAGACTTTCCTAGGCGCGTGTGGTGTAGTCGTTTTGGACACCATGTTTCCCTTTGACCTTTTAAAAACAGTAGGAAGTGGGAGGATTATGCATAAAATAGCTTTTGGCATCGAAAAGCTATGTTCCTTAAAAGATTTTTATTTTCTTTTCCAGAGCAGAAATTAAGATATCTAGATCATTTATGTTTCAATAACTTGTACCTAATGCATGAAACATCGGATTTTAACTTGGAATTAGTACTTTCAGTTATAAAATTTGTCACTCTCCTTCCTCTCTGTAAGACATATGTATCGTTATTATTTATTTGGAAAAAGGGTAAATTACACTGTTGGTCCCTCGTGTACATGCCAGAAAGCGTGTTTAGTCCCTATTTTCAAAATTTAACTCGGGCAGTCCCTCGTTGTTATTTATCTTGCACGGTTAGTCCCTATGCACGTTAACCGTTAAAGGCTTCCGTTTAAGCTACCCACGTGCCTTGCACGCAGGGGCATTTTCGTCTTTTCAGGGTTTGTGTCCATTCTTAATGCCGCTGCACCTTAAAATCTTAGAAAACACTGCGACCCTCTTTTCCTCTGCTATCCTCTCCTTTGTCTCCTTCCCTCATTCGATCGATTTCTTCCAAATAGATAACAATGATCGATATCAAATGCAATTGTGGAGCCACTGCAGTGATTCACACATCTTATAGCAAAAGAAACCCTGGGAGACTCTACTATGCTTGTACAGTAAATGTAAGGTTAATGATTTTAATTTCATTCTTCATCTTCTCTAATTTTGCCCTAATTCTTCATCTATTTTAATTGGTTCAGGGACCATTATGCAAGTTCATAGGATGGGTGAATGATTATGATCAGGACTGTGATTGTATGGCGTTTAGGATGAAACTTGAAGAACAAAATCGCAAATTGAAGCTTTACCTAGTTATTAGCTGGTGTTTTTTTTTTTGTTTCACTCCTTATATATAAAGTGTAGGTTTAGTAATGAAGTTGTTAGTATTTTGTATTGTTATTTGTATTAAGAAAAACCTTCAATTCTAGTTACGATATGTTGTGTAATCATAATGTGGTGTTATTAGTTGGTGTTCAAATTTAATGAAAATGTGGTATTTGCAACATATGCAATATATCATTCAATACATGTAGCATCCAATATAACAATAAAAAAGGACAAAACTTTAAATATCCAAGATAACCATTTACCATTAACATAAAGGGACATCCAAAATAGCAACATAGTGTTATGGCATACAAATAGTTATCCCAGATAGCAACAAAGTATCAAAATACAAAACATAACAACAAAGTAATACGACAATAAATGCCTAACAAAAACACACTTATCCTTCATGATCATGATACTAAACTACAAATTCTCAAATCATGGGGCTTTTTCCCTTCTTCCCAACTCCTTTTGTTACACCACCACTGCTACCTGCTGCACCTTCTCATGTTGTATTCCCTGCTGCACCTTCTTCTGTTCCATTCCCAGCCTGTGATTGTCCCTTGCAGGTCCTTCCATTATAGCCCAAATTTCCACATTTTGTGCATGTTACAGATTTCCATTTTGTGGACACTCCATCATCTTCTGTTGCAGATCTTTTTTTTTGGTCTGCCAATAGGGACACGATACTTTGGTGGTACCAACTTGGTAGGACGTGTGCTTTTTCCCATAAAACCTCCCATTAATAGGTTCAACTTTGAAGACATACAAGCAACTGATAATTGGCTTATCACGACCCTTCACTATCTTGCTATTTAAACTCTCACACATATTATTCAACAAAGCATCACAATGTGCCCTCCCTGATAAAACATAACCGTATTAGATTATATTTAAAAATTATACACTTATCAACATAATATTATATACATGAGAAGTGGGATCTGGACCAGTGCTAAGGTGGAATAGAATTAAGCCAGTTATATGCTTCACCGTTAAGTTTCTTTAGTTCTTCCATGGCACTGTTGAATTGTGGTATGGTGGTACATGTTGCACAATTCCAAAGACAATCCTTGAATTCCTTGCCCCTCCATTTACGTTTCATGTTCTCATGAAGATGCCTTAGGCAATGTCTATGCTCTGCTGCTGGGAAAAGTTTCTCAAGTGCAGGCAATAGCCCCTAAATCATCGAAAGAGTGAACTTGTTTATTGAATTGTAAAACATACAGGTGAAAATGAATGGAGAACTTTATTTACCTTCTGTCTGTCTGATATGAAAGTGAAGTTGGAGTTTGCATACAAACCAAGATCATCTCCTAAGTTAGTTAAAAACCAGGTCCATGAATTAAAGTTCTCTGCTTCAACAACTGCATATGCCAAAGGGTATGTGCAGTTGTTCCCATCTAAACCCTGAATTATCATGTCAAACATAGTAATAAGCAAACAATTAACTATGGTCAAACATTAATCAAATACTAAAATATGATTATGCACATACCACTGCTGTCAGGATCATACCATGATATGGACCCTTCATGAATGCACCATCAAGCCCTAGTAAATCTCTTTTCCCTGCTGCAAATCTACTTTTCAGTGGACCAAGACAAATGTATACTTGTTCAAATACCCTAGTCTCAGATGCATAACATGGTTCACTTTGCACTTGAAGTTTGACTGTGGTGTTTGGATTTCTACTTTGCACCTCCTGTAACTGTAAGTAGTCTCTTAGACACGAGTACTGAGCAACAAAATCTCCCCTAATTGATTCCAGGGCTTTCGTTTTCGCCGTATGAACTTTCATGTCTGACAATCCAACTTGGTATTTCTTCTCAAGCATCTCACGTAATGCTCTAAGTGGTATTTCTGGGTTTGACTCCATTGTGTCAATAATCTGTTCAGAGAGAAACTTGTAGTTGCATGCCTTAATTTTCCTTGTTTGAAGACATGTATGTTGCTTTTCATAGGTCTTAATAGTCCAATTAATGTCTTTTTTCCACTTACTCACTAGTAGGACCTATGGGCATTTATGAACAGAAACATCTTTCACTTTCTTTTTCTTTTGACTTGGTCCCACTTTGTCATTACTTTTGCTGGTCCCACCTGTTTCTAATATCCCAAGGTTTGGTATTGTCCCTTTACAAACCAATCTAATTCTGTTTTTGTCATTCTTGACGAACTCTAACTCCCTTCTAGTTTGTATGGAATGAAGATAAATTTGTTGTTTAACTTCCTTGGTTGTGCTAAAAGTCTGGTGGATGTAAAATGGATCTTTGACAACAGCTGCTTCATTCTTATGTGCTCTTTGTAAATCTCTTATTTTCTTCTTTTTTTTACTAGCTTCACCCTCATCTGATGAAGATGCAGATACTAATTCTTTAGTGTCTATAACCTCTAATTCTTCATCACCTTCTACTGCTTCATCTCGATCATTAGGAAAACTTCCAACCCACTCCACCTCTTTGTCAATGTTGAGGTGAAAGTTCTTCATATCAACCTCTGAATCATCTAACAAATTATATTCATTAACTATGTAATCACTATCTTGACTGTCTTTACTATCTTCATTGTCTTCACTATCATGAATGTCTTTACTAGCTTGACTGTCTTCACCTATTTTTTCACTATTTGGTTCATCTTGTTCCATAGGAGTCCCACCAAAAGGTTCACACCATTCAAATGTATCATCCCAACCATCAACATTAGGACATGTGCTTCCCATCATTGGTTCAATCAAAGGGCTTTCAATTCTTGGTATATAGGCAGGGGTTGAATCAACTGTTTCACTCAGTGTAACAGGGGGTTGTTCCAAGATTGTTTCAGGTAATGTACTAGGGTTGTTCCATAGTTTCTACATTCTCAAAAACAGGGCTTCTTCACTAGGACCATCCCCTGAATTTGACCATGTCAATAACAACCTTTTACGAAAAAGGGACTCAGGAATTTCGTGTATCTTTATCTTTGCAGGGTTTGGGGACATTTGATACGTATGTAGCTTGGTTTCCCAAAACTCTGTATACACTTCTATCACCTTGTGTTCATAAACGTATGACCTAAAGTGGTTTATATCTTCGTCACAGCCCAAAGCATACAACCCAAAATCTAAATCCCAGGTTGGTCGTTTCAAATGGTAGTAAATACTTTTACCTGGTTCCACACAATCAAGCAACTCCATTATCTCATCCATATCATGCACCGAGAACAAGTCACTATCAATGCCATCAATATATTTCATCTTCCCCTTTATGTATTTGCGGCCTGGAAACTTCGTAAAAACTCCACCATAGTTTAATCGTATCGAGAACATAGATGGATTGTCAGTTGCGAACCCAAAAAATAAAAAAAAAATAAAAATTTACCTTTTAGGGACGTATAAATGGATGATCAACTGAAAATGTAGAAAATTTTACCATATGAGCTTTGGAGATCGTATTCCTCCCATTCTTGCCTGATCCTCCAGTTCACCATCGTAGAAAACTAGGGTTTTCTCGTGCAATGCTAAGGGTCGACGGAGGATGAAATAAGAAATGATCGGTTATCGAAGCTGCGCCATAATGGTTCATGTATACAAACCCTGAAAAGACGAAAATGCCCCTGCGTGCAAGGCACGTGGGTAGCTTAAACGGAAGCCTTTAACCGTTAACGTGCATAGGGACTAACCGTGCAAGATAAATAACAACGAGGGACTGCCCGAGTTAAATTTTGAAAATAGGGACTAAACACGCTTTCTGGCATGTGCACGAGGGACCAACGGTGTAATTTACCCTTTGGAAAACTAGTATAACTATCATTTAGTAATATATTCTTTTAATATTTTTAAACCTTTCCCCTCACGATTTCTTTTTTTTTTTTCAAATTAATTATGTTAAATATTTGATGTATACATAGTGGTTGGAACCAGAAATTTTCGTTAGTAGTAAATACTTATTAATTTTTTAAAAACTTTTTTTTGAATTTTGTAGTAATGAACACAATTTTTTTTTGTAATTTTATTGCAACAAACTTTCGGTATTTCATCCATTCATGGTCTGTCTATTTCAGTTTTTTATTTTTTATTTTATTTTTTATAGCACAATATTTTCAATTTTTCTTGACAGCCTTGATAGCTATAAGGCTATTCGGAGTGGATACCTTTTTACTCATGAAAAGCTGAGGTGGAAGGGCCAAGGATGCGTGAACACCGCCCCCAGCCGCGGTGGTTTGGGTGTGATGTTTTTGTGAAGACGGAAGAAGACAACGAATAGAATATTGGCAGCAACATCATCATCTCTCTCTCTCTCTCTCTCTCTTTCTCTCTCTCTTCCTTTTGCCTCATCAACACCAACACACTGGTGAACACCATTTCCACAACCTGGTGGGTTAGTTGTGAAATGATAAAAAGTCTACGTGACTTTCTTTTCACATATAACCTACTCATGAAGATACCACATAGCCTAAAGGAAAATAGCTTCTCTTGGTCCTCGTTTGAAGAAGGAAGATTAATATTAGATACATTTAATAATGTTAAAATGAATGATTAATATATGAATATAACTACTAACTTGTCAAAAGTTTAATATTTATAAACAAAACATATCTTGGTGATTTTATCAAAGGTTCAAAATCTAGATTAATAGAGAAGTTCTCACTTCTTCACCTAAATATAAAACAAACAACAAAAAGTTGAAAACCCGATGACCGCAGAAACAAACAATAATGATTCTATTGGAACATAAATAATGATTTTATTGGAACGATTACCAACTAAGGTTCAATGATCTTCTTCTTTTATTTTTCATTCTTATTTTAAGAAAACACAACGTATGCAATGAAACTCATGGTTATCTATTTTAAGCATTTTTTGTGCTAATTTCATTTAGCATTGCTCCTACCTTCTTAGATTTGTCATGTAGCAAAGAAAAATAAAAAGTTATGTTCATTCATTGCACATCACACAATATGTTAGAAAAGAGGGGTAAAAACACATGAAAATTCTGAGAATCATGTATAACACTTTCAGATTAAAGTATTTATGTGGTACTTCCAATCTTTAATCGGATAAGACTTAGAGAATGAGAAACAGAAAAAAGAATGTTAAAATTATTATGAAAAGGAAGAGTACCAAAACTGATTTCGAAATGATCATATAACAAGAAAAACTTCATGTCTTAAAACTGCTACATGACAATTTTATGTCCTAAAACTATCAAAAAACAGTCATAAACCAACTTAAATTCGGGTCTAGAATATGGATCACAAAACCGAGTGCATTTATTGAAAACCCAGATTTCTAATGCATTTTTAATATAGTAACATAACATATATAAATTTTTTTTGCAATGACCGGGCAGCTTGACCCTAGCCAGGGTCTTTGCCCCTTGGACCCCGCCTGGGCTGTCGCCCCTTGGACCCCGCTCCTAGGGGTACTACCCCCGAACCCCCGTTCGTTCAGGGCTTCACCCCTAAATAGCAGTGTACTTCCAACCAAGACAAATTTAAATTAATATGCACTCCACACCTTCCTAACTTGTTCAATATTTATCAAGGTGACATTGATCAACAAATTAATCCTATTACACTTAAATAATATTAGTGATGTAAAATCACAAACACAATATGCCATGAAAAGTTGACTTCAAAGTCTAAACAATCACAAAAATAATATATATATATATATATATATATATATATATATATATATATATATATATATATATATTCTTTCACAAATTCAATAAGAATTACATATACAATTGATTTAAAAGTGTAAAGGACCAAGTACTAACAATTGAGCACTGACAACACAAATTAGTTCAATAAAATCAATTATAACCAAATTCAAATAAAATACGTTGGGACCTTAATTCTATCAAATTTTTTAATTTAATAGACTTACTAGGTGTGAGACCCATATACTAAATAAGGTTTTTCCTTTTTTTTTTAATTAAGATAAAGTGGTAAGCATTACATATTTTTTATTGATAATTTTACATAAATACAATGCTATAACGAATAAATTAACTATTTCAATATATAAACTAATAAAATAAAAAATGTATGTATTTATAAAATGATGATGAGAATAATGTTGTAATCTTTAAACATTAATAAATTAAAACTTGCTAAATATATACAAACAAAATGATGAATAAGTAGGTAAGTTAATGTATAATAACAAAAACAACTATTGAAATATTGACACTTATTTTTATGAATCACAAATTTCTAAAGACTTCCTTGAATACAACATTAGATGTCGTATTGGTAAGTTTACAATCCTTATCTAAATTAATATTTTTAATCTATCTTTACTTTTAAATCTCAACAATGCAACATACAATTATCCATGAGTGAATATTGATTGTCTCACAAACAACCCTTCATTCGATTGTGGCTGTCATTGAATTTTATTTGTTGTTATTGCAAAACATACAACCAATGAAAATTATTTTTTTTGAAATGTAAAAGGAATCATTTTATCCGAATGTGTCAAATACATTATTAGAATAAACATACGGTTTCCGATATTACTTCTAGATATTATCACAGTTTCTATAAGACGCTTACCCAATGCAATAACACGTAGCCACATACCATTGCATAATCCACATTTCTGATCAATATTCCTTAGTAACATAACTGGAATATCGAATTTTAATACCAACTTATGAATTGGCATGATTGATAGTTTAAGACCATTTACAACATCAGGGGAGTATAAAGTTCCATCAAAGTCATTGTGAACAAAATTTGCATGAGAAAGACTATATGAACTTAAATAATCTTGTTGAGCTCCTGTAAATAATGATAATAAACGCTCGTTAATCTCTTGAACAACTTCATTTTTTGGTGCAAAGATTTCTCTTTCTTGAAAATAATTCGGATTCTTGGGATTTTCAACAATAGAAGGATAAAAAAATTCAACTAATGAACCAGTAGGAGAATTAACAGTTAAAAGATCGTCAGGAATATCAATAATTGTTTCGCCATCATTTAAACCACCAATCTTTCCTTCTCCTATATCCAAGGTTTTAAAAACAGGTTCGAGAAGGGAACCGGTGTAGTGACCAGTTTTATTAGGACCGATTTTATGCTGGAAAGAATCGACCGGTTTTTGTTATTTTCCAGTTGAACTAGTTGTAGTGAACCAGTTAAATACCGTTTAAACCGGTGAATAGAGGATGTGATTAATTTTTGGGCTAAAATATGGAGTATGGGCTTCACAACTTGCATCAAATATAGCCAATTACAATTTAGATTGAATGTTACACACAACATGTCAATTTCTTATGTCTCGTTATCTCTATGGTTGACGTAATCAATATGTAGTCTTCTATAACCATGTCTCTCTTTTTAATATGTTACAACCTTTGTCTTCAACAACCACAACCTATTGTAGGTAAGAATTGATCTTTTTTTATTTAGTTCAATTTTAATTGATCAGAACCTATGATCCATACATGATTTTAATTAAGTCGATTGAAAAAAAAAATACATAAGTCCTATCTTGTTTACTTTCACAAATTATTTTAGTTACTTTTGGCTATGAACGAAACCTTACCCTACTGTTTAAGTTTATTTTTTATATATGGAACTTCAAAATTTGTTTGGTTTGTTGATTTGTACCTATGAACACTTGTAACTCTCCTTATTTTCAACATATGGTAGATAAAATAACGGGTATTGGTCATGGGTACAAAACACCTAATTATCATGCTTTGAGGGACAATGTATTGTCAGATGCAAAGAAGTTTGCTTCGTTGTTAACTGATTCAAATAGAAGTCAATGGATTAAAAGTGGTTGCACAATTATAAGTGATGGGTGGAGGGATACCAAACAACGCCATTTGATTAATTTTTTGGTTTATTATCCAAAAGGACTAACATTTCTTAAATCTGTTGATGCATCTGATATAGAGAATAATGCTTTAGATTTGTGTAATTTGTTTGCTGAGATTGTTGAAATGGTAGGACACACGAATGTGGTTCAAATTTACTGACAATGTTGCCAATTATAAATTTGCTGGTAATAACCTATGTGAAAGATATCCTTTTATTACTTGGTCTCCATATGTAGCACATTGTCTTAATCTTGTAATAAAGGATGTTTCGGAATTGGATAATGTAAAACGTTTGGTCACTCTTGCGTCTAGGGTTACTGTTTTTATTTACAATCATAAGTGGCACTTGAATTGGTTAAGAAAAAAAGATGGTTGGACATAAATCATCCGTCCAAGTGCTACTAGTTTTGGTACTGTATGTATTGCATTGAAAAGTTTGTATGACCATAAAGTCGATTTACAAGCAATGGTCATATCTAACGACTTTAAGAAGATGTTGAAAGTGAAAAAATGCGGTTGAATGTAAAGAAATTGTCTTGAACGAAATTTTTGGAAAAATTGTTTGATTACGGTAAAAGTGATGACTCCTTTGTTAAGGCTTTTGCGGTTATGTGATTCAGATGAAAAACCTGCATTGGGTTATGTTTATGAGGGAATGTGTCAGGCAAGAAGAGGGGTAAATGAATTATTTAAGAAGAAAGAATTATACAAGCCTTATACTGACATAAATGATCGTCGTTGGGATAGAATGTTAAGAAAAAGCATTCATTGTGCAGCGTATTGGTTGAATCCATTTTTTCAGTATAATCATGAGAATGTTTGTTATAAGAGAGATGTGTTTCAAGGTGTTCTCGATATGGTTGAGAATAATTTTTCCGGTACAAGCATTTTAGATCTTACACTGTCTCTAGGCAAGTTTCGTGACAGTGAAGGTACTTTTTGGTATATTTAGTGCCGTTGCTTCTCGTACTAGTACTCATCTAGATAACATTTAACTTTTGTATACTATTATTAACTATATTATTGTGAAATATTTTTTTTCTAACCATTTCATTTGTAGATGAGTGGTGAAAGTTATTTGGCGGAGATACTTCGATATTACAAAAAATTGCTATGAATAATAAGTCAAACCACATCTTCTTCCGATTGTGATCGTAATTAGAGTGTCTTTGAAATGATTCACACATACAAGAGGAATTAGTTGGAACATCAAAGACTAAATGATCTTGTATTTGTGCACTACAACTTGCATTTAAAAAATAAATACATTATATTATAATAAAATATTTATTTAATAGCAATGTCATTTTACTTTCACAATTTTTTTTTGTGAATGATTTTGTAGACTCAAGGTTAATAAAAGGTCTTAGGATCCTATTAACTATGAATGTATTGATAAGATGAACTTCTGGTCGGAAGGAAAACTTGATTACAATGATTTAGAAAATATGTATGATGAGCAAGAGCATGAATCAACTTCTCAAACACAAGGTAACATTTTTTTCCATAAATATTAACTTAGAGTTGTAATTTTAGTTTATTATTAATCTATTATGGGACGTTAACATTGTTCTTTTATACTGTAGAAAAAGAAACTGTCATATTTCATCTACCAAGCGATCGTGAGATTGATGCAAATAACACTCCAATGTCTCAAAATCCGTAATTTGATATGAACTTGATGCACTACTTTTCATCTAGAACTATATTTTTTGTTTCAGTATTACATTTTATGTTCTTTTTGGATGTATTTGCATTGATGTAAAACTTATGGCAATACATTTTTTTTAAAGTGTTTCGATTGATCTACAAATTTTTGTCATATGTATTTTTAATATTTGAACTTGTGAATGTTAGATTCTTGGTTTTATATAATAATATATATGTAGACAAATAAAAAATACATAAAAAATCGGAAAACCAGTTGAACTGACGGTTAAACCAGGACCGGTTTAGCTAAAAACCCAGTTTTTAAAACATTGCCTATATCCAAAATCCATTTTGCTGAAGTCTCTGTTTATTGAATATCAAATGTTAGAACACTTAACCTCATGTTTATTTGTTTTTTGTTTTTTTTTTGATGTTAAGACTTTGCAATTTGACTAAATGTATGAGGAACTTAAAGAAGCATTAACTTGACTAAATGTATGAGGAATTTAAATAAGCATTAATAATGTCTTGCATGCTTTCATTAGGAACAACTAGTAGAATTTGTCTAAATTCGCATCCAAAAACATTTGCTTTTCCTCCAAACGGCAATTTTTAAGTTGCTACGAAGATCACAACTCAATATATCCTTCAAAGAACGATCCAAAGCTTCAAATGCATGCTTATGAATCATAGATGTCTCGTCCATATAATTAATGATGTTCTTTTTAACAATCAGCTACATCATTGTCTGTTGAAAAAGAACAAAATAAATCATTGGTAAGATTTAGAGAAATTATAAAGCATGAATGTGTTGTTCTACATCCTGTTAGTAATAATGAAACAATACCAGTTGAAACAACATTTAACACGATTTCACCTTTAGATCTTATAGATGCATATAATGTCTTTCAAAGAAAAGTTTTACCAGTACCTCCGTAGCCATAAACAAAAAATACCCATCTTTTTTTTTTTTTTTTTTTTTTTTTTTTTTTTTTTCTGTTTAATAGTTGTCATATGATTAAATGAAACTTAAATTAAAAGATGATAAAATCAAAATCCCAAAATAAAATATTCTATTTTATAAGGCTGAACGGTGTCGTGATGTTTTTGCCAATGAAAATTTGATGCCACATAGGCGTCACATAAGTTTTACCATTCCTGCCAATATTTTCATATGAATAGGATGCGGTGCCATTGTTGCTTACAAATAAAAAGAAAGGTATTAACTGAAAATATTTGTTGCTTACCAATAAAAAGAAAGGTGTTAAATAAAAATATTGTTTAATTGTCTCTTTCTTATTGGTTATTAGTTATTACTGATAAATTATTCATCTTATATATATGGACCAATCAAAATTACCAATGACAACAAAAACTATCTAGGGGTGGCAAACACGGCGTGTAACCTAGTTGATTTTACAATACCAAACATAATTTTAAAAACACATGTTCTAGTTAGAGTAGGTAGGTGTCTTTAATTAAGTATGTTTTAAACATGGTGTTTGACCATTTCTCAACCGGTATATATAATCAAATTTTATTGTCATACACATTTAGGTAAGACAATTTTTTTTTAATAAAAGATTTACAATATTGACATAACCCGCAACTTTAATGAACACATTATATTTCTTTTTGATAGAAACTTCATCCAAGAAAAAAAAAGCCACTATATTTCTTTTCGCCAAGACAAGTTAAAAAGAAAAACTATTATGCTTTAAAAAAAAAGCAAATAAGACAAGTGGGTAATGCACGCTCTTGTTGTGAGATTGGGTCTTATAACCCGTTCAACCCGGAGCTACACGGTGTCGTTCTACTATCTCAGCGTCAGCCCTCAGGAGTCAGGTCAGACCAACATCGCGCTTTTCTTCCCAAAAACATTCTTTCCTCGAAAGCCGCAATCGATTAGGGATTCGCTCTGCTGTTTCTTCCTTGTTTATACAGAGCGAATCAAATTCAGGTTCGAAATCATTATACATACATATTTCTTCATCCTTCCTGTTATTGTTTCCTTTTGGTTTTATACGGATTTCCGTTTGAATTTTGTATTCATTTGAGAATTTCGATAGCAATCTTATGCCATTGAATTTGTAGTTAGTTGAATAAATTCGATATAAGATTCATCAAGCTTGGGTTTGGGGAATTTGTGATTAGAAAGGGGTAAACTGGTTATATAGTTTCGAGGGTTTAGTGCTAATTATTTGGAGTATAAATGGGGAAACCTACGGGTAAGAAGAAGTTACAGGCTGGAGTTGAGAAAGTTGTGAAACAGAACAAAGCAGAACGAAGTTCGAAACAAATCGATGAAGATACAGCTGTCTTCATTCAAATGTCTCAGGAGTTGAAGGAAGAAGGGAATAAACTGTTCCAAAAGCGTGATAACGAGGGGGCGATGTTGAAATATGAAAAGGCCCTAAAGTTATTACCTGGAAATCATATAGATGTTGCTTCTTTACGAACGAATATGGCTGGTTGTTATATGCAGATGGGTATTGGGGAGTATCCAAGAGCAATACACGAATGCAATTTAGCTCTTGAAGTTGCTCCTAAGTACAGCAAGGCTTTGTTGAAGAGAGCTAAGTGCTATGAAACTTTGAATAAGTTTGAATGGGCATTGAGAGATGTTAGACTTGTGTTGGGTATGGAGCCTAACAATGTCACAGCTCATGAGATTGAAGATTCAGTTAAAAAGGCAATTCAAGGAAAGGGGCTGAAACTTGAAGACATTGAAGCTGTTCTATCACATGAATCTAATGATCCTTCTGCAGTGAAGGTTGTCAAAGTGCTGAAAGAGAAGCCGAAAAGAAGGAAGAACATTAGGGTTGACAGAAAAGATGTTGAAAATGGCAATAACAGCAAGATTGAAGAAGTTACAGAAAGCAAGAGTGAAGAATCCAAGGAAATCAAAGGTGAAGATGCTAAGGACAGAAAGAACAAGGTTAAGAGAGTTAGGGACAAAAGGGCCAATCATGTTGAAGAGAAGAAGGTTGAGGGTACAAATGGTATAAAAGAAGAAATAGTTGCCACAAGGACAGTGAAGTTGGTGCTTGGAGATGACATAAGGTCAGCACAATTACCTTCTGATTGCAGCATTGGTTTTGTAAGGGAGATAGTGTGGGATCGTTTTCCTGGTTTAGAAGGTATTCTTATAAAATACAAAGATCAAGAAGGCGATTTGATTACTATCACAACTACATCTGAATTGAGGTTAGCTGAAGCTTCAAGTGATCCTCAAGGCTCTTTGAGACTATACTTAGTAGAAGTTAGTCCAGATAAAGAGCCATCATACGAAGGGTTCACAAATGATGGATTCCACAACACCAATAGCTTAAAATCTAGTGTTTCAGAGAACGGAAACATTGGACAAATGTCACAAATCTCACAAATCAAGGAAGTAGAGAAAGTCACAACATGTGTAGAGGACTGGATTGTCCGATTTGCAAGAATGTTCAAAGATCATGTGGGATTTGAATCTGATTCATATTTGGATCTTCATGAGCTAGGAATGGATGTATATGCAGAAGCAATTGAAGAAACTGTCACCACTGAAGATGCCCAAAAGCTTTTTGATATTGCAGGAGGAAAGTTCCAAGAAATGGCTGCTTTAGGGTTGTTCAATTGGGGGAATGTTCACATGAACAAAGCAAGAAAGTGGGTTATCTTTGCAGAAGATGGAACGAACGAATCAAAACATGAAAAGGTGAAAACAGGATACGAATGGGCAGAAAAGGAATATGTAAAAGCAGGAAGAAGATATGAAGAAGCTCTAAAGATCAAACCTGATTTTTTCGAAGGGTTTCTTGCACTTGGTCAACAACAGTTTGAACAAGCAAAGCTTTCATGGAGTTATGCAGTTGGAACAAAAACAAGTTTAGATGCAAAAATCTTGGAGCTTTACAATAAAGCTGAAGACAGCATGGAACATGGAATGCAGATTTGGGAAGAGCTGGAAGAACAAAGGCTGAATGGATTGAGTTTGTATGATAAGTATAGGGACGATTTGGTAAAATTGGGATTGGAGGGGTTCTTGAAAGAAGTGTCTACTGATGAAGCTGCTGAACAGGCTGCTCATTTGAGATCTCAGATGTATATTTTATGGGGGACTTTGCTTTATGAAAGATCTGTTGTTGAATTCAAAATGGATTTGTCAGCATGGGAAGAATCTTTAGCTGCTTCTGTTGAAAAATTTGAGCTTGCGGGTGCATCACCAACAGATCTTGCAGTAATTATAAAGAATCACTGCTCAAATGGAACAGCTTCTGCAGGTAATTTAGACAAGTTTAGAGTAAATTACAAAAAAGTCCTTGTGCTTTTCTGTTTTTTTTTTTTACCATATTTAGTCCAAAGTTGAATTTCTTATTTCAAGGTTTCATATCGATTTTGGTTGACATAAGGTTCACAATTGATATGAAAAGTGTAAGGGACTAAAATCGATATGAGACCTTGAAATACGGATCAAAATTGAAAAAAAGGTTTTAGTTTTTGACTAAATACAGTGAAAGTTAGAAAGCACAGGGACCATTTGTGTAACCTGGTCAAAAGATTTTATTCAATTAATAATTATATGTATTCTTATAGCTTAGAGTAACTTATAAAAAAATGGTTTCTGTGGTTTTGTGTTTAGTATAAAGTTATGAAAAAAAGCAGTTTTGGCCCTTATTTCAATGTTTTGTATCAGTTTTGGTCCCTGGGACTTTGTGATTTTTGTTCCTAGTTCAAGTTTTATATCTTTATTTCAAGGTTTCAGGGGCCAAAGTCGATATACATTGAAAAAGGTTTCAGTTGTGTAGTAAACATTGTAAAAATGAAAAAGCACATATTGTAGTTTGGAGTAAATCACAAAAAAATGGTCCCTGTGTTATTCTGATTTTATCATGTTTAGTCCAAAATTAAAACATTTTTCAAGTTTGGTCCTTATTTCAAGGTTTGTTTTCGTTTTTGGTCCCTGAGACTTTTATGATTCTAGTCCTTATTTCAAGGTTCCAGGGACCAAAACAATCGATGCATAAACTTGTGTTCAGATAAGGGGCAAAATTGTAAAAAAAGATTCTAAACATGGTAAAAGTCTAGAAGTAAAAGGAAACATATTTATACATATATGATTTAGTGTATAGTTTATTTAGAGAATGATATAGTTAGTTTAGTTGCTTATTTGTATGAGTAATTTTCAGGTCTTGGTTTTAAAATTGATGAAATAGTTCAAGCATGGAATGAGATGTATGAGGTTAAAAGATGGCAGACTGGTGTTCCATCTTTTCGCCTCGAACCACTCTTTAGGCGTCGCGTCTCAAAATTGCATTCTCACATGGAAATGGAACATCATTGAATTGACATTTCCGTTTTTACCCTTGGTTTATTTATGTGATTTAGAGCAGCAGCTATATCACTGCACTGGTTCTCTCTCATGTAAGTTTGCTAATCTTTTATCTCTTAATCTTGTTTCTTTGTGTCTACTCATAAAAAAGAAAATGGCATGACCTTCACATATTTGTCCAAAAGACATGAGTGCCCTCCTCATCTCTATGCAAAACACGTCAATGCCCTCGATTCATAGTTTAAACTAATATGGATGTTTTAGGTGAAGTCATAGCAGAATAAGGATTAAATCTTTTATAAATGTATTGTTATGTCATGTCATGTCTTGTTTTGTGTGTATTTGTACATTGAGTTAGATTGATGATTGAAATTATATACAATTGATGTATTTTACAGGTTTCTTTGTAGATTCATTGTCGATTTCTTTTCTGCTATTGGAGGTGAAAGAAGCCGAAGCGTTTGTGTTTCTTTTTTTTATTTGTTTATTTCAAGGACAAAAAGGGTTCCGATAAGTGGCCAGAAGCCCATTTATTCATTGGTTTGGACTTTGGTGGTATACTCTATAGTCTATACTCTATACTCTATACTGTGGGATTGATTGATTAAAGTATTCCGAGACTACACGGGTTTGGTTTTATTTTTTGTATTAATTATTGGATAGTAGTTTTGTTCACAGATTTGAGTATTGTCAAGAAAAGTCTAGTGTAAGACGTTCATTCTTCATTTGTTATAGGCTTCTCATTCTCTTTGCTCATGGGAGCAAATAGGCTTGCAAATTGTGCATTGTTTTTGTAATTTGCTTTGTTTGTTAAGGATATACGATATGATTATTTTTGTCAACATTTCTTCTTTGTTTCTTGTTTCACAATAGCCCAGATCAAAGTATCGGTTAGGATTAGTAGGCAAATGATTAGGGTTAGTTGGAAGTCTTTGTTTTAACAACATTTTGGTTGGTTAGGGATCACAAAAAAAAACCCAACCCGATGGGGTAATCCGAAACCTGATAATTTGCAAATCAGGTAACGGGTAGTTATTGGGTTCGGGGCCGTCAGTGAGTTATCCTCGCCTTGACCCGCCGTGTCCCGATTATATATATATCGGGAGTGGTTCAATTGAGAACAATTTTTTTTAATAACCTAAAAGATTATTTTTTTTAAATGTTTTCATTAAGGACACTTTAGACAAATCAAACATTAATCTTATATTAAAAAAACCTTCGCATTCTCTAATTTACGACTACTTGTCACTTGTTGGTAGCCGCGAGACCATCGTTGGACCTCCGCCCGACTAACACCAAATGCAATAACATTTTCTGGTTGTATTAACAACTTTTAATAAAACAAACATTGTAATTCTCTGGACTAACACCAAATGCAATGACATTTTCTGGCTGTATTGACAACTTAGTAAAACAGACATTGTAATTCTCATTTCTTTGGTAATACTTTTTAATACATACAATTTTATTTTTGCAATCAAATATAAAAAATTCTAATAAAAAAAATAGATCTATGCCTTGACAAATTCAACTATTTTTCTTTTTCTAAATTTTAGATTTCTTTAAAAAAAATATATCATGTATAAGACATCATAGTTTAAAATATCATATCCACAGTTTAATAAATATATTTATTCATTATTACATAATTTAATATTTTCATGCATACATTTATTCTTATTTTAATACAAAATTTATATAAAATATACAACTCAATATAATCCATTTATTGTTTAATATACAAAATACACAACTTAATACCACCCACTTTACAATAATTCAAAATTTCAAATAAGTTAAACTCAAACTCTACTATCACCACCAACTATAACACGACACCACCAACCACAAGTGGCAATGTCGTAATCATCATTCATTTTAAATCAAATAAGTATATAAAATCATTAATTAACAGTTTAAATACTATATTCACAATTTAATAAACGAATTAATTCACTTATTATGAGTTTAATGCAAAATAATTATTAAAACTAATACATTCTTACATATTTATACAACACAATTGTAACAACGTAAAATCCAATTAAATTTTTAATTTTTAAAACCTCAAAATGTATATCACATCATAATTTCAAATCCGAAACAACAATGTTTTCCAAAACAAATTCCCAAGATCTCTCAAAAGTGAACTCCATCGGTGTGGGTGTGTACGAGTCAAGCCGTCGCCTTCCCACGGTCCTCGCTGGTACCTAAGACATCAAACACAACAACTGTAAGCATAATGCTTAGTGAGTTCCCCAATATACCACATACCACAAATACGCCTCTCAGAGGCTAACCCGACCCTCCGGTCAAGATGTCTCAACGGGACCCTCCAGCCCCGCAGCTCGTTGGACCCTCCGGTCCGGTCATAGCTCATTGGGCCCTCTGACCCGGTCTGAATCGTTGGACCCTCCGGTCCGGTCCATATAGTCATACAACATACAAATAACACATAATATAAAATCTCAACTATAACACATAATCTCATACATAGCACATAAGACCCTCTGGTCAACTCAGAATACCACTCAAGGTACGTATAGTGAGATGACTCACCTCGTGAAAAGTCTAAGATCTCGCGTACTCGCTATCTCCCAAAATCCAACGATGACTCTACCTCGCCTAATCATAAAAATATCATATTAATACTCAAAGGCTTTCATAACAACACTTTTACCCCTTAACACAAATCCTCAGAGGGTAAAAGACCATTTTACCCCTCCTTGACCCAAAGTCCTCATGTTGACCAAAACCCTAAGAAGTCAACAAAAGTCAACACTACGATTACGCGGGGCGTACTACTTGATGTACGCGGGGCGTACATCGCCAATCCATGGATCGGGGTCTCCACCCAGTACGCTGCGCGTACTGGAAGTTACGCCTAGCCTAACCATCAGACTTTAGCATTCCTCATTTCTGGTCTTAATCGGTTAAGCCATTACTCCAACTTCTAGATCCGGCTCTGTTTATGCGTCTATACCCATAAAGTCGAGACCTTTAAGCCTTGGCATGGCTGTAAAGGCTCCAACACTTCATAACATCACTCTATTCCAACTCAAGGGCCTAGATCTCATGCATGGTGAAATGTTCACGGCCAAGATTGCATTTTTATGAGTCTACAACTCAAAATAGACCAGAAATACGAAGGGTCTAAGCTTATGGAGACAATTTGCTCAAAAGTCTCCACCTTTGGGACTAAAACCCTAGAAAATGGTACATGAAGCATATTACAAGAACTATAGGACAAGATCCGAGCTTTTTACCTTGAAATGAAGCCTCAACCTTTGCTAAGCTCAGATCTACACTTGAATACCACCTCTAGCCTTCCCCAATGAGCTCCTCTTCTCCTTTGCTACCTTGAAATGGCACCACCAAGATTAGAATACTCACAAATGGACTAAGAACGGTTGCACACTCTCTTTAGGGTTTCTCTCTGAGGGATGGTGGCTGAGAAGTCGAGCCACACATTCCTTTTATAGCCCTCCAAAAGAATTAGGGTTTTTAGGTCTGGACCGGTTACGCCCCGCGTAACCTTGGGTACGCCTAACGTACATGAGGGTGAACACGTCCAAATGAAGTGCACGAGTACGCACAGCGTACACCTTGTACGCCCAACGTACTCGCTAATCATGCAACCCTAAAAGAGAACATAATAAGGATGAAGGGATAAATAGAAGGGTACCTGGTTTTCGGGTTGTTACAATTCTCCCCCACTAGAACCAGACTTCGTCCCCGAAGTCTCATACCGAAAACAACTCCGGATACGGATCCCGCATCTCAGCCTCGGGCTCCCATGTCAGCTCGGACCCCTTCCGATGTTGCCACTACACTTGTACCAAGGGTACTTCCTTGTTCCTCAGAACCTTAACCCTTCGATCCCTGATTGCCACTGGCCTCTCCACATAATTCAGGCCTGCATCCACCTGAATATCATCCAAAGGCACCACGGCCGACTCGTCGGCGATGCATTTCCTCAACTGAGAAACATGAAAGGTGTCGTGGATCTGTCCCAATTCAGCAGGTAGATCCAACCGGTAGGCTACCCTGCCTACCCTAGCAATTACCCCGAAGGGTCCAATGTATCGGGGTCCCAACTTGCCCCTCTTCCTAAATCGTATCACTCCTTTCCAAGGAGAGACCTTTAGGAGTACAAGGTCACCAACCTGAAACTCGAGTTCGGACCGACGCCTGTCCGTATAACTTTTCTGGCGACTCTGAGCAGTCAACAACCTCTGTCTGACCTGCTGGATCTACTCAGTCGTCTAAAGCACTATCTCCGTACTACCCATCACGCGTTGCCCTACCTCACCCCAGCAAATAGGGGTATGACATCTCCTCCCATACAACAACTCAAAAGGTGGCATACCGATGCTCGAATGATGGCTGTTGTTGTACGAAAACTCTACCAAGGGTAGATAGGTGTCCCAACTCCCTCCAAAATCCAAAACACATGCTCGGAGCATGTCCTCAAGTGTCTGAATCGTCCGCTCGCTCTGTCCGTCCGTCTGCGGGTGGTATGCGGTACTGAAATGTAGCCTCGTACCTAACTCCTCGTGGAACTTCTTCCAAAATCTGGAAGTAAATCGCACATCTCGATCTGAAACAATCGACAACAGAACCCCATGCCGCGATACCACCTCCCTCACATACAACTCTGCCAACCTCTCAGCAGAAGAGCTCTCACTGATAGCAAGAAAATGAGCGCTCTTCGTCAACTTGTCCACAATCACCCAAATTGCATCGACTCCTCTCGCAGTCCTTGGCAATTTGGTGATAAAATCCATGGTAACCTGTTCCCACTTCCATTCAGGAATCTCCAACGGTTGCAGCTTACCATGCGGACGCTGGTGCTCGGCCTTAACTTGGCGACAAGTTAGGCACCTCTCGACGAACCAAGCAACATCCCTCTTCATATAGGGCCACCAATACTCCTTCTTTAGGTCCAAATACATCTTGGTAGCCCCGGGATGGATCGAGAACTTCGATCGATGAGCCTCCTCCATCAAAATGGTACGCGTCCCGCCCACAAACGGTACCCAAATCCGACCCTGAAACGTCATAAGCCCCCGACTATCGGTAACGAACTCCGACACCTGCCCGACAACCCGCTCCCGCTTTCGGTTCTCTGGTCTCGCAGCCTCAGCCTGGGCCCCTCGGATGGAGTCCAATACCGGAGTCATCACCGTCAACCTCATACAAATGCCTCGGATCGGGGAGCTCTTCGTCCTGCGGCTCAAAGCGTCGGCTACGACATTAGCCTTGCCCGGGTGGTACAGGATCTCACAATCATAATCCTTCACCACATCCAACCATCTCCTCTGGCGCATATTCAGGTTTGACTGATCCATCAAGTACTTTAAGCTTGGTAAAAAATAGGGACAACAATGAAATCAAGGGTTTTGTATTAATTTGTAGCATTCAGGCATCCATGGAATCCATTCACG
This sequence comes from Lactuca sativa, assembly GCF_002870075.4. Classification (NCBI taxonomy): domain Eukaryota; kingdom Viridiplantae; phylum Streptophyta; class Magnoliopsida; order Asterales; family Asteraceae; genus Lactuca; species Lactuca sativa. The sequence continues at coordinate 200,001,343 of NC_056628.2, read as the reverse complement.
ACTCTCTTGCTGAGGCGTTGGTTAATTTGACAGAGGAGGTAGAGTTTCCTTTCTTTTCATTATGTTATACATTTTGGATGATAAATGTCTATATTATCCTTTGATCTCATATGCTTTTTTTTTTGGTGCAGTGTGAAAAATTATGGTCAAAAGTGTATGTTGTCTGACCTAAAAGTAGAACTAGAAGCATTAAGACGAAGGCACTCTGATGTACTGTAGTTGATGGGTGAAAGAGATGAGGAGGTAAAATTACCTTTTCAATGTGAGTTGCTGCATCTTTAGCCTTACTTACAGTTCTGACTTCTGACTTCACTTATATACCTCTATGTGGTGTTTATAGAGAATTATCCATATGCTCACACAAATTTCTGTAGCTGATTACACATTAATTTAATTATGCAGGTTTTGAAGTTTTTGATGAAAAAAATAGTGTTAATGCTCTTCATAGAAAAGTATGATGGTATTTTAGGAAATTTGGCTAATAATTTAGTTAATTATATAAAAAATGTTGAAATGTTACATTTGTCTACTATTGGAATGATTATTTGTATTATATTAACTTTTGTGTAATGTATTGTATTTTTTGTATATGATATTTTATTCTCTATTATGAGACATAAAATGCAAATTTAATTTGAAAATCAGTAAATCTATAAATAATTTTTTTAAAAAAAATTAAATTTACGATACGCATAAATGTGTGTCGTCTTCATTTATGACATGACATTTCTTGACAGGGGCTTCCTTGATACGCATTGTGTATCATAAACACGCGCGTCGTAAGGTTACGACACGCAAATGCGTGTCGTCTTCCTTTAAGACAGGGCCTTCCTTGATACGCATTGCGTGTCATAACCGTGCGTCGTAAATGCGCGTCGTCTCTCTTTATGACAGGGCCTTCCTTGACGCGCATTTACGCGTCGTCTGAGCGTTTTACGACGCACAATGAGCGTCGTAAAAGACTGTTTTTCTAGTAGTGATCATCACTGTCTGTTTGACTATCTCCGATAATTACAGATCATGATCATGAACTTTCGAAGATGACGGTTGATCAGTGGCAACTTTAACCGAAGAATCAGTACAGATTTCTTTACCCTTAGCCATTGAAGTGACATTATTGACAGATAATTGGGAACAATCAACAACTTCCTCCTCCTTAATTTCACTAATATCTTCAGAATCATCTACGATATCAGCAAAATTGTTTTGAGAGTTAGATGCCTTCTTAGTTCTTTTCAAAATTTTGATTTGTTCATTTTTTGTTAAGGTCTCATTTATAATATCACCAAGATCATTCACATCTAAACATTCATAAATTCTAACAACACCATATGCATATGAATCTATTGGGACCTTGTCAAACTCATATATTTTCTTTTCACAGTCATAGGAAATAGAATCAATTTTATCCCTTTCGAAAGCTAAAAAGGGAAAAGCTTCCTATGTTGTTCTTTGTTAATGTCAGATGAATCATGCAATGCAGTTAATTTTCCATACAAACGCTTAGCTGTATTATAGTATATATTTCGTTATTTGTGTAAAATATTGATATCAGTTCTAAGGCAATCTTTGTCACACATTACATCTGTTAATTGCAAATCTAATTGATCTATCTTAGATTTCTTGGACTCCAAACACTTCTGAGTTTCTAGCAGTTGAGAATTGAACTTTTTGGCATCACTACTAGCAGAAATAAGCCAATCATTAACATAAGTAATAGCTTCATCAAATTAAGATAAAATCGAATTATAAGCACTAGAGGGAATATTAAAGGATTGGAAAAGAGAACATACCTGCGAAGCCATGGGTAACTAACGAGCAGTGGTAGAAAAGAAGCACCTACCTGTGACCTTCCCCTCATTTTCTTCCTCAAAGCTTGTGAACATTACTCCGTGAGTCGGGTTTCACATCTCCTCGTCATCTGATCCTGACGACAGATTTGATACGTCCCTTCCTCATCATCCACACCCCTCGCAACTAGAGACATTCCCTTAATCTTCTCTCACCTCCTCAAGTCTTTCCACATAGTAGGCTTCGTCCTTAACTCTATTCTTCTTCTCATCCCTCTTCCTAAGCATGCAGTCACTTGCCATATGATTTGCCCCATTACAATAATGGCAGTCGAATCCAGAATCTCCCTTTAGCTTTTTCTCAGCCTTCGCATCCTCACTCTTCACTTCCTTCTTCTCAACCTTCTTCTCTTCATTCACATTCATCCCAGAAAAACTTCCTTTCACCTCACTAGTTCTCGACTTTGGATTAAATGGTTTTTAAATATTTTTTTCACACGATTATTCTAATAGAACGCCACCGCTTCATCATCAGAATTGACTATTAATCCTTCATCTTTCGAACTCTCTTTCTTAGCAGATTCTTTCTCATCCTCTCTTCCAACAACCTTCGACATTAGTGCCAAAGGACCACCCAAACCGTTCCTTGTTTCCTTAGCAATCTCATTAACTTCATTTTCATGTCCCTTCAACACATTATAGAGATCATTAAGAGAAAAGTAGTCGAAGCTTTGCTAAGTTTTTATCATTAAGCTGACATTTCGCCATTCCTTTCCAAGTCCCATGATGAAAGTGAATTTGAACTCCATTATAGACCTTGTAACTCCATATCTGTTACATTTGTGTATAAGTTCATTCAGACGGTCATAATAGAGCTCAATGGATTCTCCTTCCTTCTGTTTAAACTCTCCCAACTCTAACAAACACTGCTTAACTAAGCTTATCTTTATTTCTCTCTTCCTTGGTACTTCTCCTTTAGTGTGTTCCAAATCTCCTTTGATGTCTTGCAACTATACATTTAGTTGTAAACCACTGGTGGAAGAGCTCCATCGAGTTCACGCAAGCATCTTTTCTTGTTTTTCTTCAGTTTCTCCACTTGTTGAGCAACATTTGGATTGGTAGCAGCAGTTCCAACACTTTGTAACCTAGTAGGAGAATGAATTCCATTAGTAATGCAATTCCAGAGTTCCTCGTTGATTCCGTTCAGGTAGTCCTCCATTTGATCAACCCATTAATCATAGAACTTTGGAATCAACATAGGAATCTTTGTTGATGAACCTAGATGATGAGAATATGAGGTCATAGTGTTCATGTTAAAATTCGCCATTGATGTACGGAAGGTTTTTGAGAAAAGCTTCAAAAATTGAGTTCTATTGGATAAAAACTTTCAGAAATCAAACATTGAATACTTGATTTAACAAACATAGCGCATAATCGAATCAAAACAAATGATCTATGATGATTTTCAAATTCAAAAGAGCGGAAAATTTTGAATCTAGAATGAGACTCAAAACCTTTTGAAAACTTAAGAAAATCAGATCAAATCTAATTGAATCCTTATATGATACAAAATGTAGTTGTTATTAATCGAGTATATGAAAAGAAATCAGAGTCTAGAATGAATTATGAACACATGATGTAAATATGATCTGTATGGCTTGATTAAGCTTTAACAGGATATAGATAAAAATAGAGAGTACAAGTCGAAGACTCCAAGAACTACTCTAACTCTAGTACCCATCCCATATTTATAGGGATAACAAAAATGTACAAAAATATAAGGGACTAAAACATTACAGCTTCAACACAAACTCTGCCCTTATACAAAACATACAAACTAGCTTCAACACTATGACTGACCTAGACAAACTTCGACACCTCATAACTACATTCGATCTCAACAAGCGTGCATCTTTTCCCTTGGATTTAATACAATGTGATTTATGGGTCCCTCGCCTATTGAATCGGTGGACAATTATCGTTATTATGTGGTTTCTATCGACGATTTTTCACATTTTACTTGGTTTTATCCTCTTAAAACGAAAACTGGTTTCTATCATGTCCTAACTATTTTTTTGAAGTTTGTTCAAACTCATTTTGATCAAAAAGTTAAGATATTTCAAAATCATGGCGGATCGGAATTTGTGAATGATCAAACAGTTCAAAAAGTTTTTGAAGATAATGAGACTTTTCATCGGTTTTCTTGTCCCTATACTCCCAAGCAAAACGGTCGTTTTGAAAGGAAACATCGACACCTTGTTGAAACCGGGTTGGTAATGCTTTTTAATTCTTATGTTCCCACTATTTGTTGGTTCAATGTTTTCAGTTCTGCGACATACATCATTAGAATATTACCAACACTGGTTCTTGATAACCGCACGCCTTTTGAGCTCTTATACTCTCAGATACCAACATACACAAATTTTTGGGTTTTTGGGTGTTGAGTATTTCCATATCTTCGTCCCTATGCTATAAATAAACTTTCTCCACGTAGCATTCCTTCCGTACTTATTGGTTATTCATCTCAATATAAAGGTTACCGTTGCTTGGATCCTAATACGTCTCGGATTTACATTACTCGTCATGAGATATTTTATGAAAACAATTTTCCTTTTTCCGACATTAATTCTTCCACAGATTTGAAATCTTGATGTAATTTTTTTTAGAAGATATGGCTACACCTAACACAAATGCTACATGCAACACCCAATGTTGAAACCTCTGTCCCAGAAACTCCAAAATTTTTCTGTCCACCATGATCTTCGCCATACACTGGCTTCACCATTGAGCCTATTGGATTACCACAACCAGTCCATCACCATCATGCCATGACTGAGCCCACATCTGATGCTAATTCATCTATAGTTCCATCCCAACAACCTTCTGATTTGTCGCCGACCCAAACTGTGTTTTCGTCTCCTTCTTCACCAAACCAACATCATTTTGATTCTTCTACTCAACCTGTTTGGACTACTTCTGTGTCGATTCAACAATTTTCGAGCTCATCATTACTGAAAATTCATCCAATGACTACTAGATCCAAAGCTGGAATTTTCAAACCAAAGCATCAAGTTGCTCTTGCGTTTCTTGATACTGATAGCTTGTGTATTTGCGTTATTTGTCACTTACGATCCAAAGGGTTTCAAATCGGCTTCAAAACATCCACAATGGATGTCCACAATGCAAGTTGAAATGATGGCCCTTCAATCTAATGAAAACTGGTCCTTGGTACTTAAACCTAACCACTCAAATGTGGTCGGTTCCAAATGGTTTTTTCGAACCAAGTACAACTCTGATGGTACTATTGAGCCCTACAAAGCTCGTATCGTTGCTTAAGGTTTCACTCAGATATCGGTCTTAGATTACTCACACACCTTTAGGCCGATTATCAAAGAATCCACAATACATATTGTTTGATCTTTTGTTGTCATTTACCGGTGGAAGCTTCATCAACTTGATGTCAAAAATGCATTCCTGCATGAGCATCTTAGTGAAACTGTCTATATGGAACAACTACCTGGTTTTTTCAATCTCCAATTTCCTGATCATGTTTTTCAGCTTAAAAAGCCATTGTATGGTCTCAAATAAGCACCAAGAACGTGGTTTTAACGTCTCAGTACCTTTCTCATACATGATGGTTTTGTTTGCAGTCGATCCGACACCTCCTTATTTATTTTCAAATGTGACTCATGCATCATGTATCTTTTGGTGTACATTGATGATCTTATTTTGACAGGTAATCAGGAACATGTCATTAGCTCCTTTATTGCTCGACTTCATCAGGAATTTGTTATCAAAGATCTTGGGTAGTTAAATTATTTTCTGGGTCTTAAAGTTGCCTATACAGATGGAGGTTTGTTCCTCAATGAGTCTAAATATGCTCACAATATTTTGGATCGAGCGTGTTTACTTGACTCAAAAGCGGTACATACTCCGCTTGCGCATCATGAAACGTTCATTTCTAACGGTACTCCACTTCGTGATCCTAATTTATACCGGTCACTCGTGGGTGCTCTTCGATACCTCACAATCACTCGCCCCGATATATCTTATGTTGTAAATCAGGTCCGTCAATTCCTTCAGGAACCTACAGATACACATTTTTAGTGTGTTAAGCATATTCTTCAGTACGTTAAAGGCACTCTTGCTTTCGGCCTTACTTTTCAGAAGCTACCTTATATCTCTATTCTTGGTTATTCCGATACGGATTGGGCCTGCTGTATTGAGACCAGACGATCTACTTATAGGTATTTAATCTTTCTTGGAGTTAACTTGGTTTCTTGGAGGGGGTACACAAGCACTATTACACTCACATTGGAGGGGGGGGGGGGTACATATAGAATTTCCCAATAAATTTTGCTTTGGAATGTCATCAAACTATTAAGATATTACGTAAGATCCAAAATATTATATTTTGACACACCATACTATTAATGTATATATAACTATATGTATCTAACATCTTCTATAATTTAGAGTATGCACATTTTACATATAAAGTATTATATGTAAGTTGATTTCTCACTATATATTTATTTTGGTCTTTATTTCAAGGTTCCCGAGCAAAGATCGATATATAAATTTCAAATATGTGTCGAAATTGAATTTTTTCGGCTTTGGATTGAATATGGAAAAAATAAATAAACCACAGGGACCGCTTCTGTAATTGAATATAGTTTAGATTAAATTAAAAGCACGATCTGATTCAAAACACATGGTCAGACAGAAAACACGTGGTCAGACGGAAATCACATGCTCTAACAAAAACTGCAACAAAAAACGCATGGTCACGACACAAAAACGCATGCTCCAATTCCATCTTTTTGTTTGATTTGTTTTTAATCATGTGTGGCTAAAAATCCTAGTTTATAGTTTTTGTTCAAAACATGTTGATCGTTTGATTTGATACATATGGCTTGATGTTTGGTTTATGATTCTATTCGAGTGATTATGTTCTTGTTTAAACTAGAATCATTGAATTTGATTTATGTTTGATTGACCATTTATATGAATTGAATTGTTGTGCTGTTAATTGACTTTGTTTGGCACCTAATCGCTTTGTGAAGTTAATGATATGTAACAAACAATAAGTTTTCTTATTTTAGAACATACATCACATGTTTTCACACTTCCGAGCGTATGAGAAGAAATAAACATTGTTGGGAAGCTTGTAAAAAAATTAATGCGGTTTTTCAGTACAATCTAAGAACGTTTTTAGGTTGAATCAATAAAGCTAGGTCTAGTCAAAGGGCGTGTTTTGATTAGATAATTTGGAAAATGAGAGGTATTAGAGTGTGTTAGTATCTTTTAGTACCAACTTATAATAGTAATCATGAATTACATTAAAGCATAATCAATTTAAATGACAACATTGAGAACTACAACTAGAACCATTTAATTCTTTGTTTACAATTCTATTTCAATTTTTGCATGTTTTCAACGTAGATTGTTGTTTTAATTTCTAGTGTGGCTGTGTTGATAAATGACATTTCTACCTTTGTTTATTTATTTTATCTTTTTTTAAACTAATTTTTATTATAAAAAACACAACTATTTTATAAAATTAAAATAATACTCTCTATTAGACCCCAAAAATATAGTAAGATCACTATAAAACAAGAACTTTGTCAGAAAAATATACAAGACTAAAATAAAACAATACCTCAATCAAGATAATCTAATAAGATTGCAATTAGATAACATTCTTTATGAAACTCATAAATATAATAAAATTATAGTATAATAATACTTTGTCTTTTTCTACTAAAAAGCCATAATGATTTTTGGAACATTACCATCTAAATATCAAAATGTATAAACAATTAACAATTGTCGGTTTCTTGTCATTTTCTACAAACAAACATCGGTTTTTTGTCCTTTTTTATTGAAAAGTATAAAATCATGGCTTTTTCGTTAACAAACCTAAAATACATAGACTTATTACAATGAACCGACCCAAAGACACCATACTTACTTTTTTTGATCGATTATAAACCCAACATCAACAAGTCTTGGACTCAAAGAACATGGTTAAATCTGTCATCTTTATTTTCAATAATCCATGAGAAACTCAAACTAAAGCAAAGGGAAGTTAGGAGTCATCCTCACAAATCATACCGAAAAACAAACAACTTCTACTACTAGTCGCATTTGTCTTTCATTTCAATCAAGATTCCCAGATCGACAAAATCCGGCAACCAATACTTGTTGATGGAGTTAACTGGATTCCATACCCTTTTTAGCATAAACACAGTCGCACTCATTCTCTCACATTGATGCAATATACATGTAGCACTAAGGTTTCCCCCATTAACATGGTTTTTTTTTCCTTGTATAAATACATAAACTGCATATATAAGTTACAGAAATGAGCTTGTGCCTAAGGTCAATTACCCAAAATGTTGACATAACAAGTTTTTCATAGGTTAGGGCATAGGGTAACCAACTTATGAAAAATAGTTTAATATTCGTCCAAAGCAGTTATAAGTTGTTTTTTTTTTTTTTTTTTTTTTAAATGTTGATATAATGAATTCAAAACGGTAACGAACTTTCAATTTTATTCACATTTAATTATTGAATTTTTTTTTCCATGCGATTTACCCCTGAATCATTGGAAATTGTTTACATTTTACACTTATGACTGGTTGTAACTGGTCATAAGGGTAAATGTGAACGTCAAAACTGCAAAAATGGTTCTAGTGGTATGCATTTTTTTTCGGGTTTTGATCAAAACCTTATCTTTTTTTTGGATTGGTGGTTTTTTTGAGTTAGTTTAGTTGCGTATTTGGTTCCACAGAAAATTTAAATGACTATAATACATTTGAGATATTTATTTATTTATTTTTTAAAACTTCATACATATTTATTTATTTTAATAATTAAAAAAAATAAGATGGACCTCTCTCTCTCTCTCAATAATCAATATGTTTTCTGCAAATTTTGAAGCTAAGTTCAACTGTTTACCCCTGTTAGTCATTACAATTAGTTAATGAGTTTGAATCGTATGAAAAAAGAACTATTTTGGCATGTTTGATTGATGATCTTTCTATTTTAACCATGACAGAAAGGCAAGTTGGGCTACACCTCGTAGGAGTGCCATTCTATAGACAAAAAAATTGATTTTTAAACCTCCCAGATTAGGTATTTTAGGTGCAAACGTAGTAGCGCAAATCCCATTTTCATGGCGCCTTCAAGAGAAGCTATCCCCTAATTGCGACCAGATTTTTTCCTGAAACCTCACACTTAATGAAGGTACATTTTTCTCAATTTCTTGTCCTGCTCTACAAACTTGCACTGAACATGCTCAGTGAAATGCCTCAATGAGAAACATCGCATGTTAACTCCATTTTGGCTTTCATGAATGAAGAATCCATTCCAATTTATGTTCGTAAACAATTTTTTTGACTAGATGCTTAGAAATATAGGATGAGAGCACCATAGATAGCCTCATGACGATGAAACATTCATGAACATGCATCAAATGAGGCCATCATCATCATCTCTAATGGTACAAAAACGGCCTGGTAAAACTGTTGCAAATTCATCAAAATGGGAACGAGTCATTGCTGTAAATGTTGGGCCTGTACTTCTGTATACTTCTTTAGTACCCTCCATATGTTGTTGCTCAAGTTGTTGTATAGTACGACAAGTATCAACCTATTCAAAAGATATTCAAAGATGTCAATGTGAGTGTGAACGTGAATATAAATATGGGTCCCTCTTTGATTTCCCATTCAGTTGTTGATTGTTATGTGATTGCAGAGGAGATTGGTAGAGGCGTCTAACGGCAATGTTAAAGGCAAAGGTCGACTGTTATGGAAAGAGATCGACTTTGGTTTCCTCCGAGTAATATAGAAATATGTTTAATGGGAAGATGAAGACGGTGTGACGAGGCACCAGAAAAATATCCATCGAAAAAGGTTGCTCCAGTAAAATCGGCGTTGTTGAAGCCAGGTATAGTAGAATATATGGTGGTAGTGATGTGGGTTTGCCTTTGTTTTAGGTGGTGGTCTCTCTCTCTCTCTCTCTCTCTCTATATATATATATATATATATATATATATATATATATATATATATATATATATATATATAGAGAGAGAGAGAGAGAGAGAGAGAGAGAGAGAGAGAGAGAGAGAGAGAGAGAGAGAGAGAGAGAGAGAGAGAGAGAGAGAGAGAGACTTATTTTTTTTAATTATTAAAAGACAAAATTGCAAGAATGGTCCTTATGGTATGTTAAAACTAACAACTTTGGTCCAAAATGGGTTTGGCTCACAAGGATGGTCCAATAGTTTTATTTTGTTGCGAATTTAATCCAAAAATTTTAAAACTTTTTATAATGATGCATTTGCCCTTGGTATTTTCCCTTTTTAAATTTTTTTATTATAGAAATCAAAAAAAGAAAAAGAAAAAAATAAAATCTCCTCTCTCTCTCTCTCTCTCTCTCTCTCTCTCTCTCTCTCTCTCTCTCTCCAGAAGACAATCCACAAAACACCATCATCATCTTTTTTACATATCTTCATCTTCTTTAAAAATCAAAATCATGCCCTTGACACATTTTGAGTTTTTTTTATCAAGAACTCCACATACAAACATATACACACTTAAGAATACTCTTTATAATCAATTTAGAAATCATCAATAATGGATTCACCCACCTGTAATGTCATCGACACCCCTTTACTTCCATTCGTCCTTCAAGCTTGATAACAGTCATAGTTCCAAAGGGTTTGTGATGTCGAGATCTTATGAGGCCCTAGTTATTGTGTTAAGTCATCAACTGCCCTACCTATTATGATCTGCTAATGAAGTCATCGATCCCACCATCATCACAAATAGGCTAAACTAATGTCATTACCACCTCCGATAAGGTTTCTGACCCAAATCTGGAACGTTTGTTCCCTCTGAAAACACCTCTAAAATACATGAGAGATAGAGAGATCTGATTTTATTGTGTGTGTATGTTCATCTGATTGTGTGTGTGTGTGTGCGTGTTAGATCTGATTTGGTGTGTGTTCATCAGATATGGGTGAACTCAAGAACAAACCATAGCCGATGCCGTCAGAATCCTTTCCTCGACCTCCCTTTCATCTCCAACTCGTATATCCCTTGTTTTTCACTTCTCCAGAGAAGAGAGCCACCACAGTCGACTATGGAAGCTCCTCTGCCTCCCATGTCGTGACCCACCACCATCCAACATCCCAAATCCAAATCTGCAATGGGTGTTCTTCGTTCTTGTTTTGGATCTGAAATAAAACCCAAATCCAAAAGTTGAAGGTAGGTATGTTCTTGGTTCCAAATTTGAAACGAATATGAAGAAGGGTCGATCTGAAACAAAATCCAATCACAAAACCATACCCACCATCGATTCTAACAAAAGGCAGATCGACGGGAGCTCCGGTGTGGCTGGGAAATCGCAATGAGATGCAAGGGGGCCCGTTGAGACCGACGACCCTCTGTGGGTTTACTCTTCGTCTTCACTGATCGGGAGAGGGAAGAAGGAACACAAATAGAAGTAGTCAAAATGGTGGTCTGGTGATCAAATAGATCTCGAGAAGGGAGTCGATCTCCGACGAACTCCTGTTGGCTCTCCTCTCGTCGTCGGTGGCCACAAATCAAGGGGGAAAGAGAAACGACTGGATTGAAAGGAGAACGAAGAAGAACGAAAGCAAAAAAGAGGTGGTCCTTGGCTGTTCTTCTTCTTCTGGAGAGAGAGAGAGAGAGAGAGAGAGAGAGAGAGAGAGAGAGAGAGAGAGAGAGAGAGAGAGAGAGAGAGAGAGAGAGAGAGAGAGAGAGAGAGAGATTTTATTTTTGTTTTATTTTTAATTGGTTTTAATTGTTGTAATAAAAGAAAAAATGGAAAATAAAATAATAAGAGGCAAATTCGTCATTATAAAAAAGTTCATAGGATATTAGACTAAACTCGCAACAAAAAGAAACTATTGGACCATCCTTGCAAGCCAAACCCATTTTTGACCAAAATTGCTAGTTTTGACATACCACAGGGACCATTCTTGCAATTTTGTCTTATTAAAACAAACTATTAGTCTTTAAAAAATGAAAGGAAATAGAAAACGAATCAAATACCCCAAGGGTATTATAGTCATTTCAATTTTTTGAGGGACAAAATACGTAATGAAACTAGCTCAAAAGAACCACCAATCCAAAAAAGTCAAGGTTTAGACCAGAACCGGAAAAAAATGTATACCACAAGACTATTTTTGTAGTTTTGTCAAATTTAAATCATTTTAGTGACAAATTAGTGAGAGAAATATCCGTAACTAAAGTGTGTATGTAATCCGTTGTAAAATATCGTTCGTCGGTAATCGGTCAGAAGATATGGTCAAACCTGGTCAAAGAAGATTTCGTCACCAATCTGTCTGGTGTATTTCACAAGTAAATTTCAGTGGGTAATCCGTCACAAATCCTTTGGAAATCCGTCTCAAATAATTACCCATGAGGCTTTTTCCTACCACACAAAGCCCTTCGGTAGACGCGTTTAGTGACGGAATATCGACGGAATTTTCCGTCGGAAACACCCTTTTTTTTTTCTATTAGCGTCAAGAGCAAGTCAATGTCCCATTTTTCTAAAAAAATTGAAATATAATTGTTTTCTATAGACATACTCCCACTTAATTTCATGGCAAGCAGAATTTAAACCAGTGACATGTTATGTATCTCATAACAAACATGGCCTTGAATACACAATTTTGATTTTAATATGAACCGGCAAAAGATGCAATATGCTGCGAAGATCGATCATGGGATCAAGTAATCAATTAAGATAAGAAACCCCACTTCTTAATTCATGACTTTTTTTTAATAGTTACATAAATACCCCTCAACACTGAACTTGAGACGATATTGGCACGAAAATGAAGGGAGGGTCCCAGGCATAAAGAAATTGGACCGTCATGAAAGGTGCAATAGCCCGACCTCCATTAACGATGCAATTGTTATTCCCCACACGTGCAAAGATGCTTGGATCAACTTTCTCAACAGTTTGGAAACCGTTGCAAGAGACGATAAGGGCTTGTTGAGAGCATCTGCAAGTGTTTATGAAACTCACCTTCCATTCTTGTTTACCTTGTATTTGTTCAGAAGTCCTTTCTGTTCCAACGGTTATGTCTTTTATTTCACATTGACCGTAGCCTACAAGAAATTTTTTACAATATCAACTTTTTTATGATAAAGTTAAAATAGTTGACTAGATTGGAAAATCATGATAAGAATATAATCTATTAATAGAAAAATAATTAATATCAGTACCTTTGAAGGAAAGCATGAAGAGAACAAGGAGAATTTGAAATATTGATCCCATTTGGAGGTTTCTCTAATGTACTTATGGTATGAGGAATTGCTTGCATCCCCTATTTATATTCACTAAAGTGTGATTTAGACATTAATATTTCAAAAACAAATTTTAATCGATGTGTTATTAAGCAGTCCTATCTCCTATGATATCTTAAACACCTTATCAAAATAGCCATCTTCCTCTTAAATCACTTAAAACATCAATGTATGGTCATTTCGACTAGCTCTAGTAGCTTCCATATGTCATCGTCAAGGTCGTAACCTACCCACCCAGTCTAGCTCATATGTCCTTATTCATATATATAGAATAATCTTTATGTTGACAATAATCCAGTCCAATTAGCAACATATCGGATACGACGAAAAAACTATTTTATTTCTTAGAAATAATAATAATAATAATAATAATAATAATAATAATAATAATAATAATACTATGATAGGAACAGAAAATGTTCTGGTAGGTAAAAGTGATGGCAAGATGTAGTTGGCTTCATCTAAAATTTGTTTTTAACGTGCGTATTTAGTATTAAATCGTAAACTAATGGTTGATTGGTTATGGAACTTTTATGTTTCTCTTATAATATAATTTTTTGTTTAAAATGGTCGATTAGTTATAGAAGTATATACATTTCTTAATCATGTGGTCATTATTGGCTGTGGTCACTAGTGTAAGAAGTGAAAGTGACCATTGGTCACGACATGACAATTTTGAGGTATCTCACAATAGAAGACAATGTGGAATGAAGTATTTTGAAGAAAAAACAAAGTTGAAAGTGTTTAAAGAAAAGCGCAATTATTGTTATTATAAGATAAAAGAATATAAAAAGAGTAAAATACCTGACGAATAAAGAGAGTAAGGTGGTTTCAAATTCCCTCCATAATCTCTAACTTCTAAACAACTAATAAATTTTAAGTTGCTATCTTTGGGAATAATATAAAGTCCTAGGCCAAAGCAAATACCTATCAAATTCTATCAAATTCCTACTAACATGAGACAATGTTCTGAGGAGTTGAGTAAAGACTGTTAATATGTTTGAGAAGTAGAGACTTATTAATATACTAGGCGAATAGCCGTGCGTTACGCAACATAAAATTACATGCTTAAAATTTTGACAAATAAATATTAATATATGTTATTGATATTTATATCATAATACCTTTCATATTTTACCCTACTATTTCATGTTATTCAAAATACAACGTTTTCATTTTTAGAAATATATTAATGTTTTTTTTTTTTTTTTTTTTTTTTTTTTTTTTTTTTTGTTTTGTTTTTTGTATTTGATGGGTTCTTTTCTATCAAAGCCAAAACATCCAACAAATACTACGAAATCTATGTTTGTTTATCACCACACAACTCTACTTCTCGGATTCAATCCCGATTACGCTACTGCAAATGCATAAAGTGACATTCATATCCATTAATATCGATTAAGGAAATAATGTGATGTACTTATTATTTGTTAAATGCATATCGATGCATCATATTAATTTTCATATTCCAACATCAGTAAACTAAAACCACATAGGCATAGTCTGGATACCAACATCTAATTTCCATTAGAGACTAATAGAAACACACCCATGCCACACAAATGCTTGGTTCAAACTAAATGTATATATACAAAAAAATGAAAGCTAAAAGGATTACATTCTCATGACTCGAAAAGGAGCATGTCAACTCATTGGTATCGGTTAATACCAGTACAACATTAAAATATACATGACCTGCCTTTAGTTCACATGTGATATTTTATAGGATCAAATAGGAAATCATGACTTTAGTGGAAACTAAGACCAATTGACATGTAAAACAATTTATATGTAGCAATACATTTGCTAATATGACTTCATATTTTCCAATATCTTCTAGGGTTCAATAAATCCACCTTGTGATACCAAGGATGAATATTTCACTGTTTTCCATCTTTTTTTATATTCTTAGATATTAAAATGGTTTTAACAAAAAAAAATCTTAAGAAAAATAGAAGTTCTTACACGCATGGATACATATGGAAGTGTCAAATGGTGAAGGTAGAGATAATTTCCATTGTTAAGGATTGATGATGAAAACCGAATCTATTCAAATAATTTAAAATGCTCAGCAAGATTTGTTTGTGTGTGTGTGTGAGTCAAATATTAATTTAGTACCTGTAGTGAATGGAATTAAGTGCATCTTTATGCAAAAGTTTTTACTTCCGAATATAACATGTGACATACCAGAAGCAACCACACATTGAACAGTTGGTAAAAACAAATATATATATATATATATATATATATATATATATATATATATATATATATATATATTGAAATTTGTATGAAAAACAATACACACATAAAAGTCTTTTTTCCTTCTCTAAAGGTCTTTAATCCTTGCAAAATATGACAAAGATGTTCCTATTATTCATCGTATTTATACTTGGTCTTGTTATGTTTGATGTTGTTCATATTATTTTTACATTAAAGAACCAATTAATAATTATTATTAAAAAGTCTTTTGAGTGGTATTAATTAAATTTGGAGGTTTCAAATGCATAATAATCAAGGAAATCAAATTAGGGGGTTTCAAATGCATAAGAATCAAGGAAAAATGCTTCTTTTATAAGTATGTATGATTATCAATTTATAGAAAAAAAAGGCCAAACCAAATCCCTATCAAATTCCTATTAACATATATGATAATACCCTAGGAGGAAATTAATGGCGGCCCTGGGGTGTCAATGGTGCGGTTATATGGGGCATCCGGTTGTAAGGAATATCCGATTATTTTTCCTTTAATATCATATTTATAAACACTAGAAGCCAAAAAAATAATAAATTAATTAAAATATAATTGTATGGTATTAATCTCATTCATGTTTTATAGTTTCTAATATTGAAATTTCACGAGTGTTTCTTGAGAAAAATAATAATATAAGAAATTTTAGGAAAAAACATTTAACGAGAGTGACGGTAAGTTATCAAAACTAATATTTCATCTTTCACTTTAAAAATCATTAATAATTAAATATTTTGTGTACATAATTGATCAGACTTGTGGTTTAATGGAGTAAAGATTTGAGCAATACAAACACTATGAAGCTATTTTTTGTTATGAAAAAAATCTAAAAAAAAGTTACAAATGGTCATATCTCATACATTGATGGTGATGATTCATTTAATAAACTATAATTGTTAAAAAATACCAATTAAACATAATACAACTAATACAATATTATATTTCTTAAAATGATGAACATTTATTTAGTTTCTTGTCCAACATACAAACTATTTGTGAAGTAGAGACATAGTAATATGTATTAATTTAAAAAAAGAAAAAAATCTCAATTTTTAGTTGTAGAATCTAAACGGAAAGTTTAAAGGGTTACTGTTTGAGGTTCGTAGTATGAAACACATCATACCGACTCGGGTGAATTCTCTATGCGGAATCTAAAAGTTTTTGTAGACAGGAGTTTTCAGGAGATCGAAGAATACAAAAGGTAGAAGGATCTTAACTTAGTTTGCAAAATAGTTCTTAGCGAAGATAAGTTTCTTCGAAATGTTTAGTTATAATAGTTCGGCGCATGTATGTCGGATTTTCGGAACTCTTATATAGGAGAACATGTTAATCGAATCTTTTGTAGAGGGCTCATTACGCTGGCTCTGATTCTTAGGATATTTAGGTCAACTCTAGTATAAATATCTTATTTAATTGTAACCCTAATGTAGAGATTTATTATGAGTGCAATTAATACACCGTCAATGTATTAGCATTAAATCAATAAAATAATCTTTCTAGCTTACACGTGGATATAGCTTGATTATAAAGTGAACCATGTACATCATTGTGTATTTTTTGGTTTTCTTCATTAGATTTTGTTGTTGTGTTCAAACTGGTTAGGAGCATTGATGTGTTTAAAATTATTCTTACCTTTCTAAAAGGTTTTATAAGAATTGTATAGTAGTTTAGGAATGTTAAAACCTCGTAGGAGAACTTAGGGGGAATGGATATGATTTGGTTCATAAAATATAAGTATTAGTTAACTAAAAGCAGCAAAGTAAATAGGTAGGTTTTAATTCTAAAACTATAAACACTTGAACTAAAATTCAAAAAACCAACTAAGCATATGATACTGGAAATAGGATTTTGTTGGGTTTTAATAGCATCAAATACACATCAAGAATGTAGTAGAGTAATCTAAGGATTTACCTAAGTGTACATGCACTATAGGATCTAGGTTTTACTAGTTTTAGCAATGTACTTTTAAATTAAACAAAAATAAGGATAAAATACTTATCTTTTGATCCTTGGATCATGTGATGCTCATCTCTTGCAAAGGATGAAGAGCCCAAAGGATAACTCCTCTAATGTAGTCAGATCCAAGACTCCAAAAGCAAACAAGGAAGAAAGAGAGAGGGGAGAACGAAACTTGAAGCTCCAAAAGGTATGCTAGGGTTTAATCCCAAGCCCTTTATTTGTAGGTAGCAAATAAATCCTTTAGGGTTTCAAACTCTTAAGAATTATCCTTACCTTATCGGAAACCTGCCATATCCTTATCCAAGAACATGTAGAAATCGCCCATATGAACTCTCAATGAGCTTCTCAAATATTCCAATTAATCTCTTGGATTAATTAATACTCTTTTCCTTTAATTAATTAAAAACAATTTAATTAATTATCCAAATAATTTCTAATTTATTTATTAATTCCTTAATAAATTAACAACTTATTTTCAGAATTTCCTTAATGTTATTTTTGACATGAGACCAACCCCAAAGTACCCTATTATTATTTATAAATATTACCACCTAGTTAACGACCTTGGACACTATTTCCAGTTGTTTCCCACTTGGACTAGTCATTAAATTTTTAAGGTCTTAATACTTCTCAAATAACTAACAGAGAGTTAGTCATCCACTGCAACTACAAAACACTTGATCTTAATCAATTTTATCCCTTAGATAAGTGATCAATTATTCCTTTATTCTAGATATTGATTAGTAATGGATTCAATCAAATATCGAATTTGGTAAAGAGAATAAACACAAAATGTAAATAAATATGTTTCTGCTCAAATTCAGCCTGGAAGCAATATAAGATACAAGTTTTAAAGGTGTGAAAAAGTGTGTACACATACCCTGGACTACAACATTATTTATGGTGCTATCAACAGACTGCAAAAATACAATGTGACTTCGACATCAAAGGAATTCTATATAAGTCAACATTGAAATACATAGATATATCGAATGAGCATATCCTTCAATATGGACAACAACCCTTCGGTAAGATATACAAAGTAAAGCTCTTATTGAAGTCTTATACATAAAACATAACATAACCTCTATATCCCCCCTGTATTGAATGTGAAATACTTTATAACTCCAAGAACGGTTATTCAAACTTCAAGATACCATCTAAGAATAGAACATTTCTCATGCTTATCTTCTCCAATATTCATCAAAGAACTCTCCATTCAAAGTAAAACATTGTTAATATGAAGAGTTGAGAATCTTTCTTTCAAATAAGTATAAAACATATAGTTCTTTTGTCCTTTGTTACCATTCTTCCCATTGAAAATAATCCCTTTTGGATTTTGAAGTGCTTCACCATCTCCAAACTGCTCATCCCTATCCATTGAAGTGCTTGGTCTAGGAACTGTCTTCCTAAACACTTTGGCAAGCTCTATGCCAGACATTGTTATTAGTGAATAGTATAAGATAATAAACACTTTGACATGTGAGAATGTTGTGTTGTAGGTAGTAGGGCTTGGATCCTCTTTTTTATTAAGCTTCGACATGATTTGCACTAACATCATGGAATCATGTGGATTCATCAATAGAAAATCTACAATAATATAACTCTTTTGATCTCCTCTAACCACCTTGAATCTAAAGTTATAAAAAGCATTCTTAAACATTACATCTTTCGATATGTTGAGAAGTTTGATTATTTTATTAATAGACCACACCTTCTCTTCCTCTTGAGAAAGATTTGAATGAAATCTAATTTTCACATGCTTGTGAGTAGGCATTTCAACAAAGTCAGGAGGAAGATTAAATTGATGAAATTTAAACATCAAATAATACAACGTAAAACCAAGTTGATTCTCTATTGTGTTATCAATAAAGCAATTGGATTTAGGTTCCTTCTAAAACTCTTGAACATCACAATAAGCAAGACTATTGATAGTCTCAAAATTCCAAAACCTCTTCACATTTCCCTTTTTCTGAGCATCCACGCATCCTCTTTGTCTTTGTCGAATAATGTTGGCAGTTTGTCTCATTCTCCCAACATGATATCCTTTCCTTTGTTTCAACTCTTTATTCGATATCATCTTCCCTTTGCTTTTTCCTGAATCAATTTGAACATTTGATTATGTGGTTGTTGGGTTCCAATAACAATCCCTTTTGAAGCTTGGAATTTTTTTCATACCATTATAGGGAATATTCTCAACATAAATTGTTGTAGTAACCACATATGACTATAATTTTCCCACAACCTTCAATTGGGTTTGTTTCTCAAAAATTCCCAAAACATACCCATATCCTGATCCCCCACCCATTTCTCTCCTTTGTGACATAAGATTTGGAGAAAATAGTGGACTACTTGTGAGTAATCATCTAACCACATCCACTACAGGAGACATAAATTTTTCAAAGTTGCATTGAACAATAATAAGGGCGGTAGCAACTCAGGATGTACTGTTTGAATCTTCTTCTACATAAATCCCAGACTAGACTTAATCAGGGCGGTAGCACACTCCCAATCAAACCTCCACAAAAACCCCCCTATGTCATCACAGTCACACCCGCCATCCCTACCTTACGGGTAACCTCCTCCCACCAGTCCCGCACTCAATCCCTTAGCATACAGGACCTGAATCCCACCTTTGTCACGTCGGGGCAAAAGCTCATGCGCTGAGCATTCTCCATGTCAGCGACCCAACGACGAATAAAGATGGGGTCCTTAACCCCAAAGAGCTTGGGCGAACTACACGCCTTGAACTCCCAAAATGAGGGAGTTCGAGTCCATATCTGACCCACTGCGATCTCGGCTTAGAAGGACTTGAGTCACTCCTCCATAATCTTCATGATCTCCTACTTGATGGTACCGAAGATCACATGGATAACGTCAAGTATGTCGCGAGTAACCTCGGCTGCGATAAGCTTGCACAACCTCTCCTCAATAGGTTCCGTAACGGAACCTGAACCTGATACCGGGCCTGATCCCAAACCTAAACTTCCTCGTGTAGCCATCATCATCCTCAAACTGAAAATACAACTTGCTATTAATTGATAAGGAAATTCGAAGGATTCCTCCTCACCGGATTCCTTAGACTTTCCAGGTCTGCTATTATCTCGGATACATGTCATGTGCTTTTAGTAGTACAGGCCCAGTACTACCTTCTACACCTACCTGTACATTCTTTAAGATTATACGTGATGCCTCTAATTCATCCATCTAAACCCATATATAACACATCACATATACATGCTATACTCTTCTTGGATTTCTCAATCCTTACAAACTAGAAAACATCAATCAATACTGCTGGTTACCCTATGCATACTAGTTGTACACGAAATAGAATCGCAAAGACTGTCAAATGAAGATTCTACACTAAGTCCACATCTAAACAAGCAAAAGGAAATGAAGACAAAGTGATCATTCTAGAGCTATACAAACCTAAGAATATACAACTTTAAAAGCATACATATAGCAATTAACTAAGTCAATATCAATATGTAGCATCCAATATCCCTACGCTATTAGGCATCACACAGATCAGGCAATTCTACTATTCCTGAGGGTATCGTTAGCAAGATACCCTGATTAAAATTATGGTACAATCCCAACCACATCCCAAAATCATTTTGCTTTCAATGGGCCCAACCATATTTGGCCTATTTATAATAATGGGCCTAAGGCCCAAAATGCTCAACCCATGATACTATAAGCCCACAAAGGAGACCAATCTACCTAACATAACCAAGCTAAGGCCCACAATACAACCCAAAACTCCTAGAGCCCAAAACGGCACGTCCATTGCTGGGTACGCGGGGCGTACTCAGCTTGTACGCTAAGTGTACACGCTTAAGGGCCTGTACGTTGCGCATACGAGCTTGTATGCCAATCGTACTCCTCTGACTTTCCATTATTGCATTTAACTCTTATTTGGTTAAGACACTTACACCAAAACCCAAGTCTGACCTCCTTGAAGAAGTTAATCACGTAAAGTTTCCAACTTTACGTGCAAGCGTGGGTTAATGTAGCCCGAAAGCACAAAAGAGCTTAATATATGGATTAATGCTTGCATGGAGGTCACAAACACCATAAAGTTTGCACCTTTCAGCTGGAAGAGGCCACTAAACTTCTAGATGTACAAACGTTGGCATCTCAAATGGTCTTCACTCATCAAGACCTTCAAAAAGGGACCAAAAAGGACAAAACAAGCTCAAGAGGACGTAGAAACAACATATGAGCTTCATAACCTCTCTCCTTTCATCCTTTGCTATTGGTGTTTGTGACTCCATTAAAGGTGCAACACTTGAGGCACTAGATTTTTCAAGAGTTAAGATCATCCAAGAAAAATCTTGTTATTACTAGATAGCAAGCAAGGTATTCTTCTAACCCTAGTTTTCATATTGATCCCGAATTGTATGCTAGTATTAGGGTTGTTGCTTTGGAATTTCTATTTGCATGTATAACTAGATAAAAAATTAGATCCAAAGCACTTAGGGTTGCATGATCACACAGGACTGTTGTTATGCTCAAACCCCATCAGTGGTATCAGAGTCTAGGAAGTTTTTCTATTATATTTGATGCAATAGTAATTTTTCCAAACTAGAAACAAAGCAAATTCATAACCTGCATAATGAACTCGACGAGTCCATGCCCTAACTCGACGAATTGGCTCGCCTTTTGGCCGATTTTTCAATTTTTTGATCTATTTTGGATTAGGATAATTACCATAATTCGTTTTTATCACCTTAAGTTAAATTTGTTGAATGGTAATCTGATTTCCTGATCAAAATAGATGCATTTGGTCAAATTTTAAGATAATGACAAAACTATGTGATTAATTCAATTATTTAAAATTTGATCTAGTAATTTTGAAAAGTTTCAAACTGCACCCTTTAAGTTTTGGAATTTAAAATTTAATTAAAAGTTTAATTTTGGAATATTAAATTCTAAAACCGGTGTTTTAAAATGTTTAAAATACACCTTTATAGTATTATAACACTAAAAGTTTAATTTATATATATATATATATATATATATATATATATATATATATATATATATATATATATATATATGTATTAGATAAGTCAGTCTTACCATTAGTAGGCCTCATTCATGAAGCCGATCTATAAGGGGGGTATAAGGAAACTACCTACAAAATGGCAGTTAAATGGGTGTCCACTCTCACCCACCGTTTTATTGACTGGTTGAGGGTCGTTTGCCAAACGGATATGATAGAATATTAATTCTCTCATTAATAAGTATAATGATAAATATAAAGTAACTAAATGTTTTTGTATATTCCCAAGCTTACTTACTTTAGGAAAATATGAATTTGATGCTAATCCATGAAAATGCACATTGCACTTTTCCAAGTCGTTAGTGGAGCGTGTGTGGTTAACCGAGACACTAACTTGGACTAATAGAGGGTGACAATGGGTAGCTTGTAAATTAGCATTGATCAATGGAGTGTGTCTGGTTAACCGGCACATTGATTAGGTGGTAAATGACTTCGAGGTAACAAGCTAATTTGCATAGTCATTCACACCTTTTTTGTGATCTTCGGTATCCCAGTCACAAACTTCAAGGACATAATAGAGATTAAACATGCCATTGAAAAGTTCATTGAATCTCAAAATATCTAGGAATTTCATTTAATAAAAAAATAATTTATTTAAATTTTGTTTTTCATGGTGGAATTGGTAAATCGTCATTTACCTACCTTCAAATAATTTACAATTGGATTACGGCATCCCTCTTTCGAATTGTCAGTTATTGTGTTGGGTCCTAGCTTTAATATTTCATTTGAGTGTTATATAAAGGATTTCCTATCTAACCAAAAACTTGTCTTTCTTTTTTTTTAGATGTCTAGCCCAAACAACGCTTCTGGCTCAATCTCCAACAACAACAACTACTCGAACCCACTCTTGCTCCTGAACATTTGTGGGAGGGTCACTTTTGATGGATCCAATTTCAATGATTGGATCTGAAACATCAGAATGGCCCTACGTTATGAGGATAAGGAACATATTCTCGACAAGGAACTCGTCGAGATAAATGAAGAAACTGCTACTCCCGAAGAAATGGCTGCGTATAGGGCCAAATGCAAGGAAGCGAACAAAGTGCTGTGCATTATGGTGGCCACTATGACTCTCGATGTAACATCCCAACTTCCAGGTATGCAATTTTAAGGATTTATGCGCAACACACAAGACCTACTCGACGAGTTGGAGGCCCCAACTCGTCCTGTAGAACTAATAAGGCCGCGTGGTTTTGGAACCAACTTGACGAGTTGGAGGACCCCAAATCGACGAGTTGAGGTTGTGCATGAAAACCCTAATTTTTAGGGTTGGCATCCTATTTAAAGGACCTTAAGACCCCTCACCGACCTCCCTTACCACCTTATCTCCTAGAGAAACCCTATTTTATGCATCTTATCTCATTGTGTGTGTGTGTGTGAAAGCTTGGAAGGTGACTTTTGGTGCTCTTTTGGAAGGAAACTCGAAGATTGAAGAGATTGGAGTGAGGAGGAGGCTATAGATCCGACATCTACTATGTTTTGGCAACCATCTTGAGGTATAAAGTTGATACCGTGACCTCGTATTGCTTAGATCTCCTTTTATGAAAGTATATGGTCGTTTTTGGTGAAAAATGGAGTCATTCCCAGATTTGAGCTTGTCAAGAGGATGTGGTTTCAGATCTGGACACCTCTAGGCCTCTATGTAAATAAAGTTGCCCACTATATCTAGTCTTGGACCTCCTCCATGCCCTAAACCTCTTATTAAGCTTAGTTTTGGTGTTTTAATCCCTTTGATGCCTTGCATGCACGTAAAGTTAGTAACTTTACATGGTATATTAGTCCTAAGAGGCTAGATCTGTAATTTGGGGCCTTGGAGTTGACTGGAAAGGGCTGAATACGTTAAGATAGGAAAACTCGAGGGTGTATTCGAATCCCTTAAACCAAGGCTCTGATACCAACTTGTAACGATGTAAATTTTCAAACAATTTTTCTCATTTTAAAAACATAATATAACTCATTTCATAATTCTCAAAATCACACATGTCTCAAATGTCAATAAATAAAACACAAATCCCAGAATCATAAAAACAATCTCTCGCCAGTGTGTAGAATCATGCTGGTGCCTTGCCACGATCCTCGGAACTACTTGAAACGCATAACACATAACACGGTAAGCATAAAGCTTAGTGAGTTCCCCAAAATACAATATACAACACAATTGCCACTCGAGGCTATACTCTGTAAGACCCTCCTTGTCGATGTGTCTCAGTGGGATCCTCCGGTCCCACAACTCATTAACTCAATACAATACACATCAAGTATATCACAGAATAATAACAAGATATCTCAATACACAACACATACACATAAGACCCTCTTGTCACACATAGATTACCACTCAAGGTAAGTATAGTGAGAAGACTCACCTCGTAAGCTAACAAGTGAAAACCTCGTACTCGAAAATCCCGTGCTCTACCCACCGGTCTAGCCTCCGCCTATCACATAATAATTATCCCTAATTAATATTGGTCCTCAAGAAGCTAGAATCACCCTCCTACACTCACAGAAGGGTAAAAGACCATTTTACCCCTCAATAGGCTCAATAGTTCACAACTTGACTAAACCCTAAAAGTCAACAAAAGTCAAAGGCAGGGAGTACGCTGCGCGTACTCGATCCCTACGTTGCGCGTACTCGGCTTCCATGCAGGCATCGGGGATATGCACCCCTACGTCGCGCGTACTGGATTTTGCACCCAACGAACTCTCCAGTTTCCTCATTCTCACTCCTTTGGTCTTAAACGGTTAAGACCTTGGCTCATTTCATAGATCCAGACTCTCTAATAGCTCTCAACCCATAAAGTTAGTGACTTTAAGCCTTTTCACGGCTAAAAAGGTCACCAACTCCAAAATATACATTCTTTTGCCACAAGGGAGCTCATAACTTATGCATGGAGTGATTTCAACATCCAAGATTGGATTTTTATAACAATAAACAACTCATATGCTCAAAAGGGGTTGGTCCTAGTCTCTGGAGTGCAAGATCTCAACAAGTCTCTACCTTTTTGGGACAAAACCCTAAAATACTCAAATAAGATGCTCATAACAAAAGAGAGGCAAAGTCTAAAGCTTTATACCTCAACAAGAAGCTCCCTACTCAGATTTGCTCAGATCTAGAAGCTTGGATTCCAACTCCTTCTTCTTCAAGACCTCCTCTTCTCTTCAAAACCACACAAAAACTCTCAAGGCTCAAACACACACACACACACACAAGCTCTAGAATAAGGGTTAGGGAACTCTTAGGGTTTTCTCTCTGGGGATGGTGACTAGGAATGAGGCCATCATATTCCTTAAATAGGGGACTCACCCCAAATTATGGTTTGCAATTTGGGCCTAGTACGCCCAGCATACTAGGTGGTCTCCGTGTTACAAGCACGTTGACGAGTACGCTAAGTGTACACCTCAGGTACACCCCGCGTACTCGTTTTTCACTCCTGAAGCAATAAGGACTAAAATAGACAACAACTCCAAATATCAGGGTTCGCAAGGTATACATGGACTCGGGATGTTACAGTGGGGTTGATGGAAGTTTCATCGATAAGTTGTGCGGGATTAGTCGATGAGTTGTGAGATGTTCAGCTTTCCTCTAGGAGTGAGGATCGAGTGCTCGTGTATAATTGTGTATACTGTTAGGGTGTTGTGATGATCCCTGAGACAAATATGGGTAGGTATGGAAGGTAGTATGGGCCCGTACTACTGAAAGCATAGGAGCCATACGCGTAGCAAGAAAGTCACAACCCCTAGGGTTTAGTTGGGAGTTGGTTCCCCGTTATTATATGGAGTATCTGATATCTTTCTGGTGTATTTTCAGAATGGTGACTACGAGGCGATTTGAGGCTGGATCTGGACCTGGGTCAGGATCAGGAGCTGGCAGCCATGATAGGCCAACATTGACGGAGGATCGCGTCAGGGAGATCATCCAAGAGGAGGTGGCTGAGATTGTTTGGGGTCAGATTTTGGAGATGTTCGGATCTATCAAGACCGCGATGATGGAGTACTTTGATGACAGATACACAACAATTGCTGAGACAGCTGCTGTTGCTGCTTCCATAGTCGTGGCGGTTGTAAGTGCAGGGGTAGGTCGGGCTTTCCAGTTTCGGGACTTCGATAACATGAAGCCTCCGACCTTCGATGGGGTTCAGGACCATATCATAGCCATGAGGTGGCTATCTGACGTGGAAGGATGCTTCTTCATATTTTCATGCCCTGATGACCAAAGGGTCAAGTGCGCTCTGAACCTGTTGAGGGCCGGAGCAAAGGATTGGTGAAGACTGGTTATTGGGTCATATTCTAATGAGCAGAGAGCTATGGTTATGTGGGATCAGTTCAGGGAGAGTTCTGTACTCGTTACATTTTGTGAGTTGAGCGGGAGAGGCTGGCACAGGAGTTTTTGGAGTTGAGATAGGGTATGGAGTCGGTGACGGAGATCACCTGCATGTTCACTGAGAGGGAGATGTTTTGCCTAGAGTTTGCTTCCGAGCAGGCTCATATGACTCGTTATCTGAGCATGCTCAAGACTGAAATCAGACAGTTCGTTGCTACACATCATTCTGATACCATACTGGAGTTACAGGAGGCCGCTAGGCGTTATGAGCTTGAGATTGAGTTGCAGTTAAGAGAGCAGAGGCAGGCCCCGATGCAGTCACAGCCTGCGATGAGAGGATTTAGGGCCGTTGACTCCAGGAAGGGGAGTCAGAAGGGTTGCACTTGTGGGAAGTACGGAAAGGTGCATGATGGGGTTTGTCGATCATCTTCAGGGTGCCACAAGTGTGGTAAGCGGGGCCACATTGCAAGGGATTGTAGGCAGTAGACTCCAGCTTCTGGGGTCAAACTTTGTTACCATTGTGAGTAGGTGGGACGTATGAAGTCCCAGTGTCCCCTACTAGCTACCAGGCCGGCGCAGGCTCCAGCACCGACCACACTGAGGATTACTGACAGGAGTCAGGGTAGAGCAGTGCCCCCGAGGGCTTGGGGACGCGCTTTTCAGCTTATAGTCGAGGAGGCCATGACAGCGCCACATGTGGTGGCTGGTATGTTTCTATCTCTTATCTTCTTGATTTTATTTGTTTTATGCTTATATGTTTGTACCTATGATTAGGTACATTTTTTGTGAACTCCTTGCTTGCTTTGGTATTATTTGACTCGGGTTCGAGTCGGTCTTTTGTCTCACGATCTTTTAGTAGGGAGTTCGATTTACCTTTAGGAGAGCTAAAGTGTCCACTGCGAGTCTCTATCACCAAAGAACACGGGATTTATGCTTCTTCAGTCTATCGGGGTTGTGTCTTGGAGATCTTTAGGGTATCCTTCCCGATTGACTTGATTCTGACTCCCATGGGGGATGTGTGTGTGATAGTGGGTATGGACTGGCTGAGTCGTTTTGGTTCCATGATCGACTACGGCGCTCAGCGTGTGGTGGTTCGAAACCCAAGTGCGGAGAGCTGGTTATCTATGGTGAGAGCACCAGGTTAGGTTCAGGGTTCTGTTCAGTCGCCAGGGCGAGGCAGTATATTCAACATGGGTGTGTGGGTTATCTGGCGTATGTGGTGGATATGCGGGTCATGGATCAGGTCTTCATTTCAGAGGTTCCAGTCGTCAGAGAGTTCGTAGATGTATTTCCGGAGGAGTTACCCGGGGTGCCTCTGGAGAGGAAGATCGAGTTCAGGATCGACCTTATGCTAGGTGCGGTCCCTACTTCCAAGGTGTCGTACCGATTGGCACCGCCAGAGATGCATGAGTTGTCATCTCAGTTGCAGGAGCTGCTAGGCAAGCAGTTCATTCGTCCGAGCACGTCTCCGTGGGGAGCACCGATTCTATTTGTCAAAAAGAAGGATCATTCATACTGGATGTGCACTGACTACCGAGAGTTGAACAAATTGACGATGAAGAACCGTTATCCACTTCCATGGATTGATGATCTCTTTGATCAGCTACAAGGAGCATCTTGGTTCTGCAAGATAGACTTGAGGTCCGGGTACCATCATGTAACATCCTATTTCGGATTGTTCATGATTAGGGTTCATGGGCTGAAACCCGGGTATGAGGAAGTCTCGGGGTTGCGACGAGTTGCTAGAAGAGTAGGGCATCTCGTCACCTTTTTGTGGATATGAGGTACATTTGAAACGGAGTTATATCAAGGAAGCAATGGAAGTTTGAAGTTCTGGCAGGATAAGTCCCCTATTTGAGAAAAGGTGGCAGCTGAGTATGTTGGGTGTACGTACTTATGTGTGTGATTTTTAAGCGGAGCCACCTAGTACGCTGGGCGTACTAGAGAGTACGATTGGCTTACTAGGCACAGAGTGAAAACCCTAATTTTGGGTGTGTCCCTATATAATGAATGAGATGGTCTCGTTCATGGCCACCATCCTCAGATTGCAACCCTTTTAAACCCTAAACCTTCGTTCATGGAGCTTGTGAGTGCATTTGAGAGCCTTTGAGTGTTTTTGTGTGTTCTAGGAGTGAAGAAGAAGCTTTGGAGAAGAAGGAGTATGAGTCCAAGCACTTGGATCTGAGCATATCTATGTTGGAAGCTTCATATAGATGTATAAAGCTTCAAGCATTCTCACTCTTTTGATTTGTGCATCTTAGTAGAGTATTTTAGGGTTTTGTCCCAAAAGTTGGAGACCTGATGAAATATTGAGCTCCAGAGACTTTGATAAACCCCTTTGAGTGTATTTAGTGGTGTAATGTCATAAAAATCAAGAATTGGATGTTGGAATCAAGCGATGCATCATATATGAGCATTTTAGGTTAGAAGAGTGAGAGTTTTGTGTGTTGGTGACCTTATCAGCCATGTAAAGGCTTAAAGTGACTAAATTTTTGTAGTGAGAGCCATTAGGGAGTCCAGATTAGGGATTTGAGTTAATGCCTTAATGGGTTAAGACCAAAGGAGTAGGAAAAACAATCCTGGTCGTACGCTGAGCGTAATTCCAGTACGCCCAGCGTACTGACCAAGTGTCCCCGATGGCCAATCTGGATTCGTGAGTACGTTGAGCGTACCAAGGGAGGTACGCACCACATAACCTCACTGTGTACTTTTGGGCTAAGTCTCATTTTGGGCCTTGAGTGTTGAGTCTGGAGTTTGGGCTTGTTACACTAGAGTGTTGGACCAGAGGAATATATATATATATATATATATATATATATATATATATATATATATATGTGTGTGTGTGTGTGTGTGTGTGTGTGTGTGTGCTTTGGGCCCGTGAGTTAGGCTTGCCATTTAGATTTGAGAGTTGGGCCTCGGGAGAACCCATTTATTATTGGGCCTTGGTGGGCCCAATGGGTTTTAGATTATTGAGGGGGTGGTTAGTGGGCTACCTTTAGACCTAATGAGTGAGAGTTTGCACTTAGTTCCTAATTGGGTTAATTGTGGGTTTGGCTCAGAGATAGAGGCCGGTGTGTGGCAGCAGCGTTTATAGGGGTTGTTCATCATCTGAGGTGAGTCTTCTCGCTATACTTTACCTAGAGTGGTAATTCTTGTGTGACCGGAGGGTCTTATGTGTTTATATTGAGTATTGTGATATCTTGCATTACGTCTATGTGATTTATGCTATGTATTATTCTGTGCTTACTGAGTTAGGACCGGAGGGTCCATCTGAGTTAGGACCGGAGGGTCCCACTGAGACACATTGACCGGAGGGTCTTATTGTGTTATAGCCTCGAGTAGCTAATGAGTTGTGTGTGGTATTTTGGGGAACTCACTAAGCTTCGTGCTTACCGTATTATGTGATATGTGTTTCAGGTTTTTCTCAAAATCACGGGAAGGCACCGGCTTGATTGTACACACCAGAGAAAGAGTTATGTTTTGAGGATCCTGGATTATTAATCAAACAATTATAGAGTCGCGTTTTGTAAATTAAATAAATGAGATTTTGAGATATGTGTTATGAGAATTATATGATTTTAAAATGAAAATTTTGTTTGAAAATTTACGGTGTTACACATCAGGTCAGGGTGAGGGAGGAGGATGTGGAGAAGACCATGTTCCGGACTCGTTATGGATATTACGAGTTTGTGGTGATGCCGTTTGGGCTCACCAATGTGCCGACATTGTTTATGGACTTGATGAACCGGGTATGCAGACCACTGCTCGATCGCTTGGTCATTGTGTTTATAGATGACATCTTGGTGTATTCTAAGACCAGAGAGCAGCATGAGGAGCATCTCTGTGAGTATTGGGAGTTTTGAGGAGAGAACGGTTGTATGCCAAGTTCTCGAAATACGAGTTTTGGTTGCAAGAGGTTCAGTTCCTTGGACATCTCGTTAACCAAGAGGGGATTTTGGTCGATGCGGCCAATATCAAGATGGTTATGGAGTGGGAGGTTCTGAAATCTCCCTTGGATATCAAGAGCTTCTTGGAATTGGCAGGGCAATACCGGAAATTCATACAGGATTTCTCCAAGATTGCAGTACCCCTCACTCGTCTGACGAGGAAAGGGGTGGATTTCCGATAGGGCCCTGAGCAGGAGAATGCATTTGAGACTCTGCGACTGCGACACTATGAGGCGCCAGTTTTGTCACTCCCTGAGGAAGTTGAGGATTTCATGGTATTCTGTGATGCATCGTTCACCGGATTAGGAGCAGTCCTCATGCAGAGAGGACGGGTGATAACCTATGCTTCTTCGCAGCTGAAGCCGCATGAGACGAGATATCCCACATACGATCTGGAGTTGGGAGCGGTGATATTCGCTCTCAAGATTTGGAGACATCATCTCTACGGGGTCTGTTGTACCATATACACCGACCATAAGAGTTTGAGACATATCATGGATAAGCCGAACCTGAACATGAGGTAGCGCAGGTGGCTAGACGTAGTCAAGGATTATGACTGCGAGATCCTTTACCATCCGGGTAAAGCGAATGTGGTGGCGGATGCCCTGAGCCGCAAGTTGGCTGGATCTTTTGTTTCAGCAGCATGTATGAGGATATCGGTCGATTCTCCACTTGTGAGCTTGATCAGGGAGGCTCTGGCCGAGGGTGTACGACATGAGAACTCGAAGTTGGAGATGATTAGGGGCGAGATCACTAGATTCGTGCATGATAGTCGGGGATTGTTGACCTGTTGCGGTCAGGTATGGGTTCCAATGTCTGGTGGGGTCAGATAGATTATACTGGAGGAGGCTCATAAGTCTCGCTTCTCTATTCACTACGGGGCCACCAAGATGTATCGAGATTTGAGAATGAGTTATTGGTGGTCGTGCATGAAGATAGATATCGCATGGTACATTAAGAGGTGCTTGACCTGCAGGATGGTCAAGGCTGAGCATCAGAGACCACATGGAAAGCTGCAGCCTCTGGAGGTTCCCATGTGGAAACGGGAGCAGATCACGACAGACTTTATCACCAAGCTGCCGAGAACGACAAAGAGTTTCGACGTTATTTGGGTCATCGTGGACCGATTGACCAAGAGTGCTCATTTTCTTCCCATTTGGGAGAGCTCATTGGCCGAGAAGCTGGACGATATGTATATCCACAAGATCGTTACTCGCCACAGGGTATCGGTCTCTATTGTTTCAGACCGTGATGTTCGATTCACCTCCCGTTTCTGGCAGAAGTTCCATGAGGAACTGGGTACGAGACTGCATTTTAGCACCGCTTACCATCCACAGACAGACGGTCAGAGCGATCGGACAATTCAGAACCTCAAGGATATGTTGTGGGCCTAAGTTATTGACTTTGGTGGGAGTTGGGACTCCTACATACCTCTGTTAGAGTTCTCCTACAACAACAACTTTCATTCTAGCATTGGTGCTCTGCCTTTTGAGTTGTTGTATGGATGGAGATGTCATACCCCAGTTTTTTGTTGTGGTGAGGTTGGCCACAGTGTGATGGGTTAGACCGAAGTGGTTCTGCAGACTACCGAGAAGATTCAGCAGATCAGACAGCAATTGCAGACTGCTCAGATTTGGCAGAAGAGTTACGCCGACCTGCGCCGATCTGAGTTAGAGTTTAAAGTTGGTGACATGGTACTACTAAAGGTCACACCATGGAAGGGTGTGATTCGTTTTAGGAAGAGGGGGAAGTTGGGTCCCCGATACATAGGACCCTTTTAGGTTATTGCTAGGGTTGGCAATGTGGCGTATAGATTGGGTCTCCCAGAGGAGCTCATTCAGATTCACAACACTTTTCATGTCTCGCAATTGCGGAAGTGCATATTAGATGAGGATGCAGTGGTGTCATTAGATGATATTCTGGTATATGAGTGCCTGAATTAAATGGAGAGGCCAGTGGCCATTCTGGAGAAGAAGGTGAATGTTCTGCGTAACAAGGAGGTACCTTGGAAAAGGTACAATGGGATCATTGGAGGGGATCCGAGTGGACTTGGGAGCTGGAGGCCGAGATGCACGAGCATTATCCGGAGTTGTTCACTGCAGCAGACTTCGAGGATGAAGTCTAGTTCAAGTAGGGGAGAATTGTAACATCCCAACTTCCAGGTATGAAATTTTAAGGATTTATGTGCAACACACAAGACCTACTCGACGATTTGGAGGCCCCAAGTCGTCGAGTAGAAACTAATAAGGCCACATGGTTTTGGAACCAAATCGACGAGTTCGAGGACCCCAACTACACGAGTTGAGGTTGTGCATGAAAACCCTAATTTTAGGGTTTGCACCCTATTTAAAGGACCTTAAGTCCCCTCATCGGCCTCCCTTACCATCTTATCGCCCATACAAACCCTATTTTTTGCATATTATCTCATTGTGTGTGTGTGTGTGTGAAAGCTTGGAAGGTGACTTATGGTTTTCTTTTGGAAGGAAACTCGAAGATTGAAGAGATTGGAGTGGGGAGGAGGCTATAGATCCGACATCTACTCTGTTTTGGCAACCATCTTGAGGTATAAAGTTGATACCTTGACCTCTTATTTCTTAGATCTCCTTTTATGAATGTATATGGTCATTTTTGGTGCAAAATGGAGTCATTCCCAGATTTGAGCTTGTCAAGAGGATGTGGTTTCAGATCTGGATACCTCTAGGCCTCCATGTACATAAAGTTGCCCACTTTGTCTAGTCTTGGACCTCCTCCATGCTCTAAACCTCTTATTAAGCATAGTTTTTGTGTTTTAATCCCTTTGATGCCTTGCATGCACGTAAAGTTAGCAACTTTACTTGGCATCCTAGTCCTAAGAGGCTAGATTTGTAATTTGGGGCCTTGGAGTCGACTAGAAAGGGTTGAATACGTTAAGACAGGAAAACTCTACGAGTTGGGCATGGTTTCCCGCTTTTTGGATAATGAGTGAACTCGGCAAGTGCGTGAGATGAATCGGAAAGTTGATTAGGGTTTTCCTGGATTTATGAACACTGAAGAACTTGACAAGTTGCTCTGGTAACTTGGTGAGCAGTCTAGAGCTTTTCACGATCTTCTGAGATATGAAGGAACTCGACGACTCAATGGATGCACTCGACGAGTTGGGTCAATATGGACTGTTGACCTTGACCGTTGACTTTGACTTTGACCATGGTTGACCAATTTTAACTTCTGAGGCTATTTTTGTAATTTGGGGTTTTAATGGAATTAGTCATATGGTGGTTACAGGCAGTTGAGTTTGGAGCTGTGAGTTGGGATTCATTTTATCGGTTCAAAATTACTTGTGAGGTGAGTTTTCCTCACTATACTCAAGGGTCGAAAGCACCAAGGCCGACCCTTTGGATTGTTACCCTATTTTATTATTAGTATGATCTGTTAGATTGGTATCCTTGTAGATAGGATGTTTCTATGTGATTATGATAGATTAGATCGGTATCCTGGTAGATAGGATGTTGCTATGCTTAGTGATCTGTAGATCGGTTTGTCTGTCTGTAGACTGTTATGTGATTATCTTATATGTGCACATGATTGATTGGTGGTTGAGGCTTTTCTGCTTTGTGCGAGGGCCAACAGACCGGGTCATTCCAACCTGATGGTTGTGAACCGAGAGTATTCCATCCCAAGGATGATTGGACTCATAGTATGTGGGAATTCCAACCCAGTGATTGTGGGCCAGGGGTATACCATCCTGAGGATGATTGGACCCATAGTTAGTTGGCATTCTAACCCGATGGTCGAGGTCTTGTGGCATTCCAACCCGATGGTTGATTGGGCCCATAGTATGTTGTTATTATATGTGTGTTATTGTTGTGCAAGTATTTTGGGGGAACTCACTAAGCTTCGGGCTTATAGTTTTTGATTTTGTTTCAGGTACTTCAGATGATCGCTGGAAGGCGAAGGCTTGATCATGCACCCCCTCAGATTTTATGATTTTTATTTATGGGATTCTATGATATGAAGCTATTTTGAAAAAAAATTGTAATAAATAATGGTTTTTGGATGCTTGAAAAAGTTTTAAAATTTTTATGAACTTTACGGATGTTACACCCGAGCTGTAGCGGTTCTATGAGGATTTTTGGCCTTATCAGATGTTTGAGGACTTGATGGAAAAGTACCATCAAAGAGAACATCAAGAGATATACGAAATTTTCACCTCATTTATAACAACCAAAATGAAGGATGGAGAGTCCATCACGACCAACCTGCAAAGAATGCAGAGGTATGTGGATCATTTGCTCAAGTTGAATGTCAACTTTGATGAAGAACTGGCTATAGACATAGTCTTACACTCTTTGCCTCCTTGTTGTGATAAGTTCAAGATGGCTTATCATCTGAGCAAGGATGAAGTCACCTTGAGCAAACTTCAAGGTTTGTTAAGAACTGATGAAAGTGAATTAAAAGGCAAAGCTGTTGAATCCACTCCTGCTACTACCCCAGTCCTGGAAGTTGGACATGGAAAGGGGAGAAAGAGGAAAGCTCCCTCAAAGAACTAGACGGGAAAGTCTCATGATGGATCTTCTTCTAGTAAATTCGAAGGTAAAACAATTTCTGCCCATCCCACCTCTGATCCAAAAGAAGCAACGTGCTTCTACTGCCATGAAAAGGGGCATTGTAAGCGAAGCTGTCCAAAGTACTTGCAGGACATCAAGGATAGGAAGATAAAGCCCACCTTCATAGGTATTTATACTATTCTATCTAATAAATCATCACATGCTAGTTCTTGGGTCCTTGATACAGAATGTGGTTTTCACATTTGTTCTGATTTGCAGGGGCTAAGAAGAAGTCGGGATGTGGAGCATGGGAAGCTCAACCTGATAATAGGAAATAGGAAATGGCCGCCTGTTACCTAGATCGAAATTTACTCTTTAGTGCTTAGTAGTGGGTTAGGTTTAGATTTGAATGATTGTTGCTACACGTTAGAATTGACGACGGATATTATTTCTTTTCATGGTTTATATAGACAAGGCTTTAGATATTCATTTAATATTGAAAGTGGTTCTATAAATTCTTATTATAATGATGCTTTTTATTTTGAAGCATTTCCTTGTAATGGTGTATATGAAACTGTGATGGTTGTAGATAACTTAGTAAATAATGTAATGCATATTGATTCGTCCAATGATATAGACAAGGCATTCTTGTGGCATTGTCGTCTTGGACATGTCAACAAGAAGCGCATTGCCCAACTCCAAAAGGATGGAGTGTTGGAGTCATTTGACCTAAAGTCAGATGACACGTGCAAATCTTGTTTGCTCGGGAAGATGACTAAATCACCTTTCACTGGTACTTGAGAAAGAGGTGAGGGATTGTTGGATCTCATACACACAGATGTGTGTTGGCCCTTTTACTGATGATTAAAGCAGATATGGATATATCTAATTAATCAAGCATAAGTAAGAAACCTTTGAAAAGTTCAAAGAGTTTAAGCAAGAAGTGGAGAATCAAATAGCCAGGAAGATAAAGATGCTTAGATCTGATAGAGGTGGTGAGTATCTTAGTATCGAGTTCCACGATTATCTTAAGGAATGTGGAATTGTTTTACAATTGAAGCCACCTAGGACACCACAACTTAATGGTGTGGCTGAGTGGTGTAATCGAGCCTTTTTAGACATGGTTCGTTCCATGATGAGTCGAGCTTCGCTACCAATCTCATTTTGGGGGTATGCCTTAGTGACTGTCGCCTATATCCTTAATCTCATCCCAACTAAGAAGGTTGTCAAAACCCCTCACTAGATGTGGATAGGGAAGGTTCCCTCATTGGCTCATATTAAGGTTTTAGGGTTGTAAAGCTTTCGTAAGACAAGAGACTCACAACAAGCTTGAACCTTGAAGTGAGCGGTGTATTTTCATCGGCTACCCACATAAATCCTTTGGATAGCTCTTCTACAGACCTAGTGATAACGTGGTCTTCGTAGCAAGGAGAGGAGTTTTTCGCGAGAGGGAACTCACATGCCAAGAGGATCGTGGGAGGATAATTGATCTTGAAGAGATTCAAGAACCAAGCGGTGAAGGAACCTCTAACACTAGCGCTCAACCTGAGGAAGAGATTCCTGTTGAACCCATTGACGAGTCATTACCTCTTAGACATTCCACTCGAGTTAGAATGGTACTGAAGTTTTATGGTTTTCATATTACTACAGATGGAGATATATTTATCAGTGATAGTACACTAGTAAATTTGGATGAGCCTTCTAGCTACAAGGAAGCCATGGCGGGCCCTGAGGCTGCCAAATGGAAAGAGGCAATGGACAGCGAGATCCAGTCCATGTTTGACAATCAAGTTAGGAACTTGGTTGAAAATGTACTAGGTCGAAAGACAGTTAGGTGCAAATGGATATTCAAGAAGAAGATTGAGATGGATGGAAAGGTGCACAGGTTCAAGGCACGACTGGTTGCGAAGGGCTTTACTCAAACCCCGGGGGTTAACTATGATGAGACCTTCTCACCAGTGGCCAAGATCAAGTCTATTAGGGTTGTGTTAGCCATCGCAGTGTTTCATTATTATGAAATCTGGCAGATGTATGTCAAAACCGCTTTCCTTAATGGGAAGCTGGCTGAAGATGTTTACATGTGTCATCCAGAAGGTTTTGTGGATGCTAAACACCCCAATAGAGTGTGCAAGCTTGAGAAATCCATCTATGGATTGAAGCAAGCTTCTATCAGATGGAATCTTTGCTTCGATGAGAAAGTCAAAGATTTTGGTTTCTCTGGGAGTAAGGATGAGTCATGTGTATATGTCAAAGCTAGTGGTAGTATATTTAGCTTTCTAGTATTGTATGTTGATGACATACTGCTCATAGGAAACAACGTTCCAACCTTGCAGGAAGTTAAGTCCTGGCTTGGGAAGTGTTTCGCTATGAAGGATCTAGGAGAAGCTGTTTACATTCGGGGAATAAGGATTTTGAAAAACATGAGTAAAAGACTAATTGGACTTAGTCAAAGTACTTACTTGGACAAGG
This sequence comes from Lactuca sativa, assembly GCF_002870075.4. Classification (NCBI taxonomy): domain Eukaryota; kingdom Viridiplantae; phylum Streptophyta; class Magnoliopsida; order Asterales; family Asteraceae; genus Lactuca; species Lactuca sativa. Next base: position 199,963,661 of record NC_056628.2, on the reverse strand, counting down.
TGCTAAAACATTTTAGCATGGAGAATTCCAAGAAAGGGGAGTTGCCTATCCAGAGTTTTAACAAACTGAGTAAGATTCGGAGTCCGAGTACCGATGAAGAGACAGCGGAAACAAGTCTCGTTCCATATGCTTCTACCGTTGGCTTGATCATGTACGCTATGACATGTACTCGCCATGATGTGGCTTTTGTGTTGATCATGGTAAGTCGATATCAACGAAACTGGGGTAGAGCTCACTAGATAGCAGTCGAGAACATTCTTAAGTATTTGCGAAGGACTAATGACTGATTCCTTATACTTGGTGGAAGTGATGACTTGATAATGACAGGGTATAGTGATGCCAAATTCCAGACCGACAGAGATAACTTCCGCTCTTAGTCGGGCTGGGTGTTTACCCTAAATGAAGGAGCAATGACTTGGAAGAGTTCCAAGAAGGAGACCATGGCTGATTCAACGTGTGAATCAAAGTACATATATGCACGCGAAACATCGAAGGAGGCTATATGGTTGATGAAATTCATTGGAGACCGTGGAGTTGTACCAGCCATAAAGGGGCCCATGGATATTTTATGTGATAATGAAGGAGCGGTTTCCTTAACCAAGGAACCAAGGGATCATGGCAGATCCATACATATCGACAGAAAATATCACTTCATCAGACGTCGGGTAGAAGAAGGACTCCTCGTGGTCAAGAGGGTATTGTCAGAAGAGAATCCTGTGGATCCCCTCAAAAGGGTCTGAGTAGGATCAAGCATGTTTATCATGTGAGGAGCATTGGTCTGAAAGATGATATTTGGTTTAGTGATTAGATAGATATTTTTTAGAAACTTGTAATAGATAAATGTAATTGACATTTGATGATTAAGTAATGGAGATTTATTTATGAGTAATGTTTACTATCTTGTGTGAATTGTTTACAATTGTTTCACTTTTGCATGTTTTACTTCCTGAATAATTGGATTGTTCAAATTAACCACAGTTGATCATACTTTAGAAGTATGTAATGAATTAAGACTGTCATGAATTGGCTTGTAGATTGTCTAAGTGCTTAGACATAGCAAACGTTTGCTGCAACGTTCATAAGTACTCCTGAAATAGGATTTTAGTATTGGGTTAAACCCACGCTCATTTGAATTACTTCATGTAATTTATCATGAGTAATTACGAGACGATAATATCGTATAATCTTTAAAATGAGATATATGAGTTGTTGTTTACGAGTTGGTTGTGCATTGATAATGCGTAAACGCATTAGTAAGTTGATGTTAGAAAACGTATTGTTGTGTAAGATTTGATGAGTAAATAGTACAAGCATATAAGTCAAGGTTTATCTATTCCTGTTATACCAAGGGGTAAAAGCGATATCTTGGGCCCCTCGATGATTTTGTGTTGACTTATGTGTCGGGCCCGGTTCGGACGGTATTGATGTGTTCAATTAAGTTCTTTGTCAAACAACTCACAAACCGGGAAACAATCTATTGGACATTGAGAATGATTTTGTTCCATGACTTTGTCCACATGATATCTTAAAGAATGGAGGATTATATGATCCCTTATCTAAAGGACACGTCATTGACTAGGTCAGAGTTTGACAATGGCTTTTGAAAGCTACGATTGCTAATCAGATTCAAAAGTCATTCTTGCAATTATAGTTATTAGACTTATCCAAGTGGGAGACTGTTGGATTAGTTGTCTAAGCCCATAACTATAATTGGTATGTACTTGATTTCATAGTAACACGGTCCTTTTGGGTTGCCTTCACCATAACAACTTGACAGGATGACTTTTGGAGAAAGAGGTTAATTAATGATTTATTAATATATTATAAGAATAATATATTAATTAGAAATAATATTATTTAATTAGAATTTAATCATAAATTAATTTGATATTAATTTTGGGATGAAAGGAACTGATTAAAAGAATGAGGACTGGTTATGCAAATCAATGATAGGTGTAGAGTTGGGCTGATGGACTACTTAAGGCCTAGCCGATTTTCATAGTGCTTCATCACCTCTCTCCTCTCATCCTTTGCTATTGATGTTTGTGACTCCATTAAAGGTGCAACACTTGAGGCACTAGATCTTTCAAGAGTCAAAATCATCCAAGGAAACTCTTGTTATTACTAGATAGGAAGCAAGATATTCTTCTAACCCTAGTTTTCATATTGATCTCGAATTGTATGCTAGTATTAGGGTTGTTCCTTTGGAATTTTTATTTGCATGTATACTTAGATCCAAAACAATTAGGTTTGCATGATCACATAGGAATGTTGTTATGTTCAAAACTCATCACTTTATGCCTCCAGGAGCTCACTAAAATGAAGAAGATGTTGGATCTAGAAGCTTTAACACATCCAAGGATTGCACCACAAACTCTTCACCTTCCAAACACACCCAAAAATGGCTTCCTTTTGACACTCCAAACTCAAACTTACTTCCAATGGCAATTAGGGTTTCTAGGGACGTTGAGAGACAATGGAGGCTGATAGGAAATATGTGAAAAGGTTATAAGGGGGTTTAAATAGGACACAAGACCATAATTTTAGGGTTTCTAATCCTGTCCACCTACGCCCTGCGTACCTCCTCGTATGCCCTGTGCATGAGGCTTTGATGCCCGAAGATGCGCGCCCTCATACGCTAAGCGTACATGCGTGTACGCCCAACGTACGAGGGGAGCGTCCTTACCCAAAAACTCAATAAATAAATAAAGGAAAATCACCTGGATTTCGGATGTTACAGTATACATACATATATATATATATATATATATATATATATATATATATATATATATATATATATATATATATATATATATATATATAGGAATGAGTTCTATGGAAAACAAATAAGTAGGGCAACATCTACCTGAACCAATAATCAAATGACACGTGTCCATTTCTTTCTTCATAAGTAATGTATTGTGGAAGTTATTGTGGAAGTGATGTGTTTTCATGTTTTCATTGGTTCAAATATGTGTTGCCCTAATCATTCATTTTCCATATAACTCTTCCCTATATATATATATATATATACATACACACACACACACACACACACACACATATATATATATATATATATATATATATATATATATATATATATATATATATATATTGGTGCACTTATTTTTACGAGTTACAGATATTTTGGCTGATTTTTCCTAAATACGAAACTCATATTATTTAGTCTGCAGCGCACATGACTATAGATTATCCTAATCAAAAATTTAATTTTAATTTTTATTTCTTATTATGTGTAGCCTGAATTTGCGGGTGTTACAATTATCTCCCCCTTAGGATGATTACGCCCCAGAACATCAACAAAACAGGGCTTGTATATGACTCTGCACGTTACATTTCTATCGTAGGTGTTAATCGTTACTCTTATGTCTTTTCTATTAAGTTTCTATCTATTAGACTTCTTAACTATTGATGGTGATAAATTCTTGCATTTTCTCTTCCTTCTAAGTTCGATCTTGATTGGAGACTACTGTTAGACTCTAACAGGAAAGGTACCTTCCTTCATGTTCTAATGTGATATAATAATATCTTAGCATGTAGCAATCTCTAGCTACTAGTTGCTAAGCTCTAATGATGATTTTCAATATGTCTGTCAATTGCTTTGATCCTCTCATTCTTCGATCTTTAACTAATGTCGGACACCACGTCAAACTTACTTTGTAGATCATTCGGACTTGATTTGATATGAACACTAAGGTCGGAATAATATTTATCTTCGTAGTCATTACCGAAACAAAGGTAATGATGGAAATGAACAAAATAAATCGATTACTTAGAGATTTACTAACCTTTTGACTTTCCCTGATCCAAGTGCGAGTCTTGTGCTTCTGGTAGTATAGGCCTCTACTATTGTCCACACATACTCATACTTGTCCCAAGTATTGTCTCGCAGTCCACTAAGTTATGACAAAAAGGAAATCACATAGAAAACACATAACATAATTTAGGAAATTATATTGTACATGTCTTGGAAACGATTACACCATTTATTTGTGTTTGCCATACTCATTAGGCTAAATAGGATAATACTAATTTTCATCTCCCTCCCTCAAGTACTCTAAACAAATAGCTTCAAACTCTCGCCCTTGTGTTACCTCATCAAGTGCCATAAAATATGTCCTCCTTATTGGCTTTGGCGGAGCATTGAGCCTTGTAGTTCCTTCTTTCTTCGGGCAATCTTGTTTTAAGTGTTCTTCACCACACTTGGAGCAGACTTCCTTCTTGGCCTTGTATTTATTAGCATGACGACCAATTTTCCCGCACTTGTAACATGTCAAACCTTAAATGCATTCCCCAATATGCTTCGTTTTGCACTTGTCGCACCACCTTGCCGTGTCACTTCCAAGCTTTTGATCTTTATACTTTGAGGACTTACTCTTCTTATCGGGTCTTGAAGATCCCTACAACTTCCTATTTTCTCTAACCTCCACCTTTTCCATACCTTTCTCTATAATCTTGGTCTCTATGTTCTTAGCTGCTCTGACAGCTTCCTTTAGAGTGGTTGCAATCTTCACCGTTGGACCAAAGTCTGCTGGTAGTTCGTTAGCAAACCTCTCTATCTTGGAGAGTTCAGTGGGCACCAAGCAGGGAAATAGCTTCATCTTCTCTATGAAAGTAGTGACATACTCAATGACGCTCAATTTTCCCTTCTTCAAATTCTGGAACTCATTGTTCATCTCTAATAGGGCTATTTCTAAACAATAATGCCTCTTCAACTGTTCCAAGAATTTTTCCGATGACATCTTGATGGCCTATCCTTTGGGCATTGTATCAGCCAATAGCTTCCACCAACTCAATACATCAGTCTTTAGCTTCCTGACAGCGAAGATTGTCTTCTTTCTGTCGCTGCAGTTGCAACTATCAAACACTATCTCCATCTCGGAGATCCAATCCATAACTTCTACTGGTATTGGGCTTCCTAAAAGACTTGGTGGCTTCGCATTCATGAAGTCCTTATACTTACACCCATCCTTTCCATCTCTTCCATTAGGGTGGTTTCTCCTTACTACTTGGGGGTCAACACAACTAATAGTTCTACTGTAGTTTCCTTCTTCCGACGGCTCCTCTTCAAGCTCACCTTGTACAATGGGTGCAGTAGGCTCTCTACTATTCTCCCGGACCAGCTGCCTTATTTCTTCTCTTTTCTCGGCTAATAGAGCCCTAAGCACTGCCATTGTGACATATTCAACTTCCGACACTGCTTCAAGTTCACGCTCAACTATTCGAGGCTCAGGCTGACGACTTCCGTTATTGTTTCCTAGTCCACTATGTGTCCTCACCATGATGTTCTATACACCAAACTAGATTACGCCCTGAGTACTCTTGGTATGCCCAACGTACTCCAAGGCCATGCGTAACCCATTCAAGCTAGTACGCCCGACATACACCCTGTACGTCCAGCATACTAAGCTTAGCCCAAAAACCTCCTAACTTTTGAAGGCCATAACTTCTTCGTTCTAGGTGCGTTTCGATGATCCTTATATCCACGAAAAGGTAATGAGAAGGTCTACAATCCAATGAACCTTTCTTTTCCTTAAAACTTTCCGAACTAAAATCTGAAATTCATAAAAGGCTCAAACTATCACTTTATAAATATTCCCTTGGGTTCCAAAGCACAAACCGAACTATCAGATCTCCTAATCTACATTATCAACATCCAAAGGGGTCTAAATCTCCCTTTCCCCAAGGCCTAAAGCCTTAGGATGACTGATCTTCAGGTCATGACCCCGAATTAGGAAATGATTCAAAACAGGGTGTTACAAATCTCCCATACTTAAATCAAATTTCGTCCTTGAAATCACTCCTTACCACCCTCTTGACAACCAGACGCTCTGGCCAAATCCTTGTTACACCCCGACTCCCAAGTATAAAAATTTAAGGCTTATAGTCGTATTCTTAGACCTACTCGATGAGTTGGATGCCCCAACTCCTCGTGTAGAAACGGTTCAGGCCGCGTGCTTTAGGAGGTCTACTTGACGAGTTGGAGGACCCCAACTCGACGAGTAGGAGATGGAAAATGAAACCTTAATTTCCAGGGTTCTACACCCTATTTAAAGGATCATTATCCTCCCTTTGCCTCCCTTACCGTCCCCCTTGAGCTCAGAAAACCCTAATCGCGCCTAATCTCCATTTTTGTGTGTTAAGAAGATTGGAATGTGGATTTTGTGAAGAGAGCTTAAAGTCTAAGGAGCTTGGAGCAAGGAGAAGCTTGTGGATCTGATTTCTACTTCATCATAGCATCATCTTGAAGGTAACAAGTTGTTACCTTGGCTTCTCTCTAGCTAGATGTTTTCACGCAAAGGTTTAGGGCTATTTCTAGTTTGTTGTGAGTTATTTAGGGTATTGAGTATGATCTGAAGTTGTAACTTCAGATGTGGACTCCTCTAAGTCCTTATAGTCATAAAGTTATTTAATTTATCAAACTTTCTTTGGCTTGGTTTTGGCTTTTAAGACCTTGTATGCACGTAAAGTTTGCAACTTTACGTGGTAACTATGCCTTAGGAAGCTAGATCTTCAATTTGGAGCTTTGGGGTAGCTTAAAAACGTCTGAATGAGAAATGGACTGAAGGAACTCGACGAGTCAGTGAGGTGACTCGACGAGTCAGTTAGGGTTTTTCCCGACGTTTGGACACCGCATGAACTCGACGAGTTGTCTAGAAAACTGGGCGAGTAAACTAGGGCTTTCAAGATTTCTCGAGTTCTGGAAGAAGTCGGCGAGTCAGTGGGAACACTCGACGAGGTGGGTCAACATGGACTATTAACCTTGACCGTTAACTTTGACTTTCACCAAGGGTTGACCAATTTGACTTATGGGGGTATTTTAGTAATTTGGGAATTTATGAAAGTGGATCATTGGTGGATGTAGGTGATTGAGTTTGGAGCTCTATTCGGGGAGTTTGACATTTATCATCTCGAGCTACTTCTAAGGTGAGTTGTCCTCACTGTACTAACAGTGTCAAAGGCACCAATGCCGGTCCTTTTCGGATTTGTATTCGGGTTTATTGCATGATATGCTTATTGATTTGCATTCTGGTAGTTAGGATGGTGATATGCTTAGTGACCTGGTTGGACAGTATCTTGGTATATAGGATAATGCTATGTCAGTGACCGGTTGGGTCTGTATACTGGTTATAGGATGTGGCTATGATTAGTGATATGTTAGATCGGTTTGACTGTTATATATTCTAGCGTATGATATTTCTGTGCACATGATTGTTTGATTTGGGGGTTGGTTTGAGGCGGACCTGCATTGTGTTGAAGGCCAAAATACCTAGGGCAGACCGGATAGACTGTAGACCTGGGAGCGCATACTAGTCAGGCCGAAGGCCCGATGAGTGGTCCATACTTGACGATGGCTCTGAGAGCCGTCCAGATAGACTGATGGCCCTACGATGCCGTCTGGTCAAGCTGATGGCTCATTATGCATGCTATTTGTTTATATGATATTGATACAGTTTGTATGGTGTTTGTATTTTGGGGGAACTCACTAAGCTTCGGGCTTATAGTTGTTGATTATGTTTCAGGTACTTCTAATGATCTCGGGAAGGTGAAGGCGTGATCGTGCACCGCCTTATGTTTTTATGATTTGACTATGGGATACTCTAACACTAAACCATTCTGAAAACAAAATTGTAATAATTAATTGTTTTGAATGATTTAAAAAGTTTAAATTTGGCATGATTTTTATGGGTGTTACAAGTTGGTATCAGAGCCTTGGTTTGAGTGAATTGGAGGAAACACTCGCGTGTCTCCAGTCTCAAACTAAGGACAAGATTTTAAAATGATTTTTTTTCAATTGGTTTTCAAAATACTAAAGGAGGTTACAAGTGTACGATCAGTCGGATCCAGTAAGTAGACCCCAAAATACCTTACGGATTATTTGATTTTGTGACATGTTAGAACAACACACAAGTACTAGGCTAGGGATCTTCAGGAATTGCATGATAGAATTGCCTGATTATGTGATGCCTGATAGCCTAGGGTTTTTCCTTATATGAAATTGATATCATTATTCTAGTTGCTTAGTGTATGCATCACGACCATACATAATTAAGATCTTATAACCTGAGAATGTTTGGCCTGACCTTATTTCTTTCTTGTTTGATGAAGGGCTTAGGGTAGGATCAGGTATTCGAAAATATATAGGGTCCAGCGTTATGTATGGCTAGGATACATGAGCGTTGCAGGGTTGGTGGAAAGGGTAGGAGCCAGTCGGGATTTTCAGTACCAGGACTTCGATAACACGAAGCCCCCGACATTTGATGGGGTACATGACCCGATTGTAGCCATGAAGTGGCTATCCGACGTGGAGGGATGTTTCTTCACGTGCTCATGTCCTGCTGACCAGAAGGTCAAATGTGCCCTGAACTTGCTGAGGTCTGGGGCAAAGGACTGGTGGAGGTTGATGACAGGGTCCTACACTGATGATCAAAGAGCTGCAGTTACTTGGGAGCAGTTCAGGATATGTTCCACGCTCGCTACATTCCGCGGGTCGAGCGGGAGCGGTTAGCTTAGGAGTTTCTAGATTTGAGCAGGGTGTGGAGAGGGTGACAGAGATCACCCATATGTTCACGGAGAGGGCGATGGTCTGCCCGAAGTTTTCTTCTGAGCAAGCTCTGATGACATGTTATCTAAGCATTCTCAATACTGACATCCATCAGTTTGTTGCTACCCAGCGTTGTGAGACACTGTTGGAGTTACAGGAGGCCGTTAGGCGGCGTGTGCTTGAGATTGAGTTACAGTTACGAGAGCAGAGACAGGCCCTGATGCAGTCGCAGCCGGTGCCAAAGCGGTCTAAGACCGCTGATTCTAGGTCGGGAGGCCAGCAGGGCCACACTTGTGGCAAGTGCGGGAAGGGTCACTCGGGAGTTTGTAGATCTGGTAGTGCGTGACACAAATGCGGCACTGAGGGGCACTTTGCGAGGTATTGTCGCCAACTAGCCCCGGTTCAAGATATGAGGATTTTCTACCACTGCCATCAGGTTGGTCACATGAAGACCGATTGTTCACAACTTGCTGCCAGGCTGGCACAAGCTCCAGCGCCGACTACGGTGAGGATTAATGATGGAGGTCAGGGTAGAGCAGAGCCTCTGAAGGCTCAGGGATGTGCCTTCTACCCTACATCCAAGGAGGCCAGGACAACACCGGATGTGGTTGCTGGTATGTTTCTACCATTTATCTTATTATATTTGTTTTATGGTTATATGATGTTTCTATGATTAGGTATGTTCTTAGTGAACTCCTTACCTGCTTTGGTATTATTCGACTCGGGGGTGAGTCGGTCGTTTGCCTCTCTGTCATTTAGTAGGGAGTTCAGTTTGCCAGTAGGAGAGCTAGAGTTTTGGTTGCGAGTATCTATCGCCAACAAACACGGGATTTCCGTTTCTTCAGTCTATCGGGTTTGCGTGTTGGAGATCTTCTGGGTATCTTTCTTGACAGACTTGATTCTTATTCCAATGGGGGATGTATGTGTGATTGTGGGTATGGATTGGCATAGTTGCTTCAGTGCCATGATCGACTGCATGGGTCACCGAGTGGTAGTTCAAACCCCAAGTGGGGGAGAACTGGTTGTCTATGGCGAGGGCACCAACTTGGGTTCAGGATTCTGTTCAGCCGCCAGGGCTCGACAATACATTCAACATGGGTGTGCAGGTTATTTAGCGTATGTGGTGGATGTTGGATTAGGTGTCTAAGTATAACATATTAATTGTGAAATCATATTATTTAATTAGTATTGATCAAGAATTAATTTGGAATTAATTTATTGATCAAAAGAGACTAATTAAATTAACGGGGACTGATTATATATATATATATATATATATATATATATATATATATATATATATATATATATATATATATATATATATAGTTTGGGCTATTGATCCATGATGGGCTAAGTTTGTGTAAGTATCCATGAAGAGTTAGCCCACATAAGATATGGATCATAACCTAAGTGTATGGATTAGGGTTTACCCATGACTCTTGGATTCCTACACTATATATATGACACCCTTAACCTAAGAATTGGTGACACTAGTGATCTTAGAGATACTATAACCGATTTTGAGTTCCTTATAACCTCTTTCTCAAGTTCTCCATTTGTTCATGGTGTTTGTGAACCATTTGAGGCATCACACTTGAGGTGCTAAGTTCTTAAAGGCCAAAATTCAACAAGCTACAACAAGATGTAATCTTCTAACTTACTTTATGATTCATATGTCAAATTGTATGCTAGTTGTAGGCTTCATGCTTTGGAAAAATTTATTGCATGTATAACTAGAGAAAACTAAGATCCAAAACATTTAGGGTTGTATGTGCACCATAGGAGTGTTATAGTACATAAAACCCAATAGTGGTATCAGAGGCATTGGTTGTTTTCTGTTATATTTGATGCATTTTTAATTGTTCAAAGCTGGAAAAGTTAAAAAACTGCACTCTGCAAGGAGGACTCGACGAGTCCACTCATGAACTCGACGAGTCCATAATCTGACTCGACGAGTCGGATAGCCTGATTGCAGTTTTTCGAGGTTTTTGAACAGAATTGGATTTGGGTCATTACCTTAAACTGTTTTGTATCATAAAATCTGTTTTTTTTTATATGGTAATGGCTATTCTCATCCAATTAAAAGATAGTTGTAAATTTTTAACATAATTGTTAGTTTGAAACTATCTTGCTATAAGAGTTGCATTAGGTCAAATTGGTAAAAGATAAAGAATATATGATTATTTTATTAGTTTTAATTTTGATCTAAATGTTTTGAAGAGTTACAAAATTTGTCATCAAGTTTTGGAACTCAAAAGGTTTTAAGAAGTTACAAAAAATGAAGTCCATTAGTTATGGAATCCAAAAGTTTTCAAGAGGTTCATAACTTGCCCTCAATTTATGGAATATGAGAAGTCTCATTCATGAAAAACGTTAACTCTTGTAATTGAAAGGTTTCAAAAGATGCAACTCTTAGGTTCATAACTTAAAAATTAATTAAATAGTTTTTAATTTTGAATTTTTATGTTTAGAACCTTGATGATTTTCTTTTGAATAGTTCAAGTTAACCATTTATAGATTTCATTTAATTAATTAAAGTGTATAATTAAAAGAGATTAATAAATCCATAATCACATGGTTCAAGTTTAATTAAATTAAGAGTATATTTTAACTAATAGTTTAAACCACAAAGTATTTTAAAAGTTTAAAAACACCCTTATACTATATAAAATTAAAAGTTTAATATATTATATATGTGTAAGTAAAAGGTCAGTCGTACCGTTAGTAGGCCTCATTGACGAAGTGGCTCCATAAGGGGTATAAGGATACTGCCTTTAAATTGGTGGTTTAATGGGTGTCCACTCTCATCCACCGTATCCTTAACTGGTGGAGGGTCGTTAGCCAAACGGGTAGGATAGGACATTAATTCTCATTAAAAGTATAATGCTAATTATAAAGTAACTAAATGTTTTCTAAAATTCCCAATCTTAGTTACTTTAGGAAAAATGTGAATTTGGTGCTGATCCATGAAATTGCACTTTGCGCCTAGCCAAGTCGTTAGTGGAGCATGTGTGGCTAACCGGCACATTAACTTGGACTAACAAGGGTGGAAAAGGGTAGCTTGATGTTTTTCATAGATCAATGGAGTGTTTTGGTTAGCCGGCACATTGATTAGGTGATAAATGACTTCGAGAGTACCAAGCTAATTTGCATGGTTATTCACACCTTGTTTGTGATCCTCGTTATCCCAGTCACAAACTTGAAGGGCCTAATCGAGATTAAACATGCCATTGAAAAGTTCAGTGAATCTTAAAGAATCTATGAATTTCAATTCATTTAAAACCTAATGTTCAATTTCATTTTTTGTGGTGGAATTGGTAAATTGTCATTTACCTACCTTCAAATATTTTACAATTGGATTACGACATCCCACTTCCGAATTGTCGAATATTGTGTTGGGTCTTAGCCTTAATATTTCATTTTTGGTGTTATATTAAGGACTTAAATCAACTTAGCTTGAATTTCTCCCATGTAGATGTCTAGTTAAAACAACTATGGTCTTCCCGAATCTCATGGAAAAAGCTTTCCTCGTGAAGATGATGTTCCCAGAAATCATACTTCACTTTCTCCACCTCCTCCAATAATTCTCCCTGACCCACAATTTCGAAGACTTGAAAAGTTCAAGGTCACTCAAACCCTATTGGAAAGCAAACACCAAGATGGAAGGTCTGTGTGTGCACATGTATTGGAGATGAAGTCACACATTTACAGGCTGAGAATGTTAGGAGTCGTTGTATCGAGGAAGTTGGATGCTGACTGGGTTCTTCAGTGACTTCCCGAGTTTTATAGTGAGATTGTTAAAGACTACTATATGATAGACCGCGATGTGACCCTTATTGATCTTACCTATTTGCAAATTGCTGTTGAATCAGAAATGATTTGGCGCACTAGTCAAGCAAATTTGATTGGACGATATACCTCCCAAACTTCCATGGACATTGACAATGGAAACATTGGAAGTCCAGAAAAGTCTTCTCTTCCTAATGGAAAGGGATCGGCCATGGTCAAACCATTTGACTTAAAGGTAACGAGAAAGGATAAGTCTGAGATTGTCCCTTGTACCATTCCAAAAAAATATGTTTCTTTTTACTGCCAAGAGAAGGGACATTGGTTGCGAAGCTGCCAAATCTACCTGAAGGACAACAAGGATGGTAAAGTCAAAATGTTTGACTCTGCTTCAGGTAAGTCCACTATCTAACTCTTTTAAGTTCCTATTAGGAGATTCTTAATACATAATGTAATGTGATTACATTTTGATGTTTTGTAGGATCGAAGAAGAGAATGGAAGCTTAAAGGAAGAGTAAGCCGAATCTGATCGCGAAGAGATGGATTTTGATTGCTTGATTCGATGATCGGATTTTTGAGATCCTACTTAGGAGTTATTATAGATTGCTTAGAAATATGTAGTAACATAGTTTTCATTTGTAATTGCATTGTAAGGAATTTTTTTTCCACATTTTATAAATAATTAAAATTTTGATTTTATCTTATTTTATATCTCCTGGCAATGGCATTTGTGAAAATAATTGTTTGTATGTTTCTATTGTTAGCAATGTTGAAAATGGATTTGATTCATTTGTTTGTGGTAGTGTCTAAATTTACCAAATAAAGAAAGATTCTCATCTCCCAAGTTTCAATTGGATAGAAACATGGAGTCATTTGACTTGTATTGTGTGATGAATGAGAACCTTCATTTTTAGGAAATTAAGACTAATTCCTTATTCACATGTATGTGTGAGTCAAGTGAAGGACTAGGGGATCAGGTACACTTGGTTGTGCACTGGTCAAGTCCGCCACAAAGAACGACAAGACTATTCTTCATGATTTACTAAAGTTAGTAAATATGATTATACTTACAAGATTAAGTGTAATTCTAAATCATTGAAAAATTTTCAATGTCTAGCAGAACGAACAAGAAGAATCAATTAGGCAGAAAGATAAAAGTTTCTCTGATCTGAAAGCAAAGGATAGTACCTTAGTATCGTGTTTTATGATCATCTTAATGATTATGAAAACCATATCACAATTGATCCTCTAAGGACACCTTAGTACATTTGTATGGCTAAGAAGAGGAATTAGGAATTGTTGAAATGGTTAAATCAATAAAGGTGAATCATACTTCGTTCCAAAATCAAGTCTTAGAGTCATTTTCCAAGATTACGACTTAAGTGACATGTCTTAAGTAGGTTTATAACAAATCATAAAATATGGAATATAAATGTTTTCTAACTCTTGCATATTTCAACTTGGTTGTTGTGATGTTTTGGCTAAAACAAAGACCAACTATGACCAGTTATATGCAGTGCCATTCTTGATAAGAATCTGTACTAACTCTTGAATATTTGTTTGTCAAGGAATAGTTCTTGACAAAGAATCTTATATGTCAAGAGGTCAGTGGGAGTCTTAGAGATCTTGAAAAGCTTCAAGAACTAATCAAGAATAAAACCTATTGTTTATTGCTAGCACACGACTTGAGGTTTGTTACCTATCGTGTTGACATATTCTTGTTTTTGTGCCCATTCTAGTTAAAGTTGACTATGCATGTGAATTCTATGAGTTCTCAGTTGTTTGCATAGGGCAAAGCATCTTGATAAATGAAAGTTCATTCATCAGTAAGGGTGATCTGCTGAACAACTTTAAAGACATGGTAGGCCCTTGTGGTGCCAAGTGGCAAGAAATTAAGATTGAACAAGTTCAGTTCATATGAGTTTGAATTTGTCATAGGTCTTGTCTTATGATAATGGTTGGAAATGACAAATTCACATGGATAAGAACACATACACCATAAAATCTAAGTGCCATAAGGTTTCTCTCCAATTCATGAAAATGATTGTGAGGAAACGCTTTCACTAAGTAGATTTAAGGAGATAGAAGTTGTGTTAATTTCATTCTCAAATTCGATTGTGATTACGACATCCCTTTTCATAGTTCGAATTGTGAGAAGTGGAAAATAGTTGGAACATTCGGAACTTATTGCTGTAAGTTCTGAATTAGTTTAGACACACATATGGGCTTTCTAATAAAAGGTTTATGAGCTTAGATAAAGGCTTATTGAAGTAACTCATATCAGAAATCTGAACATTGGTAAGAAAGTCAATAAAGTATTGATTTCTAGAAGTCCATCTGATTTTGGAGACAAGTCAAAGCTAGTGGGAGCATAAATGTTATGCTAGTAACAAAATAATTATTATGCTAGTAGGAGCATATTTATTATGGTAAGTGTTGCGAGTTAGCAATACTAATTATAGGAAACAAAGTTCTAATTTGCAAAATTGCAAAGATTGAAAAGTTGTTTCACTATAGCATGGGAGAGAATACTTATACTTTATTTCGAATCTAAAAGTTAAGATTGAAGTATTAATCAAACTTACTCATGGATATATATGAATACCATGTTGAAATAATTCAACATTGGAAATTCTACATATGAAAATATTATAGCAAAAGACTGGTCAAGTATCATGTCTTTATGTAAGACATTATGAATCGTGTCCCATATGCTTCGAATATAGGATCGATTGCATATGTTGTAATATTCACATGTTCTAATTTTCCAAATGCCTAGGGCATTAAGAGGGAAAAAGGACTGGAACTGGATATGACTAAAGTGGTTAAACAACTGTCAAGGACAAGCTAAGGTTCGCTAAGAATTGGTTGCTTAAGGACAGTTGGAAGTATAGTAATGAATGGACCATATTGACAGTATTATGAATAGATAGTATTCTATTTATAATGAGTTGTCATATGGCATAAATGGAAATGATTCCATATTGGGAGATGGATATTAAGAATCTATTTATGAAAGAAGGATGTTCAAAGGAATGTACTTTGAATTTGAGGCTTTGCTTCCTTGGAATTATTTTGTTATCAATCTCCAAAGGAGTACTTTGTAATATCGTTGGCAAAGCCTTTGTGACTTTTGTACTATAACACCGAAATTTTCAAAACAAAATTTTCATTTAAAATAGTTTATCTTTTTAACACTTTTCATAAAAATCTCATTTTTGTTTTAATTACAATACATGACTCTTTTGTTCAATCAATTAATAAACCAGGATCCTCAAAACACACTCTTCCTCGGGTGTATACAATCGAGTCGGTGCCGTCCCGTGATCCTGAGAAAACCTGAAACATATAACACAGAACACTGTAAGCACGAAGCTTACTGAGTTCCCCAAAATACCACGCATAACACGTACTAGCCACTCGAGGCTATAACTTTGCGGGCCCTTGAGCCCTAACTCTGTGGACCCTCTGGTCCAAGCTCTATGAACCTTCCGGTTCTAACTCTGATATACACATGGCATAAATCACATAGAAATAATAAATCCCAACACATAAATAGCATACAAATACACTGGCACATCTCACTCTGTGGACCCTCTGGTCCTAGCTCTGTGAACCTTCCTGTTCTAACTCTAATATACTCTGATATACATACGGCATAAATCACATAGAAATAATGCAGTGCAACACATCAAATAAATAGCATACAATAACTCTGTCACATAACTCTGTTACCACTCAAGGTAAGGTATAGTGAGAAGACTCACCTCAGATATCTCGGTAAATCTCTGACTCGGTAGAAATATGGCCTAGCCTCTGCCTGATCACATAAAGTAAATACTCTCATAAATATAACTCTCGAGACTAGACTCAACTCTCTCTTGGCATCCTCAAAAGGGTAAAAGACCGTTTTACCCCTCTCTTGACACAAAGACCCCATTGTTGACCAAACCCTAAAAGTCAACAAAGTCAACGGTCAAGCTTTGACCCGACTCGTCGAGTGCACTTGGGCGACTCGGCGAGTCTACACATGTCCACTATCTCTCTAGTCTCGCTTGGCATGTCAAGTCTTCCCCCTTGCTTGACGAGTTACACCTGGCATGAATCGAGGGGCCACCCCGACTCAACTCGCCGAGTCTCAAGATCAACTCGGTGAGTTCCACCTTGAACTCTAGTCCTCTATCCCCCCTCTGACTTACTGAGTCATTCCCCCAACCCGACAAGTTACTCACTGAGTGATTTACACGAAACCCTAACCCTACTCGACGAGTCTGCCCTTAGACTCGGCGAGTTCATGCCATGCACAAACTCAATTGACCTCCTGAGGTCAGATCTGTTCCTTTGATCCATAGATCTAACCTTCCCAAGCTTGCTAATCACATAAAGCTCGGATCTTGACACTCATGTGACGTCTAGGAGGTTTCACTTGGTGATTTAACCCCAAAAACAACACCTTAAGCTCATTACCTCCATAGCTCAACATAAAGCAAGCTGGAATAAGCTCTTTAGACCACTATGGGTCCAGATCTAAAGTCTCAATATGAATAGGGGCCATATTCTCACAATTCATTCCAATAAAGGACATAAAAACTCTACATCTATGGATTCCTTCAACAAAATAGATAAATGGGCGATATAATACCTCAAAGATGAAGTCTTTTGCTCGAAATCCCTAGATGCACAACCTCCTTGGTCTCCTCTAAGCTGGAATCACCTCCTTCTTGCAAGAATCAACCAAAAAGATCAAGAAATGGCTCCTTTCCTCTCACAAACGCTCTAGCTCTTTTAGGGTTTCTCTCTGGGGTTTGGTAGCCGCAAATGACGGCCCTAAGGGCCTTTAAATAGGTCCCAAACCCGGGAAATTAGGGTTTCATTAAACAGAGCGGACTCGCCGAGTCCACTCATGAACTCTCTGAGTCCGGTCATTAATCCGAATGAGAACTCGCGACCCTACTCGGCGAGTCTAAACACCAACTCGCCGAGTCCCTCCACAAACTCCAAAATAAATGAATAAAATAATATACCTGGGAATCCTGATGTTACAATTCCCCCCCCACTATAATCAGACTTCATCCTCGAAGTCTCACTCTACAAACAACTCTGGATGCTGCTCACGCATCTCTCGCTCTGACTCCCAAGTCAACTCTGACCCTTTTCGATGCTGCCACTGGACTTGCACCAAAGGCACTTCCTTGTTCCTCAGCACCTTGATCTTCCGATCCCTGATCGCCACCGGTCTCTCAACAGAGTTTAGGCTCGCATTCACCTGAATATCCTCTAATGGTACCACTGTCGACTCGTCGGCTATACACTTTCTCAGCTGCGACACGTGGAAGGTGTCATGTATCTGACCCAACTCTGCAGGTAGCTCCAAACGGTAGGCTACCCTGCCTACTCTTGCGATCACCCAGAAAGGTCCAATATATCAAGGCCCCAATTTGCCTCTCTTCCTGAATCGGGTCACTCCTTTCCAAGGAGAGACCTTTAGGAGCACGAAATTGCCGTCCTGAAATTCGAGCTCGGACCGGCGCCTGTCCGCATAACTCTTCTGGCGACTCTGAGCAGTCAACAACCTCTGTCTGACCTGCTGAATCTGCTCGGCCGTCAGAAGCGCAATCTCTGTACTACCCATGACACGTTGCCCTAACTCTCCCCAGCAAATGGGGGTCCGACACATCCTCCCATACAACAGCTCAAAGGGTGGCATACCGATGCTCGAATGATGGTTGTTGTAATAGGAAAACTCATAGAACCTCAACCCCATAGTTGAACTTCCATGGTTATCCATGACATGATTCAAAATGTCTCACTAACTTCCTTCTCGTGTCCACTATCTCGGCCCAGTGACACACAAGTCACAAAATTCTCTTTACCTCATACGAAAAATACAATCCAACCGAAGATCGACTCAAACCCGACCTCTGATGTCTGTTGCGCATATCTCATGTGCATCTTGTGGTATCTCTCGTACCCGATTACCGACCTATACAGGTTTTAGACATCGGACGACAACAATACCCTCATCCAAGAATTCACCTCAGAATTCTTGAATTTCATCTCATTTACCCATGCACCATCAATGCCAAACTCAACTCGAGAGTTTGGTCCGACCCAAAGTTGGAACCTCACTACCCAATAAGATACTCTTCTCATGACTCGGCCTGCACCCCGTGCAATACCACTTTTCCAACTTCCTCATGTTGCGACAATCACCACTCAAAACAAAATATAATGATTCCCGACAGAGACGGAGACCCCAATCTCACCCCTGGTTCAACCACCAGGCTCCAAAAACACAATACTAGGGCTACTCAAGCCTAAAACTCTTCTTCATCATACACTGATCAGAGAACACTCCATCATCACACTCTCTTGTTATCTAGTGAGTACTATGGCTCCCTGTAACATTACGACAGCCTCTTACTAGTGAGTACTACAGCTCCCCGTAGCACCACAACACCAACTGACTAGTGAGTACTATGGCTCCCCGCAGTACCACGACTCGCTCTCTCTGACTTGTGAGTACTACGGCTCCCCGTAGCATCACAACACCCTCTGACTAGTGAATACTATGGCTCCCCGTAGCTTCACCCCATACTCTCATTCTCATCACAACGCCACACTACGTCCACTAACCTATGCTCCGTAGACTATCATAGATAGCTACACACCCTTGTCCCACATATGCATCACAGACTCTGGCGGTAACCGCTATAACAAAATACCCACCTTTGCGGAGATCCACTTTCTTAATTAATCCCTCTTGATGCCAATACCCGAAGGGCTCCCACTGGAACTGTAGATACATGATACACCACTAGTCGTCTCAAACTCAAGATTCCAAATAACTTCGAAATCAGAACATTATACCCAGGTATTACGGAACACCATTGCAGAACATCACAATGTCCTGCCTCAACCACTGATCTCCTACTCCCAACACCATACAGATACAACAATATACTTCCTCTGAACCCCATAAATAATTCTTCATTTTACCCAATGCGTAACTTCAGTGTATCCAAACACTCAATTGGAATACAAAGAAAGCGCTAACGCTTCAGAACACGTTGATGATCCTCCGAAACCCTTTTCCCTACTACTCAAAATCCAAGCAAAAATACACATACCGGTCCGGGAGTTGGCTGCTCGATAATCTTTTATCCATACTTCGACCCAGAAGTTCTCAACTGCCCATACCATCATTACGAGCCTTCCACTCGAAACGGCCCTGAGCACCACCAGATTCCTGACCATCGGCTACCTGCCATGGAGACACTCATCATTTTTCAGACACGCACCACATGCATTATCTCGCTTTGCACCTCTCCTTGATCACCAATGACCCTGGTCTCATGAATTCGAGCCTCAGGTCTCGGTATCCAACCCCTAACCGCTCTTGCACAAATCTCTGGTTTCCCCAATAAAATACCCGGTTCTCCCCCACTTAGGGTTCGAACCATCACCAATTGACGCATCAACAATCTACCCCACAAATGGTTTCTATCAGAAACATCGCACCTACGCTTGGAAGGTGCCACACAACGCCCAATGATCTCCCCACGTAGGGATCAAGAAACCTCAAATACCCTAAATCTCCGATGAAAACCTCAGGAATTTCTCATCACGGCTGCCTCTAGCCGTTCGAAGCATCATACCCTCCCAACACCGAACATCTCAATTGTCCAATACTATCACTGACTCTTAGACTGAAACAATAAATCATCATACTCCTCATCCTCGACTTCTCAACTCCCGTCCCAACACGTGAATCATCACAAGAACAGGGACTCCACTACCATACTCAATACCCATCATAGAAAAAATAGCCACCGCTCTGATATACTCGTATGGATTACCCGCTGATACCGCTACCACACGCCCTATACCCAATTAGGGTGTAATGTGGTCCTTGACCATCTCAGTCCCCACTGACTACCTGCTCGTGGTAGATCATTTCCTCGCGGCAGACCTGCTGCCTGCTGCCTGATACACTGGTGGAAAAATCGACATCAATGTCAACCCGTAGGGTATACTCCTAAACCCATAACTGAAATCTCACGTTTCTCCTGTTTCCCACAGAAACATAAATAGCACGCATCAGGTCACAGAAGGTGACATCTCCTCCATTGACTGATCGCTCACTCAGGCCGCAATCCCCCATAAATGCCTTCTCTACAAATCCCTGAGTCTTGTGACTACATCTGACATCTTACCAAAAATACTATGAAATGCTCCCGACCTCCCTCTCAAGGGATGCCTCTTCGGACTCAAACATGGCCCTCAGGCCTAAAACCCCATCGCGTCCAAACTCCACCAATTAATCCTGAACGGACAACCGAAGAATCGCAAGCATCATATGCTAAGAACCATGGTACTCATCCCATGACATCTCTCCTCAATCGGCTACAATACATGGCACTCGAACTATAACATCACCCCTCGATCTGCTAAGATGCATGGTACTCGAACCATGGCATCACTTCCTAATATGCTCCGATGTATGGTAGTCGAACCATAACATCACTACTTAATCTGCTCTCGAACCATAACATTATTCCTCAATCTTCTACTTAGAACCTTCAGAATACTCCCTGTATCGAGTATGGGTCCTCTGCTTTCGGTAGTACGGGCACATACTACCTGGCACATCTACCCATACTTTCCACACGGACCATCCCAGAGCTCCTAAGTAGTTGCTCAACCTTCTCGTTCACCAATTCCGTCATGTGTGCTCGCTCCTCAGCGAAATGCTCTACTCCGCTAGCGTACTCATCTGGCTATGGTTACTCCCTAGGCTCTTCCTTGGTCCTCCCACTTCTCCGCCATCAGCTGCTGAAGAGCTCCTAATGATGCCAGCCATCTACCTCCTGCATATCATCATATTCACTCAGTAGCTGACTCCCATCATCGAGAGTTCCACAAAGCACGAAGCAAGCAGCATTCGGGCATCGAAGAATACATAGAACTCACTATGGGTGATAGCTTCGCTTGCTCTGTTCATTCTCCCAATGTACCACCGAACTCTGCAACTCTACCCCTCGCGGGTTCTAACTATTCTCTTGATAAGCACCACAATACTCATCTAGGCGTCTCTCCTAGATTACTCCTCTACTCAAATCCCCTAGAAGGATTCCAACTGAATACTCTCACTCATACTCAAAAGCGCATCAAATATAATAACAACTCCTAGGCTAAGGCATCACAAATCAGGTCACTCTAGTCCTAAGATATGAAATACCTAGCCTGTCTCTAGCATGCATAATATCTCATAAAATGTATCATAAATATCTCATAACACAAAAGTAGGGGTATTTTGGGAAATCACCGTTCGGGCTCTGGCTGATTGTACACACTACTCTTTCTTGCTTTCTCTTTGAACTCTTATTCACTTTTAGAAAATCATTTCCTTGAAAACTCTTCTTACTTCCTCAGTTTGAGTCCAGATTACCCGAAGGTGCATCCGAATCCCTCAAACCAAGGCTCTGATACCAACTTGTAACACCGAAAATTTCAAAACAAAATTTTCATTTAAAATAGTTTATCTTTTTAACACTTTTCATAAAAATCTCATTTTTGTTTTAATTACAATACATGACTCTTTTGTTCAATCAATTAATAAACCAGGATCCGCAAAACAAACTCTTCCTCGGGTGTATACAATCGAGTCGGTGCCGTCCCGTGATCCTGAGAAAACCTGAAACATATAACACAGAACACTGTAAGCATGAAGCTTACTGAGTTCCCCAAAATACCACGCATAACACGTACTAGCCACTCGAGGCTATAACTTTGCGGGCCCTTGAGCCCTAACTCTGTGGACCCTCTGGTCCAAGCTCTATGAACCTTCCGGTTCTAACTCTGATATACACATGGCATAAATCACATAGAAATAATAAATCCCAACACATAAATAGCATACAAATACACTGGCACATCTCACTCTGTGGACCCTCTGGTCCTAGCTCTGTGAACCTTCCTGTTCTAACTCTAATATACTCTGATATACATACGGCATAAATCACATAGAAATAATGCAGTGCAACACATCACATAAATAGCATACAATAACTCTGTCACATAACTCTGTTACCACTCAAGGTAAGGTATAGTGAGAAGACTCACCTCAGATATCTCGGTAAATCTCTGACTCGGTAGAAATATGGCCTAGCCTCCGCCTGATCACATAAAGTAAATACTCCCATAAATATAACTCTCGAGACTACTCAACTCTCTCTTGGTGTAACATCCCAAAAATACGAGCAATTTCATTTTTTTTAAAACAGGTACTTAGCATAACATTTGGAATAAATCATTTGACGATCATATCATTTCACAAAAGATGTTGCATGTCGGGAAAACATTGTCATAAACATAAAAGTGTCAGAGTACAAATCCCCAGGAAGATATCATAATGCGGAATACAAAGCATGTGTGTGATGTACTACTACCGCGCCAGCTCCTTCCCCTTCGAAGAAGAGGTACCTAAAACAAAAACTGAAAACTATAAGCACGAAGCTTAGTGAGTCCCCCCAACATACCACATACCATACAATCACATATCATGCATACTGCCAGGAAATTTTGGGGTGCCCGACCTACCCGGTACGGCCATTCTAGGGTGCCGACCTACCCGTGCCAAGCCGTTCTGGGGTGCTGACTACCTGTGTCAATCCGTTCTGGGGTGCTAACTACCCATCGGTCCTAACAACCGATCCTCAAGGACTATTTCACCCCCTACTGCTACTATCACATATATCATAACATAACATATTATCAGACATATCTAGGGTGTCCGATCTACCCTTCGGTCCTAACAACTGAAACTTGGGGACTATTTCCCCCTACTACCACTATCACATATAACATATCATGCCAGCATATAAATGTATTATCACATACTATCGGACATATCTGGGGTGTCTAACCTACCCTTCGGTCCTGACAACCGAACTCTACTACTATCACGTATACATATCATGTCAGCATATAACATATCAGGTAGTAGCAAACCTAGATGATATCACAAAGACAATCATCTAACATACAACTCCTACTGGTGGGCCGACATTGTGGCCGTAGACCCACCGCTACTGGAAGGTAACTCACCTCAAGGTAGCTGATGATTGGTGTGGGAACTAACTGTCTTCTGCTGCTGCTGCTCCGGAAATCCTCCGACTAATAATTCCCACAAAACACTTAGTCAAATACTGCTAACCGACCTCAGGGTAAAATGACCATTTACCCCTAACCAACCAAAAGTCAAAGTCAAAAGTTAACTGACAGTTGACCTGACTCGTCGAGTTGGCTTGCCAACTCGCCGAGTCCTTGTCCCTTAGTCTGACCATAAATCCGTCTCTACTCGTCGAGTTAGGCTTTGACTCGACGAGTTTTCCTTCCAAACCCAAGGCCAATAGTCCTTCATCCTACTCGCCGAGTTGTATGAACAACTCGCCGAGTTCATCTTCATCCGAAGAACACTCTATGTTGTGACTCGCCGAGTTGTTCTTGAGGCAAGAAGATTGCCTTGAACTCGCCGAGTCATGGCATTGACTCGCCGAGCTACTTCATGAGTAAGTCTGGCTTCCGACCCACTGAGTCATATCCCACAACTCACTACTCCACCCCGCAAACACGAAAAGGGGGAAAACTCAGGGACTCGCGACTCGAATCGCCGAGTCTGCCACATGCAAATACTATACACGCGATTCTGCTTGAATCCAGCTCATGTCATTCGTAGTTCTAGGTTTCTAGGGCATGAATAACACATAAACTTTCCAACTTTACGTGTAAATAATCACCAATGAAGGTTTTAGGGCTCAAAATGCACCAGAAGAGTAGATCTAGGGCTTTCATGCAATATGGCTCCATAAAGGCAGTAGATCCAAGCTCCTGGAGCTCAATCATGCCTAGATCTAGAGGCTAAAAACTTATTACAAACCATAATGCACAAACAAGCTTGGGGAAAGGCTCAAGAAGGACTTTCATGGAGCTATAAAGGACAATAAGCATGAAAACAGAGGGAAACTAAGTTATACCTCTAGGAAATCACTGAGATAACACAATATGCCTGGCCTCCTTCTTCTCTTCTTGATATACTCTCCTTCCCTCTCCAAATCTTCAAGAAAACACACCAAAATGCTTCAAACTCACAAGGAACAAGGCTTGAATGAAGTATAGAGCTCTGAGGGTGAAGGGGACGAGTTTGGGGGCGGATAAGAGGGTTTAAATAGGGTGCAAACCCTTGAAATTTAGGGTTTCATTAGAAAGCGGGGACTCGCCAAGTCCAGAATATGGACTCGCCAAGTCGCCAACTTAAACGTGTTCCGGATCCCGTCTCAACTCGGTGAGTCGGACCTACAACCCGCCGAGTCCAAGGCTAAAAATGAAAAACACTAAGATAAATTTGACGTACCAGGAACCAGGTGCTACAAATCTCCCCCACTTATTTTAGACTTCGTCCTCGAAGTCTGCTACTCGATCCTGAAATAGCTCGGGGTAATGCTCCATCATTTCTTCCATCGGCTCCCAAGTCCACTCTGACCCCTTTCGGTGTTGCCACTGCACCTTCACTAATTCCACCCTCTTGTTCCTTATATCCTTCGACTTTCGGTCGAGGATTGCGACTGGGCGCTCAATGTAATTCAGGCTGTCATCAACCTGTATATCCTCTAACAGCACCACCGCTGAATCATCCACGAAACACTTCCGCATCTGGGAGACATGGAAGGTGTTGTGGATCTGGCTGAGCTCGGCTGGTAGATCCAGCCTATATGCCACCTTGCCCACCCGGGATATAACCCTGAACGGACCAATGTATCTCAGGCCCAACTTGCCCCGCTTCCTGAATCGAATGACGCCTTTCCAAGGCAACACTTTTAGGAGAACCATATCCCCGACCTGGAACTCCAGGTCTGATCGACGCTTGTTGGCATAACTTTTATGTCGGCACTATGCAGTCTGAAGCCTGCTCCGAACCTGCTGGACTCTCTCGGTCATCTTGAGCACCACCTCGGTGCTCCCCATGACCCTCTGGCCAACTTCACCCCAACATATTGGGGTCCTGCACCTCCGACCGTACAACATCTCGAATGGTGGACGGTCAATACTCGCGTGGTAATTGTTGTTGTACGAGAACTCAGCCAAGGGAAGATAGGTATCGCAGCTACCACCGAATTCTAGCATGCATGCCCGCAACATATCCTCCAAAGTCTGGATGGTCCGCTCACTCTGACCATCCGTCTGCGGGTGAAAGGCAGTGCTAAAGTGCAGACGAGTGCCCAACTCATCATGAAACTTCTTCCAAAACCTGGAAGTGAACCGCACATCTCGATCTGATATCACTGGCACCCCGTGCCGCGCCACTATCTCCTTGATGTAGATATCGGCCAACTTTTCGGCCGAGATACTTTCCTGAATCGGAATAAAATGGGCGCTCTTGGTCAATCGATCCACGATGACCCAAATCGAATCTACTCCTCGCGTCGTCCGGGGAAGCTTTGTGATAAAATCCATCGTAATATCCTCCCATTTCCACAACGAGATATCCAACGGCTGCATCTTGTTGTGCGGTCTCTGATGCTCGTCCTCGACCTTCCTGCAGGTGAAACACCGCTCGGCATACCACGCCACATCCCGCTTCATGCAGGGCCACCAATAGTCTAGACGAAGATCCCTATACATCTTCGTCGCCCCTGGATGAATAGAGAATCGGGATTTGTGCGCCTCCTCCATCAAGATCTGGCGCACGCCTCCGTGATACGGCACCCACACCCTACGGTGTAGTGTCAATAACCCCTGGCTATCATAATCGAAGGAGGTGACTTGACCCACTATTCTCTCACTCTTCCGATGTTCCTCCTTCATAACCTCCTGCTGAGCTTCCCAAATCTGCTCCAACAGGGGAGTCACCACAGTCATCCTCATGCAAATATCCCTGATCGGCACTGCCTTGCGGCTAAGTGCATCGGCCACCACATTGGCCTTCCCTGGGTGATAAAGGATCTCGCAATCATAATCCTTCACCACGTCCAACCACCGACGCTGCCTCATGTTCAGATTCGGCTTATCCATGAGGTACCTCAAACTCTTGTGGTCCGTGTAAATGGTACATCGAACCCCATAGAGGTAATGTCGCCAAATCTTGAGGGCGAAAACCACCGCCCCCAACTCTAAATCATGCGTTGGGTAGTTCGCCTCGTGAGGCTTCAGCTGCCTCGAGGCATAAGCAATGACATGCCCCCTCTGCATCAATACTACGCCTAAGCCTTAGATCGACGCATCACAGTATACCACAAAATCCTCTACGCCCTCGGGCAGGGCTAAGATCGGCACCTCGCACAATCTTTGCCTCAGAATCTCGAACGCTACCTGCTGCTCAGGCCCCCATCGAAAGACCACGACTTTCCTAGTCAACCGTGTCAGGGGCACGGCTATCTTGGAGAAATCCTGAATGAATCTCCGATAGTAGCCTGCCAATCCTAGGAAACTCCGAATCTCAGATGGAGACTTCAGAACTGTCACACCCCAAAACCAAGAACGGCAGAAATGTTCTGGGGCGGAGGACGTCATGTAATTCTTTCCGCATCGAAGTGTCCGCATCGAGTTCAGGAGATAGTCTTCCGGACATCTTTCCCTAACACTCGAACTGGTGATATTCAGATCTCAGGCCCATTTCTGAAAGTAATTCTTTCCTTGCGTTTGCTCAGCCATTTCACCTATGCGAGGCAGAGATAACGATTTCTATGAAAATCTTGACGGAGTCCTCGGTATCCGAGGCATATACGTTGCAATCCGTCGATCTCTGGGAGAATATGACCGGGGTTCTCTAGGGTGAGAAACCTAGTCTTCTAATTCTATTTCTGTGTAGTTTGCTAAGTTGTCCGGACTGTTCTTGTATCTCCGTAGGTGTTAAACTATAGGGCGATCTGTTTACGGGAGTCGTACTAGGTTCTAGGTTTGTTCACATGATGATGTGATTTCTCGAAGGCTTAAGCAGTTCTCCGTCCTGAAGTTCATATTAGAATTCATACATGGTTTCACAATCACAATTTCGGGCATACGAGTCGCCTATAATTAAGGTTGAAAAGGTAGTCGAATAACTGATTCTTCTTTAAGCTCACATCCCCTCGGGGAAAAAGAAGTTAAAGTGGAATCATCAATTCTAAACCTATAGAAGCTTGATTATATATCACTCTTATGTATTCCATTCTCAGTGATAGATCAATCGTAAGAATCCTTGGATTGAACTTGACGTACTGCACGAGTGGTACTTCGGGGATTTTCTTCGGAAAGGAAATAACTAAGAGGTACTCCTGGCATGAGTACTTCAGTGTTCTGATATGACGGCTTCGCTGGAAAAGTGATCTAGAAGAAAGAGATGTACGTATGAAGCTGTTTTTGTGAGGATCAAATTTAATCGAGTCGTATGATAATGTCGGAATCATACTGAAACTTAAAGACATTAGATTCGAATATAAGATGATTACAGACAAAACACAACCGTGCAACCATGAACAGAGTTACAGTACCTTAGATTTACTACAAGACTATTGTTGCGAATAAGATATAATACAAAAGACAAGTATACGCAGCACGAGAATTCCTATATAGACAGGATCTCGCAAAAGGTAAGACTCTAGTTGCACTAGTTTTAAACATGTTTTTGATCATACAGATACTGACGATTTGCAGGGAACCTATGCTATATTAGGGTCCTTAACCGTCTCTTTCCATTCTGCGATCAAACTCCTTCGGGTTCGTCGTTGTCCTTCTCCGCTGGACAGTCCCTCTTGAAGTGTCCCATGACGCCACATAGATGGCATATCTGAGAGGTTTGGACATTGGTGGTTGATACAATGTGTTGAATCTGGATCCTGCAGCAGCTGGTAGTATGTCCATTCCTGTTGCACTTAAAACAGTGTAACGGACGGCAACTACCCAGATGATGAAAACTACACTCATAGCATTTTGGTAGGTTTCTGGCATATTGCCTGGCTGGTGTAGGGACAATTGGGACACCGGAAGGAATGGTAGTAGGAGGTGCAGATGTAGTAGCTGTGAAGTTCGTTACCGGTGGTTGTTTCTTGTTCGTTCCTCTACGTGATTTTTCCTTCTTTCTATCCCAAAACTTCCGTTTGTTACTCTTGGTCCTGGCACTCGGGGTATCGTGGTAGTTTGTTGCTTGTCGAGGTACTGGATTGTCACCTGGAGTGTCATTGTTATTAACAGCTCCGCTAACATTCGCATCGTTAGCGTGGAGGTGGGTCAGAATAGCTGACACGGCAGCCGAGATTGCAGCTTGAAAGGTAGCCGCATCAATCTGAAGGGTTGGTGCTTGGTTGATGTGTTGATCGTTTTTCTTTGGCGACATGATTCTGTTTCACGGAAAGAAAATGAATTTGTGAGCGAGCATGGTTGAACCCAGACTTAATTTGACTGTTTATGAAAAGAATAGAAGTATGTTCTCATGAGTTTGACCTACATCCCTATGACACAGTCCTAGTACAGATTGAAGATATGATTACGAAGGTTTGACCTACATCCCTATGATGCAGTCCTAGCAAGGAGTAAAAGTAAGTTCGTAGAGTGGTCTCAAGACGTTTGTTGTTCAAGCCGAGGTATCTTGGGTTGGTGAATAACAGGATCCAACCACTGAAAGAGACTTGGAAGTGTCTCCGGAGCTAAATTACTATAGTCAAATTACTTGACTAAAGCATGATTCAGATAAACTCTAATGAAAGTATGATGAAAGCACTCGAATGAAGAATGACACAAAAGTTAGCCGGCTGTCAATATCTTGGATATTCACGACGTAAAGGTTCAAGAAAATGACCTTGTAAAGGTCTTACATCATATCCACATAAGATAGTTCCTGACAGCATAAAGACCTAACTAAAGTACTTACGGTACAAGATAATTTCATAGAAAATGCCACATCGGGCATAGACAGAAAAATACGATTCCTCTTTATAAGGAAATAAAGTAAAGCGTCTACTACTGGCGACGGTCATCCCTCTGGTGAACTCTTAGCTCAGCCAATTGACGTTCCATGTCAAGTAGGTGTCTTTCGCACACCCCATGGCGCACTCGGAGCTCTATGACTTCGGCTCGTGATTCAGCCAGTGCCTGCAGCAGGGTTTCATGGTTTCTCTCTGATCTCTCGCGAGCATCTTCTAGACAAATGGTGTGGAGGGTATGCATTCTAGCATAGGCGACTACTTCTGTAATCTGATGTAGGGCTGTCCTACCTTGAATCTCATTTCGGGCCACTCTGCGGACCAAGATTGGCAAGACTATATCTGCTAAGCCCTCATTGCTCAAGTCGTAAAAGCTTCGGTCGCCATCAAATAGCATAGACTGATCTTGTCCTTGGCTCCATGTTTCCAAGCATTCCACTCACTCGGGGTCGGGCCATGAAAAGTCGGACGATGGTTAGGAATTGGAAAGGAAGCTGCTTGGGGTAGGTTCTCAACCTTTGTTTCTGAGTTAGCATTGTACGAAAGGTCTTCATCATGGTGATCATTCAAGGGGATAGGATGATCATTCTCTGGTTCTTCTCCAAACCAACCAGCTATGACTTTATTCGGAAGATACTGGTTGCCGAGGGGATGGAGTCCAGCTATGTTTTCTATGCGAGAATTTAGGGTAAGAGAATAATTATTAGACGAACTATCTAGATAATTATTTAGAAAACCTTCATTAGTTACATCGCTATTTGTGAAGTGCATACCAGCTATGTGTAATCTAAACAGGATAGACCTTCGAATAAGGGAACTTATCTCCAAATTCACACAGAATAGGGGTAAGGCAAAATTTCCACAAATTCTAAGTCTATAACATCCTAATTACATGTGGCTTTAGTGTATCCACTTAGCAACTATCAACTTATTAATGAAGATCCCGTTTTAATTCTCAAGTATAAGTACTTATAGTAACGCCAAATACTCCTATAGTATTTTAATTTTATTGTTATGTTCTATTGTTCTCATTGTGGTAGGGTTGGTAAGATTTTAGCATTTTTGCAACCACACAATTAAACTTAGGCACATGCTAGTCAACCCTCGGATAATATAGGTGATCAGGCTATATCTTCCCAGTTTTGACCATATGTCTCTAAGCCCACTTGTGTTGTCCAACAATCGTAATTCTTTTGTACTGTCCTAGTGACACTGATTTTAGTATGAATGCAACACGTATACTTACTTAAATATTTTACTATTTAAAGTATAAACTCTTGGTCAGAGTATTTTTAATCCCTTATGTATTTATAGTTAGTATATCTTTTACGGGTTGATATACTTAATTCACTATAAACAAGGCTCTGATACCAATCTGTCA
The DNA here is from genome assembly GCF_002870075.4 of Lactuca sativa. Taxonomy (NCBI): domain Eukaryota; kingdom Viridiplantae; phylum Streptophyta; class Magnoliopsida; order Asterales; family Asteraceae; genus Lactuca; species Lactuca sativa. The sequence goes on along the minus strand of NC_056628.2, from coordinate 199,932,961 downwards.
CACCCCAAAACCAAGAACGGCGGAAACGTTCTGGGGCGGAGGACGTCATGTATAATATCAACAACAATGTAAAGTAGTAAACAAGCAACAACATCGTCCATTGGATTAATAATATAATTATTATACAAATATGTTCTGTCAAATTTTGATAAACACTAAAGCATAAATCAAAATGAAAGATAAGTCTTGAACAAGCTCCATCTTCCTTTCTCCTTGCATCGGTACCTGTCTATGATGACCTGAGGATACAAGTAATTTTGAAAGCGAGTATCAGCTTTGAAGCTGGTGAGATCATAAGTATTTAGTGTCTTAATTTGTATGTAATAATTTGTAGGTAAATGATTTGTAAGTATTGAAAATGTATATGAACTAGAAGTATGAAAATGTTTATAAAACAACTGTAAACGTTTGATAAAACCCTAGAAATCCCTATGATTCCTACTATTATATAAAGTGTGTCTTCTACCAAGACCTAACTGTTCTCAATGTTCGTTTCTTGTAAAAGTGTGTAATTTTCCCAAGAATAACTATCATTTATAAGATATAGTTTTTATATTTATAGTTTTAGTGAAAAGATCACTAAATATATGTACAGGGAAAACTAATGTAGTACTAAAACGTAGTGCTATAAGAACTACTGCTGTACTAACTACCTTAAACCGGATTTATATTAAGGCATCATGTGATTAATTGCACCATACTATCGACTGGTAACAACGACATACGAATGGTCGTAATAACGGAATGACGTTTGGCACCCGCAGACCTGCAGGTCCGGCTGTAGCTAGCAGCAAGGTGTAGGATAGTCAATCCAGTTTAGATCTATATGCAAACTCACGCTCTCCCTCCAAGAGAATTTTGGCTACAACTCGGGCCATGACATTTAAGGCATGCTTAGATACAGTGGATCACAATTGTCAACGTATTAATGTAAGGGTAATGTACGGAACTGTTCTACGTGTGCTAGCTGTAATGTGTGTTCTTTCTCTATCTAGCAAGTATTGTAATGTAATCATTCTAGTATAGTTGTATATGTAATGTGCTATAATATTCTAGAAAGTATTGACTCATGAATGAACTGACTCATTTTATGATATTGTGTTCTAGTAATAGTTCTAGTTTCTTCCTAAGCTACCCATATGGTAGCTTACTAGTAATTTAAGTGGTACTTATGGACATGGATGCATACCCTTGCTACCCAAGGGCATGGGATGAAATGGAAGGACCTTTTATGACTATATAGGTACACATGATATATATAACTAATATTTAAACGACTTTCGGACGAGTACTCGATATCCCACCAGACCACATCCAAATCGAGAAAAAGGAAATAGGGTGGATAGTCTTCCTAAGTCTTTTAAACATTTATTATATAACTATACATATATAGGCATGCAATTTATAATATAAAAGCATAATAAGTTTTGTAAAACATTTGAAACAGAAATATTATTTTAAGAAAAGATCGACTTGATGTCAATCTATAAAACAATTTGAAGGCATAAGTTTGATAAAACAGTATGAGTATAAGGAAACATTTGTTTGAAACACAGTTGAAAATAAGTTTGAAAGGTAATGTATGGAGTAAGATGTACAGTGTAATAAGGAGTTTAAAACATATAAAATGTTTATAAAAATCATTTGAAGGAAACTGTTTGGTAAAACGGCTAATGAGTAGCCAAATCATTTGAATGCTGTATATTAATAACATGTGATTGATGTAATAACTAGCGTAATTCTACTTATTAATCGCATGTGATTGATATAATAACTAGCATGATTCTACTTGTATTCCCCCGCATAAAACATTTAAAAGTAGTTTAAAACATTAGTTAAGGGGTATGAACTCACCTGCAGTAAGTGACTGGAATTGAACAGACTGTTATCGAAAGGAAGGATCGGGCAAGTGCTTGGTGTCAAGTGAAGACTTAGACACACACAATGATCCTAATTACATATGAAAACATATGTATATAAATAATTAGTGATTAAAACACTAATTATACAAGTAACAACATTTAAGCGCGAGGAAAACACTTTTTGGTCAAGTGCTAGGAGGCTAATGGGTTGCAACAAAGGAGTGCAATGCCCCTAATGGAAGTTTAAGCTCTAATGACCATATTCATTGGATTTTACGGCCCAGGGGAGTAAACTCCTAGCCGTAAACTCTCAACTAATGCTCTAAATGATGCTTAGAATTACTACAACTCTAGAGGGGAATTGTTTCAAGGCTATACAAGTGTTTGGGCACCATATGAACTCCTTTGGGGAGTTTACGGCCCAAAGACCATATTCCCTTGGGGTTTACGGCCGTAAACTCCCTTGGGAGGGTTCTTATGATGTTTTCAAGTCTCAAACATTTCTAGGAACTAAACTAGGCTTTGGTACTTGTCTTTAGAAGAGTTTATGGCACATTTGGCACCATTTTATGGAGTTTACGGCCCTGGAACCTTTTGGGCCGTAAACTCCCTCACTCATGGGGTTCTAAATGTTTTAACTAGTCCATAACTCATTTAGGTACATGTCCAAATTGTCTCTTGGCTTAAGGAAGGTGTTAGGGTGTCCTTTGACCCCTTTAAAGGTGTTTACGGCCCAATAGTTTCCTAGACTATAAATACTTTAGGGTACTTGTCCTAATTTAATCTAAGCCTTAGGAAGTGTTTTAAAGCATTTTGGCACTTAAAACATGGAGTTTACGGCCTAAGAAGCTCCTTGGCCGTAAACTCCTTTCTAGCCATGATTTCTAATTGTTTTGTGGTATAAGGCATGAATTGGAGGCTCCTAGTTCAAGTTCTAAAGCCTTGAGGGTCATTAGAACCCTTTAAGACCTTAAAATGGAGTTTACTCCCCAAGAACGTTCTTGGGCGGTAAACTCCCGGATCTCACATATTTGGCATGTAATCTATGTTATTAAGCTTATAACAAGTATTATAAAACAACTAGAGAAGTATACTCACGATTTGGGATAAAAACCCGAAGATCCGTGAGAGAGAATTTGGCTTTTCTCTAATTGGAATTCAACTAATGAACCAATTTGGTTCAGAATTATATTTATAGTCCTGAGATTTTTGGCAGAAAATATTTCTATTCTCGGAATGGATTCTAATGTCCTAGAGTATTGGAATTACAGTGTTGCACAAAACCCTAGTGCAACCATTCTCCTAATATCTCCTTAGATGAACAATCCTGAAAACTGCCAAACTTATACTCAAAATCTGAGTTTTCACTGTAACTGTTCTAACTTCTATTGGATTGAAATGGTTTGTTCAGAATGGAAATTTCGGGTTGTCACAAGAACCTCCCATCTCATCACGGACTCCACCTTGGCCGAGTCTACTGTAATCCCGTTCAGGTTGACGAGGTGCCCTAGAAACTGCACCTCGCGTAACCAAAACTCACATTTGGAGAACTTGGCGTACAAGCTCTTCCTCCTCAAGGTCTCCAACACCTATCTCAGATGCTCCTCGTACTCCTCCTGCGTCTTGGAATAAACCAAGATGTCATCAATGAAAACTATCACAGACCGATCCAGCATCGGTCTACACATGCGGTTCATGAGGTCCATGAACACGGCAGGAGCATTGGTGAGCCCAAACGGCGTCACCACGAACTCATAATGGCGATAGCGCGTTCGAAACGCGGTCTTCTGCGCATCCTCCTCTCTGACCCTCATCTGATGATAACCCGAGCGTAAATCAATCTTGGAGAACCAAGATGCTCCCTGAAGCTGGTCAAAGAGGTCATCAATCCTCGGGAGTGGGTAACGGTTCTTCACCGTTACCTTGTTCAGCTCCCGATAATCTATACACATCAGATGCGACCCGTCCTTCTTCTTCACAAACAGAATCGGGGCTCCCCAGGGCGAACTGCTCGGCCGAATAAACCCCTTGTCTAGCAGCTCCTGCAGCTGTGTAGACAACTCCTTCATCTCGGGAGGAGCCAACCGATAGGGTGCCTTGGCTATCGGAGCCGCACCAGGAACTAGGTCAATCCTGAACTCCACCTGACACTCCGGATGTATTCCAGGAAGCTCCTCCGGGAACACATCAGCATAGTCTCGCACCACTATAACCTCTCTCATCGTCGCCTTACCCGTCTCCCGGGTATCCATAACATACACGACATATCCCGCGCAACCCTACTGAAGGTAGCGCCTAGCTCTCGCTGCTGAACATACTATAGGTCCACGTTGTGGCCTCTCGCCGTGGATCACCAACTCTCCCCCACTTGGGGTCCTGACCCGCACTAGCTGTTGTGCGCAATCTATCACCGCCCCATTAGGGCTCAACCAATCCATGCCTATAATCACCTTGTTCCCCCACAAAGGGATGGGAACCAAATCCACCAAATAGCGCTCCTCAAATAAACTTTGGACACAATCCCTGAATACTGCTGACGCTCGCACCGATCGATCATCGGCAATCTCTACCTCTAAAGGGCAATCCAACATGCCCGAAGACTCAGTAAACCTCTTGCTAAGCGCAAGGGAAACAAATGATCGGGTGGCACCCGAGTCAAACAACACGTAGACAGGAATACCGTTCACATGGAACGATCCCACCACCACATCGGGTGCGGTGCGTGCCTCTTCTGCCGTCAGCTGAAACGCCCGGCTCCTCACCACTGGAGCCTCCGCCTTGCCCTTCCGGCCATCTGTAATCCACAGGGTAGCTGGAGCCGGCGCCTTAACAGGTGCTGATGCTGTCAACTGGGGGCAATTGGCCTTCTTGTGGCCCCTCTGGTTGCAGTGAAAACACAGCAACTCTGATGTCTGAATCACAGGTGCAGGGGCGGTACAATCCCTGCTGAAATGCCCCGTCTTTCCGCACTTATAGCAGCCCGACGATCCCAACCTACACGCCCCCTCATGAGGCCTGCCGCATTTCTTGCAACGACTCGGTCCTGACTGGCCTTTCGGCCTACCATCTGATCCCTTGGGCTTCTTCCCTGAAGCCCCTCCTGCCTATCCCTCCTCTGACTTCCTCTTCCGGATGTGCTCCAGATCTATCTCCCTCTCCCTCGCCCTGGCAATCATAGAGTCCAAGGTGGGGAAAGCTGAAAAACTGACATGCTCCTGAATATCAGCTCGGAGCATATCATGGTAGTGGGTCCTCCTCATGTCCTCATCACCCGCATACTGGGGCACCAACAATGCCCTCTCCCGGAACTTGGCGGTGATCTCCGCCACAGTCTTCGTCGTCTGCCTCATATCCAAGAACTCCCTGGCCAACTCCTGAAGCTCGACAGCCAGCGCGAACTCTGCCCTGAACCTGGTCACAAAGTCCGACCAAGTCAGAGCCTCGATAGCCGAGGCTCCCAACGAGTCCCCCACGGACTCCCACCAATCCCTAGCTCGATCTCGTAAACACCCTGCTGCGAACCTCACCTTTGACCCCTCAGGGCAGAAGCTAATCATCTGTGCAGACTCAATGTCTGCAATCCATCATCTGGCAGCTATGGGGTCCTTCGCCCCGTGAAAATCCGGCGCACCACTGCCCCGGAAGTCCTTAAGGGACAGCGTGCGAGATCCCGACTGGCCAGATCCCATGTCGCTCCTGAATGCTCGGAGGCGATCCACCATCAACTCCAAAATCCCTTCCTTGATCGACCCGAAGATAATGGGGGTCGACTCAAGGATGCCTCTGGTGATCTCTGACGCGATGAACTCGCGTAGCCCCTCATCTACTGGCTCGGAACCTGATCCCGAACCCGATCCCTTTCCTGTACTGCCAACTGCTGGCCTCGAGCGTAGTACCACCATTCTGAAATACATAAATAATAATCGTTAGTGATACTGATACCTCTGGAGGAATCACACCCACTACAAGTTTCTTGGTCTTATTTTGGCCTTCCTCAGTTCGGGTACGGATCCTCTGCTTTCAGTGGTACGGGCCCATACTACCTTCCACATCTATCCGTACCTTCTCCAAGGACTGCCTTGACTCCACCAGGACCCTGTCACTACCGCTGATCACCGCTATACTCATCCTAGCCTTGCCTTAGGAAAATCTCTAACTCCACTCGACCCAGTCCTCAGCTGCTGAAGGCCTCCTTGTGATGCCAGTTAGCCATTACCTGAACACCATCACATGTGATGAGGATCAGATAATCCTTCGAGTAATAGATTCGTCCCTATAGCGGTTAGACTCAAACGAGAGCTGCGCAATAGGGCCAAATCCATCACTCTAAAATTATTCAACCCTAATCACATGTGAAATGACGTATTCACCTAATGGCTAACTCCCATCACTCAGAATCCCACAAAGCACAAAGCAAGTAACATTCAGACAAAAGGGAACAATCTCAAGCAAACCCGTTCTCATAGAGAAAAACTGAACTAGCATACAGTGCTAAACTCATACTATCAGGCATAACCTAAAGAGGCTATCCTACTGTTGTCTACTCAATTCTAGCATGCAATTTTCATATATTGGAGCACATAAAGCAGGAACATAAGGCATCACTCCTAGATCCTTAGTCCTATTCTAGCATGTTGTTCTACTGAAACTGATAAACATAACATAAGCTTGTATGGGTACTTTGGGGAATACTTACTTGAGCTCGGCCAGTCGCGCATATCACACACTTCGTTCCTTTCTTAAAACTCTTTACTTAGCTTTTCAAAAAATATTTTCTTCATTAAAATCTTTTAATCCCTCGATTTGAGTTCAGTCACCCCTGAAGGTGTGTCCGAATCCCTCAAACCAGGGTTCTGATACCAACTTGTAACATCCCAAAAATTCGAGCAAAAAATTTCATTTTTTTAAAACAGGTACTTAGCAAAACATTTGGAGTACATCATTCGAATATCATATCATTTCACAAAAGATGTTGCATGTCGGGAAAACATTGTCATAAACATAAAAGTGTCAGAGTACAATTCCCCAGGAAGATATCATAATGCGGAATACAAAGCATGTGTGTGATGTACCGCTACCGCGCCAGCTCCTTCCCCTTCGAAGAAGAGGTACCTGAAACCAAAACTGAAAACTGTAAGCACGAAGCCTAGTGAGTTCCCCCAACATACCACATACCATACAATCACATATTATGCATACTGCCGGGAAATTCTGCGGTGCCCGACCTACCCGGTACGGCCATTCTGGGGTGCCGACCTACCCGTGTCAAGCCGTTCTGGGGTGCTGACTACTCGTGTCAAGCCGTTCTGGGGTGTTGACTACCCATCGGTCCTAACAACCGATCCTCGGGGACTATTTCACCCCCCTACTACTACTATCACACATATCATAACATAACATATTATTAGACATATCTGGGGTGTCCGATCTACCCTTCGGTCCTAACAACCGAAACTTGGGGACTATTTCCCCCCTACTACCACTATCACATATAACATATCATGCCAGCATATAAACGTATTATCACATACTGTCGGACATATCTGGGGTGTCTGACCTACCCTTCGGTCCTGACAACCGAACTCTACTACTATCACGTATACATATCATGCCAGCATATAACATATCAGGTAGTAGCAAACCTAGATGATATCACAAAGACAATCATCTAACATACAACTCCTACTGGTGGACCGGCATTGTGGCCGTAGACCCACCGCTACTGGAAGGTAACTCACCTCAAGGTAGCTGCTGATCGGTGTGGGAACTAACTGTCTTTTGCTGCTGCTGCTCCGGAAATCCTCCGACTAATAATTCCCACAAAAACACTTAGTCAAATACTGCTAACCGACCTCAGGGTAAAACGACCATTTACCCATAACCAACCAAAATTCAAAGTCAAAGTCAACTGACAGTTGACCTGACTCGCCGAGTTGGCTTGCCAACTCACCGAGTCCCTGTCCCTTAGTCTGACCATAAATCCGTCTCTACTCGTCGAGTTAGGCTTTGACTCGACGAGTTTTCCTTCTAAACCCAAGGCCAATAGTCCTTCATCCTACTCGCCGAGTTGTATGAACAACTCGCCGAGTTCATCTTCATTCGAAGAACACTCTATGATGTGACTCGCCGAGTTATATGAACAACTCGCCGAGTTGTTCTTGAGGCAAGAAGATTGCCTTGAACTCGCCGAGTCATGGCATTGACTCGCCGAGTTACTTCATGAGTGAGTCTGGCTTCCAACCCATTGAGTCATATCCCACGACTCACTACTCCACCCCGCAAACACGAAAAGGGGGAAAACTCGGGGACTCACGACTCGACTCGCCGAGTCTGCCACATGCAAATACTATACACGCGATTCTGCTTGAATCCAGCTCATGTCATTCGTAGATCTGGGTTTCTAGGGCATGAATAACACATAAAGTTTCCAACTTTACGTGTAAATAATCACCAATGACGGTTTTAGGGCTCAAAATGCATCAAAAGAGTAGATATAGGGCTTTCATGCAATATGGCTCCATAAAGGCAGTAGATCCAAGCTCCTGGAGCTCAATCATGCCTAGATCTAGAGGCTAACAAATTATTACAAACCATAATGCACAAATAAGCTTGGGGAAAGGCTCAAGAAGGACTTTCATGGAGCTACAAAGGACAATAAGCATGAAAACAGAGGGAAACTAAGTTATACCTCCAGGAAATCACTGAGATAACACAATATGCCTGGCCTCCTTCTTCTGTTCTTGATCTACTCTCCTTCCTTCTCCAAATCTTCAAGAAAACACACCAAAATGCTTCAAAATCACAAGGAACAAGGCTAGAACGAAGTATAGAGCTCTAAGGGTGAAGGGGACGAGCTTGGGGGTGGATAAGAGGGTTTAAATAGGGTGCAAACCCTTGAAATTTAGGGTTTCATCAGACAGCGGGGACTCGCCGAGTCCAAAATATGGACTTGCCATGTCGCCAACTTAAACGTGTTCCGGATCCCGTCTCTACTCAGCGAGTCGGACCTACAACTCGCCGAGTCCAAGGCTAAAAATGAAAAACACTAAGATAAATTTTACATACCAGGAACCAGGTGCTACACTTGGCATCCTCAGAAGGGTAAAAGACCTTTTTACCCCTCTCTTGACACAAAGACCCCATTGTTGACCAAACCCTAAAAGTCAACAAAGTCAACGGTCAAGCTTTGACCCGACTCGTCGAGTGCACTTGGGCGACTCGGTGAGTCTACACGTGTCCACTATCTCTCTAGTCTTGCTTGGCACGTCGAGTCTTTCCCTTTGCTCGACGAGTTACACCTGACATGAATTGCGGGGCCACCCCGACTCAACTCGCCGAGTCTCAAGATCAACTCGGCAAGTTCCGCCTTGAACTCCAGTCCTCTATCCCCCCCTCTGACTCATTGAGTCATTCCCCCAATTTGGCAAGTTACTCACTGAGTGATTTACGCGAAACCCTAACCCTACTCGCCGAGTCTGCCCTTGGACTCAGCGAGTTCATGCCATGAACAAACTCAATTGATCTCCTGAGGTCAGATCTATTCCTTTAATCCATAGATCTGACCTTCCCAAGCCTGCTAATCACGTAAAGCTCGGATCCTGACACTCATGTGACGTGTAGGAGGTTTCACTTGGTGATTTAGCCCCAAAAACAACACCCTAAGCTCATTACCTCCATAGCTCAACATAGATCAAGCTGGAATAAGCTCTTTAGACCACTATGGGTCTAGATCTGAAGTCTCAATATGAATAGGGGCCATATTCTCACAATTCGTTCCAAGAAAGGACATAAAAACTCTACATCTATGGATTCCTTCAACAAAACAGATAAAGGGGTGATATAATACCTCAAAGATGAAGTCTTTTGCTCGAAATCCCCAGATGTACAACCTCGTTGGTCTCCTCTAAGCTGGAATCACCTCCTTCTTGCAAGAATCAACCAAAAAGATCAAGAAATGGCTCCTTTCCTCTCAAAAATGCTCTAGCTCTTTTAGGGTTTCTCTCTAGGGTTTGGTAGCCGCAAATGACGGCCCTAAGGGCCTTTAAATAGGTCCCAAACCTGGGAAATTAGGGTTTCATTAAACAGCGCAGACTCGCCGAGTCCACTCATGAACTCGCCGAGTCCGGTTATTAATCCGGATGAGAAATCGCGGCCTTACTCGGCGAGTCTAAACACCAACTCGCTGAGTCCCTCCACAAACTCCAAAATAAATGAATAAAATAATATACCTGGGAATCTGGATGTTACATGTACCTTGACATTACAAAAGGATCATTGCATGATAGTGGTAAGAATTAGCTGTTCTTACACTAAGGATTTGGAATTGTGAAATGAGCATCATTGAAGTGTTTTCAACTGATCTATTTCACAAAGTAAGGACCATAGGTAAACATAGTGTGCATGCTTGGAGCATGGGATAACTATTGTTTTAATTCAAGTATTAAGTTGATTAATCGAAACATTATACAATGAATAATGTGTAATCAATATGGTGATTAAATAAAAGGTGTTTTATTTATATTCAAAAGTTTTGAGACCATATTGGATTTTATTATTCTTGTGTTTCACTTCGCATGTTTTGACTTCCCAAATAATAAGATTATTCATACTATCCACAGTCGATCATACTTTGGAAGTAGGTATTGAGGCAAGACTGTCATGAATTTGAGTATAGATAGTCTAGAGTATTTAGACATAGCACAAGTTTGCTACAGTGTTCATGAGTACTCTTGTCATAAGATTTGAGTATTAGTTTAAACTGACGCTCATCTGAATCACTTCATGGATTTTATCACGAGTGATTGGTGAGACGATAATATCTTATATTCTTGAAACAGAGACATATAGTTGCAGTTTACAAATCGGTTGCACATTGATAATATGTAAACACACCAGTAACTTGGTGTTATAAAACATATTATTGTGTGTGATTTGATGAGTGAATAGAGCAAGCATATGAGCTGAAGTTTATCCATTCATTTTACCCTTAGAGGGATAAAAGCGATATATATGGGCTCCTCAATGATTTAGTGATGGCAACCCTAAGCGCTTGGCCAAGCCTAGACTGATTTGATTTGTTCAATTAGTCGGTCGTCATAAACTGGAAATCGGTAAACAGAATATGGACAGAGAGAATGAATGATTATAATCCATGTCTCAGTCCATAAGATATGTAGAATGGATGAATATATGATCCCTTATTTAATGGACGCGTCATTGACTAGGTCAGAGTTCGACAACGACTTTTAAGAGATACGATTGGTAGTTGGGAATTTGGAGTCGTACTTGCAATAATAGTTATTAGACTTATCCAAGTGGGAGACTATTGGATTAGGTATCTAAGCCCAGAACTATAATTGGTATGTACTTGACTCGAGAGAAGCATGGTCCATTTGGGTTGCCTTCACCAGAACAATTTGATAGGAAGAATATTTGAGAAAGAGGTTATTTGTGATTTATTAAAATATTATAAGTATAATATATTAATAGTGGAATCATATTATTTAATTAGTATTGATCAAGAGTTAATTTGGAAGTAATTTAGTGATGATAAGAGACTAATTAAATTAACGGGGAATGGTTATGTAAATCAGTGATATATATATATATATATATATATATATATATATATATATATATATATATATATATAGTTTGGGCTATTGATCCATGATAGGCTAAGTTTATGTAAGTATCCATGAAGAGTTAGCCTACATGAGGTATGGATCATAACCTAAGTGTATGGATTAGGGTTTACCCATGACTCTTAGATTCCTACACTATATATATGACATCCTTAGCCTAAGAATTGGTGACACTAGTGATCTTAGAGATACTATAACCAATTTTTAGTGCCTCATAACCTCTTTCTCAAGTTCTCCATTTGTTCATGGTGTTTGTGAAACATTTGAGGCATCACACTTGAGATGATAAGTTCTTAATGGCCAAAACTCAACAAGCTACAACAAGATGTAATCTTCTAACTTACTTTATGATTCATATGCCAAATTGTATGCTAGTTGTAGGCTTCATGCTTTTGAAAATTTTATTGCATGTATAACTAGAGAAAATTAATATCCAAAGCATTTATGGTTGTATGTGCACCATAAGAGTGTTATAGTACATAAAACCCAACAGTGGATATGCAAGTCAGGGATCAGACCATAGTTTCAGAGGTTCCAGTAGTCAGGGAGTTCACTGACGTGTTTCCGGAGGAGTTACCCGGAGTGCCTCCGGAGAGACAAGTCGAGTTTAGGATTGAGGTAGTGCCAGGTGCGGCCCTGATCACCAAGGTGTCGTTCCGTTTGGCACCACCACAGATGCAAGAGCTATCATCACAACTGTAGGAACTTCTGGGCATGCAGTTCATTCGTCCGAGCAGTTCTCCATGGGGAGTGTTGATTCTCTTCGTCTGGAAGAAGGTTGGTTCACACCGGATGTGCATTTACTAATGAGAGTTGAACAAGCTAACGGTGAAGAACCGTTATCCACTCCTTAGGATAGATGATCTTTTAGATCAATTGCAAGGAGAATCTTGGTTCTCCAAGATAGACCTGAGGTCCGAGTACCATTAGGTTAGGGTTAGAGAGGAGGACATGGAGAAGACCGCATTCCGGACTCGTTATGGACATTACGAGTTCATGGTGATGTTGTTTGCGCTCACCAACGCGCCGTCACTATTTATGGACCTGATGAATCGGGTCTGCAGACCGATTCTCGATCGCTTGGTCGTCGTGTTCATAGATGATATCTTGGTGTACTCCAAGACCCGAGAGCAGCATGAGGAGCATCTTCAGGAGCTATTGGTAGTTTTGAGGCAAGAATGACTTTATTCTAAGTTCCCGATGTGCAGAGGGCGTTTGAGACCCTCAGACAACGATTTTGCGAGGCTCCAGTCCTGATTCTCCCGTAGGGAGTTGAGGATTTTGTAGTGTTCTGTGATGCCTCCATCACGGGACTGGGAGCGGTCCTCATACAAAGAGGATGGGTGATAGCCTATGCTTCATGGCAGTTGAAGTCGCACGAGACGAGATACCTTACTCATGATCTGGAGTAGGGAGTGGTGGTATTCACTCTCAAGATTTGGAGACATTACCTTTATGGGGTCCGTTCTACCATATACAGAGGCCACAAGAGTCTGAGACACATCGTGGATCAGTCGAACCTGAACATGAGGCAGCGTAGGTGGCTGGGCGTATTCAAGGATTATGACTGCGAGATTCTTTACCATCCGGGAAAAGTGAACATGGTTGCGGACGCTCTGATCCGCAACTCAGCTGGATCTTCTACTCCAACAACATGTATGAGGATATTAGTGGATTATCCACTTGTAAGCTTGATCAGGGAAGCACAGGTTGAGGGTATGCGACAGGAGAATTAGAAGCTTGAGAGGATTAGGTGTGAGAACACCCGGTTCGTGCAAGATAGCCTGGGATTATTGGCCTGTTGTGGTCGGGTTTTGGTTCCGATGTCTGGTGGGGTTAGACAAATTGTTTTGGAGGAGGCTCATAAGTCTTGATTCTCTATTCACCTGGGGCCCGCCAAGATGTACCAAGATTTGCGATTGAGTTACTGGTGGCCATGCATGAAAAGGGAGATTGTATGGTATGTGGAGAGATGCTTGACCTGCCAGATGGTCAAGGCCAGGCATCAGAGGCCGCAGGGTCAGTTGCAGCCTCTGGAGATTCCCATATGGAAATGGGAGCAGATTACGATGGATTTTATCACCAAGCTGCCAAGGACGGCTATGGGATTAGACGCTATTTGGGTCATCATGGACCAATTGATTAAGAGCGCCCACTTTTTAGCGATACAGGAGAGTTCATAGGCCGAGAAGCTGGCCGACTTGTATAACCACAAGATCGTTGCTCGCCATGGGGTGTCGGTCTCTATTATCTCAGACTATGATGTTCGGTTCACCTCTCGTTTCTGGAAGAAGTTCCACAAGGAACTGGGCACGCGGTTACACTTCAGTACGGGTTATCATCCGCAGACAGATGGCTAGAGTGAGCGGCCCATATAGACTCTCAAGGATATAATGAGAACCTGTGTTATTGACTTTGGTGGGAGCTGGGACTCCTAGCTACCCCTTGCAGACTTCTCCTTCAACAACAACTTTCATTAAAGTATTGGTGCTCCACCGTATGAGCTGTTGTATGGACGAAGATGTCACACCCCAGTCTGTTGGGGTGAGATCAGTCACACAGTGATGGGATGGACATAGGTAGTTTTGCAGACTACTGAGAGGATTCAGCAGATCAGACAGCGACTGCAAACCCCTCAGATTCGGCAGAAGAGTTATGCCGAGAGGCGCTGATCTAAGTTGGATTTCCAGGTGGGAGATATGGTATTACTGAAGGTCTCACCCTGTAAGGGTGTGATTCGCTTCAGGAAGAGGGGGGAAATTGGGTCCCGAATACATTAGGCCATTCAGGATCATTGCAAGGGTTGGCAAGGTGACGTATACACTGGATCTCCCGGAGGAGCACTTTCCATGTGTCGTAGATGCGAACGTGCATATTAGATGAGGAGGCAGTGGTATCATTGAACGATATACAGGTCGACGAGTGCCTGAATTACATGGAGAGGAAAGTGAAGGTTCTACGGAACAAGGAGGTACCTTTGTTAATGGTACAGTGGCAGCATCGAAGGGGATCCGAGTAGACTTACGAGCCAGAAGCAGAGATGTAGGAGCATTACCCTGAGTTATTTGCTGCAGCAAACTTCGAGGACGAAGTCTAGTTCAAGTGGGGGAGAATTGTAACACCCCGACTCCCAGGTATAAAAATTTAAAGCTTATAGTCATATTCTTAGACCTACTCGACGAGTTGGGTGCCCCAACTCGTCGTGTAGAAACGGTTCAAGTCGCGTGCTTTAGGAGGTCTACTTGACGAGTTGGAGGACCCCAACTCGACGAGTAGAAGCTGGAAAATGAAACCCTAATTTCCAGCGTTCTACACCCTATTTAAAGGGTCATTATCCTCCCTCTGCCTCCCTTACCGTCCCCCTTGAGCTTAGAAAACCCTAATCGCGCCTACCCTCCATTTTTGTGTGTTAAGAAGCTTGGAAGGTGGATTTTGGTGAAGAGAGCTTGAATTCTAAGGAGGTTGGAGCAAGGAGAAGCTTGTGGATCTGATTTCTACTTCATCTTAGCATCATCTTGAAGGTAACAAGTCGTTACCTTGGCTTCTCTCTAGCTATATCTTTTCATGTAAAGGTTTAAGGTCTATTTCTAGTTTGTTGTGGGTTATTTTGGGTATTGGGTATGATCTGAAGTTGTAACTTCAGATCTGGTGTTGGGTCAAAAATATGGTTTATACTTTACTTTTCTTGGAAAATGTATTTTTGTGACTTGGACCGTAAACAGCTTGGTGTTTACGGTTGTGTTTACAGTCGTGAATAGGTTTATGGTCGTAAACCCATTCACGGCCCATGTTTACCAAGCCCATGTTTCTTATGTATAAATATAGATGTTAGGGATGAGGAGTAGATTGATGAACGTGAGAAGAGAGAATCTAGAGAGAGAGAGAGAAGAACAAGTGTGTGTTATTGTGTGTGAATCTCTTGTATCCGAATCATCATTATATTTATCAATACATTGAGATTCATATTATTCTTCTTCTCCTTCTCTTCTATTTGATCTGACATCATCGGTTTGACTGAGATTCCGCACCATCAAACGGATCTGATTGATACACAGGCAAATTAGGGACTTACAATTGGTATCAGAGCTTGGATTTTATCAATCAATTTTGTCAGATCTGGAGCTTATTTGATCTTATTTTGAAAAGATTTTTGCGTTTCTGGATAGATCTCTGAAAACTTAAAAAATACGAGGCGTAACAATTTTGGGAGCCTTAGGGATCGAACCCTGGTCTCCTGTCAAACCAACCAGCGCTACTTCCAACTCCTCTAGGCTACGAGTTGACACATTCCTTCCCTTTTTAAATCTTAAGTCGTCTTTATTTCGATTAAATTTCGCATTTTTTACACTTTCAGCCCAAAATTAAATTTCTTTTTTTTTTTTAATTCCTTTTCATACACTTTCAGCCCATAATTAAATTTCTTTTTTTTTAATTCCTTTTCATCCAAAATAATATATATATATATATATATATATATATATATATATATATATATATATATATATATATATATATATATATATATATATAATATATATATATATATATATATATATATATATATAATATAAATGATTTTTTTTTTTAATTTTTGACTTTATTTTTTAACTTTTGACCTTAAAATTTTTACTTTAACTTTCAAGTTTGACCTTTGACTTTCTCGTTTAATTTTTAAATTTTCAAATTTAGCTTTTAAGTTTGACTTTTCAAGTTTGACTTTTTAAATTTGACTTTTAAGGTTGACTTTTGAGGTTTATAGTCAAAGGGCATTTTTTTTACATTTTAGTTTGTCGTTTAAGTTTTATTTTAGCTTCTAGTTGTGTTTTTAATGACTTTTAAGGTCAACGAGGGAAATAAAGACATGAAAGAGAGTCGTCAGGAGATGTTAAGACAAAACTTCAACATGTTCAATTATATCCCTGGAGAAACCCTGGAAGCTCAGTTACAACGATTTACTACACTTACTCCTGAGATGAATACAGCTGGGATATTCTTGACTAAATCTGAGATAAACAAAAAGATGCTAAATTCACTTCCGAAATCGTGGGATATGAACGTGGCTGTCATCAACAAGACAAAAGATCTTAATCATCTTAGTCTTGCTGCTATAATTGAAGAACTTGATGCTTTGAAGTGTGGAAAAACAATGAGTTCCACAAACATCCCAGTCAATGAAGTTTCATGTACTCCATCTTGTGAAGATACGATTAAAATTCTTCGTGAACAAATTGATTTATTAAAAAGAGAAGTTGAGGACCTGAGATATGAAGGATATCAACTCAGGAAAGGACAGAAACCCCTGAAGGCTGAATTAGAAGCAAAAACCAAGGACTTTAGGAAACTTCAGGAAGACTACAGTAATAAATGTGAAAACTATGACTATATCAAGAGACAGAATGTTGAGTTACTTACTGAGCTTGATAGATTAAAAGGGAAATTTGAAACTGCCAATTTTGATTTTAAAAAGTTTGATGTATCAAGTGAGTTAGTTTCCAATATGATTGACCATTGCCTGCAGTTCAAACAAAACCAACAAAAGGGTTTAGGATACAATAATGTACCTCCTCCTTTCAATCACGCATATCAGTATCACCCTTTGACTAAAGAGGAGATTGCCAACGAACCATTCATGGTTTATGGCAAACCAGTTGGATTCATGTGCAGGTAATGTAGCAGAAGATGAGAATAAGGAGAACACCATTGAACAAACCAACATCTCCTTGAACTCTGAATCTGTTGCTTCGAACTCAGCTGCTTCGGATCAACCTGTTGTTGAGAAATACATGCCACCAATTCCAGTGAAACAGAGTGCCTACTGCAATTGTGTTTGTGGGAACAATAAGAGACAAGGCAAGGATATGCCACCATGGGCAGGAAGAGACAACTTCCCAGTGAAGAAAAAGACATGTTTTCACTATGGAACACCTGGACACATTGCCAGAAATTGTCCTAATCGCATATACGTTCCCTACTACGCACAAGGATGGCAAAACGCCCCAAGTGGGAGATACTTCAAAAAAAACCCTTCCAGGTCACGTTCAGACAATGGTGACTGGAACGCACAGAAGGCCAAGAATCAAACCCACAAGGCCAAGAATCCGAATCCCAAAGGAAAGAAGGGAATGTCGGCCAAGAAGCCAAATCCAAGAGATACCCCTGTGAAGCCAAAATCAAAGTCATCTCAACGGCCTACATCAAGATCAAAAGCAAGCACTGAGCCACCCATCAGATCGAAAAAGAAATGGGTTAAGCCCAACTACAAATGGGTTCCAAAGGCTCACTCACCCAAAGCTTCTAATGCTTCTAATAATTCTACATTTTTTGTTTGTGATAAGTAGGATATGTCATGGGAGAAAGTACCTTGCATTGATGAAAAAGGTCGACCCAGTTTCAAAATGGAATGGGTTCCAAAGACCAACTAATCTCGCTCCGTGTCGGAGCAGCTATGGAGGAATATCATCAGACTTCAGTTTGTTGGTAGTGGCTGTTCCAGGCACAAGATAGGAGGCATCTCTCAACTGTACAACATTCAGAACTTTGTTTGAGAGTATGTGTCCTTTAAGGGAAAGGAAAGAAGGTAAGAAAGGAAGGGATCACATGGGGTTAGTGCTTAATGACATGAAGAATTTTCGGATCTGTTCTGAGATTATGTGTGCTATTCTCAGACCTTCTGGATGAAAATTCAATCAGTGAATTACGGTTTGCGTTTTCTTTTCTATATTCCTGAGTTTATCTTAAACTAATTCTTTTCAAAGACAATTTTTCATTTTCTTATAGTTTTTCGTTAGTAGGTAATGCATTGGGAAGTGATATCAAGAAAGTGATAACGGGCAGTCTAAAACACGTGCAAGGGACTGAATCTGAATTGTCTAGTGTAACGACATAAATTTTTGAAACATTTTTTCACATTTTAAAAACATACTTCCATTCATAATATTTATAAAAATATCATTGTATCACATAACAACCCTTAACATTACATCCCAAGACCATAACATGTAAAACTCCTCGTGTGTGTACTGATCATGCCGGCACCTTCCCGCGGTCATCACTAGTACCTGAAACACATCACACAACACTGTAAGCATAAATCCTTAGTGAGTTCCCCAAAATACCACATATCACACATACGCCTTTCCAGGCCATAACTCTATGGGATCTTCCGATCCGAGTGTCTCAGGGGACTTCTGTCCCGAACTCCCGTAGACCTTCCAATCCTACCCGTATCTACCTTCCGGTTCGTACCCTCTTGAGCTTCCGGTCCATATCATCTTGACCTTCCGGTCCTTACCATACATAGCACATACATATCACATAACATATAACACATACATCTCATAGCATACAAGACCTTCCGGTCGCACATAGGTACCCTTCCAGGTACAGTATAGTGAGAAGACTCACCTCGGTATCTCGGATAGTCTCGTACTCGATCACACTGGTCTAGCCCCCGCCTAAACACATAACAATACTCTCAAATAAGTAATGACTCTCAAAGGCTAGATTAAATCCACTCTATAATTTCCATAGAAGGGTAAAAGACCATTTTACCCCTCTCTCACCCAAAAGTCCAAAGGTTGACCAAAACCCTAAAAGTCAACGAAAGTCAACAGAAGGCATTACGCGGCACGTACCTTCTCTGTACGTGGGGCGTACGCCAGCGAACCACAATCGGGGCTTCAACCCCTTACGTTGCGCGTACTGGGAGTTACGCTCAACGTAAGACCCAATTCAGCCATTTCTTAGATTTTGGTCTTAAACGATTAAGACACTCCTTCAACTTCGAGATCTAACTCTCTCACAACCTCTTAATCCATAAAGTCGGAGCCTTTAAGCCTTTGCATGGCTGTAAAGGTACCTACACCCTCAAACCTCTTTCCTTTTCCCCCCCAAAGGTCTAGATCTCATGCATGGCTCCATCTTTACGTCTAAGTTTGCATTTTTATGAACATACAACACTTATAGACCAGATATATGATAGATCTAGGCCAATGGAGACCATTTGCTCATAAAGTCTCCATCTTGGGACCAAAAACCCTAGAAATTGGTCCAAGAAGCACATAACTCAAATAACAAGGAAAGGTTTGAGCTTTTTACATCGGGAAGAACCTCCAACCTCTGAAAAGCTCAAATCTACTCTTTCCGACAAGCTTCTAGCCTCGAAAATGACCTCTTCTTTCCTTCCACCACCTTGAAATGACACTAAAAGCTTAGAATACCAACACACTTGCTAAAAATGAAGGGACTCTCTCTATTAGGGTTTTTCTCTCTGGAATGGAGGCTGAGGTTGCAGGCATAGCATTCCTTTTATAGTGCTCAAGTCCCAAATTAGGGTTTACATCTGGACACATTACGCCCAGCGTAGCCTGGGTACACCCAGCGTACCCAGGCGAGTCCGTGTCCAAAATAAGTGTGCGAGTACGCGCAACGTACTCTTTAGTACGCCCAGCGTACTCACAAGCCCAACACATACTTAAAGGACTTAACTTGACAACTTGGGAAAGGAGAAGGGTTAAATAGTTTTACCTGAATTTCGGGATGTTACAATTCTCCCCCACTAGAACTAGACTTCGCCCTCGAAGTCTCATGCCGGAAATAACTCCGGATGCTGCTCCCGCATCTCTGAATCCGACTCCGAAGTCAGCTCGGACCTCTTCCGGTGTTGCCACTGGACCTGAACCACGGGCACTTCCTTGTTCCTCAGAACCTTGATCTTTCGATCCAAGATTGCAATCGGCCTCTCAATATAATTTAGACTCGCGTCCACCTGGATATCCTCCAACGGTACCACTGCTGACTCATCGGCTATACACTTCCTCAACTAAGACACGTGGAAGGTATCATAAATTTAGCTCAACTTCGTAGGTAGCTCCAAACAATATGCTACCCTGCCCACCCTCGCGATCGCCCTAAATGGCCCAATATACCGGGTCCCCAACTTGCCCCTCTTCCTGAAATGAATCACTCCTTTCCAAGGGGATACTTTCAGAAGAACAAAATCCCCAACCTGAAACTCGAGCCCTGATCGACGCCTATCCGCGTAACTCTTCTGACGACTCTGGGCCGTCAACAATCTTTGTCTAACCTGATGTATCTGCTCTGTCGTCTGAAGCACTATCTCAGTGCTGCCCATTACTCTCTGCCCTACCTCTCCCCAACAAATGGGAGTCCGACACCTCCTCCCATACAACAGCTCAAAGGGAGGCATACCAATGCTTGAATGGTGGCTGTTGTTATAGGAAAACTCAGCCAAAGGCAGATACGTGTCCCAACTCCCTCCGAAGTCCAACACACATGCCCGAAGCATGTCTTCGAGCGTCTGAATCGTCCACTCACTCTGTCTGTCCGTCTGTGGGTGGTAAGCGATACTGAAATGCAACCTCATGCCCAACTCCTCGTGGAACTTCTTCCAGAACCTGGAAGTAAAACGTACATCCCGATCCGATACAATTGAGATCGGCACCCCATTTCGCAATACCACCTCTCTCACATATAACTCTGCTAGCCTCTTAGCATAAAAGCTCTCAATGATAGCAAGAAAGTGAGCGCTCTTCGTCAGTCGATCGACGATCACCCAAATTGCGTCAACACCCCTCGCGGTTCTCGGCAACTTGGTGATGAAATCCATAGAAATCTGTTCCCACTTCCATTGGGGAACCTCCGGTGGCTGCAACATGTCATGCGGTCGCTGGTACTCGGCTTTAACCCTGCGATAGGTTAAGCAACTCTCAACAAACCATGCTACACCCCTCTTCATACATGGCCACCAATACTCCTTTTTCAAATCCAGATACATCTTAGTGGCCTCAGGATGGATAGAAAATCTCGATCTATGTGCCTCCTCCATCAAAGTGGTGCGCACTCCGCCTGCATACGGCACCCAAATCCGACCCTGAAGGGTCATCAGCCCGCGACTATCGGTAACGAACTCCGGAACCTTCCCAATCACCCGCTCCCTCTTGCGGTTCTCCGGTCTCACAACCTCCGCATGGGCCTCCCGAATGGTGTCCAACATCGGAGTCATCACTGTCAACCGCATACAAATATCACGAATCGGGGCGCTCTCCGCCTTGTGGCTCAGGGCATCAACTACGACATTAGCCTTGCCCGGGTGGTACATGATCTCACAATCATAATCCTTTACCACATCCAGCCACCTCCTCTGGCGCATATTCAGATTGCGTTGATCCATCAAATACTTCAAACTCTTGTGGTCCGTGTAGATGGTACACCGAACCCCATACAAATAGTGACGCCAGATCATGAGGGTGAACACCAAAGCCCCCAACTCCAAATCGTGGGTAGGATACCTCGTCTCATGAGGCTTTAGCTTCCTCGACGCATACGCTATCACATGCCCCCTCTGCATAAATACTGCACCCAACCCTGATATCGATGCGTCACAATACACCACAAAATCCTCCATCCCTTCCGGGAGGGCTAGCACCGGGGCTTCGCACAATATCTGGCGAAGTGTCTCAAACGAGGTCTGCTGCTCCGGACCCCAAGAAAAAGCAACACCCTTCCGGGTCAACCTGGTGAGTGGCACAGCGATCTTGGAGAAATCCCTTATAAATCTCCGATAATAGCCGGCCAATCCTAGAAAGCTCCTGATCTCGGCGGGCGATCTCAGCACCTCCCACCTCATGACCGCCTCAATCTTGGCCGGATCGACCAAAATCCCATTCTGGTTGACGAGATGCCCCAAGAACTGGACCTCTCGTAACCAGAACTCGCACTTGGTGAATTTGGCATAAATCCTCTCCGGTCTCAGAACTCCAAGGATCTCCCTAAAATGCTCCTGGTGCTGCTCTCTAGATCTCGAATACACCAAAATATCATCAATGAACACAATCACCGACCGATCCAGCATCGGCCTGCACACCCTGTTCATGAGATCCATGAACGCTGCTGGTGCATTGGTGAGCCCAAAAGGCATCACCACGAACTCGTAATGCCCATAACGAGTTCTAAACGCTGTCTTCTGGATATCTTCATCCCGAACCCTCATATGATGATAAGTCGACCCCAAGTCTATCTTGGAGAACCAAGACGCCCCCTGCAACTGATCGAACAGATCGTCGATCCTCGGTAATGGATAACGGTTCTTGACTGTCAACTTGTTCAACTCCCGGTAATCAATACACATCCGGTGCGAACCATCCTTTTTCTTGACAAAAAGGATCGGCGCTCCCCATGGCGAGCTACTCGGTCGAATAAACCCCTTCCCCAGCAGCTCCTGAAGCTGCGAGGATAACTCCTGCATCTCTGGTGGCGCAAGGCGATAAGGCGCCTTGGCGATAGGCGCTGCTCCCGGAACCAAATCGATACAGAACTCTACTTGCCTCTCGGGAGACACACCCGAAAATTCCTTGGGAAAAACATCCGGGAACTCACACACTATCGGAACCTCATCAATCGAACTTGGCCTCCCAGCGGCCACTCGTGTGTCCATAACATAGTCTACGAACCCGCTGCATCCCTGCTGCAAACTCTGTCTCACCCTGGCAGCCGAACAAAACGCTGATCCACATTGAGTACCCTCGCCGTACACCGTAAGTACTCCCCCACTAGGGTCTCGTATCGTCACCAACTGACGCTCGTAGTCTATAACAGCTCCAAAGCGGCTCAACAAATCCATGCCCACTATAACACATACGTCCCCCATCGCAATTAGGACCAGATCTATCCGGAACTCCACACCGAATATCTCAAGTATACATCCTTAGCATACACCGCTCGCTCGTCAGCCATAGAAACTCGTAGAGGTCGACTCAATGCCTCTCGTCGGATACTAATGTGCTGACTAAATGCCAAAGAAACAAATAACCGACTCGCACCTGAGTCAAATAACACCAAAGCAGGTACAGAATTCACAAGAAAAGTACCTACGCATATCATCATATAAGCACAATATCTCAACTCAACAAAAATAAATAAAGAATACATACCAGCCACAACATCGGGCGCTGCACGAACCTCCTACGCTGTCAACTGGAAAGCTTGTGACATCCCCAAAATCTCGGCCAGAAAAGACCGATTTCATTTATGCTTTTTAAAACATTTTCAGAGTAAATCCGTTTGATTTTAAAAGAGATGCGGAATTTGTTCCCGAAAACAAAACATGATAAAATAGATATTTATCAAAACATTTCATATATAAATATGATTTCATTTCATAATCAAAAGTCGGGATGTCATGTTCCGATATAGATCATAAAGCATAAACGATGATATTACAAGTCGTTCAACAAATATATACATATGCAGACTTGTAAAAAAAATGACTTGATGATTCGCCCATCTTAAGCTATTGCGCCACTTCCTGTAATACAAATCAACTGAGTGGGTCAGGCTTGGGAGCCTGGTGAGCATATAGGGTTTTCAAACCCACAATAATTATATTTAATTTCATCAATCAACAATAAACCCGATTACCCATTCCCGTTATCCTCACCTTACGTTCCTAAAAATAACGTCTATTATAAGGAACTTATATTCAGGATTTTCATCGGGACAGACATTACTGCAGAGGGGCTTCCTCAACAATAAGTGTCCTAAAGGCAACCATGTGGGGGATAGAGTACACCGGTGAACATGTCGTTCACAACACCTACAGGTAATGAGCCTGCTAGTGTTCCACAGGACAGTCTAGAATAGTCCGTGGTCGTCATCCATACTCTGCTGAATGACTAGAATAACACCAATAACACCGAGGCCTCTCATCTGTTTATTTCACACCAATTATCTACCCATGTTCTACCCAACATATTAGTAGATAAAAATATACATTTTTATACATTGTTTAAAAACCTGTATAGCATGCTTTAATCAATACATATTCCACATAACAGATGAGGCATACACACATAACACGTATTTCATAGAGAATATATCAGATCTATGAGATAGAAGAGAGTGAATATACATTCACACATATAGCCACAAAATATATACACGTAGCACGTATTTTATATTAAATACTTCATAATATTGCGTTTTGAAAAGGGACTATACACTCACCTGATCAGAAGATGATTCGACAGCACTACGGCTTATAGAAGTAGCGTCTCTCCGTAGATCTGGAAGATCTTCACAAAAACCGGCTCCTCGCGGGCAGGGCTTCGGCTCGGGAATAACGCTCTTCGGGATTCTCGGGGCTTCGGATCTCACTTCGGGGCTCGGGAATAATACCGGGGCTTCGGGGTACAATCGGCACGCAAAACGAGGCAAAGGACTAGAGAGAATGCTGAAATTTGCAAAGGAAAACTCAGCTGCTTCGGATCTCCTTTAATAGGTGCTGAACCCTCGCACGTACGCGGGGCGTACGCCTCGGTGGTCGTCAGCGCTTACGTCATCGGTCCATCTACGTCATTGCATACGACTCACTACTCCGTAGAACTCGAGTGCCCTACACTGTACGCGGGGCGTACAGCAGTACGCGCTGCGTACTTCGGATAGACCGCCTCATCCTTCTCTTCGGATAATATCGGAGTTAAATTAAAATAAATATTAAATATTTATTAAAACTTCAAAAATTCATATCTCCTTCATACGAACTCCGTTTTCGACGTTCTTTATATCCACGCGAAGGTGAGACTACGCTCTACAACTTTCGTTTAGACTCCGTTGGCTAATTTTGACTTTTATTTTTATTATTTATTTTTAGAAGGCCGGGACAGAAAAACTCCGTTATAAATTCATAACTTCTTCGTCTGACGTCCGTTCTCGCCTAACTTTTCATCGTTTCGCTACTAACAACGAGATCTTCGATTCTCATTTAGATTGTTTCGGCTAAAAATCGCTCGATCTCAAATCGAGTATTTGGGCTGCATACTGCTAAGTCAAAACTTAGAAAAATCATAACTTCCTCATACGAAGTCAGATTTGGGCGTTCCTTTTATGCACGCTCTCGGTTTAACGAAATCTACGACTTTCGTTTAGATCGCTAAGGCTAAATATCGCTCTATCTTAAATTCATATTTTACGTCACTCGACGTCGTGCCGGTTCTGTCGCGAAACTTCGACAGGTCATAACTTCTTCGTTATAACTCGGATTTTGGCATTCCTTATATCTCCGGAATCCTTGTTTCAACCACTACAACTTTATGAAAAGATATCGGGCTTATCTCACACTTTAATTTTGACGCTTTATTTTATTCTTAATTTAATTACATCACATAATTAAGCAAATAAACACATAACTCACATAATTCACAAATTCACAAATAATACATTTTATTATTTCAAATTGGGGTTACAATGGTTAACCTAGACTATTACATTGCTAAAATGGCAAGCCTAGAAACACGGGCGTTACAAAGCTCTCCCACGAGCCTTCAGTTCCTCGGCCTTCACTGGCCGAACCTCGGTAACCCTAGCAGCAGGCGCAGATCCCTGTGTTGTCCCCTGATGCAACTGCGGACACTCGGCCTTCCGATGGCCAGTCTGGTTGCAATGAAAGCAAACCATAAATCCCTTGGGGCAATCCTTGGCGATATGCCCCTCCTTGCCACATTTGTAGCAAGCACCCGATCGACAGACCCCCATCATGTCCCTTGCCGCATTTCCCACAAGTGCGGCCCTTCTGACCTCCAGACCTCGTATCAGCGGACTTGGTCCGCTAGGCTGCCGGCTGAGACTGTGTCGGCCGCCGATCCATCCTCTGAGACTTGGCCTCCTCCTTGGCCTGAGTCTCCAGCTCAATCTCCCTCTTCCGGGCATTTTCCTGGAGCTCAGCAAATGTTCGGTACGTCGAGTTCGACATGAACTCCCGAATGTTTCTCCTCAGAACGCCCAAATATCGGCTGATACGTGCCTGCTCAATAGACACCTGCTCAAGGCAGAACATCGCCCTCTCATGAAACTTCCTGGTAATCACAGTAACCGAATCAGTAACCTGCTTGAGGGTCAAGAACTCCTGATCCAACCGTTCCCTCTCCACCGGGGGAACATACTCATCTCTGAACATGGTGGTGAACCTCTCCCGGGTCACCTTTGGAATCTCTACAACTGTGAAGCTTGCCGTCACGAACTTCCATCAGTCCTTCGCTCCCAAGCGAAGCTGGTTCAACGCAAACCGAACCCTCAGATGCTCTAGACATGAACACGTATAGAAGCATCCCTTAATATCAGCAATCCATCTCATCGCAGCGATTAGATCATGCGTCCCATCAAACTCGGGTGGCTTCATGTTGCTGAACTCCTGAAACAACGAGTCACCTCCTTGAGGCTTGGCAGCAGCCACAGCTGCGGTAGCCTCAGTCACCACGGCTCATCGAATGTCTCAATCAGTGTGGTCTTGATAGACCCAAACATCTCCGGAATCTCGGCCCTGATCGCCGCCGCCACCTCATCATGGATCATCTGACGAAGCTCCTCGTCACTCACACCGCTCGCCTCAAGTCTGTGGAGTGTCCCAACCATGATGTCTCTGAAATATAACATAATAATATCAAAGACTCACTCGAGCATGCTCGCACTCGATAAATCGACCCTACTTGTTCCTTAGTACCCAAAGGATTCTTACTTAGAGTGCGCACTGCTCCGGTGTCTTTGGTAGTACGGGCCCTTATACTATCGTCTACACCAAATTAGTATTCACCCTAAGTCCTCCTCCTTGGATCCCAGATCACAAGTACTCTATATCTCACTGGTATAGGCTACCCTTCAGTAGACCTCTTATCAGCCCCTCACTGCTACCTACTCGCTCTCAAGCATCACATAGCAGCAAAATCCTTCCTAGGCTAAGGCATCACAAAATCAGGCCACTCTAGTCCTAATATGAATACCTAGCCAATTCTAGCATGCATATCATATCATAACATATCTCATAACACATAGTTTAAGGGTATTTTGGGAAACCATCGTTCGGGCGTTGGCTGATCGTATACACACTGCTCCGTTCTGTCTTCCTCAAAACCTTTTACTCTTTTAGAAAAATTGTTTATTTTATGAAAACTTTCTCAAATCCTCAGTTTGAGTTCAGATTCATCCAAAGATGCACCTGAATCCCTCAAACCAAGGCTCTGATACCAACTTGTAACAACATAAATTTTTGAAACAATTTTTCACATTTTAAAAACATACTTCCATTTATAATAGTTATAAAAATATCATTGTATCACATAACAACCCTTAACATTACATCCCAAGACCATAACATGTAAAACTCCTCGTGTGTGTACTGATCATGTCGGCGCCTTCCCGCGGTCGTCACTAGTACCTGAAACACATCACACAACACTGTAAGCATAAATGCTTAGTGAGTTCCCCAAAATACCACATACCACACATCCGCCTTTCCAGGCCATAACTCTATAGGATCTTCCGATCCGAGTGTCTAAGGGGACTTTTGTCCCGAACTCCGGTAGACCTTCCGATCCTACCCGTATCGACCTTCTAGTCCGTACCCTCTTGACCTTCCGGTCCATACCAAACATACCATACATAGCACATACATATCACATAACATATAACACATACATCTCATAGCATACAAGACCTTCCAGTCGCACATAGGTACCCTTCTAGGTATAGTATAGTGAGAAGACTCACCTCAGTATCTCAGATAGTCTCGTACTCGATCACACTGGTCTAGCCCCAGCCTAAACACATAACAATACTCTCAAATAAGTAATGGCTCTCAAAGGCTAGATTAAATCCACTCTATAATTTCCACAAAAGGGTAAAAGACCATTTTACTCCTCTCTGACCCAAAAGTCCAAAGGTTGACCAAAACCCTAAAAGTAAACGAAAGTCAACAGAAGGCAGTACGCGGCACGTACCTTCTCTTTACGTGGGGCGTACGCCAGCGAACCACAATCGGGGCTTCAACCCCTTACGTTGTGCGTATTGGGAGTTACGCTCAGCATAAGACCCAGTTCAGCTATTTCTTAGATTTTGGTCTTAAACGATTAAGACACTTCTTCAACTTCCAGATCTGACTCTCTTACAACCTCTTAATCCATAAAGTCGTAACCTTTAAGCTTTTGAATGACTGTAAAGGTCCCTACACCCTCAAACCTCTTTCCTTTTCCCCCCAAAGGTCTAGATCTCATGCATGGCTCCATATTTACGTCTAAGTTTGCATTTTTTATGAACATAAAACACTTATAGACCAGATATATGATAGATCTAGGCCAATGGAGACCATTTGCTCATAAAGTCTCCATCTTGGGACCAAAAACCCTATAAATTGGTCCAAGAAGCACATAACTCAAATAACAAGGAAAGGTTTAAGCTTTTTACCTCAGGAAGAACCTCCAACCTCTGAAAAACTCAGATTTACTCTTTCCCATAAGCTTCTAGCCTCCAAAATGACCTCTTCTTTCCTTCCACCACCTTGAAATGACACTAGAAGCTTAGAATACCAACACACTTGCTAAAAACGAAGGGACTCTCTCTATTAGGGTTTTTCTCTCTGGAATGGAGGCTGAGGTTGCAGGCATAGCATTCCTTTTATAGTGCTCAAGTCCCAAATTAGGGTTTACATCTGGACACATTAGGCGCGGCGTAACCTGGGTATGCCCAGCGTACCCAGGCGAGTTTGCGTCCAAAATAAGCGCGCGAGTACGCGCAGCTTACTCTTTAGTACGCCCAGCGTACTCACAAGCCCAACACATACTTAAAGGACTTAACTTGACAACTTGGGAAAGGAGAAGGGTTAAATAGATTTACCTGAATTTCGGGATGTTACATCTAGACTCTGTGTTCAATGTGCTGGTAGACACGAAGGATTTGACATTGTGGATTTAGATAGGATTGTTTGGACTGACCATACGATGCTCTAGTAGATTGAGCAGTGAGATAAACACGGGAACCTACATGATACACTAAATTAATATGCATCTAGAACAGTGGTTCGACTTTTCCTTGATGTACGGACTTATGTCCTTAATTCTGGTTCTAATAGGGCGACTGGGGGGTTCTGATAAAGTAGGTCTGTAGGAAATTATTTTCTTGCTTTCTATCTGTCAGTCATCTGTTGCCTCCTCTGCGTGATCAGAAGATCCGACCTGGAATGCAACATATGCAACTCTATTTCTACACATCTTCTTATCTATGAAACTATTTCTATCTGTTAGCCATATGTTGTCCCCTCTGCGTGATCGGAAGATCCGACCTGGGACACAACATATGCAACATTCTACCTCTCAATCCCTCTATCCTAGTTAGCTATATGTTGTCCCCTCTGTGTGATTGAAATAGATCCGACCTGGGACACAACATATGCACCTATCTCTAAATCTGTCTTCTTCCTTAATAATTGTTTACTCACCTAAAGTAAGGAGTCCTTAGGAAGTTCTTGATAACCAGGGTATATTGGGAAGTGGGGAACACATTCTAGTGCAACTAAAATTGAACCATTTTAGAGGTTGCCTATAGATCTCGTTGCTTAATTTAAGTGGACAATAATACTCGTGGTCGTCATCAGCTAAATGATTTATTTAGAAAAGTTTATCGATATCCTTCGTGTTTAAGTGGACCACAATACCGGCAATTAACCAGATCTACTCATGAAAGTGAAGGTACCGATAAACAAATTCAGGCTTTCTCACAACTTTGATCCCAAATATTCTTCTTTTTGTTAAATTTGCTCATAGTTTTCCTTTATGCACAAATTTAGGGGGAGAATTAAAAAAAAATTCAAAAATAAAAAAAAATTAGAAAATAAAAAATAAAAAAATTGTGTTATATTCTATTTTATTTCTTGTTCAAGAAAATCAAAAATCCAAAAATATTTTTGTTTCTATTTTATTTTTTTCAGAAAATATGAAAAACCCAAAAATATTGTGTGCTAAATTTTCTTTTAGTTTTGTTTTGTCTTGAAAAGTGAATTCAGGTGAAGATGAAACTCATGGAGTTTGTGTCGAAGATTTTTGAGCCAAGGCTTCATCCGTGAGCATCGAAGAATTTTCATTCGAAGGAGCAAGAAATGAAGATTATTCTTTCAACATTCAATCCTTCAACCCCAGTACCAAGGTGAAGCTGTACTTGAAGATTATGTGACGAATTGCATTGAAGTCTCCTCAATTAGTCTGCTACTATCTATGAACCTATTGAAGTGATCCAGAAAATTATTTTTCTCTGAAGTTCTCTCTGAAGATTCTCAAGCTGAAAGCATCAATTTTCAAGAATCTCTACAAGAAGCATCCTCACCCAATGTGCATTAAATGTAAAATTTTGAAGAAATTCCCAACTGCTCAAGATGAAGTCATTTTTTTGAAGATTCATCAAGTTCATCTTGAAGCTGTGAAGTCATCGAAGATAAACGCTGAAGCCAATCTCGAACTGAAGATTAACAAGAAAAGTCAGCTACTGTTTAGGGGAGCTTTTGGGTCAATTAAGAAAAGAAAGTTATAAACCAAGGGGGAGATTGATGGGTCAAAAATATGGTTTATACTTTACTTTTCTAGGAAAATGTATTTTTGTGACTTGGACCGTAAACAGCTTGGTGTTTACGGCCGTAAACCCATTCACGGCCCATGTTTACCAAGCCGATGCTTCTTATGTATAAATATAGGTGTTAGGGCTGAGGAGTAGATTGATGAACGTGAGAAGAGAGAATCTAGAGAGAGATAAAAACAAGTGTGTGTTAGTGTGTGTGAATCTCTTGTATCCGGATCATCATTCTATTTATCAATACATTGAGATTCATATTATTCTTCTTCTCATTCACTTCTATTTGATCTGACATCATCCGTTTGACTGGGATTCCGCACCATCAAACGGATATGATTGATACACAGGCAAATTAGGGACTTACATCTGGATTCCTCTAAGTCCTTATAGTCATAAAGTTATTGAATTTATCAAGATTTGGCCTTCTCCTTACCTAGAACACCTTCTTTATCTTGGTTTTGGCTTTTAAGACCTTGCATGCACGTAAAGTTTGCAACTTTACGTGGTAACTATGCCTTAGGAAACTAGATATACAATTTGGAGCTTTGGGGTAGCTTAAAAACGTCTGAATGAGAAATGGACTGAAGGGACTCGACAAGTTGCATGGTCAACTCGACGAGTCAGATGAAGGTTGGCCGCCTTTGGTTCTGCATGGACTCGGCGTGTCAGTGAGATGACTCGATGAGTTAGTTAGGGTTTTTCCCGACGTTTGGACACCGCATGAACTCGACGAGTTGTCTGGAAACTCGGCGAGTCAACTAGGTTTTTTATGATTTCTCGAGTTCTAGAAGAACCCGGCGAGTCAGTGGGCTACACTTGACGAGTTGGGTCAACATGGACTGTTGAACTTGACCGTTGGCTTTGATTTTGACCAAGGGTTGAGTAGTTTGACTTCTGGGGTATTTTAGTACTTTGGGAATTTATGAAAGTGGATCATTGGTGGATGTAGGTGATTGATTTTGGAGCTATATTCAGGGAGTTTGGCATTTTACATCCTGAGCTACTTGTGAGGTGAGTTGTCCTCACTATACTAACAGGGTGGAAGGCACCAATGTCGGCCCTTTTCGGATTTGTATCCAGGTTTATTGCATGATATGGTTATTGATTTACATTTTGGTAGTTACGATGGTGATATGCTTAGTGACCTGGTAGGTCGGTATCCTGGTATATAGGATAATGCTATGTTAGTGACTGGTTAGGTATGTATCCTTGTTATTGGATGTAGCTATGATTAGTGATTTTTTAGATCGGTTTAACTGTTATATATGCTAGCGTATGATATTTATGTGCACATGATTGTTTGATTTGGGGGTTGGGTTGAGGCCGACCTGCTTTATGTTGAAGGCCAGCATACCTAGGGCGGACTGGATAGACTGTAGACCCGGGAGGGCATACTAGTCAAACCGAAGGCCCTGCGAGCGGTCCGGATAGGCTGAAGGATCTGAGAGGCGGTCCAGACGTGCCGATGGCTCGGAGAGCAGTCCATATAGATTGATGGCCCTGCAAGGCGGTCCAGTCTGGCTGATGGCTCATTATGCATGATATTTGTTTATATAATATGGATATGGTTTGTATGGCTTTGGTATTTTGGGGGAACTTACTAAGCTTTGGGCTTACAGTTGTTGATTATGTTTCAGATACTTCTGATGATTGGGGGAAGGCGAATGGGTGATCGTGCACCTCTTTATGTTTTTATGATTTGATTCTGGGATACTCTGACACTAAACCATTTTGAAAACAAAATTGTAATAATTATTGGATTTTGAATGATTTAAAAAGTTTAAATTTGGCATGATTTTTATGGGTGTTACAATCCTCCTGAATCCCCGATTCGCCGAAAAGGTTGTGTCATAGTCCTAACCACCCTTCAATTCTACCATCAAAACCCATCTTTAACCGAACTCATACACCCTGATGGTGAGCAAATTATTGATACATTAACTGACAAACCAACACTTCACTTCTATAATTCTGAAACCCCCAAAACTTTGCATGACCACCACATAGGTAGGACCATCCTAAAACATAATCACTAGGACCTCTTACTGCAATCTAAGTTAAAAACATTCCTTGATCCTGAACTATCCAACTAATACCCTTGGCAGACATATTCCTTAACCATACATTGATGATGAAAAGATCTATTATATATACAAAGATGACTCCCAATGCGAGTCTCGTCCGTTTTCCAACTCGGTACATAGCTCATATCCCAAAATCCAAAGACTTACACTTGCATTTTATCTAAAATCTTATGATTCCACAACGACCTTCCACTAAACTGAGATATAAATCCCCAATCCACCATTGTGACTAACAGTCTCACCCCAGGTCCAACCACCAGGCTTCGACTGAGAGTTTAAGTGATAAAGGCTGCCCTAGCCTATACATCACATTAATACCAATTACTGACCATATAGTCATCCTACTCTAAACATAATCCAATACCTTTCTCCAACCAATCTCCACCGGGTCTCACCCATACTATCATAACCATACAGGCCTCGCCCACGGGTCTCACCAAGACTGCACAAACAAATGGGCCTTGCCCATGGGTCTCACCAATCGAGTGTTTCACAGGGCCAACAATGGCCTACCTTAATCTGGTTAATGCTACGACTACATCACAGACTTACAACACCTCTGTGACATCCTATCATCCTTGTGTATGCTATAGCTACCCCGTAGTCTTACAACACTCCTACAACTGCCTATCAACCCTATGAATGCTACGGTTGCCTCTTAGTCTTACAACATTTCCATATTAGCCATGAGCCCTACTCATTGGTCCTACCCTCCGTCTATCATACCAACCCATGATCAAACATGATTCTCACCACAATGCCCATATCCCAATCAAGTATTATGTTCATGCTTCGAGCCCCAAAGCCTTCATCAGAAAAGAACAGCTAGAGAGGTCCTAACACAAACCTCAAACTGGATCCATCTACGTGTCAGCTATACACTACTCTGAATGCACCGATTTGATGCTGAAAGTTTATGAACTCCCAACCTCGTGCAACCTCTATCCAGAACGCCACTTGAACTGGCTTCCTTATCGACTAGGATGTGGAACCCTCCTTGGTTCCGCACCTGATTTCTGTGGCAACAATAAACTAATGATCGGTAGATTCTGAACAATAGATTGAATCATACAATAAGAACAGTGATCAAAGATGTTTCGAATGCTTAATATTATCAAAGCTTTAGAAGAGTTCAACGTGAAATTTTATGTAAAATCTAAGTAGGGAAACACAATCGATTTACCCTAAAATGATACATGCATGCACATTAAATAATCTAACCCTAGCAACATAAAGACGGATGAACATGCCCAATCTGTTAACAAAAGATTAAATACGTACATAACAATTTGACACAATACATGAAATATCCTAGTAATTTTATCCATGGAAATCCAAACACTTCTCCCCCACTTGGATTTAACTACACACTGTCAAATTCCATAGAAGCAATGAATGATGAATCCCTTTGCTGAAATTGACGGATCATCAACCCAACATCCCACTTATCAAATGATCTTGCATTCTAGCCATCTTCAACCGATACGATTTCAAAATTTCTTGGACACTTCCAATGTCAGAACAAGCTCATGCCACCGCCATCATCATCCTCTTGCTACCACCATTCCTCCTTTAAGAACGATAGCGATCGAACCCGAAAGTCTTTCCATAAACATATTACATAACTACTGTGCAACACAACACTTCTAAACTCTAACTCCATTGTTGACTAATCAAGCTAATCTTTCCACTGATCTTCCAAGTGATACCCCTTGATTGTTTTGACCAATGGCCCACAACAACTTCCTGACAATCTAAATCTAGCTCAACAAGGCGTATCCTACTCATAACTCTAGGCATGCAAAATGGCATATAACAGACCTCAATAATATAAACCAGGAAATTACAAAGAACTAAACCAAAGATAATGCTTACACATACCGACACATGTTTCCAAAGCACACATATATGGATAATAAGGCATGAAAAAAAACAAAAGATAACATACCTGCGATAGAATCTGATGAAACTATGGCCTCCCTTGATTGACATGGCAATGCTCGAGTTCTCGATGTTGGGGCTCCATCCCTACCCTCACGACCGTCGGTGATCCTCAAAGTAACCAGAGCAGGTGCACTCGCTGCTCCACCCCTCAACATCAGACAATCATACTTCTTGTGGCCTACCTGGTTTCAATGAAAATACATCGGAATTGACCCACGGGGCAATCCCTACTAAATGACCCATCTAACCACAAATGAAACATCCTCGGCCTATCTCCTGACATCCCCCTTCATGGGTCCTCCCACCCTTGACACAACGACCCCGACCCTGATGGCCTCCCAAATGTGAATCCTGAGTCTTGGGCATCTTCGTCGGGCCCACTGCGTCTTGAATCTGGTCTGGCTTCCTCTTCTCGAGGTGCTCCAAATCGATCTCCCGCTCTCAGGCTCTAGCAATCATATTATTCAGGGTCTTGCACCATGAAAAACTCACAAAATCCCTGATGTAATCCCCCAGGATGTCATGATAACTTACCTTCTTCATCTCCTCGTACGTTGCATACCACGGAGCCAACATAGCCCTCTCTTGGAATATGGCAGTGATCTTTTCCATGGTCTCAGTTGTCTGGCGAAGGTCCTGAAACTCCCTCGCCAATTGCTGCACCTCAACAGCTGGTGCAAATTCTACCCTAAATCAGGTCACAAACTCATCCTATGTCATCATCTCTAGGGCTTTGCCTTCCAAAGCAAAGTCTACCTCCTCCCACCAATCCCGAGCTCTGTCTTTTAGAAGATAGGTAGCAAATCTGACCTTCGACCCCTTGGGTACAAAATCGTCCACCATATCTGCCAACTATCTCCTACTAGCAATTGGGTCCTTATCCCAAAAGAATTTGGGAGCTCCACAAGCACGAAACTCACGGAAGGAAAGAGTGCGAGCTCCCAAATAGCCATAATCTCAGTGTGGAACGCGCCCAGATGCTCATCCGGGATCTCCATAATCTCTTCCTTGACCGTTCCAAAGATCACATGAGTCTGCTCCAAAATATCACAGGTAATTTCCGACAAGATGACCTCCCACATCCGCTGATCAATTGGTCAGTACCTACACCTGATCCTAAACTGGAACCTGAACCTCCTCCATGTGTGCTCATCGCCATTTTGACAAATAATCATACAAATGATCAAAACATACCCAAATAATCCTCATCCATAGGTTTCCTAGATTCTTCGCGACTCTCCTCAAGTCGAGTATGGATCCTGTGCTTTCAGTAGTACGGGCCCAACACTACCTTCCACACCAATCCATACCTTCCTCAAGAATCATCCTGGATCCTTTAAGTCACCTTATCAAACTGGTACTCCAAGTAGTCGCTAAACAGCGTATCCAAACCTGCTAAAAAACACTTCCTAGGCTCTCCTAGGATCCCGACCTCACCCTGCCATTAGCTGCTGAAGAACTCCCACAAAGCTTAGATAATTGTTCAAGTAACAGAATCAACCCTAAAACGATAGAATTAAACGAGAGCTGCGCAATAGAGTCAAATCCATCACTCTAAGATTATTTAACCTTTGCAACATGAGACTTAACACATTTAGTTAATAGTTAACTCACATCACTAAGAGTCCCAAAAGACACAAAGCAGGAAACATTCATGGAGTAACACTCCAAGCCATAGAATAAAACAAAGAACCTCCCAATCCCACTTACTACAACCCATGCAAGGAACTTACACTCTCACTACCGGTAGCCTTATGCGTGCAAATTATACACAACACATGATCAAATAGACTGTCGAATAAAGGACTCTACCCTAGGACCACAACCAAATGAGGAACATGAAATAAGGCCACATCAATCATTCTAGGGCTATATGATCCTAACCGTATACAATTTTTAAAGCATACACTTAGCAATTAATTCTACCAATACATATTTCCAAATATAGCATAACATCCTATCCTCCTAGGCCATGAGGCATCACATATCAGGCCAATCCATCCATCCATCTGAAAATCCACTCTAGCATGCAATTCCATAAGCTTAAAAAAATCAGGCATATAAAGGCTTCTCTCATAGAATGAAATCCTAAGCAGATCCTTAGCCCTAATCTAGCATGCAATTCTCATAGCATAAAATCATCACAAACATGTATGGGTATTCAGGGAATCACTTACTTGAGCTCGACTGATTGTACGCACCACACCCCTTTCTTTTATTAGAAAATCCTCTAATAAAACATATATTTTATGAAAAATATACCAAACCCACAATTTGTGAAACATCCCAAAAATGACCCGAAATTTTTTGTTTTAATATTACTAAAACCCACAATATCAAATGTCATACAATAAAACCATCAATCGTATGTCTCAAAACGCCATAGTAAAAGTATCAAATCAAACTAATGTCACTGTCATATCAAACATCGGAACAAACACCCATGATAAAACTGTGGTGTGTGCCATGCCATCATCCCAAGCTCTTCCCCTTGCTAGCGGAAGTACCTGAAACCAAAACTGAATATGTAAGCACGAAGCTTAGTGAGCTCCGCCAAACTACCACATACCATACAATAACATATAAAGCAACTACTGGGCCTTGCCCACTGCATCAGACCGAAGTCCGAAAACTACATCGGAACGAAGTCCGAAACTAACCAGGGCCTTGCCCTCTGCATCGGACCGAAGTCCAGAAACTGTATCGGACCGAATTCCAAAAACTAACTGAACATAGCATAGCATAATCAAAACTACTAGCATAAACACATATACTGCATACTGCATCGAACCGAAGTCCGGGACACATAACACAAAGACTTGCTTGAATCACAAAGACATCAAGCACACTGAACTACTGCATTGGACCGAATTCCAGAACTACTGCTAACTAAACGGGCCGGCATTGTGGTCGTAGACCCGTTCCTACTGGAAGGAAGACTCACCTCATAACGCTAGCTGCTGAGATGCTAAATCTGAAACTGGCTGACTGCTGCTTCAGAACTCCCAGACTGCAAATTCCATAGACACTAAATTAGATACTGATAACTGTTCTTAGGGTAAAATGACTAATTTACCCATGGACAAAGTCCACCTCCTGGTCGAGGTCAACTTCTAGTTGACCGGACTCGCCGAGTTGGGCCGCCAACTCACCGAGTCCCTACACCTTTTCTAATCCTCTAATCACTTCAACTCATCGAGTTTGGCAACAACTCGATTAGTTCCCCTTCCGTACAAACGTTGAATCTAACTTCATCCGACTCGTCGAGTTATATGAACAACTCGTTCAGCTCTCCTTCATCATATGAACACGACCAATATGTGACTTGCCGAGTTGTATAAACAACTCGTCGAGTCTATTCATGAGGCAAGAAGATTGCCTTGGACTCGCCGAGTCTCTTGCATGCCATTACTATGCAGTCGATTCTAGTTGATTTCAGTGCATCCAATTCATAGATTTGGGCTTCTAGGGTTGGTTTTGCACGTAAAGTTTCGAACTTTACGTGCATGCACACGGGAATGGGGCTAGAATACCAAAATCAACAAACATTAAGCACTTAGGGTTTGGAACAAGGCTATATTTGCATAAAGGTAGATATATTGAGTTCCTAGAACTCAATAATATCCATATCTATGGTCTCCATCCTAAGGAGAGCTCAAATCTCGCGTTTGAATCATACAAAGCTCCAAAAGAGACATAAACAAGCATAAAAGAGGATTTAATGGAAGAATAAGCAAGGTAATAACTTTATTACCAGAATATGAAGCAGATGGAAGCTAGATTCTGGATCTCCTTTCTCTTCTATTGATCTTCTTTTCCTTCCTTCTCTTCTACAACTCCCAAGCTATCACAAAACACTCAAGCTCAATAATGGGGACTAGGGTTTTACATAGAAATGCTCTAAAGGTGTTGGAGGTTGGGGTGGGAGGCCATAATAACGTTTAAATAGGGTACAAACCTTGGGATTTAGGGTTTCATCCAGACCAGCGGACTCGTCGAGTCCGGAATATGGACTCGTCGAGTTGCCAACTAAAAACGCATGCAATTCCCATCTCTACTCGACGACTTGGGCTACTAAATCGTCGAGTACCTCTTAAGAAAGGAAAATACTTTATTTAAATTACTTACCAGAAATGGGGCGTTACAATTCTCCCTCACTTATCTTAGACTTCATTCTCGAAGTTTACTACTACCGGTCCTGAAAATAACTCTGGATAGTGCTACCTCATCTCCTCCTCAGTCTCCCACGTCCACTCTGAACCTTTCCTGTGCTGCCATTGCGCCTTCACTAACTAGACCACCTTGTTCCTCAAGGTCTTCGTCATCCGATCCAAGACTGCCACTGGTCTCTCAATATAATTCAAGCTGCTATCAACTTGAATATCCTCCAATGGTACTACTGCTGACTCATCCACTAAACACTTCCACAACTAAGAAACGTGGAAGGTGTTGTGGATATGGCTAAGCTCTGCTGGATCATCCAAACGGTAAGCAACCTGACCCACTCGGGAAAAAGCCCTAAGGGGACCAATGAACCTGGGGCCCAGCTTGCCCGTCTTCCGGAACCTGATGACACCCTTCCATGGTGACAGCTTTAGGAGGACCATATCGCTCACCTGAAACTCCAAATCTGAACGCCTCGTGTCGGCGTAACTCTTCTGCCGACTCTACGCAGTCTGCAATCTGCTACGGACCTGCTGGATCAAATCTGTGGTCTTGAGCACTACCTCAGTGCTCCCGATGACCCTCTGACCGACCTCCCCCCCAACAAATCGGGGTCCTACACTTCCTCCCGTAAAGCATCTCGAAAGGAGGGCGGTCAATATTGGTGTGGTAACTGCTGTTATACGAAAATTCCGCTAATGGAAGATATGTATCCCAACTGCCACCAAAATCTAGAACACATGCCAGAAGCATGTCCTCGAGAGTCTAAATTGTTCTCTCTCTCTGCCCGTCCGTCTAAGGGTGGAAAGTGGTGCTGAAGTGAAGACGAGTCCCCATCTCATCATGAAACCGCTTCCAAAACCTGGAAGTGAACCGGACGTCTCGATCTGATACTACTGATACAGGCACTCCATGTCGTGCCACTACATCGCGCACATAAATATCGGCTAGCTTCTCGCCTGATATGCTCTCTTAAATCGGTATGAAATGCGCGCTCTTGGTCAGTCGATCCACTATAACCCAAATCGAATCAACTCCGCGTGCGGTCCTGGGAAGCTTAGTGATGAAATCCATAGTGATATCCTCCCATTTCCACACGGGAATGTCTAACGGCTGCATCTTGTTGTGGGGTCTCTGATGCTCCGCATTGACCTTCCTGCAGGTCAGGCATTTCTCTACATACCAGGCCACGTCCCGCTTCATGCAGGGCCACCAATAATCAGGTTGAAGATCTCTATACATCTTCTGGGCCTCATCCATCAGCAACTACCATACT
The DNA here is from genome assembly GCF_002870075.4 of Lactuca sativa. Lineage (NCBI taxonomy): Eukaryota > Viridiplantae > Streptophyta > Magnoliopsida > Asterales > Asteraceae > Lactuca > Lactuca sativa. The sequence continues at coordinate 199,892,583 of NC_056628.2, read as the reverse complement.
CCTCTCTAGTACGGTACCCAAACTCTCCCATGAAAGGTCAACAATCCTCGCCTGTCATAGTCAAAGGAGGCTACTCGGCCCACAATCCTCTCACACTTCTGCCTCTCATCCTCTAGGCCCTCAACCTGTGCCTCTCTAATCTGCTCCAACAAGGGAGTAATCACTGTCATCCTCAGAAAAATATCCCTGATCGGGGCCGCTACCTCCTTGCGGCTCAGGGCGTCGGCCACTACGTTGGCCTTACCCGGATGATAAAGGATCTCACAGTCATAGTCCTTAACCACATCTAATCACCGATGCTGCCTCATGTTTAGATTCGGCTGATCCATGAGGTACCTCAGACTCTTGTGATCCGTGTAAATGGTACAACGAACCTCATAGAGGTAATGTCTCCAAATATTGAGGGCGAACACCACTGCCCCCAGCTCTAAATCGTGCATTGGATAGTTAGCCTCGTGAGGCTTCAACTTTCTGGAGGCATAAGCTATCACATGCCCTCGTTTCATCGACACTGCCCCATACCTGTGATCGAAGCATCACAATAAACTACAAAGTCATCCACCCCCTCTGGCATGGTAAAAATGGACGCCTCACACAATCTATGTCTAAGGGTCTCAAAAGCTGCCTGCTGCTCAGGCCCCCATCGAAACACCACCGACTTCTTGGTCAGTCGGATAAGCAGAACTGCTATCTTGGAGAAATCCTGGATGAATCTCCTGTAGTGCCTTGCCAGTCCTAGGAAGCTCCATTTATCAGATGGAGATCTCGGGACCTCCCACTGCATCACAACCTCTATCTTGGCCTGATCCACTAGTATACCCTTCTGGTTGATGAGGTGTCCAAGGAATTGCACCTCGTGCAACCAGAACTTGCACTTGAAGAACTTTGCAAAAAGTCTCTCCCTCCTCAGCGTCTCTAGCACCTCTCTCAGGTGCTCCTCGTGCTGCTCCCGAGTCTTGGAATAAACCAAGATGTCATCAATGAATACTATCACAGACCGATCCAGCATCGGTCTGCATATGTGGTTCATGAGATCCATGAACACGGCTGGAGCATTGGTGAGCCCGAACGGCATCACCAAAAACTCATAATGACCATAGCGGGTCCTAAAAGCGGTCTTCTGCACATCCTCATTCCTAACCCACATCTGGTGATATCCTAACTGAAGGTCAATCTTGGAGAACCAAGATGCTACCTGAAGCTGGTCAAACAAATCGGCTATCCTCGGGAGTGGGTAACGGTTCTTCACCATTACCTTATTCAGCTCCTGGTAATCTATGCACATACGGTGCGGCTCATCCTTCTTCCTTACGAATAGGATCGGGACTCCCCATGGCAAACTACTCAGCCTGATGAAACCCTTGTCTAGCAGCTCCTGCAGCTGCGTAGACAACTCCTGCATCTCTGGAGGAGCCAACCGATACGGTGCCTTGGCTATCGGTGCTGCACCCGAAACCAGGTCAATCCTAAACTCAACCTGTCTTTCCGGAGGTATCCCAGGCAAGTCCTCTAGGAATACGTCCGGATACTCTTGCACTACTGGTACATCGTCAACTATCGCCTTACCCTTTTCTCGGGCATCTATAACATAGGCGATGTACCATGCGCACCCCTGTTGAACGTAGCGCCTCGCTCTCGCTGCTGAACAAAGAACCAATTTGTGATGTGGCCTCTTACCCTGAATCACTAACTCTCCCCCACTGGGAGTGCGAACCCTCACTAACTGCAGCTCACAATCAATCACTGCCCCATTGGGGCTCAGCCAATCCATACCCACTATAACCTTATTCCCTCGCAGGGGAATAGGAATCAAGTCCACTGAAAACTGCTCATCAAATAACTGCAAAAAACACCCCTTATGTATTCTCGCGATCCTGACGGCCCTGTCATCGGCTATCTCCACCTCAAGTTGACAATCGAGCTCCCTCGGAGCTCTACTAAACCTATTGCTAAGCGCAAGGGAAACAAATGATCGGGTAGGCCCCGAGTCAAACAATATTGTAGCTGAAACGCCGTTCACTAAGAACGACCCTATACAAAAACATATAACCAAGAGAAACAATCAATATCAATAAAGAGATAAGAGGAAAATACATACCCATCACCACATCAGGAGCCGCTCGCACCTCCTCTGCTGTCATTCGAAAAGCTCTACTCTTCACCACTGGCGCCTCACCCCAGCCCTGACGGTCGTCTGTAATCCTCAATGTAGCAGGGGCAGGTGCTGCCACCATCCCTGCTGTTGCCAAACTCGGACACTAGGACATATTATGTCCCCTCTAATTGTAATGGAAGCAAATCAGATCAGATGTTGTGGTGGTGGTAGTGGTAGCTGTACAATCTCTGCTCATATGTCTGGTCCGGCCGCACTTGTAGCAACCGGGACTCCCTGCCTTGCACGCCCCATCGTGCAATCTCCCACACTTGCCACACTGACTGTGGCTCTGTTGTCCTCTAGATCTGTGGTTCCGATACCATGGGCTTTTTGCCCAAACTCCCTGTGCCAGATGCCGCCTCTGGCTTCCTCTTCTTCTCCATCTCCAAATCTATCTCTCTCTCAAGCCCTCGTAATCATATCATCCAGCATTTTACATCTGGACCGGCTCACAAACTGGCGGATATCACTCCGCAACATCTCATGATAACGGGCCTTCTTCATTTCCTCATCAGATGCGTACTGAGGAGCAAGAATAGCCCTCTCCCTGAACTTGGCGGTAATCTCCGCCACTATCTTTGTAGTCTGGGTGAGATCCTGAAACTCCCTGGCTAACTACTGCACCTCAATAACTGGTGAAAACTCGGCTCTAAACCTGGTAGTAAAATCAGCCCAAGTCATCGCGTCAAGTGTTGCGTCATCCCTGATGACATGCCCGATCTCCTCCCACCTATCTCGTGCCCTGTCCTTCAGAAGATAGGATGCTTGTCTGACCTTGTCCCCCTCGGGACATCTGTTGGTGCGGAATGTATTGGCGACATATGCCAACCACCTAGTACTTGCTATGGGGTCCCACGCCCCATGATAGTCTGGAGCTCCACAAGCACGGAACTCCCTAAAGGTGAGTGTGTGCGACCCCATCATGGCCACCACCTCAGCGCAGAATGTGCTCAACCTCTCGTCTATTAGCTCTAGAATACCCTCCTTGATCGAACCAAAGATCACAGGAGTCTGCTCAAGTATAATGCGAGTAACCTCTAAAGTGAGGAACTCTCTGGTCTGCTCATCTAGATGCTCGGCCCCGAGCCTGATCCTGATCCCTCGCCGGCTCATGAACTACCGACTGTTGGCCTAGGGCGTAAAACCACCATTCTGAAAACACATCATGATAAACGTCAGGAACACTGATATATCTCGAGGGATCACTACTACTACAAGTTTCCTGGTCTCATCTCAACCCTCCTTGATTCAAGTACGGATCCTTTGCTTTTAGTAGTACGGGCCCATACTACATTCCACATCTATCCGTACTTTCCTCAAGAACTGGCTCGACACCACCAAGTCACTACTACTGCTACTGATCTCCGCTACTCTCATCCTAGGCTTGCCTTAGGTAAATCTCTGACTCCACCCAAACCAATCCTCAGCTGCTGAAGGCCTCCTTGTAATGCCAATTAGCCATCACCTGAATACCATCACATGTGACGAGGCTCAGATAATCCTTCGAGTAAAAGACTCGTCCCTACAACGGTTAGACTCAGACAAGAGTTGCGCAATGGGGCCAAATCCAACACTCTGATATTATTCGACCCTGATCACATGTGATGAGACGTATTCACCTAATGGCTAACTCCTATCACTCAGAGTCCCACAAAGCACAAAGCAAGCAACATTCAGACACAAAAACTAGTCAAGCACATCTATCCTCCTACCGAGAAACTATACTAGCATACAATGCTAAGCTCATACTATCAGGCATAACCTTATCAGGCTATCCTACTACTGTCTACTCAATACTAGCATGTAATTCTCATAAAGCTGAAACACATATAGCAGACAGATAAGGCATCCTCCTAGATCCTTAGTCCTATTCTAGCATGTTGTTCAACTGAAATTGAAACTGATAATCATAACATAACTTGTATGGGTAATTTAAGGGTACTTACTTGAGCTCGATTGATCGCATGCACCACGCCCTTTTTCTCTTTTTCAAAAACTCTTTTTCTTTTTAAGTTTTCTTTTTTCAAAAAAATTTTTGAAAACATTTTTCTTTTGAAAATCTTTTTACCATTTCCTTAGTTTGAGTCCAGTCACACCCGAGAGTGTGCCTGAATCCCTCAAACCAAGGCTCTGATACCAACTTGAAACATCCCAAAAATGCAACCCGAAATTTTTTGTTTTAATACTACTAAAACCCACAATATCAAATGTCATACAATAAAACCATGAATCGTATGTCTCAAAACGCCATAGTAAAAGTATCAAATCAAACTAATGACACTGTCATATCAAACATCTGAACAAACTCCCAGGATAAAACTGTGGTGTGTGCCATGCCATCATCCCGAGATCTTCCCCTTGCTAGAGAAAGTACCTAAAACCAAAACTGAAACTGTAAGCACGAAGCTTAGTGAGCTCCCCCAAACTACCACATACCATACAATAACATATAAAGCAACTACTGGGCCTTGCCCACTGCATCGGACCAAAGTTTGGAAACTACATTGGACCGAAGTCTGGAACTAACCACGGCCTAGCCCTCTAAATCAGACCGAAGTCCGGAAACTGCATCGGACCGAAGTCCGGAACTAACCAGGGCCTTGCCCTTTGCATCGGACTGATGTCCGGAAACTGCATCGGACCGAAGTCTATAACTAACCAGGGCCTGGCCCTCTGCATCGAACCGAAGTCCAAAAATTGTATCGGACCGAAGTCCGGAAAGTAACTGAACATAGCATAGCATAATCATAACTACTAGCATAAATACATATACTGCATACTGCATCGGACTGAAGTCTGGGACACATAACACAAAGACTTGCTTGAATCACAAAGACATCAAGCACACTGAACTACTGCATCGGACCGAAGTTCGGAACTACTGCTAACTAAACGGGCCGACATTGTGGCCGTAGACCCGTTCCTACTGGAAGGAAGACTCACCTCGTAACGCTGGCTGCTGAGATGCTAAATCTGAAACTGGCTGACTGCTGCTCCGGAACTCCCCGACTGCAAATTCCATAGACACTAAATCAGATACTGATAACTATTCTCAGGGTAAAATGATTAATTTACCCATGAACAAAGTCCACCTCCTGGTCAAGGTCAACTTCCAGTTGACCGTACTCGCCGAGTTGGGTCGCCAACTCGCCGAGTTCCTACACCTTTTCTAATCCTCTACTCACTTCAACTCGTCGAGTTTGGCAACAACTCGACGAGTTCCCCTTCCGTACAAACGTTGAATCTAACTTTATTCGACTCACCGAGTTGTATGAACAACTCGTCGAGTTCTCCTTCATCATATGAACACGACCAGTCTGTGACTCGCCGAGTTGTATGAACAACTCGTCGAGTCTGTTCTTGAGGCAAGAAGATTGCCTTGGACTCGCCGAGTCTCTTGCATGCCATTACTATGCAGTCGATTCTAGTCGATTTCAGTGCATCGAATTCATAGATCTGGGCTTCTAGGGATGGTTTTACACGTAAAGTTTCCAACTTTACGTGCATGCACACGGGAGTGGGGCTAGAATACCAAAATCACCCAACACTAAGCACATAGGTTTTAGAACAAGGCTATATATGCATAAAGGTAGATAAATTGAATTCCTGGAACTCAATAACATCTAGATCTATGATCTCCATCCTAAGGAGAGCTCAAATCTCGAGTTTGAATCATACAAAGCTCCAAAAAGAGACATAAACAAGCATAAAAGAGGGTTTAATGGAAGAATAAGCAATGTAATAACTTTATTACCAGAATATGAAGCAGATGGAAGCTAGATTCTAGATCTCCTTTCTCTTCTATTGATCTTCTTTTCCTTCCTTCTCTTCTACAACTCCGGAGTTATCACAAAACACTCAAGCTCAACAATGGGGACTAGGGTTTTACAGAGAAATGCTCTAAAGGTGCGGGAGGCTGGGGTGGGAGGCCATAATGACATTTAAATAGGGTAAAAACCCTAGGATTTAGGGTTTCATCCAGACCAGTGGACTCGCCGAGTCTGGAATATGGACTCGTCGAGTTGCCAACTAAAAACGCGTGCAATTCCCGTCTCTACTCGACGAGTTGGGCTATTGAATCGTCGAGTACCTATTAATAAAGGAAAATACTTTATTTAAATTACTTACCAGAAATGGGGCGATACAATTTCAGTTCAGGCACACCAGAGAGTATGCCCGAATCCCTCAAACTCTGATACCAACTTGTAACATCCCAAAAATTATAAGGTAAAATTTTCATTTTTAATTCAACCATAAACATCAATTATATTTATTCTAGTTATTCAAAAGTATTTCTGAATAAAAACAATTATCAAAGTACAATCCTAAAATCATGATGTTGCGGAAACATGGGTGGATGCATTGCGATTAAGTCGGGCCCTTCCCTTTCGAACCAGAAGTACCTGAAACCATAACCATAAAACCTTAGTCACAAAGTTTAGTGAGTTACCCAAAATACAACATACCATACATACATTAGGCCTTGCCAGACAACCATCGGCCCCCTCCCGGCATCAAGCCCCGCCCAGGTATTATTTGTCAGTAACATAAGATGGGCCCCGTCCATTCATAATCGTCAGGCCCCGCCCGGTATACATACATACACATAAAATACATGCAAGAATCACTAATATAAACAACATTCAATACACTCTTCAGGCCCCGCCTAGCATGACAACTCGTTCGGTATACATACCACATACCACACATGCAAGAGTAACACAGACACCTAGCATCCTAATCATAATAAATCATGGGCCATCATTGGTTCCTTCGACCCGCCGAACACAGTAAAGGAACTCACTTCAATCGGAAGATAGCAAATCTTACACCCAACTTTGCAGCAGAACGACTCCTCACACTGAACACAATCAATACCAATCCTAGTTACTTTCTTAAGGTCAAGCCCATAAATCATGAGTCCCAATAATGCCCCCAGCCCAAACTAGGACCACTAATGGCCCAAGCCCAACTAGAGAGCTCTAAGGCCCAATACGGGTCGTATTCCATAAGGCCCAAAGCTCTAGAGTCCAAAATGGTGGCCCAAAATCAAGAAGGCCTATGCAATGTATGCCTTGCGTACGGCCCATCGATACATAAGGTACAACTTCTCAACACAGGAAAATGGGGACTTCATGCATTACGCCAAGCGTAATCCTTCGTACGCCTAACGTACTCATTAGGTGACCACATCCTCACATTAAGCAATTAATGCTTAAGACCAAACGTCCAAACTCAGATCTAACTTCTTTTTAAGGTCTTAACACGTAAAGTTGGGGACTTTACTCCTTTGTATGTCTTAATGGGACCCAAAACCCGTTTTTATCCTAGTGATTCCATGACTTGAACATTAACTCTCACATGGTTCAACCACCCTCATCAAGATGATATTTTTATCTACTAACAAATTCAAAAATGCTAAGATCCAATATTCTAAGCTCTTGGAGTGGCTCAAACTCACAAAGATGACTTAAGGGACCATAATATGCCTAAAACAAGCCCTAAGTTAGATCTAACACACAGAGTTACCAAGATAGAAACTTTATACCCTAAAATGCTAGCAAAATGGATGAAGAATCTAGATCTATGAGCTCCACTCCAACCAATGCTTTAACACCAAGCTCCTTCTTCTTCAAAGTGAGAAAAAATACCAAAGGTTAACCACTAAAGCTCAAGAATACACAAGAAAAAGCTAGGGTTTCATTTTTGGGGTTTAATGGGATGGAGGCTGAATATAACAGGGTTTGAAGATGAGTTAAGGCCACTAAATAGGGTCGAAGACCCTAAATTAGGCTTTACACCTGACTCGAGTACGCCCTACGTACTTTTGGTATGCCTAGCGTACACCATGGCCAAGCGTGATCCATTCGAGCTAGTACGACCAGCGTACACCATGTACGTCCAACATACTAGGCTTAGCCCAAAAACATCCTAACTACCGAAGGCCATAACTTCTTTACTCTAGGTCCGATTTCAACGATCCTTATATCCACGGAAAGGTAATGAGAAGCTCTACAATCTTATCAACTCTCCTTTGCCTTAAAACTTTCTGAACTTAAATCTAAAATTCATAAAAGGCCTGAACTATCATTTTACTCATATACCCTTGGGCTCCAAAGCGCAAACCGAACTCTCAGGTATCATAATCTACATTATCGGCTTACAAAGGGTCTAAACCTCCCTTTCCCCAAGGTCTAAAGCCTTATGATGACTGATCTTCAGGTCACAACCCCGAATTAGGAAACGATTCGAGAGTCGGTGTTACGAATAAATAATATCAATTCTTGTATTTAATTAAGGAGTAATTATTGATTTGTTAAAATAATAATTTTAAGAGAATATAACTAGTTATTATATCATATGGTATGATTTAATAAGTCATGTACAAAGTTTTGGACTAGTTGAATACTTTTGTATTTAAACCAAAGAAAAATTTTATATTTTATAAACTTTGAGTTAATAAAATTAAAACAAATTTTCTACTTTACTAGTTAGATAAGTTTGTCTTTTTGAAGGCATGGCCAAAATTATTATTTTAAGAAGAGAGGTTTCTTGTCAACTTTCTTCTTATGTCCCCAGGCCCCTAAAGTAAGTTCATTACTTTACATTATAATAAGGGTGTATCAGTATCGTAAATTTTCAAATAAAATTTTCATTTAAAATCGCATATTTCTCATAAAATGTTTCACAAAAATCTTATTTATTTAATTTACAAATCGCAACTCCATAATTGTTTGATTAAAATCCAGGATCTTCAAAACATAACTCTTTCACTGGTGTGTACAATCAAGTCGGTGCCTTATCGTGATCGTAAGAAAACCTGAAACACATAACACATAACATGGTAAGCACGAAGCATAGTGAGTTCCCCCATAATACCACATGTAGCACATTAGCCACTCAAGGCTATAACTTTTCCAGACCCTCCGGTCTATGTGTCTCAGTGGGACCCTTCAGTCCCACGGCTCATTGGACCGTCTGGTCCGGTCTCAGTGAGGACCCTCCAGTCTCACAGCTCGTTGGACTCTCCGGTCTGGTCTCGGTAACATGTAACATAGCATATATATCACACAGACAAAATGCATAACTCAAGTAAGCACATAAGACCCTCTAGTCACACATAAATACCACTCAAGGTAAAGTATAGTAAGAAGACTCACCTTGCAAGCAAGCAAGCAATTATCCTCAAACTCAAATCTCGAACTAGCAACCGCCTAACACATAGGGTAATTATCTCAATAAATGTTGGGGTACAAATTTATCCATGTATGACTTTGTAAATGGGTTGACTTTTGTAGACCCACTTGCATGTGGTGCATTAGCCTTATGACATGAGATAGAGGGTGAGAGAGAGACATGTAAACACCCCTATATAAAGTGGGTTCATAACACTAATGGAGGTGTGCTTGAGAGATGTAAAATTGAGTGTGTAAGTGTGTGTTATTTATGTAGATTTAGATCTAGATCCCTTTTTGTAACACCATACATAATCGAATGCATCTCTTAAACACCGAAATCACCATGTTCATTGTGTGTTCTTTAATTCCACAAGCCAAACCGATGTTCATAATTCTCATCAATTGGTATCAGAGCAGGTCTTCGAAGATCAACATGATTTTTTGAAGAACGATTCTCAGTTTGTCAAACTTTGTCACAATTGGAGCATTTATGGTGATTCTCTCTCTATGATCTCTCTTAATCTCGTTGATCTTGCGTTATGTTCTTGATTTTTGATCGTTTTGACTCGTTGGATCAATTTTTTTTTGAAAAACCCACTTGTTATTATCCAATAATTTTTTTCTTGATCAAGGTCCGATCTAATCTTCGTTTCAATTCTAATCTACAAATATACATTTAAATCAAAATCTAGCCCAATTATTTTTTATTCAGCCCAAATAGTTTGTGATTAGATATTGTGCATGGAAATTCACTTTTTGATCCAAATTATCAATGTTCATATTCCTATTCGTAATCTTTTGGCCCAAGTAACTGTATATTCTGATTACTATTCATCTAATCCAATTTTTGAGCCCAATAATTCATTAAAATCCATTCGATAATATTCTTTGTTGAGACGTCTTCATCTTGTGCATATACGAGTTGTATATTGACATTCCTAGCGATTATCAGTTGTTCATCGTTCTTGAGTTCCGATTTCATTTTATTGTTTCTGAATAATCGATTGATGCTTGTTTTGATCAGTAAAATAACATTCTGAATCGATTTTGTATTATGTGTTCGATCTTCAAATCAATTTTATTCAAATCTTACCCTAAAAATCAACAGTTGATTTTTGATTTTTAAGAAATTGATCAAGAACACTACAAATCGATGAAGAACAGTTGAAGAATAGAAGTTTTGGTTTTGATCTGAAATTGTTTTGAACATTATTGATTTCATGTTTGTCGATTTTGGATGATTGACTTTTCGAAGTCAAAGAATGTTTACGAACGAACATTGATTATTTTAATGTCACTCTTGATTGAGGATTGAAAAGCAAATTGTTGGACTGGGATGAGTCGATGTTCACAATCTTGACTTGGATTCGCTGGTTTGATAACGAACTGGAAGGGGAGATATCGACTTGATGTCAAGTTGCGAAGGCCTGTAATTGATATTTTGAATCGATGAAATGGAGTCACAAACAATATGTAAGAACGGAGACAGTTGGGTCTCAAGCAAATGGGTGTTGTAATCGAGAGATTGTGGAATCAAATTCGAAATTGGGTTTTGATTTTGAAGGTTTGGGATCGAAATGGAGAGGCTGATAACGAATATTTGATAGTTGATTTTGAAGTCAATATAAGAAGGGTTGATTTCAGCTTGTGTCGATTGGTATCGACTGGGAATTCGATATTTTATCAGGAAGGCTGATAACGAAGGCTTCGTTATACTGTGTTGGAATCGAATAGTTTGGAGTCGAGTATTTGATTTCAAAGGATCAATAGTCGAAGATTTTTGTTTGATCGCCAAGGACGAATTTTTTTGCCTTATTGTCGAAAATTTGAGCATCGATGTTAACTAACGAAGTTTTGAGTTACTGAATTCATGAATTTGTGGAATGAAGATCGAAAGTTTTTTTTTTTGGGGGTCGACTTCTTGGCTGGGACTAACGAAAGTTTGTAATTTTCGTTATTTCATTGAAAGTTGCGTTAAAATGGAAGAAAGTTTCATTGAAAGTTTTGTTAAAAAGGAAGAAAGTTTCGTTGATTAACGAAACTAGTTGTGAAACCCGTATATTATACGGGTTAATTAAAACATAATGTTAAACATCAGCGATTAAATGAAGAGTTTATTTGAATTTGAAATATGAAATAAGTGAAAATTATGAAAAAAACATGCAAAAAATAAATTAATTAAAATTATGTGTTTAATTGTTAGACCCGTGTAGTAAACGATTTATTATAATAAAATGTTAAATAAAAATGTTTAAAGTGTAAATTTAATTGAAATTTCAAATTTGAAATTAATAGTTATTATAGTAGGTTTAATTTATGGAAACTAAATTAATGATATAGTGGAAATGAATAATGAAGTAATTGACAAGTAGAAAATAAATATATTTCAAAATTATGATAAAATGACATGTGGCCAAATAAATGAGAGAATGACAAGTGGCAATAACATTTTCATTTATTAGGGTAGATTAGAGAAGAAAGCATAGAAGTTTCAAAAACGGTCCCTGTTGTTTCGAAAGTTTGACACATTTCACAAACTTTCGATAGTTGGGGTAATTTCGACTGTTTGAAAGAAATAATGGAGAATTTTCGAAATTGGTCCCTAAAATTTCGACAGCTTGGCAACATTATTCCAGATTCGATCAGGACATATTTTCGACATTTTGGGACAAAAAGCTGAAATTTCGAAAGCAGTCCCTGAAGTTTCGAAAATTTGGTTGCTCATACCCAATTTCGAAAATGGACTGTTTTTGCTGAGAAATTAAAGAATATGCATTTCAGGCCCCTGCAGTTTATGTGAATTAATGCTTTCTACCCAATTTCGCAAATGGAGTAGAGTTTCGTATTTTTGGCTGTTTTTGGGCGCACCGGATCACTGCATAATTTTGAAATTGACAATTTCTACCTATTTTTGACAAATTTTGTCAAAGGCGGTCAGTGAACGAAGCTAAAAATTGAAGATTTTTTGGATTTTCCAGATTGAAGCACAAAGTTTATGTCATAAGTTAAGGGGAGTTTTGACACGAGAAATTCTGAATAGAGCACGTTATCTTTGCTTGATGGTTTTATAATCAAATTTCGATTATAAAAAGAGGTAGAAATTTATATGGAAATTCGAAGTTGAATTTTTCATATTACACGAACATGTAGACTGAAGTGACCTTGAATTTTTGAAGTTTATGAAATGATGCGATTGGAGATTCGGAAGTGATTTCAGTTCGAGATGGGTTTGGATTTATTGAAGATTTTCGGGGTGTGTTTTTATGCTTAACTTTTGGGTGATTTATTGGAGTTTGAGTAGCTCTTGATCATTCGTTGATACTCGGTTCGTATGGTATCACATCCTAGAACCCAAATTAAAGAATCATGGAAGAATTAAAGATTTGAAGTTCATCTCAACATGTGTCACGCTTGAGGCTCGGATCGCATAGTTGCTCGATTTTGGAAGATTTGAAGTGGGTCATCCATTCCTAACTTTAAGGGGGGGGGAATGTTGGGGTACAAAGTTATCCATGTATGACTTTGTAAATGGGTTGGATTTTGTAGACCCATTTGCATGTGGTGCATTAGCCTTATGACATGAGATAGAGAGTGAATGAGAGACATGTAAACACCTCTATATAAGGTCGGTTCATACCACTTATGGAGGTGTGCTTAAGATGTAAAATTGAGTGTGTAAGTGTGTGTTATTTATGTAGATTTAGATCTAGATCCCTTTTTGTAACACCATACATAATCGAATGCATCTCTTAAACACCGAAATCACCATGTTCATTGTGTATTCTTTAATTTCGCAAGCCAAACCAAAGCTCATAAATCACATCAATAAATACCCGATTCTTGACTCTAAGTAAACCAAAGGTTATTCTTCCTCTTTCTAACTCTTGAAGTGGGTAAAAGACCATTTTACCCCTCCATGGTCTCCATTACTCATGTATGACCAAACCCTAAAGTCAACAGAAGTCAACTTGAGTCAACAGTCCATGTTTGACTCGTCTCGCCGAGTGCACCTATGTAACTCATCGAGTCCACTCTTTTCCTCAGAAGTCTCGTGAAGGTCCAGCTTAGCTCGTCGAGTTGACCCCTAACTCGTCGAGTTATCGCTTGATCAAGCTCACCGGGACAAACCCTAACAGCCTAACCGACTCGTCGAGTCGGCTCATCGACTCGGCGAGTCCATGCAAAATCATTCCTCATTCAGACGATTCTAAGCATATCTACAACCCCACACCCCAGATCTATCCTCCTAAGGATCGAATAGCACATAAAGTTGCAATCTTTACATTCATGCATAGCATATAAGGCTCACAATCCAATACATGCTCCAACAAGGGCTAGATGCACAAAATCTTGCCTCCAACTCAATAAAGCTCGGGTCTTTGGACTCACAAGGTCACCAATAGTCTAGATCTTAGGTTCCAACCTCAATACATGCCCAATTGACTCCATGACACAAGATAGTTGGGAGAAAGCCATCAAAACTCCCTAAAACAATATCTCATAAGTAAATGGTCAAGTTAGCATCTTTTTACCTCCAACTGAAGCAAAACTCTGAAAAATCTTTGGATCCAAAAGCCTCCTTTTGATCCAAGCTTTGATGCTCTCCACTTCTTCCTCCAAAAGGTCACAACATTCCCAAAATTATGTCTCTTCTCTCTTTTAGCTCCCTCTAAGCGATTAGGGTTTCTCTCTGGAAGTAAGGAGGCTGGTGAGGCGGCTTAAGGTCCTTTAAATAGGACCCAACCCTGAGAATCTAGGGTTTTTCTGCCCAGCACCTACTCGGTGAGTCGGCTCTCTAACTCGTCGAGTCCATTCATTAAACTCACGTGGATACTCAACTCTACTATACGAGTTGGAATCACAACTCGTCGAGTCGCTCCATTAATCTCAGAACTACCCTCACAACAATATGCCTGGAAATCCTGATGTTACAAAGAGATTGCTTTTGCTTTTTCATGAGTATATAAGAGATTGTCTTGCATGGGTTTTTGGCTAGTTTTTCACTATTTTTTCTTATCTTCTCTCCTATGAACAAAATTAGCTCTCTTCCCACACCTTTCTCTCTTTTGAAGCAAGTTTGGTGCATTAGAAGCCCTCTTAAGTTGTCTCCTTTAGTGCTTATTTGATTTGAGTACTTACAGGCTCAAGACACTCAAGAATACAAGTAGGAACTAGCTTTCCAAGTGCCTTACTCTTGATGGTGGATACACATAGAGAAATTCTATTCTTGAATTTTTGTTATCCTCATCAACACCCCAAAACCAAGTGGGTTTAAAGGCTTCAAAGGTTGTCATTCCAAAACACTCTTTGGTTTCTTTTTATTTCATTCTAATCTCTACAAATGGATCCAAGATGCTTTGGTTTTATTATAAATTAAAAATAAATCTATTAGTTTTTAACGCTTTCCTTGATCGGTTTTTATGAAAACACACTTATATTTTGTATCAAAACCCATCAGTGGTGAGAGCCATCTTTTATATGTTAGAATGACTTTTTATGTTTGATAATCTTTGATTTTTGGAAAACAAGCATGGATTTGTTTTGGTAAAGAAATATCTATATTTGTCTTCTTTGGCAACTTCTTGATTAAAAATGTTTATTTTTATGTATAACAGTTTTTCCTGCATTTTGGTTATATAAAATTTGCCTAAGAAAAAACATAGAGTTGTTTGTTATAATATTTGATATGTTATTGTGTATAAACAAGCCATTTGTACCTTTGTGTTGTGTTTGGTTGTTATTTATTTATTCATAAGATGTAATAAATAAATAAGTATTTTTTTCATTTGTTGATTTGTTGTAATAAATTAGTTAGAATAGATGTATTTATTTTTAAATGTAACAAGATGAAGAAATGACTACCTTAAAGATGACTTAATTCAATTGAAATCATAATCCCAACCATAAGCTTCTACTTTTGGTTTTGGGCTTAATTATAGTCTTATTGGTTGAAGTGCAACAACTTTACAACATGAAGATTTGAAGTTCTTTTGCAAGCAAGAATTAACTTGGCAAGTGGGAGCTTGAAAACCTTTTGAAGTGTCCATTATGTCATTTAGGAAAGACTTAATAATTCTTGTGATGGATCACAAAAATTATTACTAGACGTGACTTAGTTTATGCACATTATAATGCTTGCATGTGATGTTTATTTTTTAAGTTATTGTATGTTATGTTTTGTGTATGAAAATGAATGGTACATTTCAAACAACATTTTTACATAAGATAATATCACTTGAAGTTTGTGTAAAAAATATTTAAAAGATAACATAAGATGTTTATAAATGGATATTATAAAAACGTTTTACCGGTTAAAAATCGATTTTTTTTATTAAAAATAGTTTTATTACAAAACTTATAAAATAATCTGGAATTAAGGACATCATACCCGGATACCTCGGTACACTATCACAAGACCTCATGATGTTTTACCCAAACCACAGATCTCATACCTATGGCACCATACTCGGATACCGCATTGCTCTTTCAAAATCTCACAACCCATCTTCCCTCGCACCACTCGAATCTCAGAGTATTCCATCTCCCAATTGAAAACACATAGGCATCGTCAATGGCTCAGAACATGATGTTGAAAACCCGAAACTCCCCCTCTAGTGATCATTACTCACACGGAACTACTCATATCGACTCTGAAATTGGTTGACGAATCAACGGCTGCCCTTCCGGGGTATAGATTACAATATATACCTTCACTTGCAAAATCTCAGCTATTACATCTGCAATACAGCGACCCAATCGCACTCGAACTCGACATATGCTAACCCCGAAAAGCACAAGCCACAGAGAATCTTCCAATTCGCTCATCCTTTCTCAAACACATACCACATGCATTATCTCGCTCTGCACCTAGCCTCGAGCACCAATAACCCTGGACTCATGAATCCGTACTGCAGGTCTCTATATCCAGATCTTTAACCGTTCTTGAACAAATCTCTGATCCCCTCAATAAAATACCCGGTTCTCCCCCACTTAGGGTTCGAACTGTTACCAATTGGCGCACCAACAATCTATCCCATAGACTATTTGCACTAGTAACATCGCACCTACTCTTGGAAGGTGCTACGCAATGCTCGATGACCTCCCCGACAGAGATCAAGCAACTCCCAATACCTCGAATCTCAGATGAAATCCTTAGAACTTCCCATCATGACTGCCTTTAGTCATTCAAAATCTCACACCATTCCATCACCGGACCTCCCAACTGTCCAGTATCAACCCTGACTCTTAGTCGGGAAATAATGAACTATCATTTTCCTCATCCTTGACTCCTCAACCAACGCTCCATCATGTCACTTATGATAAGAGCAGAACCCACATTACTGCTCTCATTACCCAACAAGGACAATAAGAGCCACCGCCCTGATATACTCCTTTTGATCGTCCGATGCTGCAGCTAACACATGCCCTACTATACTCAAATAGGGTGTATCCTGGTCCTTGACCATCTCAGTCCCCACTGACGACCTGTTCCAACTATATCTTTACCTCGTGAAAGACCTACTGCCATATACTCTGATTGAAGATCACCATTAGTGCAATCCCACAGGGCTCACTCCCAAACTCAGAAACCGAAATCTCAACACCTCTTACGTCTCCCACAGGAAACAAAATTAGCACCACTCTAGTCACAGAAAGTGACATCTCCACTATCGGCCGGTCGCCTAACCCAGACCGTATTCTTCCATAATGCACCATCCCTGAGTCTTGCGACTCCAACTGGTATCTCATCAACAATCCCTTGAAGCTAACTCGGTTTCCCTCTCAAG
This sequence comes from Lactuca sativa, assembly GCF_002870075.4. Lineage (NCBI taxonomy): Eukaryota > Viridiplantae > Streptophyta > Magnoliopsida > Asterales > Asteraceae > Lactuca > Lactuca sativa. The sequence continues at coordinate 199,875,463 of NC_056628.2, read as the reverse complement.
GGCTACTCCACTAAAACTCGCTCATCGTGGCCCTCTGGCCCCATACTCTTTCATATATGTTCTTAATCTAGACAATCACCACGGAATAACCGGTGAAACCAGAAGCACCAACCGCCATATGTCATGCTACTCAAACCATGACATCACCTCTCGATCTGCTACAAATTATGGTACTCAAACCATGACGTCACCTCTCGACCTGCTACTTATCATGGTACTCGAACCATGACATCAACTCTCAATCTGCTACTTAGATCCTCCGAAATACTCCCTGCATCGAGTATGGGTCCTCTGCTTTCAGTAGTACGGGCCCATATTACTTGCCACATCTACCCATACTCTCTACACGGACCATCCCAGATTCCCTAAGTAGCTGCTCAACCTCCTAAATCACCAATCCTAACACGCGACCTCGCTCCCCAGTGAAATGCTCCACTCTGACAGCGTACTCATCTGACTAAGGTCGCTTCCTAGGCTCTTCCTAGGTTCTCACACTTCTCCGCCATCAGCCGCTAAGAAACTCCTTATGATGCCAGTCATCTACCTCCCGAATATCGTCACATTCACTTGGTAGCTGACTCCCATCATCGGAAATTCCACAAAGCACGAAGCAAGCAGCATTCGGGCAACGAATAAACACGTAAAACCCACCCTAGGTGATAACTCCACTTGCTCTACTCATACTCAAAAGATATCACCGAACTCTGCAACTCTACCCCTCGCGGGTATCTAACTACTCTCTCGATAGGCTCCACAAATGCTCATCTAGGTATCTCTCCTAGATTACTCCTCTACTCATATCCCTCTTTAAAGGATTCTTGTTGGATACTCTCACTCAACACATACTCGAAAGCGCATCAAAGATAGCAGCAACTCCTAGGCTAAGGCATCACAAATCAGGCCATTCTAGTCCTAAATATGAATACCTAGCCTACTCAAGCATGCATAATATCTCATAATATCTCATAACACATAACGTAAGGGTATTTTTGGAAATCGCCGTTCGGGCGCTGGCTGATTGTACACACTGCTCCTTTCCGCTTTCTCTTGAAATCTTTTACTCGTTTTGGAAAAATCGTTTCTTTTGAAAACTTTTCTCAAATCCTCAGTTTGAGTCTAGATATGCCTGAAGGTGTATCCGAATACTTCAAACAAAGGCTCTGATACCAACTTGTAAGGACGTGAAAATTTAAAACAATTTTTCATTTTTCAAACATAACATATCTCATATAATCATCTCAAAACTCAGGTGTATCAAATGTTATCATGGTAAAACATATCCCAAAATTTCAAATACAAAGTCCTCTGTCAGTGTGTACAAATCAAGTCGGCGCCTTCCCGCGATCCTCGCTAGTACTTGAAACACATATCACATAACACGGTAAGCATAAATGCTTAGTGAGTTCCCCAAACTACCATATACAACAAATTCGCCACTCGAGGCTATACTCTGTAGGACCCTCCGGCCCATGTGTCTCAGCAGGACCCTCCAGTCCCGTAGTTCGTTTGACCCTCTGGTCCGGTCTAGCTCGTTGGACCCTCTGGTCCGGTCTAGCTCGTTGGACCCTCTGGTCTGGTCTGGTTGAGCCTTCCAGCCTCATAAATCGTTGGACCTTCCGATCCGGTCTACAATAACACATAGCATAATATCACATAGACAAGATGCATAACTCAAGTAAGCACATAAGACCTCCTGGTCACACATAAATACCACTCTAGGTAACGTATAGTGAGAAGACTCACCTCGTATGATGTCTATTAACTCACGTGCTCGATATCCCCGAACTTGAAACAATGGCCTAGCCCCTGCCTAATCACATAAAGTAATTATCTCAAATCAATAACGGCTCTCAAGGCTAGACTAATCCCTTCCTATGTTCTCTCAAAAGGCTAAAAGACCATTTTACCCCTCTAATGGTCCAAAAGTCTACGTGTTGACCAAACCTCAAAAGTCAATGAAAGTCAACTGAAGGGAGGTACGCTGCGCGTACCAGCTCTGTACGCGGGGCGTACTCCGTAGTCATCCAGAATCGGGGAACTCGACCCCCTATGCGGCGCGTACTGGGATTACGCCCAACGTAAGTCCCACTTTCATACTTTCATGATTTTTGGTCTGAATAGATTAAGACATAAGCTCATATCTCAGATCCAGGCACTCTACTGTCTCTTAAGCCATAAAGTCGAAACCTTTAAGCCTTGGCATGGCTGTAAAGGTCAACAATCACTTCACACACATATCCTCTTTCCCCAATAAGCCCTAATCTCATGCATGACTTAATCTTAACGTCCAAGATTGGATTTTTATGGATCTACAACACAAAATACACTGAAATGGGGTAGATCAAGGTCCATGGAGTTCCTTTGCACAAAAAAGTCTCCACCTTTGGGACTTAAACCCTAAAAATGTTCCTATAAGAGGTTCATAATAAAAGAATGGTAAAGTTTGAAGCTTTTTACCTTTGTGAGAAGCTCCCCACTCAGTTTATCTCAGATCTAGTAGCTTGGACTCTAATCTTTCCTCTTCAAGGTCTTCTCTTCTTCTTCACAAGCACACAATGACACTTTCAAGCTCAAATACACACACAATTTTAGAACGAAGGTTTAGCTCTTTTAGGGTTTCACTCTCTGGAAATGGTGGCTGGGATGGAGGCCATAACATTCCTTTTATAGTGCTCATGTGTCACACCCCCGAACTAGACGGCGGAAACGTCTGGGGGCTTGTGCGTGACTTCATCTTGAAATATCATTACAGTGAATATAATTGAAACGTAACATCATCATCATCACACATGTAATATAACAACATTCATTGTTTACATCGAGTATTGTATTTTAATACTACATGCCAAAATAGTAAGACTATGATGAAACAAAATATAACACAATATCCATTAGTTTGTTTTGTTTATCCTGCTTCAACGGTTTCCTGAGAATACAAGTTATTTTGAAAACGTCAACATATATAATGTTGGTGAGTTCATAAGCATGTTTGTGAAAATGATTTGTATAACTTTGAAACCACCAGAAAATCCGATATTTTCTACAAACTGTTTAGTATGTTTGTGTCAGATCTTGTATTAATGCATGTATGTTTTTGTTTATTTGACTAAAAGGGGTAAAGAGAATGTATAGGGAATGTAATGAGCATGTAAAGAGAATGTTCCCAGACAACCCGATGTTGCCTGTAAAAGAGAAAGCTGCCATACCAACCCCCGAGGTTGAGTACCAGTACGAGAACGTTTCCGAGTAATCCAAGAGAAAAGAGAATGGTCGTTCGTAAACTTCATAACGTTAATTCCTCTAAGTGAGTCGTCATAACCATACTAAATAATGACAATTTTTCCTGTCTTAGCGTTGTTGGACGCCGGTTTTGATTTTTGATTATAAGCTTTTCCTCACCCTAGACTGAGTTAGTCTAACTGTAGCGAACATCTCAGGTGTGGGGTGTCATCCCCGTATAGATCTATACACAAATCTCCACTTTCCCTCCAAGAGACTCTGGTTATAACTACAGGCTACGATCGTACACTTAATAGGTGCCAACAGACAAAACTCACTAGATCCTTAATCGAATTTACACAAAGAAAGGTATAATCTCATTCCAGACCCAATGAACCATATAAGTGAACCATTAAGGCGTCGCTAAACATGTAAATCATTTAAAGGCCCAAATTGGAATGAAATTATATAACATGGGCCCGAAATATATATATGAAAGGACAACTAAGTCCCATTTCACATGTAAGGTATTTACAGGCCCAAATAGCACACAAATAGTATCCAAGGTCCGTCGCACATGTTAATGGGTCAATGAGGCCCAATAAACATATAAATAGTATACATGACCTATTACACATAAAAATGGGTCACTAAGGCCTAATAACTTAGAAAATGATCAAATGAATTCATTTTTTAGTTTATCATTGGTTTTGGTTCAAGTATTCACTAAAATCGCATAAAAGCCCACTTTTTGTAAAAATGACGTTCTTGGCCTAATAAGCCAAAAGTTTGCAATTAAGGCCCAATTTTTGTAAGAATAACACTTTAGTCTCCATTTTGTTAAAAACTTGTGTTGATGACTAGTTTGTGGTAGAAATAACATTTTAAACCCATTTTTGTCAAAAATATCATTTTTGGCTTGATTTTTGTGAAAACACACATTTTTCTGGGTTTGGGCTTTTCTGACCTAGTTGTTGGAAAATTCGTTGAAAAATCATCGTAAGTCAAAATTTGGATCCGTAAATTCTGGAAGTTTGGAAATTTTGTCTAATTTGTCCACAATTGTTCTCATAATTTTTGATGGCTTCTATCAAGTGTGAAATTGCTCACCTTCACAAGCTGGTCCGAAATTATTTCAAATATGATAGGCAGTTTTGTAAAATTTGCAAAAAATTGTAGAAAAATCGTATGAAAACGTGAGACTAGTCATTTTAAAGGTATAAATCTAAACTTTATCCATGTAAAACAGTTTTGAAAAATATTTCCATTAATAAGGGCAAAACAGTTCGAGATTGGGCTAAAACTTTCCTGTCAAAAGCTGATTTTTGAGTATAAGTTATAGATCTTTGAGCACAACACTCATTTTTGCTATTTTAAGTGTATAATTCTCAGATCTACAAGTTTATATGTAATATATGTGATAAAACATACTTTTCTCAAGGTTCTTATGAAGATCCAAGTGATAAACTTCAAGTTCTTAACATCTTTTTAGATTAATGAAGTAATCAACACATAATCATCAAATAATTCATGGAAAACACACATAGTCATGCATATACACATAGATCTACACAAATCAACTTGTATTCTCCCCCAAAAACAATTAAAAACCAAAAACAAGGGGGTATGAACTCACCTTGAAGATTCCAAGTGGTAGAATGAGAAGAAGGAGTTGTTGGACCTAGCTTGGTATAGTTTTTGAAGATCACTTGAAATTTGATGGAGTTCAATTTTGTGAGTTTTGAAGAAGGATTCTTGAGGATGGCTCCTTCCTTGAAGATGATCTTGAATATTTTGAGGGAGAATGGGAGGATTTGAGAGTGTTTGGAGAGTAAATTGGAAATTGATTTTTGTGAGTATGTGTGATGTGTTGTGGCCGAGAGTTTAAGGTGGGGGATTAGGAAGGATTGGTTAAATGGTTATTACATGAATGTTTAACATCTTGAACCTAGATATATGGGGGACTTTTGCATGGATATACAACATATATTAATGAGATGTCAAGTATTAGAAAAATCCCATTTCTTATATTTGTGTGTGTATATATATATATATATATATATATATATATATATATATATATATATATATATATATATATCAAGGCCATAACCGACCCAAGAGGGTCTCGTCCCAATGTTCGACCCAAAAATATTTGTGGGCTTGATTTGGCTTGGCCCAAAGAAGATTTTGGCCCATTAATGTTTACTAGGGGTTTTCGGCCCAATTAAACTTAAAATAGGAGGCCTCGGCCCAACTAACGCCCATGTAAAGATTTTCGGCTCGAAATATTGTATAATAAAAGTTTTCGGCTCGAAATATTGTATAATAAAAGTTTTCAGCTCGAAATATTGTATAATAAAAGTTTTCGGCCCATTAGGGCCCAAAGAAAGGTCTTGGTCCATTAAGGAGTTTTGCACCGAGAATGCTTGGGTTAACGCCCAAAGTTGAGTGGTCTTAGCTTTTTGGGTTAGGTTGTGGGCTTACACAAGGAGGTTATCTTATACAAGAATAGAAATCTTAACCCTAATTTGCTAGTTGTGACATCATGTCTCATTTAGGGTTTTGAGTCTGGGCCCATTACGTCCAGCGTAATTATGGTATGCCCAGCGTGCCTGGGTAGAGTCCGCGTCAAAGGCACGCCCATGGGTACGCGCAGCGTACCCACTCGTCACCATTTTCTATTTTGGGCTAATTTTGACAACTTGGAAAAGAAGAAGGATTAAAAAGATATACTTGAATTTCAGGATGTTACACATCAACTCTAAGTGAAAGCTAAGGAGATTAGCCTATAATCCTATATAGGAAATAGTAAGAAGTCATAATAAAGTTGTTAGACATGATAAATAAAAGCAAACCTAATGATTTCCACTTGAAGAAACCCTTGATTCTTTAAAATCTTGCTCTAGTGTTGATCTCCAGATTCACTCCAGAACTGTTTCTATTTTCTCAATTATGGATGTTGCTTGTTACATACTCCAAAAGTCGAAGGAATGCCTTTATTTATACATTTTCCAAACCGCCTCATTACGCATTTCATAAGACACTGTTACACAAAAAATTGTCTCGTGCTTTCCCAAAATGTAAGGCCCCTTTATCATGTTGGATCTATATGTCCAAGAATCATTTATGAGTGATATTGCTAATGACATATGATCTTATAGGGTTACACCTTAATCACATTCGTATGTATTGAATATTTATTAAGGCCCCATTTGATACGTATCTTTCCAGGTCCAAACAGATCTTTCTGGCTGAATGAACCGGAAATACTGTTTGATTTGCACAAAAGAAGGGGTCTTTCCCGGTAAGATATGTCTTTCCCAGAAAGCCCCAAAATCATATATTTCTGACTGAATGGGCTGGAAAGACAATTATACACCAAATCCTGCCTCTTTCTTTCTTTATTGGATTATTAATTTTTTTTAATTTATTTTTTATTGAATTATACTTTTTTTTCATCATTCAACACAGTCAATCAGATGTACAATCAAACAGCATGGTTTCTTTCCCAGTGAGAAAACTTTCCCAGACAACACTTTACCAGACAGAAACTATCAAATGGGACCTAAATATTTGATATTATTAAATAATTCCAACTCTTGTATTTAATTAGAGAATAATTATTGTTTTATGAAAATAATAATAAAAGAAACAACAAACTAGTTATCATGTGATATGGTATCATATAATAAGTCAGGTTTTGGTTAACCATGATTAAGTTAAAGACTTAGTCTACTATGGCTAAAATGGCTAGAAGAGAACTTTTGTCATCTTTCCTCTCCATGGCCGAAATGGTTAAGAAATGGGAGGTTACTTGTGTATCTTCCCCATGTATTAAATTCATGTCTTGTCTCCTTTGCCTTTTTGCATTATAATACTTTAGAGTATTATATTTAAAAGGCTATACCTTACATGGGATTTAAATATAGAGTCTTTCATGAAAAAGTAGCTAGTTTTTTTGGTCTTAGATTCCTTCTCTTTCTCTGAAAAAGCCGTGAGCATCAATGGCTAGACGCTCTCTCCGCTTTTGAAGTTGTTACTTGGCTTTTGGTGTTTCATTTGTGTCTTCCTTTAGTGCTTATTTGTTAAGAACTTAAAGGCGTAAAGAACAAAGTGATACAAGAAGAAAACTAGCATTTTTTGTACCTTATTCCTGTTGGTGGATTACTTGTAGAGAAGATCAAGCTTCTTGTTATTGTCATCTACTTCAACACCCCAAATCCAAGAGGGTACAAAGGCTTCAAAGGTTGTTTTTCGAAAACACTCTGTGGTTGTTTTATATCATTATAACATCTTTAAAAGGATCATTAATGGTTTTGATTTTGTTATATGCTTGATATACTATAAATTTTTAAAGCTTTCGTTACCGATTTTTATGAAAAACTCTCCATTTTGTGTATCAACACCCATCAGTTGCATCAGATCTATTTTTTAAATGTTAGAATGATTTTTCATGTTATGATAATCTTTGGTTTTTGGAAAACAAGCATGAATTTCTTTTTGGCTAAAGAAATGTCCATATTTGTTTTCTTTGGCAACTTTTTCTTAAAAGTGTTTATTTTTTATATAACTATTTTTCCAAGCATTATGGTTATATAAAAGTTTCCTTAGAAAGAGTTGTTTTTTGATATGTTTGATATGTTTGTTGTGTATAATCAATCTATTAGGACATTTGTTGTTGTTATTAATTTATTCATATGATGATATAATAGATAAATAGGTATTATTTCATTTGTTTATTTTTATATGCAATAAATTAGCTTTTTGACTATTTGTATTTTAATTGATAAAAATGTAACAAGATGGAGCATGAAGATCTTATGAAGAATTGAAGACATGAAGACTTTTGAATACTTTGAAGTGTCCTATTAAGTCCTTTAGAAAATGACTTAATATTTGTCGTGATGGCTCACAGTAAATATTACTAGAAAAATGGTTTTGTTTATATACATTAAAATGCATGCTTATTATGTTTATTTTTTGTTGTTATAAAATATTGTATGTATGTAAATGTGTTTTCCATGCTAAAAACATTTTCACAAAAATAACATCAAACTTAAGGTTTAAAATTTTATATAAAATTTTCCAACATAAGATGTAAAAAAATAACTTTTTATGAAAAAGAGTTTTAATTTTTTCGAACTCTTAAAGAGCTAAAGTTTTAAAAATATAAAAAAGTTTAAAATATTTTTAATCTTAATCTATAATGCACAACTCAATTTTGTTGTCTTAAGCTTCACGTGTTTCAATTTAAACTATGTGATTTTTGCTATATCTTTATGTTCCTCCTTCGTGTGTGTGTGTATATATATATATATATATATATATATATATATATATATATATATATATATATATATATATATATATATATATATATATATATATATATATATATATATATATATATATATGTGTGTGTGTGTGTGTGTTCAGGTTCATTTGAGACCATTCTAATTTTGTGAGACCGTGAGACCAAATCTAAAAATAATTTTAAAATTTAAAATAAATGGAAAAATCCAAAAATTCTTTTTTTAAATATTATTTTCGGAACTTGAATTAACTAAAAAAATAAAAATAAAATAAAAAAATCCCGTTTTTTTTTTAAAAATACATGAAATATTCTAATAGAATATTACACTGACATATTCTAAAAAATAATTTTAAAATGCAAAATAAATGTAAAAATCTAAAAGTTCTTTTTTTTAAATATTATTTTCGGAACTTGAATTAACTAAAAAAAATTTTAAAAAATTCATTTTTTTTTAAAAAAACGTGAAATATTCTAATAGAATATTACATTGTACATATTCTAAAAAATAATTTTAAAATGCAAAATAAATGGAAAAATCCAAAAATTCTTTTTTTAAATATTATTTTCGGAACTTGAATTAACTAAAAATAAATAAAAATAAAATAAAAAATTGCGTCTCACGGTCTCACAAAATTAGACCGTCTCACATGAACCTAACCCTATATATATATATATATATATATATATATATATATATATATATATATATATATATATATATATATATATATATATATATATATATATATATATATATATATATATATATATATATATATATATATATATATATATCTTAAGCTTCACGTGTTTCAATTTAAACTATATGTGATTTTTGCTATATCTTTATGTTCCTCCTTCATATATATATATATATATATATATATATATATATATATATATATATATATATATATATATATATATATATATATATATATATATATATATATATATATATATATATATATATATATATATATATTACACTGATATATTTTAAAAAATAATTTTAAAATGCAAAATAAATGTAAAAATCTAAAAGTTCTTTTTTTTAAATATTATTTTCGGAACTTGAATTAACTAAAAAAAATTTAAAAAAATCCATTTTTTTTGAAAAAAACGTGAAATATTCTAATAGAATATTACACTGTACATATTTTAAAAAATAATTTTGAAATGCAAAATAAATGGAAAAATCCAAAAATTCTTTTTTTAAATATTATTTTCGGAACTTGAATTAACTAAAAATAAATAAAAATAAAATAAAAAATTGCGTCTCACGGTCTCACAAAATTAGACCGTCTCACATGAACCTAACCTTATATATATATATATATATATATATATATATATATATATATATATATATATATATATATATATATATATATATATATATATATATATATATTTGTCTTAAGCTTCACGTGTTTCAATTTAAACTATGTGATTTTTGCTATATCTTTATGTTCCTCCTTCATATATATATATATATATATATATATATATATATATATATATATATATATATATATATATATATATATATATATATATATATATATATATATATATATATATATATATATATGGGAAAAGTGAATATACCCTTAAGGGTATATAAGCTTAGGTACCCAAACTCACTATAATACGTCATTTTGTTTGATATAATCATTATAATGTTCTTAAACTTTAATCCCTAACTTGATTTACTTTCAAGATTTTCGAAATTTCACTATTATCTTCCTCTTACATCGTTTTTTTATGTCGAACATCTACTAGGCTATATATATTATAGTTAAAAATAAAAATTATGTAAAAGGAAGATAAATATAAAATTTTTGGAATGAATCAAGTTAAATGTTGAATTAAAAGAACATTAGACAATTATAATGTATATATATAATACAAAACAATGTAATATGGTGAGTTTGGGTACCTAAGCTTATATACCCTTAAAGGTATATTCACTTTTCCCTATATATATATATATATATATATATATATATATATATATATATATATATATATATATATATATATATATATATATATATATATATATATATATATATATATATATATATATATATATATATATATATATATACTAACACCTTAAGTCACACTTTACAAATAACATAGTTTGTCATGACTTATAAAAACTAAAGCTTTCACATTACCGCAAAATCATGTCAAACTTTATTTAGAAAAGATTATATATAAAATTAGAGGTTCTATGAATGGGAGATTAAATTTAATTAATTAGTGATTAAGCGGTATTTATAAATAGTCACTCTTTTGTATTAAAGTTTTAAGATCATTTGTGTAATTAGAACATATAGAATACATCATGTGTTTCCAAATACTGTTTTAATTTAACAGATAATCTAACGTTAGTTTTTGACTTCCAAATAATATATCCACAATCATGCCAATAGATTTTTTTCTTTTTTAAAAGGGTAGCTATCAAAATCAATATCACCTAATATTATAAGACAAACAAAAACAAATGTATGTCACATTCTATTAACAGAAAGCATTACTTTACATGACAAAAAAGATGTACACGTCTTTTTAGTTCTACAAAAAAAACAATAAACAAAAAGATAAATACAACCAGAAACTACTTCTTTGATTACGAACGATCGATCAAATAGAGTGGCAAATTACTTAAACGCCCCTTCACAGTTAACTTGAGAGGAAACTGGCACGAAAATGAAAGGAGGGTCCCAAGCATAAAGAAACTGGACAGTCGCAAAAGGAGCGATTGGGCGGCCTCCGTTGACAGTGCAATTATTCCCGACCGGCGCAAACACATCCGGATCAACTTTCTCGACCGTCTTGAAACCATCACAAGAGACTGTAAGGGCTTGCTGTGGGCATTTGCATGTGTTTATAAAACTGACTTTCCATTCTTGTTTACCTTCTATCAGTGCAGAAGTTCTTTCTGTCCCCACTGTTATATCTTTCAATTCACATTGACAGAAACCTAAAAGGCAAGTGGTTAGCTAGGGACATGTTACATCGATATCGATGTGTAAACATATAAACAAATCAAATGGGAATTGCCTAGCTATGAGACGTTTAATCAATTATTGCCTTGATTTATATTATGAAATATCGGATAATTAACACATAATAAAAATCTTTAAGCACATGAAAATTAATGAGACCAACGTTATTGTTTGTATGTAAAAAAAAAAAAAAAAAAAAAAAAAAAAAAAAAAAAAAAAATTGTGTGGAGTTCGTTCATCACTAAAGCTTAAATTCCGACACACGACGGATGAGCAAGAAATCATGTAATCACCTTTGAAGAGAAGATTGAAGAGAATAATTAAAAGTAGAGCCGTCGTTGCCATGAGCTTGGAGCGCTCCCTCTCTCTCTCTCTCTTCTTCTTAGATATCTCTAGTTGAGTTTTTAGACATCTCATATATATAATATCCCAATAGAAAAAGCTAGAGCACCCACTTAGCATTTATAGCGTTGATATATACTTTTACCAAAACATTGAATTGTTAACTAAAACAAAAATATAATTAGAAGTTATTGACTAGTCTGGATACAACATTATCGACAAGACAACTACAAGTTATTGACATGTCATGGAGAGAACATTATCGAAAAGAGTTATTGTCCGAAAATCCTTGTATTTTGATTTAGTTTGCGAAAAAACCAATTCCTTTTTAAACAAAACAAGACCTAAAATCGGATACTAATTTTTGTATATGGTTAATTTTCTTGGTTGCAAATCGACACAACAACCAGTTACCTCGACGATGTGGCATCCATGTGTGTAAATGGGACTACTACATGGATACATTGGTGGAATAGGATTCGATTCGCTAGTACAAAACCCAACAATGGTCGTGGTTTTTCAAAATAGGGTGCCTATATTTATTGTTCATTAGGTGACTAATGGTTGGTTACAAAATTCCATTATTGTTTTAATCAAATTCTACATCACTACATCACTACATGAAATCTCCTCAACATGTGCGAAGCTTTTAGCGGCGACACCACCTCTAGCGGCGACATTTAATTAACATGTTTAATGTCACCGCTATTGCGTCACCGCTTTTTATAGTATGTAAACCGCGATCTTTGTGCTTCGTTCTGGCAATAACGTTGTTCGTTGACCGTGTGATGGATCCAATGGCTGGCAGTTGATTTGTAGATTGGAATAGCGTCGACAGTCTGTTGCCGCTAGAACCCCCCTCCCCAGGACAAAAAGCTGGCAATATCTTGCCTCCACTACTTTCGCTTGCCGCCACTATGGCTATATTATTATTGCCGGTCGGGTGAGGACAACTAAAACCGGAACCGAAAAATCGAAAAAAACAAAACCAAACCGCAATGGTTGGTTTTGGGTTTGACTTTTTAAAATTGAAATTCGGTTTGGGTTCATTTTTAAAAAAATTATAAAATCGAAAGAAAGAGAACCGAACCGATTTTTCGTAAATACTTAAAAATATATATTTTTTCTACATATAATATAAATAAATTTTTGTAGACAATGATATAAGTACTAGTTTGGTTGGATTAATAAAGATTTTAACATGGGAACATGACCATAAGTACTAGCTTGGTTGGATTAATAAAGATTTTAGAGAAAATTACACGGATGGTCCCTGTGGTTAGGGTTTACTTGCACGCTTGGTCCCTAGAAAGATTTTTTAATTCGGACCGTCCCTAAAACTTTAATTTGTTACCCGCCTAGTCCCTCTATTAACTTCTCCGTTTGTTTAGTTAGTAGCATCCCCCACATCAGGGGTATTTTTGTCCTTTCATCTTTGGATGGGCTTAAATGTAAATTTCTTCAGCCCTGAAGTGGCGATCTGCTAAACTCCACCGCACCCCTCCCTTTTCCCTCTTCAGTCCGTTCAGGAAGGTACTTCCCTTTCCGATTTTCCCCTCCTTCGAGTTGCTTTCGACGATAGGACTAGTGAACCAGGAGAAGCTCGCCGACGATCGACTGTCACTCTTCCTCCCTTCGCATTATCTGTTGTCGGATCAGAAAAAGGGGGAAACGATGAGGAGTCTGCTTCCACCCCTCGCCACCGCGGTCGGCGACAGCAACCACCTGTTTCTTCCATCTTTTGACTGGTGTCGTCGATCAGTCACCACCGGATCCTCCCGATTGCTACTTTCTTCGTTCATCTTCTTCCCTCGTCGTTGTTTCATCCGTTCGTCCCGATCGGAGCAGCACCCCTGAAGTCGCAATCTGCTAAACTCCACCGGACCCCTCCCCTTTCCTTATTCAGTTCGTTCAGGCAAGGTACTTCCCTCTCCTATTTTCTCGTCCTTCGAGTTGTCGTCGGCGACAGGACTAGTGAACCAGGAGAAGCTCGCCAGCGATCGACTGCCACTCTTCCTCCCTTCTCATTACCTGTTGTTGGATCAGAAAAAAAGGGGGAAACGACGAGGAGTCTGTCTCCACCCCTCGCCATCTCGGTCGGCGACAGCAGCCACCTGCTGATTCCATTTTTTCACCGATGTCGTCGATCAGTCACCAACGGATCCTCCCGATTGTTACTTTCTTCATTCATCTTTTGCCCTTGTCGCTGTTTCATCTGATCGTCCCCAATCAAACGCACAAATGAAAGAAATTTACATTTAAGCCCATCCAAAGATGAAAGGACAAAAATGCCCCTGATGTGGGGGATGCTAACAGCTAAACAAACGAAGAAGTTAATAGAGGGACCGGGCGGGTAACAAATTAAAGTTTTAGGGACGGTCCGAGTTAAAAAAAATATTTCTAGGGACCAAGCGTGCAAGTAACCCCTAACCACAGGGACCATCCGTGTAATTTTCTCAAGATTTTAACATGGGAACATGACCCATGTGTTCGAAACTTGGTTAATGTTTTTACTTCACTAAGGATTCGACCTCTCTTTGCTAGCAGTTCGATGTCCCACATCGAGAAATATTTATAAAAAAAATAAAAGAATAAAATAAAATAAAATATCATTTCTCCTCTTCAAAATTCAGATTCCCTCTCTCTCCCCTCATTTCTCCTCCAAAAGTCAACCATTTTAACTTCCCATTCACTCAACCTCCAACTTTTCTCTCTCTTCATTTTCTCTGTAAATGACGAACTTAAAAGCATAATAACTACGAAAGAGTTTTGCATTCGGTTACTCATGAGTTCATAAACATCTCTATATTTTGGTGGACAATTTTGATGGAGTATAAACCAAAGAGATGACAAGAGAGATGAGCTATCTAAATAGATAAAATCTTTCTTTTCTCTCTTTTCTTCTCTCTAAAACCCCCACTCTTTACCTCTATAAATAAGCTCCAAAACCCATGAAATTTCCAGAAAATATCCCTCATTATACTAAAAAATCTTCATCATTTGAAGTTGATATTCAAGGTAAAAAGTAATTTCCTTATATTTTCTTTACTTTTCTTTCAAAAATTTCATGTTTTCTAGCATTTTTTCACTCTTCTACACTTTTCTTTGAGATTATTCACATGCATGTTTATGCATGTGACATCCCCAAAATCTTGGCCAGAAAAGACCGATTTTCATTTATGCTTTTAAATAATTTCAGAGTAAATCCTTTTGATTTGAAAGAGTTGCGGAATTTGTTCCCAAAAACAAAACATGATAAAACAATGTTTACCAAAGCATTTCATAAAAGAAATGTATTTTCATTATATAATCAAAACTCAGGGTGTCATGTTCCGATACAGACCAATAAGCATAAACGATAACATTACAAGTCATTCAACAAATATATACATATACAGACTTGTAAACAAAACAACTTGATGGTTCATCCATCTTATGCCCTCGCGCCACTTCCTGTAATACAAATAAAACTGAGTGGGTCAGGCTTGGGAGCCTGGTGAGCATATAGGGTTTTCAACCCACAATAAATAATCATATTTAATTTCCACCAACCAACAATAACCCAATTACCCATTCCCGTTATTCTCACTTTATGTCCCTAAAAATAACTAACACAAGGGACCTAGTCTAAGAATATTTCATCGGGGCGACAACACATGCTTCGGGGTTTCCTCAGCAATATAAGTCAAATAAGGCAACCATGAGGGGGATGGAGTACAGCGAATGAACACCCAAGTTCATTAACACCTACAGGTGGCGAACCTGCTAATGTTTCCACAAGACTATCTAGAAAAGTCCGTGGTCGTCATCTAAACTCCGCTAAATGACTAAATCAAACAACAACGAGGCCTCTCATCTGTTTATTACACACCAACTATCTACCCATGTTCTACCTAACATATTAGTAGATAAAATATACATTTTTATACATAGTTTAAAAACCTGTATAGCATGCTTTAATCAATACATATTCCACATAACAGATGAGGCACACACACACATAACACGTATTTCATAGAGAATAAATCATATCTATGAGATAGAAGAAAATGAATACACATTCACACATATAAACAACAATATACTTAATACACTCAAACCATACTTGTATTATTATCGTGTTTATGAAAGGTAGTATACACTCACTTGATCAGAAGATGATCGGACAGCACTACGACTTGCAGAAGTAGTAATTCTCAGCAGATCTGGAAGATATTCACAAAATCAAACTTCTCGCGGGCAGAGCTTCGGCTCGGGAACCGCACTTCGCGGGATCTTCGGGATCTCGGGACTTGCCTCGGGGCTCGAGTATGATACCGGGGCTTCGGGGTATTTCTAGCACGCAAAACGATGCAAAACGGGAGAGAGAAGAGAGAAAATGAACAAAAGAATTGGCTGCCCTCGCATCCTATTTATAGGAGGCTGGAGCCTCGGAGTACGCGGGGCGTACTGGTCCGAATTCGTCACTGCGTTCGTCATCCGAAGCCACTTGCTGCGAGTGTCGACATCTTCGGTGTACGCGGGGCGTACTTCAGATCGGATTGTTGACTCCCCTTCGAATAATGCCGGATTTTCCAATTAAAATTAAATACAAATTATTTAACAAACTTCGGAAATTCATATCTTCTTCATACGAACTTCGTTTTCGACGTTCTTTATATCCACGCGAAGGTGAGACTACGCTCTACAACTTTCGTTTAGACAACGTCGGCTAATTTTAACTTTATTTTTATTATTTATTTTTAGTAGGCCGGGACAGAAAAACTTCGTTATAAATTCATAACTTCTTCGTTTGACGTCCATTCTCGCCTAACTTTTTATCGCTTCGATACCAACAACGAGACCTTCGATCCTCGTTTAGATTGCTTCGGCTAAAAACCGTTCGATCTCAAATCGAGTATTTCGGGCTGCACACCGCTAAGCCGAAACTTCAATAAATCATAACTTCCTCACACGAAGTCAGATTTGGGCGTTCTATATATATTCGGAAACCTCGTTTCAACTAATACAACATTAACCAAAGATATCAAGTTTATTTTACACTTAAATTTTGATGCTTATTTTTAATCTTAATTAATCAAACCACATAATTAAGCAATTAAGCACAAAACACATAATACTCAAATAATACACTTCTATTATTTCAAAACGGGTTACAAAGGTTAACCTAGACTATTACGTTGCTAAAAATGGCAAGCCCGGAAACACAGGCGTTACAATTCTCTCCACCTTAGAATGATTCCGTCCCCGGAATCACACATCAACAAACAAATGCGGATAGCGACTCAACATGTCACTCTCCGTCTCCCAGGTGAGATTCGGCCCATTCGTGTGTTTCCATCGGACAAGCACTAACCCAACCATTTTGCGTCGCAACTTCTTAGTCTTTCGGTCAACAATTGCCTCTGGTTCTTCAATCAACCTTTTGTTCTCATCAATTCTCAATTCAGAGATTGGAATTATGTCGGGAACTTCTCCCGTGAACTTCCTCAAATAACACACATGAAAAGTGTTGTGAATTCCATTCAGTTCTTCTGGTAGCTCGAGCTTGTAAGCTTGGTTCCCAATTCTCTGAAGAACTTTAAACGGTCCAATAAACCTTGGACTTAACTTTCCCCTTTTACCAAATCTTATAAGTCCCTTCCACGGAGAGACTTTAAGCAAAACCGAATCTCCAATTTCAAAAGTCATCGATCTTCGCTTCTTGTCAGCATAGCTCTTTTGACGATCTTGAGCTGCTAACATTCTTTCTCTAATTATTTTCAACTTTTCAGCAGTCTGATGGACCATCTCCGGTCCCATAAACTGCTTTTCCCCAGCCTCAAGCCAACAAGACGGCGTACGACACTTCTGTCCATACAAAGCTTGATAAGGTGCCATCTTAATGCTCGAGTGGAAACTATTATTATAGGAAAATTCTACCAATGGTAAATGTTCATCCCAATTACCTAGGAATTCCAAGGTACATGCTCTCAGCATATCTTCAAGTGTTTGTATTGTTCTTTCACTCTGACCATCAGTCTGCGGATGGTAAGCTATACTTAAACATAACTTGGTACCCATTTCCTTTTGTAGACTTTTCCAAAACCTTGAGGTGAAACGGCTATCACGATCCAATACAATCGTTAACGGAACACCGTGAAGCCTCACAATTTCCTTCACGTAAGAATTCGCAAGCTTTTCCATAGACCATTTCTCCTTGGCTGCTATGAAATGCGCACTCTTAGTGAATCGATCAACGACCACCCAAATCATGTCGTGACCATTCTTTGTTCTGGGAAGTTTAGTGACAAAATCCATAGCAATGTCTTCCCACTTACCCATAGGCACAGGCAATGGTTCTAAACTCCCGTACGGTTTCTGATGTTGTGTCTTGACTCTCGCACAAGTCACACACTCAGCCACATACTTTGCAACATCAATCTTCACCGTCGGCCACCAGTAGTAGGGTTTCAGGTCCCTATACATTTTAGTGCTACCAGGATGAATCGAGTACATGGTCTTGTGAGCTTCTTCCATCAGAAGATCTCTGACTCCTCCTGTCTTAGGTATCCAAATCCGATCTTGGAACACCTTCAGTCCATGACTGTTTACACCGAACACCAACGTTTTGCCCAAACGTTCCTCCTTTCGGTCATTCTTTTCAGAAGCTTCGCTTTGAGCTTTCTTTATACTTTCCAAAATAGTCAAGACAACTTCAATTCTCAACGCTCTTGGCCTTTTCCTTTCAATATTGACTTTCTGACTGAGAGCATCAGCAACAACATTAGCTTTATCGGGGTGGTAAAGTATCTCGCAGTCATAGTCTTTAAGTAACTCTAGCCAGCGTCGTTGCCTCATATTCAATTCTTTCTGATTAAAGAGATATTGGAGACTCTTATGATCAGTGAAAAGTTTGCACTTCGTGCCATAGAGGTAATACCTCCATATTTTCAGAGCGAAAACTACCGCTGCCAACTCCAAATCATGAGTCGAGTAATTCTTTTCATGCTCCTTCAGCTGTCGAGACGCATATGCTATCACCTTTTCTCTTTGGGTCAGAACACAACCCAATCCAACCCCAGACGCATCGCTATAGACAGCGAAGTCTTCAACTCCATCGGGTAGAGAAAGTATCGGTGCCTCGCATAGCTTCTTCTTTAGCTTCTCGAATGCTTCTTTATGCTTATCACCCGAAGCATAAGTAGCTCCTTTGTGGGTCAAAGCTGTTAATGGAGTAGCAATCGAAGAAAAGCCTTGGATAAACCTTCGGTAATATCCGACAAATCCTAAAAAGCTTCAGACCTCCATGGGACTTTTCGGTTGTTCCCACTTCATCATAGCTTCAATCTTTGCTGGATCAACCATTATCCCTTCTTGGTTGACCACGTGACCCAAGAATTGGACTTCACGAATCCAAAAATCACACTTAGAGAACTTTGCATACAGCTTCTCCTTCTTCAAGACTTCTAACACTTCTCGCAAGTGTCTGCCATGCTCCTCCTGGCTTTTCGAGTAAATCAGAATGTCGTCTATGAACACTATCACGGATTTATCAAGGAACGGATTACAAACCCTATTCATTAAATCCATAAATGCTGCCGGAGCATTGGTTAGTCCAAACGACATAAGCAAGAACTCGTAGTGTCCATATAGCGTTTTGAATGCAGTCTTCTCTATATCTTGCTCTCTTAATTTTAGCTGATGATATCTTGACCTAAGATCGATCTTCGAGAAATAGCTCGAACCTTGCAATTGATCAAATAGGTCATCAATCCTCGGCAACGGATATCTATTCTTTATTGTTGCCTTGTTCATCTCTCTGTAATCAATGCACATTCTCATACTTCCATCTTTCTTCTTTACAAATAACACCGGAGCTCCCCAGGGTGATGAACTAGGTCTAATGAAACCTTTGTCCAATAACTCCTGAAGTTGCATCATTAGCTCCTTCATCTCCGTCGGTGCTAATCGGTAAGGTGCTTTTGCTATTGGCGTGGTTCCTAGTAACAAGTCAATTCTGAACTCCACTTGTCTATCAGGTGGTAATCCAGGAAGATCTTCGGGAAATACTTCCGGATAATCACACACCACTGGAATACTCTGCATCACCTTCTTTTCCTTCTTAGCATCAATCACGAATGCTAAATATGATGTACATCCCTTGGTCAAACACTTTCTGGCTTTCATTAGAGAAATGATTCCAGAATTCACTTTGCGTTTGTCCCCATACACCATAAATGAATCCTTCCCAGGCGGGTTTACTTTAACTATCTTCTTCTTGCACAATATTTCGGCATCATTGGTGCTAAGCTAATCCATTCCCAGAACGATGTCGAAACCATTAAGCTCGATAGGCAATAATTCCTTGTGAAACTTATTCCCATTAAGGTCGATTAAGACGTCTTTCATACGATGGCTAACAGGTACAAACTTGCCACTAGCAACTTCGACTAATAAAATATTATCTAGTCTATCAACAAGCAAGGCTAGTTTTCTACCAAACTCATGCGAAATAAAGGAGTAGTTAGCTCCAAAATCAAACAAAAATTGAGCAGGTAATTCGTTAACGAGAAAGGTACCTGAAGCGACATCAGCTTCATCTTTCGCAGCCTCAAGTGTCATCTGGAAGGCTCTCGCCTTTGGCTTTGGTGGAATGTTGGGCCTAGCTGCCTCCTTCTTCTTCGGACAGTCTTTCAAAATATGCCCCTCTTCATTACAACCAAAACACATCCTTTTGTTGTTCGGACACTCATTCGCAAAATGTCCAACCTTCCCACGCTTGTAGCAGGTTACATCCTCGCTACATTTCCCAAAGTGCTTTTTCTTACACTTATCACACCACTTCGCTTCGCCTCTCTTTCCTCCAAACTTTTGCGAATCAGATTTCGAAAATTTGCCCTTCTTACCGGAACCAGATGTTCCCTCAAACTTTCTTTTCTCACCAACCTCAACCTTGTCGGTGGTTCTCCCCTTAATCATGTTCTCAACAGACTTGGCAGCCCAAATAGCTGCCTCTAGAGTATGTGCCTGACGTACTGGCACCTCATACTCCCATGGGAGTCCCTTCGCATACCGGTCCACCGTTGTCAGCTCATCTGGAACGATGTGCAAAGCAAACTCCATCTTATCGGTGAAGTTATTGGTGTATTTATCAACTGACATGCTGCCTTTCGTCAATGTCAGAAACTTGTTCTCCAATTCCAATAAATTTTGAGCCGAACAGAACTTACGCTTGAACTGCGCTAAGAATTCTGCCCATGACAATTGTAATGGCACATTAGGGCTCAACGTCTTCCCTAGAGTGTTCCACCAACGAACGGCTCCACCTCGAAACTGACGCACTGCATAGATAGTCTGCAACTTGCCTCTGCAGCCACAAGTCATGAAGGCTAACTCCATTTCGGAGATCCAATCCATAACTCCAATCGGATCCTCCTTTCCATTGAAGGTCGATGGTTTGCAAGTTAGAAAGTCCTTGTACTTGCATCCCATTCTATCATTCCTTCCATCATGGTTGTTTTGCCTAACTATCGGTGGGTTGGCTTGACCAACAGACCCACTGAAGTTTCCACCTTCCGAGTGCCCTTCATTTAATTCAGGCTCCTCCACACAAATTGACAGTTCTTCACGATTCTGTTGAAGCAACCGTCTAGTTTCATCCATCTGACGATCCAACATCGTCTGAATCATCATTTGCACACCAGCCATGGTTATTGGCTCAGGTGCTGTTGCTACGACAGGTACTTGTTCAATCACTGGTGGTTGATTCCTGTTTTCGTCAGCATTTCCAAATCCACTTCTTGTTCTCACCATTTTGATCTACACACCGAATAAGGTGAAATTAGATCCTCAATCACGATAGATATTCAAATCATCCTTATCACTCCGAAACGTTTACATGCTAGTTCTAATATCGTAGACGTACGCTTAGAATCCTACACACATAAGGTTTCTAGATCCGGTCGGCAACAGACCATAGATCCGAACAAATAATATCATATATGGCAACATATAACATTTAGCACATAAAGCATTTAGGCAACTTTCCTAAAATAAACCAGTGCTCGTGTCTAAAATATCACAGACACACATCTCAAAATTCCACTTAGCATTCTAAGTTTAAGTCTAGAAATCCTACAAATTCCTAGTTCGCTTAAACTAATGCTCTGATACCAACTGTGACATCCCCAAAATCTCGGCCAGAAAAGATCGATTTTCATTTATGCTTTTAAATAATTTCAGAGTAAATCCTTTTGATTTGAAAGAGTTGCGGAATTTGTTCCCAAAAACAAAACATGATAAAACAATGTTTACCAAAGCATTTCATAAAAGAAATGTATTTTCATTATATAATCAAAACTCAGGGTGTCATGTTCCGATACAGACCAATAAGCATAAACGATAACATTACAAGTCATTCAACAAATATATACATATACAGACTTGTAAACAAAACAACTTGATGGTTCATCCATCTTATGCCCTCGCGCCACTTCCTGTAATACAAATAAAACTGAGTGGGTCAGGCTTGGGAGCCTGGTGAGCATATAGGGTTTTCAACCCACAATAAATAATCATATTTAATTTCCACCAACCAACAATAACCCAATTACCCATTCCCGTTATTCTCACTTTATGTCCCTAAAAATAACTAACACAAGGGACCTAGTCTAAGAATATTTCATCGGGGCGACAACACATGCTTCGGGGTTTCCTCAGCAATATAAGTCAAATAAGGCAACCATGAGGGGGATGGAGTACAGCGAATGAACACCCAAGTTCATTAACACCTACAGGTGGCGAACCTGCTAATGTTTCCACAAGACTATCTAGAAAAGTCCGTGGTCGTCATCTAAACTCCGCTAGATGACTAAATCAAACAACAACGAGGCCTCTCATCTGTTTATTACACACCAACTATCTACCCATGTTCTACCCAACATATTAGTAGATAAAATATACATTTTTATACATAGTTTAAAAACCTGTATAGCATGCTTTAATCAATACATATTCCACATAACAGATGAGGCACACACACACATAACACGTATTTCATAGAGAATAAATCATATCTATGAGATAGAAGAAAATGAATACACATTCACACATATAAACAACAATATACTTAATACACTCAAACCATACTTGTATTATTATCGTGTTTATGAAAGGTAGTATACACTCACTTGATCAGAAGATGATCGGACAACACTACGACTTGCAGAAGTAGTAATTCTCAGCAGATCTGGAAGATCTTCACAAAAATCGAACTTCTCGTGGGCAGAGCTTCGGCTCGGGAACCGCACTTCGCGGGATCTTCGGGATCTCGGGACTTGCGTCGGGGCTCGAGTATGATACCGGGGCTTCGGGGTATTTCTGGCATGCAAAACGATGCAAAACGGGAGAGAGAAGAGAGAAAATGAACAAAAGAATCGGCTGCCCTCGCATCCTATTTATAGGAGGCTGGAGCCTCGGAGTACGCGGGGTGTACTGGTCCGAATTCGTCACTGCGTTCGTCATCCGAAGCCACTTGCTGCGAGTGTCGACATCTTCGGTGTACGCGGGGCGTACACGAGTACGCGGGGCGTACTTTGGATCGGATTGTTGACTCCCCTTCGGATAATGCCGGATTTTCCAATTAAAATTAAATACAAATTATTTAACAAACTTCGGAAATTCATATCTTCTTCATACGAACTCCGTTTTCGACGTTCTTTATATCCACGCGAAGGTGAGACTATGCTCTACAACTTTCGTTTAGACTCCGTCGGCTAACTTTAACTTTATTTTTATTATTTATTTTTAATAGGCCGGGACAGAAAAACTTCGTTATAAATTCATAACTTCTTCGTTTGACGTCCATTCTCACCTTACTTTTTATCGCTTCGATACCAACAACGAGGCCTTCGATCCTCGTTTAGATTGCTTCGGCTAAAAACCGTTCGATCTCAAATCAAGTATTTCGGGCTGCACACCGCTAAGCCGAAACTTCAATAAATCATAACTTCCTCACACGAAGTCAGATTTGAGCGTTCTATATATATTCGGAAACCTCGTTTCAACTACTACAACATTAACCAAAGATATCAAGTTTATTTTACACTTAAATTTTGACGCTTATTTTTATTCTTAATTATTCAAACCACATAATTAAGCAATTAAGCACAAAACACATAATACTCAAATAATACACTTCTATTATTTCAAAACGGGTTACAAAGGTTAACCTAGACTATTACATTGCTAAAAATGGCAAGCCCGGAAACACAGGCGTTACAATGCATGTCGAATTTGATGATGACGGTGGTAGGATTTCATCCAAAAACAACATGCATGTTGTTAGAAGGTGAAATCCAATTATCAAAACCTAAATCAAATCGATCAACTTGAGTTTTACAAGTTTTAAAGATCCAAAACCACATGCATTCAAGTTTTTCATTTAGAAACATCATTTTGAATAACATAATTCATGGTCTTCAAATCATAATGCACGTGATGAATAGCAAGCTTAAAGGCTTGATTATCAAAGTACATTGTTAAGAATGCTCATAAAGGATTTATTCATAAATAAATATCTAAAACTTCTTTTATGCTCAAATCCGATTTTTCCCAAAATCCAAACAACAAAATAAGCTTTTCTAGAAATTTTCATAAAATAACTCGTTTTTCTCGATGTATTGTAGTTTTTGCAAGAAAATAGAGCAATGATTCATATAAAATACATTGACAAAACTTCAAAAATGGTCCCTATGGTTTTTGAAAATATCAAGTTTAGTCCTTAATTTCAAAAAACCTCACAGATGGTCCCTGTGGTTTCAAAACTTTTAACAAATGGTCCTTTTTGCTAACTCCGTTAACCTTTGACCGTTAAGTGAAGGGCATTTCTGTCATTTCACAACCACAGGGACCATTTATGAAGTTTTGCCTTATTTTGTATATATATATATATATATATATATATATATATTTAATATTAAAGGGCCCCACCCCTCTCTCTCTCTCTTCCCTTCCAGTTTTTCTTCACCACCGGCCAAGAAGAGGTTGCCAACCATCGGAGTTGCCTCACCTTTCCCAACCTCCTCCACCCTCCTCCGTCGAATCTGTGATGCCGACAATGGAATCTTCCATGTTCGTCAAACACCAGCAAGAACAATGTTTTATTTGTGTAAGTTCTAGGATAAAGTTCCATCATCTTGTTTTATGGTGAATTCAATTGCATCGATTCTCTTGAATTAATCTTCAGTCAGGGGGAATTTCATGATTGAAGCACCACGATACACCATTATTCTCCCAATTTTCAACCTATATGACAAAACTTAATTACCTGATGTCCACTTTCATTAACAAGATCGAATTTTTGTCCACGATACACCACTGTTCACCGACCCGTTCTCTACCACCGCCAGTTTTATAACCAGATGCAGAACCATCTACAAATCTGTATTGTAAAGACGATGAATTAGGCAACTTGAAGCTGTTAGCCAGATATAACTAGGGCTAGACAACACCAGCAATGGCAACAAGCAAGGAACAATACAAAATTGAGTTACATGATAGTAATCTGTTCTACCTAGAACATTAGGGCATTTTAACAATTTCAATTTTTTTCATACAGAAGAACGGGAAATAGATATCATGAATTGAGTATTCACCTGAATGGACTCATCTGGACTTCCTCCAATCATATTTACAAGTTTGTATTCACAGGTTACAGCTAATAGGGGCTGTAGTCATCGTCTTCATCAATTCGAGAAGGGAAAAAACACACAGGAAGTAGAAAAGCTTTGGTGTGGAAGATCTATTGCCGAGACCGACGATCCTGTTTTTCCGATGAGTTCGTTTCTTCCTCGGTATTTAACCCAACAACGGGACTGTGGGAATGGATGGAAGACAACAATGACCAGGGAAGGGTGCTACGCAATGGTGGTGAGCTCGAAAGGTGGTATGGGAAAAATCCGATGGTCGGCAGCCTCTTCTTGGTCGGTGTAAAGAAAAACAGGAAGGAAAGGGAAGAGAGAGAGAGAGAGAGAGAGAGAGAGAGAGAGAGAAAGAGAGAGAGAGAGAGAGAGAGAGAGAGAGAGAGGGTAGGCCCTTTAATATTAAATAATTATATTTTTTTCTTTATTTTTTACAAAATAAGACAAAACTTCATAAATGGTCCCTATGGTGGTGAAATGACAGAAATGTCTTTCACTTAACGGTCAAATGTTAACAGAGCTAGCGAAAATGACCATTTGTTAAAAGTTTTGAAACCACAGGGACCATCTGTGAGGTTTTTTGAAATTAGGGACTAAACTTGATATTTTTGAAAACCACAGGGACCATTTTTGAAGTTTTGTCAAATACTTTTTATGGTTAATAAATTCTGGTAAAATTTTGGTATCACCTATGCACATAGTAAAGACTTTTCATGAAGTTGTATATATTTCTAAGGTTGTTTTCTATTGATTTATAATTATTTATATTGAAGAGAAATAAATAGAAAAATACAGTTATGAATTTCCAAAGTTATATTTCATAATTGTTGCATCTTCTAGACATCATAACGACTCCAAGAACAATTTTCTAGATTTTTCCAAGACAATTTCTTATTTTTCCCAATTTAATGAATATTTAAGGGATTAAATAGATGAAAAATAGCTACACTTATCCAAAAATTATGCAACTTAATCAGAATATCTTATAATACACATAAATCATAAATAAAAAGTTTAGTGAATTTTAACTACTGTTTAATATTTTTTAATGAATTAATTCTTATTTAAATGAATAAAACAAAGAAAGATAATTAAACTGTTTGAAAACCATCTTCGATATTTTTTCCAACTTATATATGTTAAATAACAGTGGCACCAAATGTTTGGAGAATTTTATAAACTTATTCCTATTTATTTTTATATTTACTATAATAAATACACAAAAATCATAAAATCAGGTTAAACTGCTTGAAAATCAATTTGAGTATTTTTTTTCCAGTTTATATACATTGCATAACAGTTTTACAAAAAGATTGGTAATTTTTATTTTTTATTATTTTTCAATATTTTATGATGTTTTCAAGGAATTAAATGGTGGGAAAATGGTTAAACATATTTAAAAATCATGAAAAAAATACAAGAGGGTTCTAAATTATAGTTAAAACTGAAATGTAAAGTTTAGGAAATTTTTAGAACTGATTTGATTTAGTTTTTGATTTTTAGTTTGTAAAGCCCTTCCAAAAGTGCTAAAATGCATTTCAAACAATAATACAAAATGGGATTTGTCGGTTGCAAATGTTAATAAGTCAATTGGTATATGGAAATCTGAATTTTCAGAAAAGTATTTGCAACTTATACAAAACCTAATTTTGACACAATATTGGCATAATTCTATTATAGAAATTAAGTATACTAGTGTTAGATTTTCGACTAGAGACTTACTAGTGTGTAAACTTATCGTAGGGAATCGGTAGTAGGACGTGAGGGAAGTTAGCTCAAGGCATCACAAATACCTTCATGTATCATTGTGAGTATTCATGACTCTTTCTATTTTGGGTTTTCAATGTTTTGGGGTGGAAAAGCATGTCCAAAAACAGTTATTGTTCGTTGTATTTAATTTGACTTGTATCAAACTTGGTTGCTATATTTTGTTATGTATGTATATGCTATTGTTAATTCATGAGGCCTTATCGCATTTAAGTCCCTAGAATCAGCTCACACAACTCATTAACTCAATTTTGAGCCCATGGTCATTATGGGTAGTGCTATTAGGAGGTAGACAACTCCTCACTTGCACGATTCACTTGATTGCATTTTACCATATTTCTCCCTATGTTAGCGATATACATAGCATTCAAGAGGGCATTCTGTAACGCCCCGTTTCTGGTATGTATTTAGTTTGTTAAAATGTTCATTTTATAAGAGCTATTCGACGAGTTGGTAACCCTAACTCGTCGAGTAGATGCCAGCTTGATCGCGGGGTTTAAGTAGTATACTCGACGAGTCGAAGCATGGAATCGGCGAGTAGGTCCATCAGAAGGAAACCCTAATCCTTAGGTTTTACACCTTATTTAAGCAACATTATGGGTATCCACTCCAGCCTCCATCACCTCCCAACCCTACTCTCGAAACCCTAATCAATCTTGTGCATTCTTGAGCCATTTTTCTTGCATTTGTGTGGTTTGAAGCTAGGGGAAGGAAGGCAAAGAGTGAAGACATCAAAAGTGGGCATAAGATCTAGAGTTCTTGGAGCATCTCAGACTTGTTAAAGGTATAAAGCCTATACCTTGGTTTCTATCCACTTAGATCTTCTTATAGACTTGTTATTTGCAACTTTTTTTGTCCTTTCCAAGGTCATTCCGAGATTTGAACCTTAGGGGATGAAAGGACTTCAGATCTGGACATTTCTGAGCTCTAGAAGCTCAAATTTGCCACCTGTATTCAGCTATGACTCTATGTCACGTTATAGGCCTTCATTTTGGCTTGGAATGAGTGTTTTAGCTTCATAACATCATGCATAA
Source organism: Lactuca sativa (assembly GCF_002870075.4). Classification (NCBI taxonomy): domain Eukaryota; kingdom Viridiplantae; phylum Streptophyta; class Magnoliopsida; order Asterales; family Asteraceae; genus Lactuca; species Lactuca sativa. Next base: position 199,847,082 of record NC_056628.2, on the reverse strand, counting down.
ATGTAAAGTTGGAAATTTATGTGTAATGCTAGTCTAAGGAGTCCAGATCTATGAAATAGAGGCATTGGAATGGATTAGAATTGACTGAATGGATATGTCACAAGGAGGACTCAGCAAGTTTTTCTTGGACTCGGCGAGTCGGGCCGTGAACCCTAACTCCTTTTCTGATTGTGAGTGGAACCATTAAGTTGAGGAGGTGACTCAGTGAGATGTTAGGACTAGGAAACAGAAGTTGAATGACTCGATGAGTCTAAGGAGGTACTCGATGAGTTAGAGTCGATATGTCCCTTTTCTGATTACGCTAGGACTCGGCGAGTCTGAGGACGACTCGACGAGCCAGTTCGTTCAGTCGCGATGATGATTATCTTAGGAACTCGATGAGTCATAAGGTGACTCGGCAAGTCAAGTCACGAATTTTAGGATTCTGAGTTCTAGAACTCGGTGAGTCAATAGGCAGATTCGGCAAGTTAGGTCAACCTGAAAGGTTGACTTTGACCAGGACGTTGACTTTGACCAGGGGGTAAAATGGTCATTTTACCCTAAGGAGGATTATCAGATTTTGATTAAGTGTTGTATGGAATTGATAGCTGGAGAGTCTCCAGAGCAGCAGATAGGGATTTCTCACCGCGATTTTTCACAGACAGCTTTACGAGGTGTCACAACTAGCATTTTAGCTAGGAAATTCTATTCTTGTGTAACCGTTTATCTATTGTAAAACATGTACTCTAAGTAAATCTCACTCAATGCTCATTTAGATTCATCAGTTATGTTCATCAAAGAGTCTGAAGCCCTAAGATCCATGGTTTAAGTCCATAATAGACTAGGACTTCCTTATTGGGCCTAACGGACCAATAAGCATCCAATTCAACCATTTTGGGCTTGGAAACCTTATTTGGAGTCTAATTAGACCCACTTCCATAAACTTAGCCTTTTCGGCCATTTTAGGTCCAAAACAAATTAGTTTACCCTTAATGGGCCTTATGGGCAATTAATGAATTAATTTACCCTAATTAATTTACCCTAATGGGCCATAAACTCCCATTTTCTTTGAAAATGGGCCGTGAGCTATCTAATGAGATCAATGGGCCGAAAATTCTATGTTTAGGTTCCAAAAATCCTAACTAAATGTTAATGGGCTAAAACTATTCCATTCCCCCTCCTTGGGCCAAAGATCTCGGCCCAACATCAATTAAAAAAACGTAATAAGAGTTGACTTAGGAGGTGCCGCCTCCATAATGTTCAACCTATATCCATGCAAGGACCCCCATACTTCCATGCAAGTCACCTCACTAACTTTCTCCCCTTTCCTCTTGATATCTCGGCCGAGAACCAAAAACATACACACACACACACTCTTTCAAACACTTCCTCAATCACTCTAAGGCATCATTCTCCTTCCTCTAAGATCTCGAAAAATTGCTAGAGTTTTAAGGATCTTCATCAAGTCATTCCAATCTTTGGTAAGTTATTTTCAAACAAAGTATCTTCTTTCAACTTAACATGAAAAACTCCTTCTTACATGGTTTTACTCCATGATCACACCTTAGAAGCTTCATAAACTTGAGATCCACAACAAAGGTGTGCTAAGACCAAAAATCTCTTCCACTTCTTCTTCAAAAACCGAAGCATCAAGCAAAGGTGAGTTCATACCCCCTTGTTTTCGGTTTTCATATGATTTTTGGGGGAGAATGCAAATAAAATGTGTAGATCTATGTGTTATATGCATGTTTTGTGTGAATTCTTAATTTATTTGGTAAAAATTGTGTTAGATCTTAGCAAATCTCGAAATTTTAAGTGTTATTTAGCAAATATCTATGAACTATGACATTATATACATCAAACTATCAAGTTAAAAGTGTTATCTGTTTATGATACAAAATTGAAGGCAAAATCTTCGTTAAGAGTCAAAATTGCCAAGAAAACAAAAGATAAGGACAAAAAGTGACCTTTATGTTTTTATAGGGACCAAACAGGTCCTACATGTATAAAAAGGTATTTTTTTTATGTTAAACATACTTTCAAAAGGGCCAAAAATGCAAATTTGGGCTTAATGGGCCAAAACTTTTGGGCCTCACGGTTTGGGCCCAAACTTTCAAAAAAAATGCATTTTTGGGATTAGAAATGTTCTTTGAGTAAAATTTGTGTCATAAATGTAAACAAACCAAATTTAGGGGTGAAAATAGCATTTATTTTCAAATTGGACCAAAAATGTAAATTTTTCCAAAATTGGGCCGAAAGTGTAAATTTTTACAAACAAAGGGCTGAAAATGCAATTTTCTGCAAAACTAGGCCATAAATGTCAAAATATAAAATTTTAGATTAAATTTGTGGATTTCTAAATATTTAGGACAAAATTGCAAATTTTTATAAATTATGGACTAAAATGTCATTTTTACAAAACTTTGGGCTTTAATTGAAAAACTATATGATTATTGGCCAAAAATGTCATTTTTACAAAAAGAAAGCTTCTTATCATCAATCAAGTAAACCTCGAGCTAAAACAAACAACGAAACAAAACAAATGAACGAAATACGTCGATAACTATTTATTGGACCAAATATTCACGTTACTTGGTCATTGGGCCCTAAGGGCCCATTTAAGTGTATATTGAGCCCAATGTTTTCCATGACGTATTTATTGGGCCTTGCGACTCACTTACATGTCAATTTGGGCCTAAGTTATGAATTACATGTTTATTGGGCTTTCGTGGCCCATTTACATGCCTATTGGGCCTAAATTACCCTCTTACATGTTATTGGGCCTTTGTGGTCTAATTATATGCTAATAGGGCTTGGAATGGAAATTCACATGCTAGTAGACCGTAACTATACCTTTGCGTAATCATTAAACTTCATATACTTATATATGTACCTTTCAAATACAAAAACATACCACATATACGTAAACATTAAACATAGTACAAAAAGGGGTTGAGAATCTAGTGAGAGATGTTGGTTGACACCTCTGAGTGTACAATCATAGCTTGTAGTTATAATCAGAGTTTCCTAGTAGGAAAGCGGGAGTTTGTGTATAGATCTATACGAGGTGACCCCCCACGCCTTAGTTGTTCGCTACAGCTAGACTAGGTCAGTCTAGGGCGACAAAATCTTGAGCAATACCGGCATTTGGAAAAATGCCAAGATGGGCAAGCTAGTCATTATCATGCATGGTTATAGCGACTCATAAAGGGATTCAAAACCAAAAAAATGTAACCTTTCGAAAATAAACTCTTCGATTGTGTCAATGCAAAACAACTTATTTAACGAAACAAGAATCTAGGCGTTGTTATAAAACAGAAAATATCGGATTTTCTGGAGAAATTATTCATATATATTTATCACTTATTCACAATACAATGAATCTAAACTACACTCATACAAGTTATAACTATGAAATTCGCACATGCATTTATACTAGATTTTCACATCATTTTCAGACAATTTACAGAAAATATCGGATTTTCTGGGTTTTTACGAAAGATACAAAGGCTTTTATTCAACCATACTTATGAACTCACCAACATTATATATGTTGACTGTTTTCAAAATAACATGTATTCTCAGGCAATCGTTAAGCAGGAAGGATTTGCAAGAATGTATGGATTTATTTGTGTAACATCATTTATCGTATTTTTAAAACTTGAATCTTATGTATTTTAACAATGTACTTGATGTGAACAATGTTGGTTGTATTATTTAATGTTGGTGATGAATGTGTTATGTTTCATGTATATTCATTGTGATGATTATTCAATTGTTAATCACACGAGCCCCCGAACGTTTCCGCCGTCTGGTTCGGGGGTGTGACACGAGGTGAGTCTTCCTCTAGTAGGAACGAGTCTAAGGCACCAATGTCGGCCCGTTTATGTAGTAGTAGCATGTTGGGGTAAGCCCGATGTCGGGGTTAGCCCGATGTAGTATATGTGAGTATGTTGTGTGTTCATGTTTATGTGATGTTCAGTTTACTCCGGACTTCGGTCCGATGTCGGGCGGAGCCCGATGCAGTGGGCAGGGCCCAAGTTATTCCGGACTTCTGTCCGATGCGGGTGGGGCCCAATTTATGCCGGAATTCGGTCTGATGTCGGGTGGGGCCCGATGCAGTGGGCATGGCCCAGTTTGTGTTATATGTGTTATTGTATGGTATGTGGTAGTTTGGGGGAGCTCACTAAGCTTCGTGATTAGAGTTTTCAGTTTTGGTTTCAGTTACTTCCACTAGCAAAGGGAAGGGCTCGAGATGATCACATGGCACACACCACAGTCACAGCCTGGGAGTTTACTTTGACGTTTTGGTTATGAGATTTTTGATTTGAGACAGATATTATGATTTTTATGATACATGATTTATGTTTTTACTTATGACTTTTGATGGTTTATGATTTTAATAATGAATTGAAAACAAAATTTTTGGAGAACTTGGCATAGAGCCTCTCCGATCTCAGTACCCCCAGAATCTCTCTCAAGTGCTCCTCATGTTGCTCTCTGGACCTCGAATACACCAAGATATCGTCGATGAACACAATCACCGAACGATCTAGAATGGGCCTACACACCCGGTTCATTAGATCCATGAACGTCGTAGGTGCGTTGGTAAGCCGCAAGGGCATCACCACGAACTCATAGTGTCCATAACGTGTCCTGAAGGCCGTCTTCGGAACATCCTCCTTGCAGACTCTCATCTGATGATACCTAGACCTCAAATCGATCATGGAAAACCAAGATGCGCCCTGTACCTTATCAAACATATCGTCGATCCTAGGAAGTGGATAACAGTTCTTGACCGTCAGCTTGTTCAACTCCCGATAATCAATGCACATCCGGTGTAAACCATCCTTTTTCTTAACAAAAAGGATCGGAGCTCCCCACGGCGAGCTTGTAACGTCCCAAAATTCAAGACTAAAAATTTCTTTTAATAAAATATTACTTAAAGTAAAATCATCATTTTAAAACATAAACAGAGTATTAGTTTTCAAAACACATGTTCATTATCAGAGTAAAACATTCCCAAGCTGACTAATCTATGGTGTGTGCCATGCGATCATCCCGAGCTCCATCATCCGCTACCTGAAGTACCTGAAACCAAAACTGAAAACCGTAAGCACAAAGCTTAGTGAGTTCCCCAGATACCACATACCATACAAACCATTCATAGCCAAGTACCATACGTAACCGACTTATCCATAATCAAGTAAGGTGTTATGTGCCAAACATAGTCTTGCCATTATGCCATGGGCCGCGCGTGATCTTCCTGGTCAAGCCTGGGCCGCTCCCTGGGTCTTACAGAAAAGTGCCAAGGGCCACCCCTTGGTCTTACAGACATGTGCCAAGGGCCATCCCCTGGTCTTTTATGCAAGTATCACAAAGACAACCGTACATACTACTCTACTTTGCTAAACAGCATACAGTGTGCCAGAAGCCACCTCCTGGTCTTTCATATATAATATCATACAATGCGCCAGGAGCCACCTCCTGGTCCTTCATACATATTGCCTAGGGCTAACCCCCGGGTCTTCCTATCATTCATAATAACATACTGTGTGCCAGGATCCGCCCCTTGGTCTTTCATGCATATTGCCTAGGGCTAACCCCTGGGTCTTCCTACCATACATAATAACATACTGTATGCCAGGAGCCGCCCCTGGTCTTTCATGCATATTCTAAATGGACCGGAATTGGTGCCTTAGACCCATACAAAAGTGAGGAGGCTCACCTCGCACTGCTGAACTCTGCTGATAATCCTCTGACTGCTGACCGACAACTCTCTGAGCTCCTGCTCCACTCGCTCCCCGAGCTACCAATGTCAAAGCAACACTGAGTCTAACTGACCCCCAAAAGTCAACCGAGTCAACTCTGTTCAAAGTCAAAGTTCTGGTCAAAGTCAACCTTCCAGGTCAACCCTACTCGCCGAGTCAGTCCATGACTCGCCGAGTCTACCGATTACCGAGTTCTGACCTGTCCAACTCACCGAGTCTCCATTCGACTCACTGATTCGAGTCTCAACTCGAAGGGTTTGGGGTTTCGCGACCTGACTCGCCGAGTCCAAGAACAGACTCGCCGAGTCCAAGACAATCTTCATCCAACACGCCGAGTTGTTCTTCCAACTCGCCGAGTTCATGCCCAACTTCATCCGACTCGACGAGCTGTTCATCCCACTCGTCGAGTTCCTCCTCATCTTCAAGCTACTCGCCGAGTCCACTCAAAGGACTCGCCGAGTCCACTCAAAGGACTCGCCGAGTCCATCCAGTCCTTCATACATGCAGAGGACTTTTGAGTCATGCAGGGACTCAAATCTGTAGATCTACCCTTCCCAAGCCTATTCCTCACGTAAAGTTGCAAACTTTACGTGTAGAAAAGGAGATCTAAGCAAAATACACCATAAACTAGGGTTTAAGGCAAGGAGGCTCCATAATCAACTCAAGGGCTGCTACTTTATGCTTCTCAAGACCATAATATGCTTAGATCTGAAGTAGCAACTTCAGATCTGGCTTCTAACTCAAAATAATAACATTATGGCTAAAAAGCCCCAACAACCACACATAGATCTAGGTGCAAAAAGGGTCCAGGAACTAGTTTATTACCTCCAGATGCTCAGAATGAACTCACAATCCCAGATCTATAGTCCCTTCTTGCTCCTCCAAGTTCCTTCTTCCTTCTCCAAGCTTTAATGCACCTTCCAAGGCAACAAATGGCTCAATCAAAGGATATGACGGCTAGGGTTTGGTATCCAGGGCTAAAGAGGCAGTAAGGAACCCTAGGAAGAAGATTAAGACATTTATATAGGCTCCAAGTCCCGAATTTAGGGTTTTCCACGCACAGACCAGACTCGCCGAGTCACCTTGGTTGACTCGCCGAGTCGGTCACTTACTCCTCGACCCGGATCCCGCTCGGAATCGCCGAGTTCCTCCTTGGACTCGCCGAGTCGCCCCTAAAAGTTAGGGTTTTCTTTCCTTTCTTGGCCTCCAAAACTTCGGGTGTTACAACTCTCCCCCACTTAAACTAAACTTCGTCCTCGAAGTTTGCCATGGTCCACTGCCTGCGACCTACTTTCAAAACCCGCCAATTATCCCAACACCAGCTGCCTACCTTCACTGGTCTTCCACCTGGTCATTCTGACTAACACAAATCCTTGCGGATAATCATTTCGGGTCAACTCTGACCCTGATCATTCTGGAAACACAACTTACTCAGCCGACAACCTTCTGGTACTCTCCGAGTACTGCAACTGGACTCATAGGGATTCACCCCTTCTTTCCTCACGCGATTCCCTTGCCTTCCCAAGGCGATGCCCCAAAACAACTATCTCCCCTTCCACTGTGAAGATCCTATCTTCACCAAATCCATTACTCTTGCTACTTCCAGTACGGGTCATTATCGCAAGTATCCACTGGGCATTCTTTCTACTATAATTGGTGTTGAGCACCCCACAACCAACTATCTGAATTTCACCATAGACTGCTTACCAGCACTGCTACTGACTGGAAATTTCTGCTATTCCTTATCTGCCTTCCGAATGAACTAAGACCACCCTGGTCCCTACCAATCTACCAATATCTGGATTACCGGCCCCCACCGGTCGCTAGCCCCAACTTAACTCCTAGTCGCTCCCAGCGACTTTCGAAGAAATTTCACCAATAACCACTCAATCCACTCTGCCACTAAATCATACACCTGATACATTCGCTCTAACGAATAGGGACCGATGAATGCTACGGGCCACCCCGTAGTATTACAACACTTCTACACTGCCAGCCAACCAAAGCTACGGGCCGCCCCGCAGTCTTGCTAAACCAGTGCTACGGGCCACACCGTAGCCTAACCCTACTCTCATATGATTGTTGCGGGCCGCACCGCAGTCTTGCTAATCTAATGCTACGGGCCATACCGCAGTCTTACTAATCTAATGCTATGGGCCACACCGCAGTCTTATTAAACCAGTGCTACGGGCCACACCGTAGCCCAACCATACTCTCATACGATTGTTGCGGACCACACCGCAGTCTTAATATACTTTTCTTACTATTTAGCCACTAGTGAATGCTACGGCCATCCGGTAGTCTGACAACACCTTTCCATACCGACTAGCTGCTAGTGGATGCTACGACTAACCCATAGTTGATCATACAGCACAATCAAGTACTCCCAAGTGGTACTCATGTCCCAAATGGAACTCCCAACCGATTCCTATGTAATCCGCGACCAGAAATTTCGAGAATGAGGTCTCACAATTGGCAAGTTTTCCCAACTTCCAATTTACACTATCCTCCAATCATACAGTCACCTGAGCCGTCTTTCTTCCTAACAGGAGAGCGAAACTTATCCTAGTTTCAAAACCCCTTCTACTCCCATAACCTGATTGTTTCTCCCCCACTTAGCCTCAGCTAAGTCTTTACTGCCTGCGAAAACCCGAAGATTTCCATTCCTTCCTTCCTTACACGACAGGCATGATAACCACCATCGCCCTATCCCTGCTAGTGATCCGTCTCTAGCCCACTCCAACTACCGTATGATTACCGAATACTAAATGAACACCTCCCGCATGCCTGATGCTAAAAAAATCCCCTAAGCTCTGACTACTGTCTTTATAGTCCGAATAATTGGGCACAGACTCCTTGGTGATAAGCCACTTTCCTTGATGCTTCCGAAAGCCATCCCGAACGTCCAGATTAGAACCATCAAACCCTGATGATGGTGGCTGACCACTCCCGAACCATTTTCAACCGTAACCGAGATGATACTGGACACTTCGAACCTGAAGTGAAAGATGACCTACACTAGATACTAATAGCTCCTAGTATGCAATTGGCATGTGACAATTCCAAAATACAATCCAAATACAAGCAGAGAGACAAATCATACATAAAAGCGCCTGAGTCCAGGGTAAAAACTTCCCTAATTCACATAGGAATGAAAATAGCCATAGATACGTACCTGCAACATTCCTTGCTGAAATCCAGATCTTCCGCATCTGTCACTGCAAGGCACTACCCTCTCGCCCATCCATAAACCTCATAGTCGTTGGGGCAGGCGCACTCCCTGCTCCTCCCCTCATCGTTGGGCAGTCGGTCCTCTTGTGTCCCACCTGATTGCAGTGAAAACATAATGGGCTTGCCCCCCGTGGTCAGTCCCTGCTGACGTGACCATCACTGCCACACTTGTAGCAGCCGGAACCCCTGGAACGACATACTCCCTCGTGCGGTTTCCCGCACGTGCTGCCCCGACTTCAGCCCTGACGACCCACTAATCGTTGATCTGAAGTCATGGGTCTCTTCCCGGGACCCTCCAAAGTGTATGTCTGATCTGACCTCCTCTTCGCAATGTGCTCCAGATCGATCTCCCTCTCCCTAGCTCTGGCAATCATAGAGTCCAAGGTTGGGCATGCCGAGAAGCTGACATGCTCCCGAATCTCCGCTCTCAACATGTCATGATAACGGGTCCTCTGCATTTCATCATCCCCTACATACTGAGGAACTAATAGGACCCTTTCCCGAAACTTGGCGGTAATCTCCGCCACCAACTCTGTCGTCTGTCTCATGTCTAGGAATTCTCTGGCCAACTGCTGAAGCTCCACTGCCGGTGCAAACTCCTCCCTAAACCTGGTCACGAAGTCTGACCATGTCATAGCCTCGACAACCGAGGCTCCCAATGAGTCTCCAACTGACTCCCACCAATCTGTAGCTCTGTCTCTCAAACATGCCGCCGCAAAGCGGACCTTCGACCCATCCGGGCAGAAGCTCGTCAACTGTGCAGACTCAATGTCTGCGATCCATCTCCTGGCAGCAATGGGGTTCTTCACCCCGTGAAAATCCGGCGCATCACACCCTCTGAAGTCCTTGAAGGACAGCGTGCGCGTACTTGCCTGGCCAGACACCAAATCACTCCTGAAAGCTTGGAGGCGATCCTCCATCAGCTCAATGATCCCCTCCTTGATCGACCCGAAAATGACCGGGGTCGCCTTAAGGATGCCTCTCGTAATCTCAGATGCGATGAACTCGCTTAACCCATCATCAACTGGTTCGGATCCCGCGCCCGAACCTGATCCTGAACCGGATCCTGACCCGCCCACTGGTCTCTCTCGCAACGTCACCATGCTGAAAATATAACACAACCACTATCAGAATACTGATCACTGCTGCGAGGCCAAACACACGCACTACCAGGTTCCCAGTCTTGTCTCGGCCCTTCCCGAATCGAGTACGGATCCTCTACTTTCAGTAGTACAGGCCCATACTACCTTCCACATCTATACGTACTTTCCTCAAGAATTGCTTTGACTCCACCAGGTCCCTTATCCACTATTACTGCTCCCAGCACTATCTCATCCTAGGCTTACCCTAGGGAAACCTCTGACTCAACTCAACCAGTCCTCAGCTGCTGAAGGTCTCCTTGTGATGCCAATTAGCCATCACCTGGATACCATCACATGTGACGAGGCTCAGATAATCCTTCAAGTAAAAGACTCGTCCCTACAACGGTTGGACTCAAACAAGAGATGCGCAATAGGGCCAAATCCAGCACTCTGAGATTATTCAACCCTGATCACATGTGACGTGGTGTATCCACTTAATGGCTAACTCTCATCACTCAAAATCCCACAATGCACAAAGCAAGCAGCATTCAGACGAGGGGAAAATCTAACCACAACATACTTAAGCAATCATATCCAAATAGCAAGAATCTGAACTAGCATGCAACACAAACTCATAAACTCAGGCATAATCTAAACAGGCTATCCTACTACTGTCTAATCAGCACTATCATGCAGCTCAAACACATATAATAGGCACATAAGGCATCATTCCTAAATCCTTAGTCCTCATCTACCATGTTGTTCTATCAACTGATAATCAAAACATAAACTTGTATGGGTATTTTGGGGTACTTACTTGAGCTCGGCTGATTGCATGCACCACACCTCTTTTCTCTTTTCAAATTTCTTTTCTTTCTGAATTCTTTTTGCTTTTCTGAAACCGTTTTCTTTCTCAAAAACTCTCTTTTTACAAAACAGTCTTTTCATTTGAAAACTTTTATACCAATTCCTCAGTTTGAGTTCAGACGCACCCGAGAGCATGTCCGAATCCCTCAAACCAAGGCTCTGATACCAACTTGTAACGTCCCAAAATTCAAGACTAAAAATTTCTTTTAATAAAATATTACTTAAAGTACAATCATCATTTCAAAACATAAACAGACTATTAGTTTTCAAAACACATGTTCATTATCAGAGTAAAACATTCTTAGGCTGACTAATCTATGGTGTGTGCCATGCGATCATCCCGAGCTCCATCATCCGCTACCGGAAGTACCTGAAACCAAAACTAAAAACCGTAAGCACAAAGCTTAGTGAGTTCCCCAGATACCACATACCATACAAACCATTCATAGCCAAGTACCATACGTAACCGACTTATCCATAATCAAGTAAGGTGCTATGTGCCAAACATAGTCTTGCCATTATGCCACGGGCCGCGCGTGGTCTTCCTGGTCAAGCCTGGGCCGCTCCCTGGGTCTTACAGACAAGTGCCAAGGGCCACCTCCTAGTCTTACAGACATGTGCCAAGGGCCACCCCCTGGTCTTTTATGCAAGTATCACAAAGACAACCGTACATACTACTCTACTTAGCTAAACAGCATACAGTGTGCCAGAAGCCACCTCCTGGTCTTTCATATATAATATCATACAATACGCCAGGAGCCACCTCCTGGTCCTTCATACATATTGCCTAGGGCTAACCCCCGGGTCTTCCTATCATTCATAATAACATACTGTGTGCCAGGATCCGCCCCTTGGTCTTTCATGCATATTGCCTAGGGCTAACCCCCGGGTCTTCCTACCATACATAATAACATACTGTGTGCCAGGAGCCGCCCCTGGTCTTTCATGCATATTCTAAATGGGCCGGCATTGGTGCCTTAGACCCATACAAACAGTGAAGAGACTCACCTCGCACTGCTGAACTCTGCTGATAATCCTCTAGCTGCTGACCGACAACTCTTTGAGCTCCTGCTCCACTCGCTCCCCGAGCTACCAATGTCAAAGCAACACTGAGTCTAACTGACCCCCGAAAGTCAACCAAGTCAACTCTGGTCGAAGTCAAACTTCTGGTCAAAGTCAACCTTCCAGGTCAACCCTACTCGCCGAGTTAGTCCATGACTCGCTGAGTTAGTCCATGACTCGCCGAGTCTACCAATTACCGAGTTCTGACCCGTCCAACTCACCGAGTCTCCTTTCGACTCACTGATTCGAGTCTCAACTCGAAGGGTTTGGGGTTTCGCGACCTGACTCGCCGAGCCCAAGAACAGACTCGCCGAGTCCAAGACAATCTTCATCCAACTCGCCGAGTTGTTCTTCCAACTCGCTGAGTTCATGCCCAACTTCATCCGACTCGACGAGCTGTTCATCCCACTCGTCGAGTTCCTCCTCATCTTCAAGCTACTCGCCGAGTCCACTCAAAGGACTCGCCGAGTCCATCCGGTCCTTCATACATGCAGAGGACTTTTGAGTCATGCAGGGACTCAAATCTGTAGATCTACCCTTCCCAAGCCTATTCCTCACGTAAAGTTGCAAACTTTACGTGTAGAGAAGATCTAAGAAAAATACACCATAAACTAAGGTTTAAGGCAAGGAGGCTTTATAATCAAATCAAGGGCTGCTACTTTATGCTTCTCAAGACCATAATATGCTTAGATCTGAAGTAGCAACTTCAGATCTGGCTTCTAAGTCAAAATAATAACATTATGGCTAAAAAGCCCCAACAACCACACATAGATCTAGGTGCAAAAAGGGTCCAAGAACTAGTTTATTACCTCCAGATGCTCAGAATGAACTCACAATCCCAGATCTATAGTCCCTTCTTGCTCTTCCAAGTTCCTTCTTCCTTCTCCAAGCTTTAATGCACCTTCCAAGGCAACAATTGGCTCAATCAAAGGATATGACGGCTATGGTTTGGTATCCAGGGCTAAAGAGGCAGTAAGGAACCCTAGGAAGAAGATTAAGACGTTTATATAGGCTCCAAGTCCCGAATTTAGGGTTTTCCATGCACAGACCAGACTCGCCGAGTCACCTTGGTCGACTCGCCGAGTCGGTCACTTACTCCTCGACCCGGATCCCGCTCGGACTCGCCGAGTTCCTCCTTGGACTCGCCGAGTCGCCCCTAAAAATTAGGGTTTTGTTTCCTTTCTTGGCCTCCAAAACTTTGGGTGTTACAGAGCTACTCGGCCTAATAAACCCTTTCCCCAACAGCTCCTAGAGCTATGAGGATAACTCATGCATCTCTGGCGGCCCAAGGCGATAGGGTGCCTTGGCAATAGGAGCCGCACTCGACATCAAATCAATTCGAAACTCTACCTGCCTCTCGGGAGGCACACCCGGCAACTCCTCGGGGAAAACATCTGGAAACTCACTCACTATTGGAACCTCGAAGATGGAAATCGATCTCTGTGCTGAAGCCCGCGTATCTATCACATACGCCAGAAACCCCATACATCCCTGCTGCATACTCTGCCTCTCCCTGGCAGCAGAGCAGAACGCTGATCCAGATCTAGTACCCTCGCCATATATTGTAAGTACTCCCCCACTAGGGTCTCGTATAGTCACCAGCTGACGCTCACAATCGATCACAACTCCAAATCGACTCAACCAGTCCATTCCCACGATGACACAGGCATCCCTCATCGCAATCGGCACTAGATCTATCGGAAACTCAACTTCGAAAATCTCAAGCACACATTCTCTGATCACATCGGTCCCAAACACCGCATGCTCATCGGCTATGGAAACTTTCAAAGGTCGACTCAACGTCTCTCGGCGGATACTGAGGTGACGACTAAAAGCTAATGATACGAAAGACCGACTCGCACTCGAGTCAAATAACACCAAGGTGGACACAGAACTCACAAGAAAAGTACTAATACACAATCACAATATAAGCACAAAATATCTCAAAATAATAATATAAGAATACATACCTGCCACAACGTCAGGTGCTGCGCGGACCTCCTCCGTTGTCAGTCGAAAGGCTCTCCCACGAACCCTCGGTGTTTCGGCCTTTACTGGCCGACTCTCAGTAGCACACACAGAACTAGGTGCAGATCCCTGGGCTGATCCCTACACGATCTGAGGGCACACGGCCTTCCGGTGGCCATTCTGGTTATAATGGAAGCAAACCGAGAATCCCTTGGGGAAATCCTTCGCCATGTGCCCCTCCTTGCCACATTTATAGCAAATCCCCGAACGGAAAGAACCCTCGTGACTCTTGCCACACTTGTTACAAGTGCGGCCCTTCTAGCCACCAACTCTGGTATCAGTGGGCTTGGCCCGCTTCGTTGCTGGCTACGACTGCACTGGCCCCCGGTCCCTACCCTGGGACTCCTCCTCCTCCTCCATGGTCTGCAACTCAAGCTCAATCTCCCTCCTCCTGGCATTAGCCTGAAGCTTGGCCAATGTCATGTACGAAGAGTTCGCCACGAACTCTCGTATATCCCTCCTCAGTATGCTCAAATACCGGCTCACACATGCCTGCTCAGTGGACACGTGTTCAGGGCAAAACATCGCCCTCTCATGAACATCCTCAAAATCTCACTCACTGACTCTGTCTTCTGCTTGAGAGATAGAAACTCCTGCGCCAAATGTTCCCTCTCCACCGGGGGAACATACTCGTCTCGGAACATCTGAACAAACTTCTCCCATGTCACAGCAGCATGATCCGTAGTGGTAAAACCAGTCGTTCCAAACTTCCACCGGTCCTTCGTTCCCAAGCGAAGCTAGTTCAGCGCAAACCGAACTCTCAAGTGGTCGGGACATGAACACATGTAAAAACACCCCTCGATATCAGATATCCACCTCATCCCAACAATCGGATCCTGCATCCCATCAAACTCTGGTGGCTTCGTGCTGCTAGACTCCCAGAACAACAACGAATCACCCCCCCCCTGAGGCCTAGCAACGGCAACGGTTGTAGTGGCCATGGCAGCAGCAGCCTCAGTGATAGCAACATATCGCTCATCAGACGTCTGTATTAAGGTGGTCTTGATAGACCCAAACATCTCTGGAATCTCTACTCGGATAGCTGCAGCCACCTCCTCGTGGATCATCCTCCGTATCTCCTCATTGGTACTCCCACTACCCCCAGGATTGTTGCGAGTTCCCACCATGATGTCTCTGAAATACAACACAAAATTATCAAAGACTCGCTCGAGCCTACTCACACTCGATCACTCGCCCCTAGTTGTTTCTTAGCATCCTAAGGATTCTTACTTGGACTGCTCACTGATCCGGTGCCTCCAGTAGTACGGGCCCAATACTACCTTCCAGACCCCATCAGTGTTCACCTCAAGTCCTCCTCCTCGGATCCCAATTACAAGTAATCTATGCCTCACAAGCTACTCTCACAGAAGACCTTCTCATTGGATCGCTCCTGCTAAATACTCAAACTTAAACAAATCACTGATAGCAGTAATCCCTAGGCTAAGGCATCACAAATCAGGCCACCCTAGTCCTAATATATGAATTACCTAGCCTATTCTCTAGCATGCATTATATCTCATAAAATATCTTGTAGCACAAAATGAGGGTATTTTGGGAAATCACCGCTCGGGGTCTGGCTGATTGTACACACTGCTCCGGCTCGTTTTCTCTTAGATTGTATCTCATTTTAGAAAAAATTTGTCTCTTTTTGAAAATCTTTCTCAAATCCTCAGTTTGAGTCCAAACACACCCGAGGGTGCATCCGAATCCCTCAAACCAAGGCTCTGATACAAACTTGTAACAACGTAAATTTTCAAACAATTTTTCTCATTTTTAAAACAAAAAATAAATCATTTCATAATTCCCAAAATCACATATATCTCAAATGTCAACAAAGAAAACACAATCCCAGAATCATAAAAACAATCTCTCGCCAGTGTGTACAATCATGTCGGTGCCTTGCCGCGATCCTCATAACTACCTGAAATACATAACACATGACACGGTAAGAATAAAGCTTAGTGAGTTCCCCAAAATACCACATACAACACATTTGCCACTTGAGGCTATAACTTTGTAGGACCCTCCGGTCGATGTGTCTCAGTGGGACCCTCCGGTCCCACAACTCAGGTGAACCCTCTGGTCCCTCAACTCAGCAACTCAATATAATACACAGTAAGCATATCACAGAACAAATAACAGGATATCTCAATACACAGCACATACACATAAGACCCTCTGGTCACACATAAATTACCACTAAAGATTGGATTTTTATGACATTACACTACTCATATGCTCAAAAGGGGTTGGTCCTAGTCTCTGGAGTTCAAGATCTCATCAATTCTCCACCTTTTGGGAGAAAACCCTAAAATACTCAAATAAGATGCTCATAAAAAAGAGAGGCAAAGTCTAAATCTTTATACCTCAACAAGAAGCTCCTTACTCAAATTTGCTCGGATCTAGAAGCTTAGACTCCAACTCCTTCTTCTTCAAGGCCTCCTCTTCTCTTCAAAACCACACAAAAACTCTCAAGGCTCAAACACACACACATACAAGCTCTAGAACGAGGTTAGGGCTCTCTTAGGGTTTTCTCTCTGGGAATGGTGGCCAAGAATGATGCCATTATATCCCTTATATAGGGGACTCACCCTAAATTAGGGTTTGCACTTTGGGCCTAGTACGCCTAGCGTACTAGGTGGTCTCCGCGTCACATGTACGCTGACGAGTATGCTAACTGTACACCTCAAGTACGCCCCGCATAATCGTTTTTCACTCTTTTTATAATATGGGCCAAAATAGACAATAGCTCAAAAGATCAAGGTTCACAGGACATACCTGGACTTGGAATGTTACACCTTAAGTTCCCATTTTTCGACTGTAGCTCCACATTTTTATCCACTTCCTCAACAATAACCATCTTAATCCCAAGTCATGAAAATACCCTAACCCCAACCGCATTTCCAATCCCAACCCCAAACAAATTTCCAATCTCAAACCATACGTTATTTCCAATCCCAACACCAAACAAATTTCTAATTTCAACATGATCCAAATTGTAACACTCAATCCAGGTATTATTCATTTTTGGTCCCTCATATATTAAGTTATTGCCTTTTGGCCTTGTTTTCAAAGTTATGGGAGAGGAAGGACCATTCTTGCCAATATTATATTTTTGGAGGCGGAGCTCGAACGCGAGGCATTCTCTTGGGGAACACAGGGTGTTTACGTGTGGAGCTCAAACCCTAATTTTTAGGGTTAAGACTTATCTAAACACCTTAAGTCCCAGGTGTTGGCCTCCTTGAGTGTTGTGATATCATTGTGGGTGTTTTGGTATGTGTTTGAAGCTCATTCATGGAAGAGAAGCTTGGTGCAAGGTGGTGGTTCAAGTTGGAGCTTTTAGATCTTGGTTCTCTACTCCATTTCCAGCATATTTGAGGTATAAAGCTCTAACCTTGCTCATTAGAAGCTTAGATCTAAGTTCCTATGGATGTTAGACCCTTTTAGCCCCATGGTTGAGATCTGTAGTTATGATCACTCTAGAAGCTTTGAGTTTCTTCTCTTGGCGTTTATAGTGTTTTAGATTCCTAAAATTTGCATCTTTAGAGTTATAGAAGCCCCATTCATGAGATTAAGCCCTTTTTATGGAAGTTGAATGCTATATCTTGAAGTTGGGACCTTTTAGGGCATGAAAAGCCACCAAGTCAGTAACTTTATGGTTCTATATGTTCTAAAGGACTTCGATCTATGTTTTGGTCATGTGGCTTTAAGTATTAAGCGCTTAATGACCACTTTTAGGAATCAGTGTGCGAATGCCCAGCTTTGGGTCGAGGAATGCCCAACGTTATGGCTAAGGCTCCCGATCTGTGGACTGGTGACGAACGCCTAATGTTCAACAAGGGAAGGCCCAACGTTTGATCCATCAGTGGGCCTTCCTTGGGCTATTTTCTTGGATCTTGTTGCTTTGTGATTTAGTGGACCAACAAAAATCAAATTTTGGGTTATGTATATGTTTGGACTTTAGGTTAAAGCCCATTAGAGGAGTTTGGGCACAATTTAGAAAATTAGGCCATAAGTGGGCTTTGGAAGTCTATCTAGTGATGGACCTTGTATATTTTGGTTTTGGACCTTAGTCATGAACCAAATTAGGTTAGGGGTAAAATGGTCATTTTACCCTAAGATGGATTATTGGATTTTGAATGGATGCTATTTTGCACTAATAGCTCGGGAGTCGTCAGGGTAGCAACTAGAGACTTTCTTCTATGAGATTCGGCTTTTTGAGGTGAGTTTCCTCACTGGGTTTAACAGGTCGAAACCACCAATGTCGGCCCATGTTTAAGTTATGTTAGTATGCTAGCAGTCTCCGTGACTCCTGCATGTGTATGTGATTATATGCTTTCCAGGCTAAGGCCTGATGTCGGGTGAGGCCCAATGACTATTGTATGATGTGTATCTATGTGATTATTGCATGTCTATGTGTTTATTTGATATATTCTATATGTATGTTGGGTGGGGCCCGATCTATTACCAAGCAGGGCCTGATGTTGGATGGGGTCAGATGTCGGGTGGGGCCAAATGACAGGGTGAGGCCCACTGTATGTTTATTTATGTTTGGTATGTGGTAGTTTGGGGGAACTCACTAAGCTTTGTGCTTACGTTTTTTAGTTTATATTTTAGGTACTTCCAGTTCTAAGGGTAAGAGCTTGATTTGATTGCATCGCACACACCGGTGGAGTTCTGCATTTAACATTCACTCTGATTTTGATAACACTTGATACAATAGTTTTGTTGTGTTGAATGATTGATATTTGAAAATACTATTTTATCTATTATAATAAAATGAAATTTTGGGACAATATTTTTGGGATGTTACAAGTTAGTATCAGAGCCTTGGTTTGAGGGATTCGGGCACACTCTCAAGTGTGTTTGAACTCAAACTGAGGACTTGGTAGAAAATTTTCAAAAGAAATACATTTTTATAAAAAGAATTTCTAAAAGAGAAAAGGGTGTTGTACATGCAATTAGTCAGGATCAAGTAAGTTATCCCAAATTACCCATACATGTTTACGATATATTCTGAATTGTGAATTTGTGAATCGCACGCTAGATTAGGGCTAAGGATCTAGGAGAGATGCCTTTGTATGCCTGCTTTATGAGATTATAGATTTACATGCTAGTACTGATTAGTCAGTGATAGGGTGGCCTGATTAGCTTATGATTTGTTTTCATAACTTGATGCTCAAATGCTACTTGCTTTGTGCTTTTAGGAGTTTTAGCTAACTTCAATTAATTGGTAAGCGAATATGCTAAGTTACATATTATGGAAACTAAATAATTTTAGAGGGTTAGGATTAGCTCTATTGTGCAACTCTTGTTTGAGTCCAACCATTGTAGTGTTAGACCTCTCATTCGAAGAATTATCTAGTTTTTGTAAAATGTAATTGTACTCATGAGCTAGTTAAAGGAAGTTAGTGTGAGTTCCTTCTATAGCAAATGGCGGAGAAAGGTGTGGAATTTGCCCTAGGAAAACCTATGATGAGATCTAGTATTGAGAGCCTTAGATGCGAGGGAGGTTAGATGTTTTTATTTGGGTAACCTAGTTGAGTCAAAGAAATTCTTGAGGAAAGTATGGATAGATGTGGAAGGTAGTATGGGCCCGTACTACTGGAAGCAGAGGATCCGTACTCGATTCAAGGAGGGTTGCGATAAGATCAGGAAGCTTGCAGAGTTGTGATTCCTCGATATATTTCAATGCGTGTTCTGATGGTTTTTGTGACATCCCCATTTTCACGGCCAAAAAAGACCGATGTTGTTTATGCTTTATAAAAATCAGAGTACTTCATTTTATAAAAATGTTGCGGAATTTGTTCCCAGAAAAACATGGTAAATACGTTATTAAAACATTTTCGAAGAAACGTATTTATTTCATTTTAAAACGTTTGGGATGTCATCGTTAATACAGAAACATAAGCATAAACAGAACTTACAATTATTTACACTAGTGATCTACATCTCTTTAAATCTCTCAGTGTAATGTCACTTCATATCAACACCTGTGATATAAATAAACTGAGTGGGTCAGGTTGGGAAACCTGGTGAGTACATAGGGTTTTCAACCCACAATAATATAATTATTATGTTTAAACAATCAAACAATCAACCCAATTACCCATCCCCGTTATCTTCTTTATTCTTAAGGATCTACCCTAAGAATCAGCTATTTCTCATTCATTCATTCCTAAGGATCATCCTAAGGAAACAACATGAAGTCCATTGTTGCCAATGACACATTGGTCAAGCGCAGCTGCTAATATTGTCACTTAGGCTCAGCTGCCAGAATTAGGACATTTTCTATGAGGCGCTTCTGCCGGTATTGACCTTTAAACACTACTGTCATGGTCATAAGGCTCCCTATTAGGCGCAGCTACCGATACTATCCTTATAGCGCAGCTGCTAGGACGTTTACCGTAGATCTAAATCATCTACGGGTTGTGGCGCAGCTCCCAGTGCTCATCTATAGGATACTAGGTCCACTGCTGCCAATGTATACCTATAGGGCAATAGGTCCGTACTACTAATGTTCCTCTATTTCAGCTTTTATCCATCATCATTCATCTACCCATGTTTTACCCAACATATTTTGTAGATATAAAATACTTTATATAGTTTACATCTTTTAAAACATGTATAAAAATCTTTCACCAGCATAGACAACAAGTATTCAGACAATATGCACACATAACACGTAATTTATATTAAAATACTTCATATCTATGTGTAAGATGAAAGAGACCATGCACTCACCTGATTAGGTGGTGATTCCGAACTCAGACAGCACTTCGTTATCTCAAAACAATTTTCCTCGACAAAACCTAGTATCAATACCACTAGGGTTTAGTTTTTAACGTTAACCACGACTAATTAATAGTCTAGCTATTATTACTATTATATAAGCGTTAAATAACACTCAATATAACTCATAATAATAGCCCAAATAATTATTTTAAGGTCCTAATAATGTTACTATAATTAAATAAAATCTATATTTAATATAGTATAGGCGTAGCTCACTTACCGCGAGTTTTTATTAAAAATCGGGCTTCGCTGGAGTAGCGTTTCCAAGCCGAAAGTTTTTCTTCTCGGAGCCGTCGGGCGCTCCGGGGCTTTCTTCTCGTGCTAGGGAGGTTCCGTAGACTTGGGAGGGGTTTGGGGAGGCTAGAGAGAAGTTAGAGAGAGAAAGAGAGGCTTATGGTGTGAAGAAAATATGAGGAGTTCACCCTTGTATTTATAGGAGTTTTATAGTAAAGTAGTCTCTAAGCTTCGTCCATAACTTTTGCATACGAGCTCCGTTTTTGTCTGTCTTTTTACCGTTGAGTTCCTATTAATGAGATCTTCAACTTTCATTTAGACCTCGTTGGCTAATTCTCATTCTATCTCGGATTTACAAAACTGTATCGAATTCGTCGCGCTCGAAAAGTAGGGACTAAGCTTCGTCCATAACTTTCGCATACGAGCTCCATTTTTGTCTGTCTTTTTACCGTTGAGTTCCTATTAATGAGATATTCAACTCTCATTTAGACCTCGTTGGCTAATTCTCATTCTATCTCGTATTTACGAAACTATATCGAATTCGCCGCGCTCGAAAAGTAGGGACTAAGCTTCGTCCATAACTTTCGCATACGAGCTCCATTTTTGTCTTTCTTTTTACCGTTGAGTTCCTATTAATGAGATCTTCAACTCTCATTTAGACCTCGTTGGCTAATTCTCATTCTATCTCGTATTTACGAAACTGTATCGAATTCGCCGCGCTCGAAAAGTAGGGACTAAGCTTCGTCCATAACTTTTGCATACGAGCTCTATTATCGACGTTCTTTATATCCACGCGTTGGTATTTACGAGTACTACAACTTTCATTTAGATCCCGTCGGCTAAAAATCGACCGATCTAAAATTCAGATTTCGGGCTGTGCACTGCTATGCTAAATCTTAGAAAAATCATAACTTCCTCATACGAAGTCAGATTTGGCCGTTCTTTTTATTGATGTTCTTAGTTTAACATATTCTACGACTTTCGTTTAGATCGCTAAGGCTAAATCTCGCTCTATCATAAATTCACTATTTACATTTCCCGGTATCGTGCCGGTTCCGTCGCGAAACTTCAACGGGTCATAACTTCTTCGTTATAACTCGGTTTTCGGCGTTCTTTATATGTACGAAAACCTTGTAACATACTCTACAACTTGGTTAAGATTATTTATTCTAAATAATCTTTTGTCAAAAAGTCGTTTTCGACCCCTATTGCCTCTAATTTGACTAGCCCAGATTTGCGGGCGTTACAATTATCTCCCCCTTAGGATGATTACGTCCCGAAATCATCAACGAAACAGGGTCGTATAATGACTCCATACGTCATCTCTTCATCCTAGGTAATAATTATAACTTCTACATTCCTTCGATTCTATCTCTTAAACTCATTGACTGTAAGAGTACTCGATCGTGCACCTGCTCTCTACCTCAGGTTAGACTCCAAATTATGACCTTCAAGTCACAATCTCGATCCTTGCTGGATACGGACTTGAGATAAGTTCTTTTATTACTACTATAGATCGATGTGTCATATTCTAATGACCTATCATCGTATGTTGCAACACTTAGACTTAGGTCTCTTAGAGTTAAATTCTAAAACAGACTATGCCTTCCTTCATGTTCTAATGTGATATAATCACACTTTAACATTAGGCATTTCTAGCCACCAACTTCTTTAACAACGAGTGTGATACTTCTATTGATCGCTTTGATTTCAACCGTTTGGTTTAAGTCGGACGCTACATCAAACTTGGTTCTCTGAACCACACAACATACTCATTGTAGTCGGACTCGATTCAATATGACCACTAGGGTCGGAATATCAACAATCTTCTTAGTCATTACCGAAACGATGGTAACAACACACTTGAATAAAACGAAATCAATTACTAGCTTCTTGGTAACCTTGTGACTTTCCCTGATCCAAGTGTGAGTCCTGTGCTTCCGGTAGTATAGGCCTCTACTACCATTCACACCTACTCATACTCGTCTCAGGTATTGTCCCGCAATTTTCCAAGTCACCACACAATAAAATCATATAACAGCTTAACACATCAAATATCAAAACGAAGGTTTTTATTATTCCTTGAAACTATTACATAGGTGTTCAAGTTCACCCTAGACTATGCCTTTAACAGGCTACATCATACGATTCTATGGCTACTTCATAACTCGATCTTTGGATGTCAAGCCGTCACTCCTGAATCCTCGCATTGTCATCTGCTTCGTCAAGGATCATTTGAAATGCTCTCGCCTTTGGCTTTGGCGACACTTTTGGCTTTGTATCCCCCTCTCTCTTTGGGCAATCTTTCTTGAAGTGCCCTTCCTCATTACATTCGTAACACACCCTTTTGTTGAATTTACACTCGTTGGCATAATGCCCATGCTTCCCACACTTGAAACAAGTCAACTCCTCACCACATTTTCCAGAGTGTTTCTTTTTGCACTTCTCGCACCATCTTTCTTCGCTCCCTCCTCTAAACTTCCTGGTACTGGTCTTGCTTCTCTCATCGGGCTTTGCAGACCCCTCAAACTTCCTCTTTTCACCAACCTCAATCTTGTTGGCAGCTCTTCCCTTAATCATATCTTCCACAGACTTGGCAGCCTAGATAGCTGCCTCCAGAGTAGGTGCCTGACGCACTGGCACCGCATACTCCCATGGAAGTCCCTTTGCGTACTTGTCGATTTTCGTCAGCTCATCCGGAACAAGGCGCAAGGCAAACTCCATCTTCTCTGTGAAGTTGTTGGTATATTCATCAATTGACATGCTTCCCTTCTTCAGGGTTAGAAACTGGTTCTCTAGCTCGAGCAGGTTTTGAGCTGAGCAGTACTTTCGTTTGAATTGTACCAGAAATTCTGCCCATGTCAGTTGCAGGGGCTTGTTGGGGCTTAAAGTCTTCCCCAAGGTATTCCACCAACGTAAAACGCCTCCTCGAAACCGACGCACTGCAAACGTGGTCTATAGCTTCCCTCTGCAACCGCATGTCATGAAAGCTAACTCTATCTCCGAGATCCAATCCATGACCCCGATCGGATCCTCCTTTCCAGTGAAAGTCG
This sequence comes from Lactuca sativa, assembly GCF_002870075.4. Lineage (NCBI taxonomy): Eukaryota > Viridiplantae > Streptophyta > Magnoliopsida > Asterales > Asteraceae > Lactuca > Lactuca sativa. The sequence goes on along the minus strand of NC_056628.2, from coordinate 199,822,980 downwards.
ATGGCTTGCAAGTCAGAAAATCCTTGTACTTGCATCCATTCCTCTCGACTTCGTCATCTTGGTTGTTTTGTTGAACTATTGGTGGGTTGACTTGACCAACAGTTCCACTGTAGTCTCCTTCCTCAGTCTGCCCTTCGTTCAACTCGGGCTGTTCGATCTGAATAGTGGCTTCCTCTCGATTTTGCTGGAGCAAACGTCTAGTTTCCTCCATTTGACGATCCAACATCGCTTGGATCATCGCTTGCACTCCGGCCATCGTGACTGGCTCAACAGTGACTTCCATCACCGGTATTTGCTCAATCGCTGGGGGTTGATCTCGGTTCCTATTTGCATTCACGTTTCCGCTACGGGTTCTTTCCATCTTGATCTATACACCGAATAAGGTGAATCTAGACCTTTACTTAGGATTGATGTTTAAATCATTCTTATCACTCCGAAACGTTTACATGCTAGTTCTAATATCGTAGTCGTACGTTTAGAATCCTAAACATATAAGGTTTCCAGATCCGGTCGGCAACAGACCATAGATCCGAATAAATAACAGCATATAAGGCATAAAGCATTTAGCACATAAAAGCATTTTAGGCATAATTCCTAAAATAAGCTAGTGCTCACACCTCACAATCATCGCTTAGCATTCTAAGTTTAAGTCTAGAAATAAATCCATATTCCTAGTTCGCTTAAACTAATGCTCTGATACCAACTGTGACATCCCCATTTTCACGGCCAAAAAAGACCGATGTTGTTTATGCTTTATAAAAATCAGAGTACTTCATTTTATAAAAATGTTGCGGAATTTGTTCCCAGAAAAACATGGTAAATACGTTATTAAAACATTTTCGAAGAAACGTATTTATTTCATTTTAAAACGTTTGGGATGTCATCGTTAATACAGAAACATAAGCATAAACAGAACTTACAATTATTTACACTAGTGATCTACATCTCTTTAAATCTCTCAGTGTAATGTCACTTCATATCAACACCTGTGATATAAATAAACTGAGTGGGTCAGGTTGGGAAACCTGGTGAGTACATAGGGTTTTCAACTCACAATAATATAATTATTATGTTTAAACAATCAACCCAATTACCCATCCCCATTATCTTCTTTATTCTTAAGGATCTACCCTAAGAATCAGTTATTTCTCATTCATTCATTCCTAAGGATCATCCTAAGGAAACAACATGAAGTCCATTGTTGCCAATGACACATTGGTCAAGCGCAGCTGCTAATATTGTCACTTAGGCTCAGCTGCCAGAATTAGGACATTTTCTATGAGGCGCTTCTGCCGGTATTGACCTTTAAACACTACTGTCATGGTCATAAGGCTCCCTATTAGGCGCAGCTGCCGATACTATCCTTATAGCGCAGCTGCTAGGACGTTTACCGTAGATCTAAATCATCTACGGGTTGTGGCGCAGCTGCCAGTGCTCATCTATAGGATACTAGGTCCACTGCTGCCAATGTATACCTATAGGGCAATAGGTCCGTACTACTAATGTTCCTCTATTTCAGCTTTTATCCATCATCATTCATCTACCCATGTTTTACCCAACATATTTTGTAGATATAAAATACTTTATACAGTTTACATCTTTTAAAACATGTATAAAAATCTTTCACCAGCATAGACAACAAGTATTCAGACAATATGCACACATAACACGTAATTTATATTAAAATACTTCATATCTATGTGTAAGATGAAAGAGACCATTCACTCACCTGATTAGGTGGTGATTCCGAACTCAGACAGCACTTCGTTATCTCAAAACAATTTTCCTCGACAAAACCTAGTATCAATACCACTAGGGTTTAGTTTTTAACGTTAACCACGACTAATTAATAGTCTAGCTATTATTACTATTATATAAGCGTTAAATAACACTCAATATAACTCATAATAATAGCCCAAATAATTATTTTAAGGTCCTAATAATGTTACTATAATTAAATAAAATCTATATTTAATATAGTATAGGCGTAGCTCACTTACCGCGAGTTTTTATTAAAAATCGGGCTTCGCTGGAGTAGCGTTTCCAAGCCGAAAGCTTTTCTTCTCGGAGCCGTCGGGCGCTCCGGGGCTTTCTTCTCGTGCTAGGGAGGTTCCGTAGACTTGGGAGGGGTTTGGGGAGGCTAGAGAGAAGTTAGAGAGAGAAAGAGAGGCTTATGGTGTGAAGAAAATATGAGGAGTTCACCCTTGTATTTATAGGAGTTTTATAGTAAAGTAGTCTCTAAGCTTCGTCCGTAACTTTTGCATACGAGCTCCGTTTTTGTCTGTCTTTTTACCGTTGAGTTCCTATTAATGAGATCTTCAACTTTCATTTAGACCTCGTTGGCTAATTCTCATTCTATCTCGGATTTACAAAACTGTATCGAATTCGTCGCGCTCGAAAAGTAGGGACTAAGCTTCATCCATAACTTTCGCATACGAGCTCCATTTTTGTCTGTCTTTTTACCATTGAGTTCCTATTAATGAGATCTTCAACTCTCATTTAGACCTCGTTGGCTAATTCTCATTCTATCTCGTATTTACGAAACTGTATCGAATTCGCCGCGCTCGAAAAGTAGGGACTAAGCTTCGTCCATAACTTTCGCATACGAGCTCCATTTTTGTCTGTCTTTTTACCGTTGAGTTCCTATTAATGAGATCTTCAACTCTCATTTAGACCTCGTTGGCTAATTCTCATTCTATCTCGTATTTACGAAACTGTATCGAATTCGCCGCGCTCGAAAAGTAGGGACTAAGCTTCGTCCATAACTTTTGCATACGAGCTCTATTATCGACGTTCTTTATATCCACGCTTTGGTATTTACGAGTACTACAACTTTCATTTAGATCCCGTCGGCTAAAAATCGACCGATCTAAAATTCAGATTTCGGGCTGTGCACTGCTATGCTAAATCTTAGAAAAATCATAACTTCCTCATACGAAGTCAGATTTGGCCGTTCTTTTTATTGATGTTCTTAGTTTAACATATTCTACGACTTTCGTTTAGATCGCTAAGGCTAAATATCGCTCTATCATAAATTCACTATTTACGTTTCCCGGTATCGTGCCGGTTCCGTCGCGAAACTTCAACGGGTCATAACTTCTTCGTTATAACTCGGTTTTCGGCGTTCTTTATATGTACGAAAACCTTGTAACATACTCTACAACTTGGTTAAGATTATTTATTCTAAATAATCTTTTGTCAAAAAGTCGTTTTCGACCCCTATTGCCTCTAATTTGACTAGCCCAGATTTGCGGGCATTACAGTTTTATGGTTTATTTTTAGTATGGTGGTATTGCGAGGCAGACTTGTTGGCAGATCCGGTGTCGGGGGTCCAGGCTCAGGTTCGGGAGTCGGGTAGCTTGATGACCAGATGAGGGAGTTCATCTCGTCTGTGATTACGTGCAGTATCCTTGTGTAAACTCCTGTGATCTTTGGCTCGGTCAAGGAGGGTATTCTGGAGATTCTTGATGAGAGATTGAGCGCCTTTCGCACTCAGATTGTGGCTTCGGTCAGGATGCGTTCTCTGAATTTCAGGGAGTTTGGGCATATGGAGCACCAGATTATCATGGGGTGAGGGACCCCATTGCAAACAGCAAGTGGCTGGCAGAAGTTGCTAACGCCTTCCGTACGAGCCGTTGTCCCGAGGGGAACAAGGTCAGACTAGCTTCATGTCTTCTGAAGGATAGGGCGCGTGATTGGTGGGAGGATGTAGGGCGTGCTATCAGGGATGATGTTGCTATTGATTCGATGACCTGGAGTGATTTTTTGACCAGGTTCCGATCTGAGTTTGCACCAGTGACTGAGGTGTTGTAGTTGGCGTGAGAGTTCTAGGATCTCCTCTAGACTACTGAGACGGTGGCTGAGATCACTGCTATGTTTAGCGACAGGGCACTTCTGGTTCCACAGTATGTGGCGGACGAGGAGATGAAGAAGGCCCGGTACCATGAGATGTTGAGGAGTGATATGCGGCAGTTTCTTAGCCGATCCAGCTACAAGACACTGGGAGACATGATAGCGAGGGCTAGGGAGAGGGAGATTGACTTGGAGATGGAGAAGAAGAGAAAGGTGGATTCTGTGTCGACTGTTGAGGGTTCGGGAAAGAGGCCCAAGGTATCTGATTCTGGACCGAGAGGGCAGCATGGCCGTAGCCGTTGTGGCAAGTGCGGCAAGATGCATGAGGGGACGTGCAGAGTGGGTGGTTCTGGCTGCTTTAAGTACGACCAGACTGGTCATATCAGCAGGGATTGTACTATTTCCACCCCCACCACTCCGGTATCTGATCTGATTTGCTTTCAGTGCAATCAGAGGGGCCACACGAAGGCCCATTGTCCAAGTTTGGCAGCAGCAGGACCGGTTTCAACACCCGCCCATGCAACTTTTAGGATTACTAACGGCCGTTAGGGCCGGGCAGATGCGCCAGCGGCAAAGAGCAGGGCTTTCGAGCTGACAGCAGAGGAGACGCGTGCATCTCCCGATATGGTGACGGGTATGTATCTTCTCCTTATCTCTTTATTTATATTAAATTGTTGGTTATGTTTATGTGTTTTATTTTAGAATCGTTCCTCGTGAACGGTATCTCTGCTTTGATATTATTTGATTCGGGGGCTACCCAGTCTTTTGTATCTCTTGAACTTAGCAAGAGATTTGTTGGAGCTCCACGGGAGTTGGATCGTCCTCTTGATGTGGAGATTTTTGATGATAGGATGGTAAGGGTTGCGAGATTTCATCGGGATTGAACCCTCCAGTTCTACAATGAGCAGTATTCGGTTAATCTGGTTCCCATTCCTCTGCGTGGGAACAAGGTCATCGTGGGCATGGATTGGTTAAGCCCTAATGGGGTAGTGTTTGACTGTGAGCAACAGTTAGTTCGGATTCAAACCCCAAGTGGGGGAAAGCTGGTGATTCAGGGTAAGAGACTGCAGTGTGGTCCGGTTATGTGTTCTGCAGCGAGGACCAGACGATATCTTCATCAGGGATGTGCGAGTTTCATCACCTATGTTATGGATACACGGGAGAAGGGTAAGGCGACCGTGGACAATGTATCGATTGTGCGGGAGTACCCAGATGTGTTCCTGGAGGATTTTCATGGGGTACGTCCGGAGAGGCAGGTGGAGTTCAGGATTGATTTGAGTCTGGGTGCGGCTCCGATAGCCAAAGCACCATATCAGTTGGCTCCTCCCGAGATGCAGGAATTGTCTACACAGCTATAGGAGCTGTTGGACAAAGTATTTATTAAACCCAACAGTTCGCCTTGGGGTGCCTCGATTTTGTTTGTGAGTAAGAAGGATGGGTCTCATCGTATGTGTATTGATTACTGAGAGTTGAATAAGGTAACGGTGAAGAACCGTTATCCCCTTCCACGGATTGATGATATTTTCGACCAGCTTCAGGGTGCATCTTGGTACTCTAAGATTGATCTGTGATCAGGTTATCATCATATGCAAGTCTGGGACGAGGATTTGTAGAAGACAACTTTTCAGACTCGATATGGTCATTATGAGTTCGTGATGATGCCTTTCGGGCTCACCAATCCTCCAGCCGTGTTCATGGATCTCATGAACCGCGTGTGCAGACCGATGCTAGATCGGTCTGTGATAGTCTTTATTGATGATATATTAGTCTATTCCAAGACTCAGGAGCAGCACAAGGAGCACTTGAGGGAGGTGCTTGAGACCTTGAGGAGGAAGATAATTTTTGCAAAGTTCTCTAAGTACGAGTTCTGGTTGCGCAAGGTGCAGTTTCTAGGGCACCTTGTAAATCATAAGGGTATTTTGGTTGATCGGGCCAAGGTTAAAGCCGTGATGTAGTGGGAGGTTTCGAGGTCTCCATCTAAGATTCGGAGTTTCCTTGGTCTGGCAGGTTACTATCGGAGATTCATCCAGGATTTCCCCAAGATTGTTGCTCCATTGACCTGACTGACCAAGAAGTCGGTGAGATTTCGTTGGGGGGTTGAGTAGCATGCAACGTTCGAGACTCTTAGACAAAGATTATGTGAGGCGCTGATTTTGACTTTTCCGGAAGGTGTCGGTGATTTTGTGGTTTATTGTGAAGCCTCAATCACGGGTTTGAGTACTGTTTTGATACAGTGGGGTCGCATGACCACTTACGCTTCGAGGCAGTTAAAGCCTCATGAGACGAATTATCTGACGCATGATTTGGAGTTGAGCGTTGTGGTTTTCGCCCTCAAGATTTGGCGGCATTACCTCTATGGGGTTTGTTGTACTATTTACACGGACCACAAGAACCTGAGGTATTTGATGGATCATCCGAACCTGAATATGATGCAGCATCGTTGGTTGGATGTGGTGAAGGATTATGATTGCAAGATCCTTTATCACCCTGGAAAGTCCAATGTGGTTGCCGATGCTCTTAGTCGCAAGGCTGTCGCGGCTCCGATTCGAGGTATATGCTTGAGGATGACGGTGATTACTTCGTTGCTAGAACTAATTCGGGAGGCACATGTTCAAGCTATGGAGGAAGAGCGCAGGTAGTGTGAGCGGATTTTAGGTCAGGTCGTTCCTTCGATTATGATAGTTACGGCCTGTTGACTTTGCATCGGAGGGTCTGGGTTCCGTATTAGGGCGGGTGCGCCAAGTTCTGATGGAGGAGGCTCACAAGTCAAGATTCTCCATTCATCTCGGGGCGACGAAGAAGTATAGGGATCTTCGCCCTGATTATTCGTGGCCCTACATGAAGCGGGATATAGCATGGTTTGTGGAGCGGTGTTTGACTTGCATGAAAGTCAAGGCCGAGCATCAGCGACCTCATGGCAAGATGCAGCCATTGGAGATTCCCATACAGAAATGGGAAGACATCACCATGGATTTTATCACAAAGCTTCCAAGGACCGCATACGGAGTGGATTCTATTTGATTCATCGTGGATCAATTTACCAAGAGCGCACATTTCATCCCGATCCAAGAGAGTATTTCTGTAGAGAAGTTAGCCGAAATTTATGTTCGGGAGGTGGTGGCATGCCATGGGGTGCCGGTATCCGTGGTTTCAGACCGGGATGTTTGTTTTACTTCCAAATTTTGGAAGTAGTTTCATGAAGATATGGGTACTCGTCTCCATTTCAGTATGACATTTCATCCGCAGACCAATGGGCAGAGTGAGCCGACTATCTAGACTCTTGAGGCATGCTGCATGCGTGTGTATTAGATTTTGGTGGGAGTTGGGATACGTATCTTCCGTTGGCGGAATTTTCATATAACAACAGTTATCATGCTAGCATTAATCGACCTCCTTTAGAGATGCTCTACGGGAGGAAATGCAAGACCCCTATATGTTGGGTCGAGGACGGTCAGCGGGTCATGGGGAGTATGAGGTGGTGCTCAAGACCACTGAGCTGATTCAGCAGGTTTGGAGAAGGCTTCGGATAGCTCAGAGTCGGCAGAAGAGTTATGCCGACAAGCGCCGGTCGGATTTAGAGTTTCAGGTGGGAGACATGGTTCTCCTGAAGGTGTCACCTTGGGAAGGTGTCATCTGGTTTAGGAAGCGAGGCAATTTGGGCCCCAGGTATGTTGGTCCCTTCAGGATTTTGGCTCGGGTGGGCTGGGTAGCTTATCGTCTTGATCTTCTAGCCGATCTTAGTCAGATTCATAGCACCTTTCATGTCTCTCAACTGCGGAAGTTTTTAGTAGATGATTCCGCAGTTGTACCTTGGAGGATATTCAGGTGGACGGTCGTCAAAATTACATTGAGAGACTGGTGGAAATTTTATTCGAAAGCTGAAAACCTTGACGAACAATGTTGTGGAGCTGGTTAAGTTGTAGTGGTTGCACCGTAAGGGGTCTGAGTGGAAGTGGGAGCCGGAGGAAGAGATAAGGGTGTAACGACCCAATTTTCACAACTAAAAATTTCTTTTAAAAAACATTACTAAAACCATATTTATAAAAATCGTATCATAAGTCATAACAGACTTCATAGTATTAATTCAAACATAAACTTATTAACAGAGTAAAACATCCCAGGCTAACTGAATATGGTGTGTGCACTGCAACCTCTCCGAGCTCCTCTTATGAAAACTGAGTACCTAAAACCAAAAACTGAAACCGTAAGCACGAAGCTTAGTGAGCTCCCCCAAACTACCACATACCATACTAACATATAAAGCACATACTAGGCCTTGCCCACTGCATCGGGCCGAAGCTCGGACTAACTGGGACCTTGTCCCCTGCATCGGACCGAAGTCCGGAAACTGCATCGGGCCGAAGCCCGGACTAACTGGGGCCTTGCCCCTGCATCGGACCGAAGTCCGGAAACTGCTTCGGGCCGAAGCCCGGACTAACTAGGACCTTGTCCCCTGCATCGGACCAATGTCCGGAAACTGCATCGGGCCGAAGCCCGGACTAACTAGGGCCTTGCACCCTGCATCGGAACGAAGTCCGGAAACTGCATCGGGCCGAAGCCCGGACTAACTGGGACCTTGTCCCCTGCATCGGACCAAAGTCCAGAAACTACATCGGGCCGAAGCCCGGACTAACTGGGACCTTGTCCCCTGCATTGGACCGAAGTCCGGAACTGACTGAACATAGCATAACATAAACACATATCAACTAGCATAAACACATATACTGCATACTGCATCGGACAGAAGTCCGGAACACATAACACATAAACATGCTTGAATCACAGAGACACCAAGCATACTGAGCTACTGCATCGGACCGAAGTCCGGAACTACTGCTAACTAAACGGGCCGACATTGTGGCCGTAGACCCGTTCCTACTGGAAGGAAACTCACTTGCACCATTGGAGTTCTTACTGATACCCTTCTAACTGCTATCTGACAACTCCCGAACTGCTACTCCAATGACTCCCCGATCTACTAAAACCAAATATAACGCTTAGTCCCAAACTACCCTTCAACAGTCAGCTAAGTCAACTCTGGTCAAATTCAACCCTCCAAACTGACTCTACTCGCCGATTCAGCCCGTTGACTCGTCGAGTCCTTATATTCTGAAACTCTCATAATGAGACTCAACTCGCCAAGTCACCCCAAGACTCGTCGAGTTCAACGATCTCTAAGTCCCATTCTGACCAACTCACCGAGTCACCTCCTGACTCACCGATTTGAAGCTTAACCATAAAAGGTTTGAGGTTCTGCGACCAGACTCTCCGAGTCCAAAGCAACCTTCAACAGACTCGTCGAGTTCCTGCCTATCTTCATCCAACTCGCCGAGTTCACCCATGTGACTCGTCGAGTTCCTACGCGACTCTAAGTTTGATATCTAGCCCGACTTGCCGAGTCATCTCCCAAACTCGCCGAGTCCTTTTGTCTATTCTCATAATCTCGAGTCACAGAGCTACTCCTTTGCTCCAAACAATAGATATGGGTTCCTAGAGTCCATAAGCAACATAAAGTTGCTACCTTTATGTGCTTCTTGTCTCATAATACCAAAACCAAGCTAGAAAGGGACTTAACTCTTGGGTAAAGGCTTTTGTATAGCAACTAGAAAGGCTTTCTGCATCAATGATTCATATAGAACTCAGATCTGGAGTTTCAACTCCAGATCTAACTCATGCTTCAAGATCTCATCAATATTTCTCTAACCAAACCCTAAAACTCCATGAAAGATGAAATAGAAAGGAGAAGGACAAGGATAACGATTCCTTACCTCCAAAATGGACCTCCTAATGAAGTATAATCCGGATTTCTTCTAGTCTCCTTGATCTAGGCTTCTTGATCTTCAAGATTTCCTTCACCAAAACTAGATCTTGCTCCAAAAAGGATTATGGCGGCTAGGGTTTGGTATTCTAGGTGAGAGAGACTGTAAAGGAACCCTAAGGAAGATAATGAGACGTTTAAATAGTGCACAAATTCCCGAATTTAGGGTTTTTCTCTTCAGACCAAACTCACCGAGCCCCTGAGGCCGACTCACCCAGTTGGTCACATACCCGATCCCTCGGTTCTCGCTCCGACTCGTCGAGTTCCTCCTTGGACTTGACGAGTTGACCCATTTAACTTTGGGTTTTCTTTCCTTTCTTGATCTTTCTGATTCTGGGTGTTATAACTCTCCCCCACTTAAACTAAACTTCGTCCTCGAAGTTTCCCTACTGCCAACCGCCCTGTAATCTGTCTCAATATTTTGTTTACTATTCCAACCCTAACTGCCTACCTTCGCTGGCCTCTCGCCCGGTCATCCTGATGACCCTTAATCCTTTCGAATAGTACTCTCGGGTCCACCCCCCCTTTTTCCTTAAGCGTTCTCTGGCCTCCCCAAGTCAACATTCCAACTACCTCCCCTATCATTGTGAAGGTGTTGGGTTTTGAGCATTCTAACACTCCTAAGTGTACATGAAACCCTAAATACCTTGGATCTATGTCTTCTCTATTATACATACAAATATGAACATCCAAGGTATTATCCTAATCTAGCATACAAAAACAATGAATATAACAAGATAGAATATATACCTCTTTGATGTAGAATGTCTTCATGAAGCTTGAGTGCCTAGTGCATCAAGTGTGATACCTCAAATGGTTCACACAACACCAAATACACTTGGAATGACTTGAGAGAAATCCATAACTCATGACATCGTCTAGCCCTTCTTTTACACACACTAGTGGCCGATTTTGGTGAATAATATGATGCTTATATAGTGTGTTACAATTAGGGTTACACCATGTAAACCCTAACTGTCATGACCTTTCACTTCCATGACCCATGGGTTATGTAACCTCCATGGAGCATCCATGGAGCATCCTATGGATTTAACCCAACTTGATTATCCATGGAGCTTTGGCCCACTATATAAGTTATGGATGATTTGCACAATAAACTGATATATTTAATTAGTCTTCTTTAAATCACATAATTAATTCTAAATTAATTCTTGATCAATACTAATTAAATATTATTATTCTTATTATTAATATACTAGAACTTATAATATATTAATAACCTTAAGTGTCTTATTTCTCTCATTTAGTCTATCCAAGTGCATGATGCCATGCAACCCAAATGGACCATGCCGGGTCGGGTCAAGTCTTACCAATTATAGTTATGGACTTAGACATTAATCCAACAGTCTCCCACTTGGATAAGTCTAAAACTATTATTACGTATGACTTCTAGAACCGACTGGCAATCGTAGCTCTCAAAATCTTCTGTCGAACTCTGACCTTGTAGATAAACTCTGACCTTTGTCAATGACTTGTCCATTAGATAAGGGATCATATATTCCTCCATTCTAGATATCATATGGACTGAGACATGGATTATAATCATTCTCTCTGTCCATTTGTTGTTTCCCGATTTCCGATTTATGACGACTGACTAATTGAATAAATCAAATCAGTCCTGGCCCGGCCGAGCACTTCCATTTTTCATCATCGAATCATCGAGGGGCCCACAGATATCGCTTTTATCCTGAAGGTAAAAGGAATGGATAAACATCGACTCATATGGCTTGTTCTACTACTTGTTGAATCATACACAAAGGCACGTTTTATAACATCGAGTTACCAATGCGTTTTCGTGAAATCAATGTACAACCAACTCATATATAGTAAAAACTCATATCTCTAGGTTTGAAGAATATAAGATATTATCGTCTCATGATCACTCGTGATAAAATCCATGAAGTGATTCCAATGAGCGCGGGTTGAATCCAATACTCAGAACTTATGAGCACTCATGAGTGTTGTAGCCCTTTGTCCAACATCTTAGACCTCTACAAGCCAACTCATGACAGTCTTAATTCATATCTACTTCCAACATATGACCGACTGTGGATGGTTTGAATAACTTAGTCAATCAGGAAGAACGACCTAGTTATTCTGGAAGTCAAAACATGCAAAGTGAAACACAATAATAATCGAATCCAATATGGTCTCAGAACTTATGAATATAAATAAAACACCTTTTATTTATCACCATATGATTACACATTATTCATTGTATACTGTTTCAGCTATCAACTTTATTCTTGAATTTAAAACAATAGTTTTCACATGCTCCAAGCATGTACTCTATGTTTTCTAAACACTAGTCATGCCATACACCAAGTATACATACTATGTTTGTCTATGATCTTTATTTTGTGAATTAGATCAATTGAACACAACTCCAATGATCCTCTTTTCACAATCCCAAATCCTTACTGCAAATGCAAGAATTCCAAATTCATGCCATTTACTGAAATCTGTTAGATTCTAAACTTATATGCACTGATCCTCTTGTAATGATTATGCACAAAGTCAGAAAGACTTGACAACAACCATTACAGAGCATTCCAAAGGAGATCAACTCCTTGGAAATATCCTCCTTACATTAAGTTTCTTAATCTTACACAGATTGAATATTTTCTAACTTTGAAAAATTTCTATATTCCATTTTGACTATCACTTCTGAACAAGAGTTGCCTCCTTACAGATTATGTCAATATGGTCCTTCCAGAATTATCACTATACTTCCAACTGTCCTTGAGCAACCAATCTTTGTTAAACCTTAGATTGTCCTTGACAATTGTTTAATCATTTTAGTCATATCCAATTCTAGACCTTTTCCCTTCTTAATGCCCCAGGCATTTGGAAAATTTTAGAAAGGATGAATATAGCAGATGTAATCGATCCTATATCCGAAGCATATGGGACACGATTCATGATGTCTCACATAAAGACTAAACCATTCATTTGCTATAACATTTCCATTTCTATTTGCCAAGTTCTCTTAATTTAGATTATGAAAACGGATGTCGTAATCATAATCGAATTTTAGAACGCAAATAATGGACCCATATACAAAATTTCCTTATGTTGAGCCATTCCAACATGAAATTCATATATATATATATATATATATATATATATATATATATATATATATATATATATATATATATATATCCTTGACTAAATACGATTAAAACCTCAATCTAAGCTTTTAGATTTGAGATGAAGTATAATTTCCTCTCCCTTAGTTATAGCAAAACAACTCTTTCCTAATTGAAACTTTTTTGTTTTCTATAATTAACATTGCTAACTTGAAATACTTATCATAATTATCATGCTCCCACTAACATGATTATTATTAGCATAACACTTATGCTCCCACTAGTTTTGACATGTACTCAGAAATCAGCTGGACTTCTAGAAATCAAGACTTTATTGACTTTCTTACCAAAGTTCAGATTCCTGATACTAGATTGCTTTGATAAACCCTTATCAATATCATACACCTTATCTTAGATAGCTCACAGGTGTGTCTAAACAATTTTAAGAACTATGAAAAGGGATGTTGTAATCTTAGCCTCGATTGTTTAGACCTTTGCCACTTCTCACAATTCCATGTTAGTGTGCCGGTAAACCACACACGCTCCACTAACGACTTTGAGAATGCAAATATCACAATTGCTATCTAGCTAAAATCTACTTAGTGAAAGTGTTTCCTCACCATCATTTTCATGAATCGGAGAGAAACCTTATGACACTTAGATTTAATGGTGTATGTGTTCTTATCCATGTAAATTGTCAAAACCATAGTCACAAGACAAGGATAATGAAAAATCCAAACTCATATGGACTGAACTCAATCTTAATTTCTTGCCACCTGGCAGCTCAAGGGCCTACCATTGCTTCCAAGATGTTGTGCAACCAATTGAGAACTCTAAGAACTCATATGCAAAGCTAAATTTAATTGGAATGGGCACAGAATATGTCAACACGATAGGTTATGAACCTCAAGTCGTGTGCTAGTGAAGAACTTCAGGTTTTATTCTTGATTAGTTCTTGAGACTTTCAAGACCTTTAAGACTCCCACTGTCCTCTTGACATATAAGACTTTCTTTTCGGATATTCAAGAGATAGTGTGGATTCTAATCAAGACAAACACTTCACACAATTGGCCTTAGTTGGTCTTTATTTTATCCAAAACATCACAACTTACCAATTTCAAATGTACAAGAGTAGAAAACTTTTACTCTTACATTTGACAAGTGTTTTAAACCTTCTTTAAGACATGTCACTCAAGTTACAATCTTGGAGTATGACTCTAAGACTTATATTGGAACGAAGTATGACTCATCTCCTTGATTTAACCATTTCAACAATTCAAGTTCCTCTTCTTAGTCATAAGAATGCACTAAGATTTTCTTAGAGAACTAATTTTGATATGGTTTCTTAATCATTAAGATGATCACAAAAACTGATACTAAAGTGCTCTCCCATCTTTTCAGATTTAAGAAACTTTTATCCTTCTGCCTAAGTTGATTCTTCTTATTCGCTCTGTCATACATTGGAACCTTTTCCAATGTCTCAGAATTACACTTAAGCTTGTAAGTATAACCATATTTACTGAGCTATAGTAAATTATGACGAATAGTCTTATCTATCTTTTGTGGTGGACTTGACCAGTGCACAAGAATGTGTACTCGATCCCTTAGTCCTTCACTTGACTCACACATCCATGTGAACAAGTAATTAGTCTTAATTTTCCAGTACTTGAAAGTTCTCATTCATCATGCTATACAACTTGCATGATTCCAAGTTCCGGTCCAATTGAAACTTGGGTGATGAGAATCTTTCCTTATTTGGTACATTTAGACATTACCACAAATGAAAGAATCAATTTCATATTTCCACTCTTGCTATTAATGGAATCTTATAAGCAACACAGTTTTTTCACAAATGCCATTGTAAGGATATTTTAAAATAAATAAAATCAAAAATTTCCTTTTATTTTAAAAACTTTGCTGAAAAACTATCCTTACAGTGCACATCAAAACTTGTTGTTATCTATTCCTAAGCAATATCTCATAACTCCTAAGAAGTAGCTCAAGAATCCGATCTTGTAACTACGCGATAGAAATTCATCTACGCGATCAGATTCAGCATATTCTTTCTTTAAGTTTCTTTACTTTTCTTTGATTCTTAAAACATCAACATGTGACCCAGTCACATCATGTATCAAGAATCTCATAATAGAAATTTAGCAGAGTTAGATAGTGGATTTTACCTGAAGTAGAGTCAAACATCCTTAGGTAAAATTAGGCAGCTTCGCAACTAATGCTCCTTCCTTTGGCAATGGACCCTTGATAATGAGACTATCTCAGACTTAGCCTCTCTCTTTACCATTTAGTCAACCGAGTTGACTATGGCCAATCCCTTTCCATTGGGAAGAGAGAGCTTTACTGGATATCCAATGTCATTATTTCCAATGTCCATAACGGTTTAGGAAGTTGATCTTAGCAAATAGATAAGATCATTAAGGGTCTTGTCATAGTCTGGTTCATAGGAGTCCCAAATGAGCTCATTATATGACTTAGAAAGTGATTGAACCACCAACTTTCTCAAGACTTTGACACCCAACTCTCCCGGCTTGTCAATATGTGACTACATCTCTAAGACGTGATCACACCTAGACCTTGCCTTGCCAATAGGGCTTGAGTGACCTTGAACTTGTGGGTTAGGGAGAATAATTGGAGGAGGTGAAAGAAGTATGATTTCCATGGGACATCATCTTCATTTAGGAAAGCTTGTCTCAAGAGATATGGGAAGATCATAGATGTCTAAACCAGACATCTTTTGGGAGATATTCAAGATAGTTGATTTAAAGTCCTTAATATAACACCCAATATGAAATATTAAGGCTAGGACCCAACACAATACTTATATAACTTGGAAGAGGGATGTCGTAATCCAAGCTATAAAATATTTGAAGGTAGGTGAATGATGATTCACCAATTTCCACCAAGATAAACGAAATGTATTATTAGGTTTTAATTGGTTTTGAAACTCCTAGATCTTTGAGATTCATTGAACTGTTCAATGGCATGTTTCAATCTCGAGTGTGCCCTTCAGGTTTTTGTGACTGGGATGTCGAGGATCACAAAACAAGGTGTGAAGTAACCATGCAAATTACTTGGTACCCTTAAGTGTTTACCCCTTAATCGATGTGCCGGTTAACCACACACGCTCCATCGATACTATGATAAACATTAAGTTACCCTTTGCCTACCTTGTTAAATACGAGTTAGTGTGCCGGTTAACCACACACGCTCCACTAACCGACTTAAACAAAGTGCAAAGTGTAATTTCATGGATTAGCACCTTATTCACATTTTCCTAAGTAACTAAGATTGGGTATTTTATAAAAGGTTTAGTTACTAAGTATTTTTTCCATTAATACTTTTAATGAAGGGAGAATTATAGTCCTTGTCCTACTCATTCGGCTAACGACCCTCCACCAGTCAAGGAAGCGGTGGGTGAGAGTGGACACCCATTAAACTGCCATTTTATAGGCAGTAGCCTTATACCCCCTTATAGACCGGCTTCGTGAATGAGGCCTACTAACTGTAAGACTGACTTTACTCTTATACATATATATAAATATTATTAACTTATAATATTATAAAGTATAAGGGTTGAATTTTAACTTTTAAAATTCTAAGGGCTAACTTGGAATTAAAGTATTCATAAGAGAAAACTTTTCAAATTCCAAAACTTGAGGGCAAGTTTTGAAACTATTCAAAACTAATTAATTCCATAACTTATGTGTTTAAAGTAGTTTTAATTAAAAACTCTTCAAGTTCCATAACTTGACGACAAGTTATGGAAGACTTTAAACTAATAAAAGAATTAACTTTTCTTTATTTTATAACTTATGGAATTAATTAAAGTTACTTATTTTATTACTTAATGAAGTGACTCTTGAACTTCCACAACTGAGGACAAGTTATGGAGTCATAAAACCATTCAATGAGACAAGACTCTTCATTTTGTAACCTTTCCCAACTTTTATGAGTTTTATGAAACTTAAATGTGAATTTTCATATAACTTGAGGACAAGTTACAGAAACACATTTTAGAATCAACTCTTAGATTAAAATGGATTGAAAACACATAATCAATTAACTTTTCTATTAATCTAAGCAACTCATAAGAACAAGATAATTCAAATCAAACTTTTTCATGTAATTAGCCTAATCACTTAACTAATACAAAACATGAATCTATTGACAATTATCTTTGTAATTGGATTAGCATGAACATTACCACATCAAAAACAAGTTTATAAGTCCAAAAACATCTTAGGGTAATGTTCCTAGTCCAATTCCAGCCAAAAAAAAAGTCGAATTTATGTTGTCTGGGGGTTCAACTCGTTGAGTGCATGAACCAACTCGGCGAGTTGGATCGTTTTGATCACGTTTTAGGCATGGACTCGCCGAGTCTCCTGATGGACTCGCCGAGTCTGATGATCAAACAGTAACAACTTCGATTTTTATAAGCAAATTTGCAAGTATAACAAGAAAACAAGCCTAGGCTCTGATACCACTGTTGGGTTTTGAGCATTCTAACACTCCTAAGTGTACATGCAACCCTAAATACCTTGGATCTATGTTTTCTCTATTATACATACAAATATGAACATCCAAGGTATTATCCTAATCTAGCATACAAAAACAATGAATATAACAAGATAGAATACATACCTCTTTGATGTAGAATGTCTTCATGAAGCTTGAGTGCCTAGTGCCTCAAGTGTGATACCTCAAATGGTTCACACAACACCAAATACACTTGGAATGACTTGAGAGAAATCCATAACTCATGACATCGGCTAGCCCTTCTTTTACACACACTAGTGACCGATTTTGGTGAATAATATGATGCTTATATAGTGTGTTACAATTAGGGTTACACCATGTAAACCCTAATTGTCATGACCTTTCACTTCCATGACCCATGGGTTATGTAACCTCCATCGAGCATCCTATGGGTTTAACCCAACTTGATTATCCATGGAGCTTTGGCCCACTATATAAGTTATGGATGATTTGCACAATCAACCCATATATTTAATTAGTCTTCTTTTGATCACATAATTAATTCTAAATTAATTCTTGATCAATACTAATTAAATATTATTATTCTTATTATTAATATACTAGAACTTATAATATATTAATAACCATAAGTGTCTTATTTCTCTCATTTAGTCTATCCAAGTGCATGATGCCATGCAACCCAAATGGACCATGTCGGGTCGGGTCAAGTCTTACCAATTATAGTTATGGACTTAGACATTAATCCAACAGAAGGGTCGTACCCTTCACGATGTCCATCACTCCAGCCATTCCCCAGTGCTGGTCACTATTGTCGGTACATACTGAATGCTTCTTACTGCTATAACTTGGTGCTGAGCACCCGTCACAGCGAACGGATCGGATAATCCTTCGAGTAAAAGGTTCATCCCTGCAACGGTTAAGACTCATACGAGAGTTGCGCAACAAGGTCGAACCCTCCCCTCTGAGATTATCCAACCCAGCTGTGAGAGGCATAGCACCCTCGATCAACTTGCTGCCTCTACCATACTTCCCTCATCATTACTACCACTGACTGAAAATTATGTTGCTCCTCATCCCCTACCAGATGCACTGACCACCCTGGTCCAACTAATCTTCCTGCACTTGCAACCCAACACAAAATTAATACTGACCATCACACTGCAACTATCCGAAACACTGAACTGCCTGAAACACTGAGCTGCCTGAAACACTGAACTGCCTGAAACTCTGAACTGCCTGAAACACTGAACTGCCTGAAACACTGAACTGACTGAAACACTGAACTGCCTGAAACACTGAACGGCCTGAAACACTGAACTGCATGAAACACTGAACTGTCTGAAACACTGAACTACCTGAAACATTAAACTGCCTGAAACACTGACTGCATGAAACACTAAGCTGATATATGGCTGCTTCCCAAAATATCTCAAGACCTTCCTAGTCTCCTATCATCTGTCGGTTATCTGCAACACCGAGTTCCAACTCAATTGTGGAGTCCAAGGACTCCTCACTCGGTCGCTCCCACGACTTTTGAACGAAATCTTTCTCTGGAACTAATTTCAACTAGTTATCTTGACACTATGGCTCTAACAACCTCCTAATCCACCGATCAGGTCCAAACGTCGCATCCTGATATCATCAATTCCAAGACTGAAAATGATGGCTCCCAGACTAACGGTAGCCCTTAACATTCACGAACCCAAGCGGTCCACTGCTTCCCTGATATCATAACTGCGATGACGATCCAAATGTCGAATCTCCGGCTTAACCATAACTGAACCATTTGGGAAATCCGAAATCTAACCCGTGGATTCCCATATCCTCACTTCTGCACTCGAACTGGTGGGTACTACTGCTTCCCTCGCGTCCAAACAATGCGCTCATGCTGCCTACCACATGATAAATGCTACAGCTAAACTCGCAGACTTACACTCTGATACTATCTGGTTGCTAGTGAATGCTACGGCTACCCCCGCATACTTACAACACTCTACTACTAGCTGACTGCTAGTGAATGCTACGGCTACCCCCCGCAGACTTACAACACTCTACTATTATCTGACTGCTAGTGAATGCTACGGCTACCCCCGCAGACTTACAACACTCTACTAATATCTGACTGCTAGTGAATTCTACGGCTACCCACGCAGACTTACAACACTCTACTACTATCTGACTGCTAGTGAATGCTACGGCTACCCCCTCAGACTTACAACACTCTACTACTATCTGACTGCTAGTGAATGCTACGACTACCCCCGCAGACTTACAACACTCTATTACTATCTGACTGCTAGTGAATGCTACGGATACCCCCGCAGACTTACAACACTCTACTACTATCTGACTGCTAGTGAATGCTACGGCTACCCCCGCAGACTTACAACACTACTAATATCTGACTGCTGCTGGGAAATGTTGTGGCCTTCCTACCGCTCTACCGTGCTCTACATCTTGCCTCTGCCACTGACTACTAACACGGAAGTATCTCTCGCTAACCGTTCTCAAAATCTTCATTCCGACTCACTAGAATCCTACAGGTGGCCCTCCAACCTGAATTCCCAACCAGCTACTAACCATATCGATTACATGAACTAACTGTTGGGAAGTTCCTCAAACTCCCAACCCTGAACTCCTCAATTCATCAATCGCTGTGCTACTATCTTTTCTTCTCGGAGGTCATGTACTCATTCTGGATCTGCGTACTCTTATCCTTGTATACTCGGAGGGTTCTCCCCCACTTGGATCTGTCTAACTCCTTACTGCTCACTGGTCGAAAGGATTCCCTAACCTTCTTTCCATTAAAAGGGCGATCTGCTGTCCGCCAACGTTTACCTCTTTCGGCGCTCCAACTAAATTTTACCAGATCCGAACCATTCTTGCTAACTAACTGAGCACCCTTTAATCCTTAATTGTATTTGCTTTAGTGACTGCATGGAGAATTTGCGCTTAGGGTGAACATCTCTAACCCACTTCCTTACCAACCGCTGACTACTCCACTAGAAGCTCTAGATTGTCACTACTGAGAATATAATTGATCAATACCCGACTAACACCTTCCGCGACTAGTGAGGCACTACTGAATCTTGCACATACATACTACAGTTACTGCATCGGACGTAACCTGATCTAGAGAGGACGACCTCCAATTTATCATTCTAATTCCAAGGTATGCAGATGGCATAAAACTCCGTCTCACGCAGGTAATATAATACCCCAACAAATATGCTTATTGATCTCAAATCCGACCCCTTGGGCCTCTTGCCCGAACCTGTGGCTACCTGTGTCTCATCCGTTTTCCTCTTCCTTTCTGACTCCCTGCCCGTCTCTCGCTCATGCGTTACCTCATCGACCCCATCCGTCGTCTGAACAACTGATGCCTGATCCTGGAGCTTCATGATCAACCTATCAGTAATCCTCACGACCATGTCGGGCAGCTCCTCGCGAATGGCTCGGGAAACCTCCTTCGCTATCCAATCATACAGAGGTCTCTCCTAGAGACAGGGTACCCCACTCACTCCCGTCCCCTGATAGCAAGTGCTAAAAAAATGGGATCTCCCTCCCTGGTGGATCCCTGAACTCCATAAGAATTGGGCTCTAGACGAGCCCCAAACTTTCCTGAAACTATCCCGACCCTAAAGGCCTCAAGACGACTGTCCATAAGCTCCACAATGGCCTCTCTAACCGAACCGAAAATCACTGGAGTCTGATCAATAATGTTGCGCATAATCTCTGCGGAAATGAAATCTTTCATCTGATCGTCAAGCTTCCCGGCTCCAGAGCCAGAGCCAGATCCCTCCCCGGCACTTGGACTGCCAAGTGGTATCTCGCGCAATGTCACCATGCTGAAAATATAACACTTCCTAATCAATATACACACCGCTGCTGAGGGATCTCTCACACACTCTACAAGTTCCCTGGTCTTGTCTCGGCCCCTCTTGATTCGAGTACTGATCCTCTGCTTTCGGTAGTACGGGCCCATACTACCTTCCACATCTATCCGTACTTTCCTTAAGAGTTACCTCAACTCCACCAAGTCACTCTCCTGCTACTGATCTCTACTACTACCTTCCTAGGCTTGCCCTAGGGAACCTCTGACTCCACCCAAACCAGTCCTCAGCTGATGAAGGCCTCCTTGTAATGCCAATTAGCCACCACCTGAATACCATCACATGCAATGAGGCTCGGATAATCCTTCGAGTAAAAGACTCGTCCCTACAACGGTTAGACTCAAATGAGAGCTGCGCAATAGGGTCAAATCCGACACTCTGAGATTATTCAACCCTGACCACATGTGACGTGACGTATTCACCTAATGGCTAACTCCCATCACTCAGAGTCCCACAAAGCACAAAGCAAGCAGCATTCGGATAAAGGAAACATACTCATGCAAAACTATTCTCATAACAAGAAACTGTACTAGCATACAATGCTAAGCTCATATTATCAGGCATAACCTACACAGGCTATCCTACTACTGTCTACTCAATACTAGCATGCAATTCTTATCAAGCTGAAACACATAAATCAAGCACATAAGGCATCCTCCTAGATCCTTAGTCCTATACTAGCATGTTGTTCTACTGAAACTGAAACTGAACTGATCTGAAACTGAAACTAAAACTGATAACATAAACTTGTATGGGTAATTTGGGAGTACTTACTTGAGCTCGGCTGATTGCATGCACCACACCCTTTTTCTCTTTTCAAAGTTCTTTTCTTTCTAAGAAGATTCTTTTCGCTTTTTTTCTAAAACTCTTTTCTTTTCTCAAAAATTATTTTCGAAAATGTTTTTCTTTTGAAAACCTTTTTACCGTTTCCTTTGTTTGAGTTCAGACACACCCGAAGTGTATCTGAATCCCTCAAACCAAGGCTCTGATACCAACTTGTAACGACCCAATTTTCACAACTAAAAATTTCTTTTTAAAAACATTACTAAAACCATATTTATAAAAACCGTATCATAAGTCATAACAGACTTCATCGTATTAATTCAAACATAAACTTATTAACAGAGTAAAACATCCCAGGCTAACTGAATATGGTGTGTGCACTGCAGCCTCTCTAAGCTCCTCTTATGAAAATTGAGTACCTGAAACCAAAAACTGAAACCGTAAGCACGAAGCTTAGTGAGCTCCCCCAACCTACCATATACCATACAAACATATAAAGCACATACCGGGCCTTGCCCACTGCATCGGACCGAAGTCTGGACTAACTGCATCGGGCCAAAGCTCGGACTAACTGGGACCTTGTCCCCTGCATCGGACCGAAGTCTGGAAACTACATCGGGCCGAAGCCCGGACTAACTAGGGCCTTGCCCCCTGCATCGGACCGAAGTCGGGAAACTGCATCGGGCCGAAGCCCGGACTAACTGGGACCTTGTCCCCTGCATCGGACCGATGTCTGTAAACTGCATCGGGCCGAAGCCCGGACTAACTAGGACCTTGTCCCCTGCATCGGACCGAAGTCCGGAACTAACTGAACATAGCATAGCATAAACACATATACTGCATACTGCATCGGACAGAAGTCTAGAACACATAACACATAAACATGCTTGAATCACAGAGACACCAAGCATACTGAGCTACTGCATCGGACCGAAGTCCGGAACTACTGCTAACTAAACGGGCCGACATTGTGGCCATAGACCCGTTCCTACTGGAAAGAAACTCACCTGCATTGTTGGAGTTCTTGTTGATACCCATTGAACTGCTATCTGACAACTCCCGAACTGCTGCTCCAATGACTCCTCGATCTACTAAAACCAAATATAACGCTTAGTCCCAAACTGCCCTTCAACAGTCAACTAAGTCAACTCTGGTCAAAGTCAAAGTCCTGGTCAAAGTCAACCCTCCAGACTGACTCTACTCGCCGAGTCAGCCCGTTGACTCATCGAGTCCTTATATTCTGAAACTCTCATAATGCGACTCAACTCGCCGAGTCACCCCAAGACTCGTCAAGTTCAACGATCTCTGAGTCCCATTCTGACCAACTCACCGAGTCACCTCCTGACTCACTGATTCGAGGCTTAACCAGAAAAGGTTTGAGGTTTTGCGACCAGACTCGCCGAGTCCAAAGCAACCTTCAACAGACTTGCCGAGTTGTTCTTCCAACTCGTCGAGTTCCTGCCTATCTTCATCTAACTCGCCGAGTTCACCCATATGACTCGTCGAGTTCCTACACGACTCTAAGTCTAATATCTAGCCCGACTTGCCGAGTCATCTCCCAAACTCGCCGAGTCCTTTCGTGTATTCTCATAATCTCGTGTCACAGAGCTACTCCTTTGCTCCAAACAATAGATATGGGTTCCTAGAGTCCATTAGCAACATAAAGTTGCTACCTTTACGTGCTTCTTGTCTCATAATACCAAAACCAAGCTAGAAAGGGACTTAACTCTTGGGGAAAGGCTTTTGCATAGCAACTAGAAAGGATTTCTGCATCAATGATTCATATAGAACTTAGATCTGGAGTTTCAACTCCAGATCTAACTCATGCTTCAAGATCTCATCAATATTTCTCTAACCAAACTCTAAAACTCCATGAAAGTTGAAATAGAAAGGAGAAGGCCAAGGATAACGATTCCTTACCTCCAAAATGACCTCCCACTGAAGTATAATCCGGATTTCTTCTAGTCTCCTTGATCTAGGCTTCTTGATCTTCAAGATTTCCTTCACCAAAACTAGATCTTGCTCCAAAAAGGATTATGGCGGCTAGGGTTTGGTATTCTAGGTGAGAGAGACTATAAAGGAACCCTAAGGAAGAGAATGAGACATTTAAATAGTGCACAAAGTCCCGGATTTAGGGTTTTTCTCTTCAGACCAAACTCGCCGAGTCCCTAAGGCCGACTCGCCGAGTTGGTCACATACCCGATCCCCTGGTTCCCGCTCCGACTCGTCGAGTTCCTCCTTGGACTCGACGAGTTGACCCATTTGACTTAGGGTTTTCTTTCCTTTCTTGATCTTTCTGATTTTGGATGTTACAAAGGGAGCATTATCCCGAGTTGTTCAAGGTGGCAGACTTCGAGGATGAAGTATGATGCAAGTGGGGGAGAATTGTAATGCTCAATCCAAGAATTATTCATTTTTGGTCCCTCATATACTAAGTTATTGCTTTTTGGCCTTGTTTTGCAAGTTGTGGGAGAGGAGGGACCATTCTTGCCAAGATTAGATTTTTGGAGGCGGAGCTCGAACGTGGGGCGTTCCCTTGGGGAACGCAGGGCGTTTACGTGTGGAGCTCAAACCTTAATTTTTAAGGTTTAAGACATATTTAAACATAGGGATAAGCAAAAGGACCGAACCAGCTGGAACCGGACCGGACCCGGGAACCGGCTTCGGCCAAAATCAAGAACCAAACCGGCCCGGCGGTTCTACGGGTTCCCGGTTCCTACCGGTTCTTGTCGTGTCTTCAAATGTTGGAACCGGTCCTCGAAAAATAGCATCATACGGTTCCGGTTTTTGCCGGTTCTACCAGTTCCGGTTATATCGGTTCTAGTTCCTACCAGTTCCCGGTTCCAAAAATCCACAAAAATAACGTCCCGGTCCCAGCCCGACCGGTTCCATCGGGTTCCGGTTTCGGTGCCGGTTCCGGTTCCGATACCAGTTCCGGCCAGTTCCCCGGTCCATATGCTCATCCCTATTTAAACACCTTAACTCTCAGGTGTGGGTCTTATTTCCTAGTCTCCATAGCCTCAAACCCTAATCCTGAAACACTATAGCCTGCTTGAGTGTTGTGAACTCATTGTGGGTGTTTTGGTGTGTGTTTGAAGCTCATTCAAGGAAGAGAAGCTTAGTGCAAGGTGGTGGTTCAAGTTGGAGCTTTTAGATCTTGGTTATCTGCTCCATTTCTAGCATATTTGAGGTATAAAGCTCTAACCTTGCTCATTAGAAGCTTAGATCTAAGTTCTTGTGGATTTTAGTCCATTTTTTGGCCCCATGGTTGAGATCTTGTAGTTATGATCACTCCAGAAGCTTTGAGTTGCTTCTCTTGGCATTTATAGTGCTTTAGATTCATAAAGTTTGCATCTTTAGAGTTGTAGAAGCCCCATGCATGAGATTAAGCCTTTTTTTATGGAACTTGAATGCTATATAGTGTTTTAGATTCATAAAGTTTGCATCTTTAGAGTTGTAGAAGCCCCATGCATGATATTAAGCCCTTTTTATGGAACTTGAATGCTATATCTTGAAGTTGGGACCATTTGGGGCATGCAAAGCCACCAAGTCAGTGACTTTATGGTTCTAGATGTTCTAAAGGACTTGGATCTATGTTTTGGTCATGTGGCTTTAAGCATTAAGTGCTAAATGACCACTTTTAGGAATCAGTTTGCGAACAACCATCGTTCTGGCTAAGGCTCACGATCTGTGGACTGGTGACGGACGCCCAGTGTTCCACATGGGAACGCCCAACGTTCGATCCATCAGTGGGCCTTCCTTGGGCTATTTTCTTGGACCTTGTTGCTTTGGGATTTAGTGGACCATCAGAAATCAGATTTTGGGCTATGTGTATGTTTGG
The DNA here is from genome assembly GCF_002870075.4 of Lactuca sativa. NCBI lineage: Eukaryota > Viridiplantae > Streptophyta > Magnoliopsida > Asterales > Asteraceae > Lactuca > Lactuca sativa. The sequence goes on along the minus strand of NC_056628.2, from coordinate 199,797,168 downwards.
GCTTTTGGGTAAAGTCCATTAGAAGAGTTTAGGCCCAATTTGGAAAATTAGGCCATAAGTGGGCTACTATTGGGCTTTGGAAGTCTATCAAATGATGGACATTTTATGTTTTTGTTTTGGACCTTAGTCATGAACCAAATTAGATCAGGGGTAAAATGGCCATTTTACCCTAAGATGGATTATTGGATTTTGATTGGATGTTATTTTACACTAATAGCCCGGGAGTCGTTAGGGTAGCAGCTAGAGACTTTCTTCTGTGAGATTCAGCTTTTCGAGGTGAGTTTCCTCATTGGGTTTAGCGGGTCGAAGGCACCAATGTTGGACCATGTTTATGTTATGTTAGTATGTTAGTTGTCTTCGTGACTCTTGCTTGTGTATGTGATTATATGCTTTCTGGGCTAAGGCCCAATGTCGGGCGAGGCCAGATGACTATTGTATGCTATGTATCTATGTGATTATTGCATGTATATGTGTTTATTTGATATGTGTTATACGTATGCTGGGTGGGGCCCGATCTATTATCGAGCGGGAACCGATGATAGGGCGGGGCCCACTATATGTTTATTTTATGTTTGGTATGTGGTAGTTTGGGGTAACTCACTAAGCTTTGTGCTTACGGTTTTTAGTTTATGTTTCAGGTACTTCCAGTTCTAATGGGAAGAGCTTGAGTTGACTGCATCGCACACACCAGTGGAGTTCCGCATTTGACATTCACTCTAATTTTGGTAACACTTGATACATTGGTTTTGTTGTGTTGAATGATTGATATTTGAAAATACTATTTTATCTATTATAAGAAAATGAAATTTTGTGACCATATTTTTGGGATGTTACACAAATCCCGAATTTGAGCATTTTGAGTTGTTCAAGTAACCCAATTCTTTTCCTAACTGCAACCTAATTTGCAATCCCAACCTCGACGCCTTGTCGATGAGTCTACTGATTTTTCCAATGAAAGACCTTTTTAACCACTTCATGAACCAAAGTCGAACCCAAAGTAAAAAATAAAGAAAAAGTCAAGGCTAGACCGATAAAGAAGAGAAGGCATTGGCACAAGCATGGCTAGATATATCGTAGGGCCCGATGAGGTGGGATGACCAAAGTAGGATTTATGTCTTAAATCTAGGGTTAAATTATCTTTTAAGTTAATTGGTTAGTTGTGTTTTAAGTCTATTATTAAATCATGTTTAAATCAATTTGTAACTTTTTTATTAATATGAAATGTTTGTGTTTTATAAAATAAAATTTATTTAAGTTTAAAAAAAATCAAAAATGCATCTAGTGTGCTACCACTCTACAAAATTACTAGCAATAACATATTATCAAGGTCTCAGCACAAAAGATAATATGATAGCATGTTAAACTAAGATGGTGGTGTGCTTAGAATGCTATTACTCCTCTAGCGTAATTACATAAATATAACTTATGCAATGCAATAATGGCATAAATCAAATTAATGAATTAGTCATATCATTTTTGTTAACGGCACTTCGTAATTTATTTATTTACTAGTTGTGACCCATGTATTATATGAGTTAATTTAAAAAAAAAAAAAAAAAAAAAAAAAAAAAAAAAAAAGTTAGATATAAAAGTATAAATATTTGAGAACTTAAAATTTATAAGAAAATAAGAAAAATAATGAATTATTAAAATTGAAATTTTTTTTTATATTTTAAATGTAAAAAATAATTTGAATAAATTAACATAATAAATTAATGAGTTTTAATTTGGTAATTTTAAAATTAGAAGGTAAGTTCATTAATAAAATTGATATTCATTTATTACTGCATTTATTGTAATTATTACATTAAAAGATTATGTGAAATTTAATAAAATAAGAAAACTCATAAAATGACATGTGGAAAAAAAATTAATTCAAAATAACCAAAAAATAAGATTTGGCAAATTGAATGAGAGTGTACATTTGACAAAAAAAATTCATTTATTAGAGAAGATTTAAGTCTATTATTAAATCATGTTTTAAGTCAATTTGTAACTTTTTTATTAATATGAAATGTTTGTGTTTTATAAAATAAAATTTATATAAGTTTAAAAAAAATCAAAAATGCATCTAGTGTGCTACCACTCTACAAAATTGCTAACAATAACATATTATCAAGGTCTCAGCACAAAAGATAATATGATAGCATGTTAAACTAAGATGGTGGTGTGCTTAGGATGCTATTACTCCTCTAGCATAATTATATAAATATAACTTATGCAATGCAATAACGGCAGAAATCAAATTAATGAATTAGTCATATCATAATTTTTTTAACGGCACTTCGTAATTTAATTATTTATTAGGTGTGAAACTCATGTATTACATTGGTTAATTTAAAAAAAAAGTTAGATATAAAAGTATAAATATTTGAGAACTTAAAATTTATAAGAAAATAAGAAAAATAATGAATTATTAAAATTGAAATATTTTTTTTATATTTTAAATGTAAAAAAATAATTTGAATAAATTAACAAAACAAATTAATGAGTTTTAATTTGGTAATTTTAAAATTAGAAGGTAAGTTAATTAATAAAATTAATATCTATTTATTACTACATTTATTGTATTTATTACATTAAAAGATTATGTGGAATTTAATAAAATAAGAAAACTAATAAAATGACATGCAGAAAAAAAAAATTCAAAATAATCAAAAAAATGACATTTGGCAAATTGAATGAGAGTGTGACATATGACAAAAAAACTTTCATTTATTAGAAAAGATTTAATTAATTTAATTTATATTTATTATTTATTTATTTATTCTTTGACATTCTAAACACGCCCAACAGAATCCATAACTAATCACTCAAATTAAGTATCAATGGATTTCAAGAATATCCATGCCATATTATTAACATTGATTACAAGAATATTCGAGACAACTCTCTACATGGAATATGGATTTTGAAAATTGGCATTGCATTTCTAAAATAATACAAGATCAATGCGTTTTAGGAGTATAAAATAGGGATAATAATCGGTAGTCAAGAACACTCGAGCTTTAATTTTCATTACAATAATGCCATCCACATTTGTGTCTCTCCTTACAATCATCCTCTTCACTCTTCTTGTCAATGGTTATTGTTCTTCATTTATATTATATCTCAAAATTAATCTCTTATTCATTTTGTATTCTGTATTGAACTGATATAATTTTCATTCTTGTAGGGTATGGTCAATGCGAATTAAAAGACATAACTGTTGGAACAGAAAGAACTAATAGAGAAGTAGGAGGCAAAGAAGAATGGAAAGTTAGTTTTATAAACACTTGCAAATGCCCTCAAAAAAGCCTTATTGTCTCATGCGATGGTTTTCAATCCACCGAGACAGTTGATCCAAATCTCTTTGCATCCGTAGGAAATAACAATTGCATTGTTAACGGAGGCCAACCAATAGGACCTTTTGCGACAGTCGGTTTTGTTTATGCTTGGGACCCTCCATTCATTTTTGTACCTCGTTCCTCTCAAGTTCAATGTGGTTGATATATATTTAATTCTCAATTAATGAATAAGAGTTTTTGCTTGCTTTCTATGAATGTTATAAAAGTATATTGATCAATCTTACAACATATATGATCAGTCTTGCAAGTAGAGATTGCAAAAATTGAAATGACCCGTCAGATCAATCTGAATCGAACAGAGAATTAAAATGAGATATTCACTCTGTTTAATTATAAACCTCAACGTATTAACCTGTTTAATTAAATATATTGGATTAATGTAGAATCTTTTACCTAAAACTAACTTGTCGTCAACCCATTTAAATATATATTTATTTTCGTTTTGTACTTTTGGCAATATTCTACTTTAACTATTATAATACCATAAAACTGTAATGTACATGTTGCGTTGGATGTTTAACTTGTACTAGTATCTCTTTTTGTGTTTAAATGAAGTGGCGGTGGTGTTGGTGGTTGTGCAGGGAGATGTGGTGGAAGAAAACACGGTGTCGATGCATATTTATATATGAATATTACCTCGTGCATTTAAACGACAAAGAATAAATATATGGCCCATTTATTTATGTGACTGTTAGGTACATAAGATTTGGTACAAAATTCTTTTAAACACATCTTTTTATGATGATGTATTCTACTACCCATTTATATACATTGATTATTCAGATTCTTCCCTATATATAGAGATTACTTACCATGATTATCTTGATATTGAATGTTCACACTTATATTGATGTATTCTACAACCCATTTATTTACATTGATTACTCGGATTCTTCCCTCCATTGAGAGATTACTTACCATGATTATCTTGAGATTGAAGTTTCACACTTATATTGATGTATTCTACAACCCATTTATTTACATTGATTACTCGAATTCTTCCCTCTATATAGAGAGATTACTTACCATGATTATCTGATAATGAAGGTTCACACTCATATTATTAATTCAATATAAATTTGTCTAATCCATATTCTAGTAAAAGACTCCTAATTTTACCACTTGTCACTTTCATATTCCATATTTCTTCAAAAAGTTAATTGACCATATTACACTTCTTTAGTTTAAATTTCGATTGACTAATAAATTTCCAGCATTTCCTATGATTAATGTTTGAATGAATCCCTACAAATAAGCAATTGAAACGATATCAAAATTATGTATTTAATTTGATTGCCCATGTATTCCTTAACAATGCGCTCATTGCCTATTATTAAAAACGATATCAATACAATCCCGTTAAATTAGTACGAATCCCATAAATTTCAATACGACTACTTCTCAAGTTTTGAATTTTGCTTCCTTTCATCTTTGTGTTCTCTCTCGCCAAACCCTAAACCGCTTCTGCTAGCATCCTAAGTTTTAAAACTGAAAGTTTCATTGGAGTTTGTTCTTTGTTGTTTGGAGAAATCGGTTGCTACCAGTAACGATATAAGTTTCATTTATTTAACCTACTTTGTGTATGTAATTGGGTTGTGCAAGGAAGATTTGATTTGAGGTCTCAATCTTTGATAACAACATCATCAACCATCAGTTTACTATTTTTATGAATTCGTTGAATTAGGTTTTTGATTTTGTGAATCCGATAATATAAATTATGTTGTGTTTATGTCATATGAAAAATTCCTCTTGGCCTACCCTTCAAGTTTTTGGAAAGATAAGTAGAACAAGCTCAAGTTTCATATGCATCTACTCCGTGGAAAACAATTTCTCTGTTTTTAGAGTTGGCCGACCGTTTCTTGCTTCATCATTTCCAATAAATACGTTGGTTTATGATCTCCGTTTGCAGCTTGTCTCTATAATAATGATAATAAACAGATAATCCATCTCACTTTGTTCATCATGTCACACCATCTTTTTACCGAGTTGTTCATCACCATCCTATCATCAGTGATAACTAACATGTAGACCCTCCTTACTAACCTAATGTTTCGATATATATATACATATATATATATATATATATATATATATATATATATATATATATATATATATATATGTGTGTGTGTGTGTGTGTGTGTGTGGAGGGGGGGTCTCCAACAATGAGGACACCCTTTTTTCTAACAGACAATAGTCGATTATTTTGTGATAGTTCAAAACCCTAGGGCTATGTATTCTTATTCCAAAAAGATATAGGATTAGAGGAATTTATCGTTGTTGGGGTAAAAGTATGTATTCTGCTATCCGATTTCTCCAAACGTTACACATTTTAATATGTTGGTTTCTTTAGTTCCTTTAATTGAATTGTTATTGAAAATGATGTTGGGAGTGATACTACTCTTATTGGAGTAGATAGGTATTCAACTTGATGAAGGCTCTCCTAATATCTGTGTGTATGAGTACATTACCTGAGATGAATATGAATTCTTCATTTCCTTTAACTAAATGATTATCGCTACTAGAAAATTGTGTAACACCCATAAAAATTCAAGCCAATTTAAAACTTTTTAAAACATTTAAAACCATTAAGTTATTACAATTTGTTTTCAAAATAGTTTAAACATCAGAGTATCCCCAGAATCAATCACGCTTCATCTTCCCGTGATCATCAGAAATACCTGAAACAATAATCGATAAATGTAAGCTCGAAGGCTTAGTGACTTAACCCCCAAAATACCAATGTCATATACATATAACCATATCATATAAACATATAAGCCAACAGCATGCATATAGAGCCTATAGTAAGACTGAATTACCCCTAACGGGCCTGCAATCTCACTGGCCCACTCTCAAAACCTTCAGCATGTCTGGTCCGCCCACCCGGGCCTTCAGCCTGTTTGGACTGTTCTTCGGGCCTTCGGCCTAAATGATATGCCCCTAGGGCCTGCAGTCTATCTGGTCCGCTCTGGGTCTGTTGGCCTTCAGCACAAAGCAGGACTGCCTCAACCCAACCAAACACAATATGTCGACATATAAACAATCATGATCATGTAGGCACATAATACAGGCAACAACAATCATACAACTCACTACTGCCTACTAATCCTCAAACCACATACAGTCCCGCTACTAGCTAACCCCCATAGAATGCGTAACCATAAGTAACTAGAGGTGAGATAGCCACCCGGACAGATAGTCCTACTCTAAAGCCACAACCAAACAAGGAACAAGCAAGAGAGTCTAGACCAAGAGTTCTCAGGCTATCCTACGTGACCACCAACAGTCCCTAAGGGACTCCATGGATTATAACCAGCAAGCACAAATAACATACAAATCTATATATCACTAACATAACAACCATCATATAACCAGGATACTGATCTAACTGATCTCTAACATAGCAACCATCCTATAACCAGGATACTGATCTAACTAATCACTAGCACAGCAACCATCCTATAACCAGGATACATATCATAAAGCATAACGTGCAATGAACCCGGATACAAATCCGAAAAGGGTCGGCATCGGTGCCTTCGACCCTGTTAGTATAGTGAGCACAACTCACCTGGTACTGTTGAAGTCCCGCAGATGAAACTCCAGCTGTTGGTTGACAGATTCCCAAACTGCCAACATCAAACAATACCCAATTAATAATTAGGTTCCTAGCCCAAGGTCCAACTCACATTCCAAAGGCCTAATATTCAAGTAATGGGTCAAAGCCCAACATATGGCCTAAATTGGGCCTAACCCATTACATGGGCCTTACCTTAAGGCTCAACCACCTATTCTGGTCCAAATATTTGGCATTCCAATGGTCCAATATCTCATAATCATAAAGGCCCAACTATGGCCCATCTATAGCCTAATTTTCCAAATTGGTCCCAAGTTCTTCACATGGGCCTTATCTTAAAGCCCATCTAAATATTTTAGTCCATTTACTTGTCCTTGGATAGCCCATCAGTAACCCAATCACCAAAACCCAAAAGAAAAGCCCAACTCAAGGCCCAAGTGAAATTAGGGTTTTCGTATGAAATGACGATTAGGGTTAAGTGTTTCTTACTTAACCCATCAACGACATGTACTATCATTTAAACCCAGAAAAACAATTGTTTTTTTTTTACAAAATCTCAATCCCAACACCACTCCGAAAGGAAGAATGAAGAGGAAAGTGTCCTATTTAAGATAGTTTCACAAAAACACAATCCCAAACCCAAATCTGCAAAACACAAAGCAAGAAACAAGAAATCTGTCAAAGTGAAACAAATAGGCAGTTTTTCATTTCCTGGAAACTTATTCCCAAATAAAAATACGATCTTGAGCATCAAAGCATCCTGATTTCCTTGGGTAATTCACCAAGAAATTTGTTTTGAAACAAAGATATCATCTCCAGATTTGGTGAGGTTGACTTAATGAATCTAACATTTGAGAAAGATGAGAAATATTTGTTTAATCTTCATTAAGCATGCCTTTGATATGAAATAGCCCAACATTATGTTAAGAATTCTCCAAATTTTCCATTTAGATTACTTTTACATATGTATATAAAAATAAAGTAATTAATTTCACTCCTTTCAGTCACCTTTAATATTTTGTACAATTACATGACCACATCTTGTGTTCCTTCTAAATAAATTAACCTCATCTCAAAAATCAGCTTTATGCGATAAGACGGAATCATGATTCCGGAACATACTGTTCTTGCATTGCAAGCGGAATCGCAGGTCTCCAGGTTGTGCCCTCGGGGCTATCCATGAGTGCGATTCCGATTGCAGCCAAATCTTTTCTGATTCCATCCGATCTTTCATACTCTTTGTTCTTTCTTGCTGCATTCCTTTCATGGATCTTTTCAACAACTTCTTCTTCTGTTATTTTTGCACGCTTCAGCGCCTTTTCCCTAAGCTCCTGTAAAACCTTCAAACCACCACAAATATGCATCAGATAAATCATGTTTATGAGCTATTAAATTAAAAATAAATAAATAATAATAATTGAATTAGGTAGGTACCTGATGGTAGGTGGGTGGCATGAGCCCTAGAATGTTGAGAACATTCCTGATACTCTTCTCTATAGCAGCAAGTGATTGTTTTCGTGTCCCTTGTTTCTTCCCCTTTGATGTGAAAGAAAGAAAGGGATTTTTTTACAATTAGGATTTTTCTTTCTGTTACTTCACTGTGCTTTGAAAATTTAATTGTAAAAGTGAAGTACCTTACGAGTATGTAAAAGATCATTTGCGGTTTTCAAAGGGTCAGACATTGCAGACAGGACAACAGGAGAGTGAAGATCCTCAGACATTGAAGTAACAAAAACATCATTAAAACTTTTTATGCATTCAACAATGTCTGCTCCTAATCTTATATTCTCTTCCTCAACCTCTTCTTTCCCTACAACCTCTTCACAATCTTTCAATGTCTGCAACATAATCTTCATTCAATTATATTTTACCCAAGGGCAAAACAGTCTTTAATATTAGATACCTGATATATGTAATAGGCACGATCAGAAGCACTTTCCAGCTGGACATCAGAGTAGTTGATAGGGGATCGATAGTGGGTCCCAATCAGAAAAAGTCTCAATGCCAATGGATGATACAGTTCTATAACCTGAATCATCATCATGTTCAAACTTCAAAGATTAAACACTTATTGTCCACATTAAGTAAAAAGGGTGAAAAGTGAAAAGAAATGATTTTACCTGGCGAATTGTGAAAAAGTTACCAAGAGATTTTGACATTTTCTGTGAATCAATGGTGACAAATCCATTGTGTATCCAGTAACTAATGTTGCTTTTGTGACATGCTGAACAGCTTTGAGCAATTTCATTTTCATGGTGAGGAAAAATAAGGTCCATTCCACCACCATGAATATCAAATGAGTAACCTAAATAAGTAGCACTCATTGCACTACACTCAATATGCCACCCAGGTCTTCCTGCTCCCCATGGACTCTCCCAAAATGGCTCACCCTCTTTTGCAGACTACAACCCCCCCAAAATATGTAAAATTACCTAACTACCCTTATTATTAGCTTTTAAGCAACTGATAACGATTTAGGAACAGGAACTTACTTTCCATAGAGCAAAATCAGCTGGATTTCTTTTCCTGGAGTCAACTGCCACACGTTCACCAGCTCTGTTATCTTCCAACTTCCTTCCAGAAAGTCTTCCATATTCAGGAAACTCATCAACTGAAAAGTATACATCACCTTCAACTCTGTAAGCACGTCCATTATCAAGAATCTGTGATAGGATTTACACATCAAAGTTCAAACAATCAGAAATGGAAACACTTTCATTTCATATGTAATGCTATAGTTTAAAAAGATACCTACCTGCTTTATCATATCAATGATTTGGGGCATGTGATCAGAAACACGGGGTTCAACAGTAGGAGGCAAGCAATGAAGATATTCCATGTCTCTATGAAATTCTTCACAAAATCGTCTGCTTAAACTAAGTGGATCTTCTCCCAATTCACCTGCTCGAGCAATTATCTACACAATTTGAAAATTGCACATACATTTGTAACAATTTAGCCCTATATGCATTCATTATGATATGATCGATAATTATGTTCACTCACCTTATCATCAACATCAGTAAAATTTCGAACATAGTTCACTTCATACCCCATGAATCGTAGGTATCTGCCTAAGTGTCAACAAAAACAAACAGGAACCCACATGATTGGTAATAGTCAAGATGAAGAAACAAACAGTAAACGCTTTAAGATACAGAGAATCTTGTGTAGACGCTATGAATATAAGAACATTCAATTATATGTTCAGAATTTAGGATATCAGATTAGTTCCTATTAGTAGATAGAAGCGAATTGCTTTTGAAGCCAAAATAAAAAAATCTATCGTTTAGGCTAAGTGCCCAAATACTGCATCAATAAATGACAAATCTACTTTTCAGACAAATTCAATTGAGATAGCCACATGTTCCATGGTGCATTTTCGAAGTTATCATCACGAGTTAAAGAATCTGCATCTGAGAATCCGAAATGGGAAATCAGTTGCTAATTCTACATTTATCTCAATAATGAGTTTGATTACGACGACTTTTGCATCCAAACAGAGATTGCAACAACGTACAATTCATCGAAACTCGACAACAGTTTGAATTGAGAAATAAAGAGGACCTGAATAGGATATCGAAGGAAACGTAAACCCTAGCATGACCAATGTGGCTAAGATCATAAGCAGTAACACCACAAACATACATTCCAACTTTACCATCCACCTTAGGTTTAAACAATTCCTTCTCTTTGGTCATCGTATTATACAACCACAATTGCTGCTCTTTCGATTTCTTTTCATCCTCACCATAGGCGTTGGTTTTCGTAGAGGTCGACTGCCCCAGCGATGTGGAAGAAGAACAAAGAAGCCTAACTATATTCCTACTGGTTTTCTGGAAATTCTTATTAGTTATACTGCCACTGGTGATGAAGATTTTTCGAGATTGAATTCGGAACAAGGGTTTGTAACACTTGAAGAACTGGAGAGCAGCCATTTTTGGGCTCTCTGAAATCCACCCTTCAACACAAGTGTGCTTCGGATAGAGGTTTCTTCAGTGGTAAACTTAATAGCAGACAAATGACGTTATGGGTTACAAAAACAAAATTTGATAAGAATGAACAACGGGGATGTAGCTCAAATGGTAGAGCGCTCGCTTTGCATGCGAGAGGTACAGGGTTCGATCCCCTGCATCTCCATTTTTGAAATCCATGATTTATTTAATCAATTAATCGTGTAAGTTTTCTCTTATTTTTAAATCCAATGATTTATTTAATCAAACGTGCAACTTTTCTTTTATTTATGAATGTTTATGGTCTTATGATCTCATATATGAGATTTGTTGCATAATCGTTATTTGAGAGTACTAACGAGAATAGCAGTATTCAAACTCGTATGTGTTAACTAATTTTGAATGTCATATAAATAAATTTAAAAGATTTTGTTATCGGGTCAGATTCAGTGGCGGACCTTAGTGGTGCCCCAGGGTCCCGGGCCACTGCTCCGACGCCGGCATGTAGTGTAAAAAAAAAATTAATATTTTTTTATTGGGTGCACCTGTTTAAAACACGAGTGACACTACTAATATAGATTTATTTGAAAAAAAAATTAGTGTCACGCTTACGAAAATATTCTGCGTCCACCACTGATCAGATTGTTAATAATATCATCCAAGAAAAGTGTTTTACTAAACTAAACAGTCTATAAATATATCTATGCTAATAATATGTAAAAGACATTCATAAATTTTAATTGCACAAAATTGTTCATTATCAAATTTATTGTTAGAAAATGCATGATCCATAGTAGATGCTGCAACAAACAAATCAATGTTGGTATTATTCGAAAATATATCATTAGATATTATCATGTGTTTGTTTATGTGTTTCAACCAATCATATCTGTTAAGTTTTCAGTTCCTTACAAGTTATTAAATTTTGCATCATAATATAGATCCATGATATAATTGTGAATTTTTGTTCTAAGTGGTCTAAGGTCATTTTCTCATAAATAGTTAGAATTTTTTTAAAAAGTTCTTTCATTTTAAATGCTTGAAAAGACTTATGAGAAAATTAATAGACCATAGAAACAAGTATTGTCTTATTTACTTTATTAAAATGGTTGTTGAGTTCTTAAAGTTGTATAGCTATGACAGAATATACATTAGTTTTGAAATGATGGTAGTAGTTAATTTGAGGTAAATAGATAACTTGTAAGCAGTTAACCTATCTCTTATATATATATATATATATATATATATATATATATATATATATATATATATATATATATATATATATATATATATATATATATATATATATATATATATATATATAGATCAAATAAAAAGAAATTTTTGATAGGAATGTAAGAAAATTTTTGTATGCATATTTTTTAGCGAATCAATAAAATAAATCATTTGATAAATCAAAAATAAGATGATTCACAAAAAAAAAAATATCTCAAAAAAACACCTTCATGATTAATTTTTCGGTAAATCAAACAAAAATTCATTTTTAAGACACTTTTAGGGAATAATAACAAAATTACCGCACAAATGAATCATCGACATGGTTTTTCGAAAAAAGAAATTATGAATCATGTTAGCTTTGATTCATTTAATGATTCATTTTTTTTCTTCAAAAAAATATATAGAAAAAAATTTTCTTACCTTTCTATAAAAAATTACTTTCTTACCGGATATATATATATATATATATATATATATATATATATATATATATATATATATATATATATTTATATATATATATATATATATATATATATATATATATATATACTAGTTTATAACCCGTGAGAACCACGGTTATAAAATTAATTAAATTTTCATATCAAAAAATCAAAATTATTAATTGATATTTTAAATAAATTATTACTTAAGAGATATTTTTTTAGTTATAAAAAATTATAATCATTGATTTAAATAAATACGTGAAGTTATATCATCTTATAATATGTATTAATTTTATTTTATTTTTCAATCTAATGTTATTAATATAATATAATTAGAGTGAGAAAATTAAAATTTGAAATTTAAAATGAAGATACAATTATTAATTTAATATAATTAGAGTGAGAAAATTTGAAATGCATAATCAATTATTAATTTAATATAATTAGAGTGAAAATTTAAAATTTGAAATTTGAAATGGATAATTAATAGGTTGAGAAGTGGCATGATAAGTGATATATAACATTAATGAGGAGTTCTAATTGTATGACACTTGTCAATATGAGATTAAATCTATTCTTTTTTTAGAATAGGAAGATATATATATATATATATATATATATATATATATATATATATATATATATATATATATATATATATATATAATCTTGTATATATAAAAGAGTTTTCGATATAAAAGATATGTAAATAGTTTGTAAAATAATTAAACAAAAAAAATGTTATTTATCTTCTTATTTGAAAGTAAATGCTACAAACGAGTAAGTCATGTAGCTAGTTCATGTCTTTTATAGTTATTTTAATAAAGGAAACATACGTGTGTGTGTTCTTTTTAATCATTAAAGCATGGGACATGGGAAGCATAATACATGCAAGACATCAACATTTCAAAATGGGTTTTAAAGGCTAGTTATTTTTTACCTGCATGGCAAGTACTTTTCTTCTTTCTTTCTTCTACAATTGTCGAGAACAAAATAGAGTATGGGGCATGGGTTGCTAGTTTAATTTAATCAAAAGTCATGTTCCTTTAATCACTAGACTTTAACTACTAGGGACATGGTGTCCTAAAGTTAATAAGCACAAAGGGTAAAGATCATTCTTAAAGGGTTTAAGAAGTTTGCATCTTATTCTTTCCTTGGCTAGTGAATTCCGATTTTGTCTTCTTCTTCTTCTTCTTCTTCTTCTTCTTCTTCTTCTTCTTCTTCTTCTTCTCTCTCTCTCTCTCTCTCTCTCTCTCTCTCTCTCTCTCTCTCTATATATATATATATATATATATATATATATATATATATATATATATATATATATATATATATATATATATTACTTGTTGAAGACAAAGTTAGATGAAGATGATACTTGAATACTCTCTTTTAAGACAAACTTGTTTGTTTGTCTTAATTGCTTAAAAGGTTTTTTTATTACAAGATTGACTAGCATTCAAGATAATTTGGTTGTTATTTGTGTCAAACTTTAAATGAGTTCTCATTTGTACTTTTCCATCTTCTACAACTTCCAACCTCCCATGAAGAATCAAAGTCTTCAAAGGTTGTAATCTTTTCTTCTTATTCATGGAAAATGATCACTGGTGAGTTAAAATGATTTTAAGTTTATTCAACATTTTAAAGCTTCCTATGTCATTTTTAGTGCTTTTAGAAAACGATTTTTCAATTAAACCCAACAATCTTCAGTTACTCAAATGAGTTGAAAGGTTCAATACTTAGGACACTCAGATTCTCAAGTACTTGAAATGCATATTATACTAATATGAAAATTCAATCTTCAAGACATTTTTATTAATGCATGAGTTTGGTTTTGTGTTTTCCTTTTAGTTAATTAAGGATTACACTAAAATGGAGGAAGAAAGTTAGTTGATTTTAATGTTATCAACATATTTTGGTATAGTCATGATTAATACTGAAACATACTGAGTTCGGTTTATGTTTCAAGACTAAAGGTGCGAGGTGCACACTTGGATTGATAAATCTATCCTTGGGAATTTGGGGAGTCCGGAGGCAACACCCCTAGAGGGGCCCAAAAATGTATTTTCCCATTAAAATCCTTTATTGAGTCAATATTATTAGGCATCGTTTTTCCCTCGTAATTGTCATCTTCCATGTATTTAAGGAAGATTGATGTTGCAAACATTACATACAGTTACGAAAAACTACATCGTTACTCTACAAAATTGTCTTTGGAAAAACACAATCACAACAAGGTATTTATATGTTTCATCCATTTTATTTTTGTTTTTTTGTGCCACATCCTTCATCTCTTTATTTCATAAAGTAGCTAGATGAAAATGGATATTACCTCTTTCCTCCATCAATGGCAAATAACTTTTTCCTTCATCAATTAATGTATCAATAACTTTTAGTCTGCCATTCAACACTTTTTTTCAACGTTCTTTTTGCATTCTCATGAGACCACCAATCCCTAATAGATTGTTTCAAACACTTGAGTTGTTCTTAAACCGAATGCAAGCACCCCCCTTCTTCAAGATCTTGTTGTAAAAGCCAAGAATTTCTGACCACCTGATCAAATGACAATTCTTGCAACCAAGAAGAAAAAAAATTAAAAGGCCTCGGGCCATAGTCAAGTTGTGTATGCGATAGGAAGATAGGTCTATGATCTAAAATTTTTAGTTCCAAAGCCTTGGACATGATATGAGGAAACCAGTTGTGCATGATAGGAAGATATGTCTATAGATTGCTTAGAGTATTTAAACTCTAATGATATAATTGAAACCAAAATCACTTTACTCATCCAAAAACCAACAAAAAACACTATGATATCAAGTTCTTCAATCAATCATACTTAGAAAGCACATCAACGTACCATCTTTAACCAATAACTACGCATTTTTATTAAATCATATGTTAAATCACGGAAAGTTAGAAAAACTAAGGCAAGTTATTCAACCATAAATGGTAAATGAGTTTATAAAATCATTGTTAATACAAATCGTAGTTTGTAAATACATAATTCACAATTTACTAAAAATCATCGCAGACACTAAAGATGATGTACAACTTTACATGGTTTTGCTACAAAGTATCAAATTCAACAATTATAGAAAATCATTATGTGGTATGTTGATAACACGTTATGTTGATTTGGCAGGTTATAACATGTGACCCCCCCCCCCCCCCCCCCCCCGCGGATATTACTATTCGAGTATGTTCAAGCACTACATGTCATGCAACTCAACCACTATTACAGCATACTGTGTCATCACTACCTGTAAAAAAAATGATAATGTAGTATGTTGAAATATGTCTTGAGTAGTAGTATGTTATTATTTTGTAATGTAATTGTAAAGTCAATGGTGCCCTAGAAATAGTTGGATATGTCATGTAATAATGACACTAGTAATAATATGTGTTTATGTCACTAGTAATAGTATGTGTCTATTTGTAAAGCCAATAGCATCCTATAAATAGTTGGATATGAGATGTAATAATGTCACTAGTAATAGTATGTGTCTATGGCACTAGTAATAGTATATGTCTAAGTGATCATTCTTATTGCACCAATAATAACGTGCATGTATGAAATATGTCTATAAATCCATCGTCGATCTTTAGAAATAAAATCATCAAAAATGAAAAAATAGTTTACTCTTAAATGTCTGTTGAAGTTTTAACTTCATAAGAGTTTAAAACAAAAATAGAATATAATGTTAGCTAATAATAATTTTAAATTCTAACAAGTACTAATTGATATAATTGTTCTTAAATAAGAAATCTTTTATTTTCATTTTCTAAATTTTTTGGTGTTAATAGTATTCCCCAAAAAGTTTTTCTTTTATTTATTCTTCGTAAAAGAATTTTAAGAGCAAGGATGTATATATTATTTTGTATTCAATTTTTTGAATCGGTCATGGTATGTGTGTGTATACATCATCATCATCATGACCGATACTAGAAATCAAATACAAAATAAGATATGCATACATGCTCTTAAAATTCTTTTACGAAGAATAAATAAATAACTTTTTAAGGAATACCATTAACACCAAAAAAATTAGAAAATGAAAATACAATTTCTTATTTAAGAACAATGATACCAATTGTTAGGAAAATTAGGGTTTGTGGTGGAGATCTGGATACCAACTTGGATCGTGATATCACTTTCCGAACTGATATTCCTACCCTATGTCTGGATTACAAGAAATTCAGCCTAGGATAATCCAAGTGGACACTTACGTTTCTAGGCACAGAAAACGTAAGCCAATATGCTAAAGGGTTCTGTAAATGTGTGATGAAAAACGAGAGCTAAAGAACGTCCACCCTTCTGGAAAGGAAGAGTTGTTTATATATTAAACACGATTAGGGTTTCATTAGGCTTGAGCCGTCATTAGTTGCTTTGGAAGCAAGTAATATTAATCTGGATTAGGGTTACCAAAACTAACGAGTTTCGTTAGTTTTACCATAATCACTCTCAAGAAATTGGCATGCGTGCACTCCGCACAACCCCGTACATATATTAGAGTACAAATCATGAAGCCGCTTAGCTCACATGTTAGTTCCAGTTACTTAAAATGACATGGTGACACTAAAATCAACAAGACCAATTACTACTTGTTAGTGTTGTTCTTACGGAATGATATTTGGGTGATTGTGGAATGCTTGTATGGTAATTTTGATAGATGATATGTTATTCTAAAGTTAAAACTTCACCAGACATTTAAGAATAAACTCGTTTTTCATAAATTTTCAATGATTTGATCTTCATCGATCGACAATCTTTTTATAGAAATATTTCATACATGCGCATTATTATTGGTGCCACTAGACGAACGACACAAACACATACTATTACTAGTGTCATTATTACATGACATATCTAACTATTTCTAAGGTGCTATTGGCTTTACAAATAAACACATATTATTATTTATTACTAGTGTCCTAGATAGATACTATTATCAGTGTCATTTAGATACTATTACTAGTGTCATTATTACATGTTATATCCAACTATTTATAGGACACTATTGATTTTACAATTACATTACACAATAATACCATACTACCATTCATGACGCATTTCACGACACTATATTATTAATTTTTGACATATAGTGGTCGCACGGTATATGCTTGTGCTGCATGACATCTAGTGTAGGGGCGGATCTTTTCAAGGGCTAGGGGGGACTGTGGCCCCCCTGATTTTTTGGCATAAATAGTCCCTATGCTTTAATTTTATACATATTTAGTCCAAAAATATAAAATTTTAACTATGACCCCTCCTGTTCACCAATTTGTATATAAATTATATTTTCGGCCCCCAAATGAAATATTGAAGCTCCGTCACTGATCTAGTGGTCACATTCGGTGCTTAAACAATAATATCTCTTGACATGTAATAACACATCATGCGTTATCTTAATTTAGCAGGTTATAACATGTGAACACCCCATCGCCTTATGAACATAACTTGAATCAATATGCAAATTTACCCCCAAAAAAAAAACAAAACAAAACAAATCAAGACATTTGATATTAACATGTTTAAAAAGTTAGTACAAATGATCTACGAGTCTTGCATGTCCTAACAAATTCCCACAAAATTGAAAAACAAAACTTAAATCAATAACAAAAAAGAAGTATTCATATCATATCATATATCACAATTTTAATGATGAGCCTCTTCAAGCAACTGCACCAAGAGTTCATTTTCAAACAATCAAATCCCATCATACAATTCAACCATTTTCACCTTTGATGATTGGCAAATCAGCTTCAATCAAGATTTGAAACCAAGAATCTTTAAGAGTTAGTGATGATGAATCACGTGCTATAATCCGAATTTCTTGGAAATTTTATCTGGAAGATTGGCAATCACAAACCCAGCAAATACCTGTAAATTAACCACAATACAACGTTATATATTTACCAAACACTAACAGTGTATGTAAAATGTCTAAACTACCCTTACAATAATTATACTAATTACCTGAGCTGAACCAAGAATGTAAATGGCGGAATAATGTCGGCCATGGATCATCATATCCGCCACCATGGCAAGCGGGATCGTGAGCGACATTCCCAAGGTGGCCACCAATGGAGTCGTCCATACAACACATAATGCCCTAAATCACAAAAAATAAAATCAATCCCCTTTAGCGATTTAACATAAATTTTCAATAAATTATAGTAGTATTTATTTACATACCAAAAATAATCGGAAAGAACACTCCCAATAAGCCCATTTGCAATAACCACTTCATCCATTTTAGCCGAGTGTGGAATCTTGAACTTTGGTTCAATTCCTAATGCCGTAAGTGGCCAAACTGAAATAAATCACCACAAAAATCCATAAAAAAAAGTAAAATTATTTTGTCCGATTGACACATAGTATTTATTATAGGCAAAATTAATTCCAAATGTGTCGACTGACTTACCAAGCCACCATAGAGCCAGGAGTGTAAACAAACCGATATATCCAAACAATTTTTGCACATCAACACGCTCTCCTTCCTCCCCAGAAAATTTCTTAAGAAGCACTGTAAAATTTTTTGTAGTATTATTCTTTTTCTTTTTCTTTAAAGGGTTTCGTAGATTTTTCAAATTTGAAATTGGAAAAAAGATGATAAGATGATACTGACCGGTAAAGAGGCCATATGACATAGCTGAGCAAAGCCCGAACAGATCGCCAACGAGAGAGCGATCGCCATTTCTTTAAAAGAAACAAAAAGGTCAACTATATAATATCAGTCAAACTCAATCCCCTGAAACATTCAATAACAACACCAAATTCATGAAAAAACTAAACACTACACCCTTTTTTTTTTTTTAAAGATAAATATTACAACCCTTCTCTCGTTCTATTGCATTCTTCCAAAGACACGAAACGGTTTTCAAGACTCTAATACCGAGAAAAACATTAAGAAGGAGAGGGGTGAAAATGCAAAAAGTGATATAAGACAGGGGCTAAAAGTGTAAATTTGAAGGGACTTACGAATTGGAAGTTGAAGCTACTTCATCTGCAGCCCAAGTTTTTCCCATGGTTGTCATGGCAACACCAGCCATGCTGACAAAAACAGCAACAATTTTTGTGACATTTAAGGAATCTTGACCCAAAAATGCACCAATGAAAAGAGTGAATAGCCCTGAAGTTGATGACAGCACTGTTGTACTAGCAACACTCGTACGTGCAAGTGCAGCATTTGATAGATACTGTCATGAAAAAGCATTAGGAACAAGTTAAGGTAATTACAGTTATACCCTCCATCCTTGGGAAAGAATCGTATTTTTAAGGAATAAATGCAAGAAATAATAGCAACGTACTTTCAGTTTCTTGTTTATTGTATTTGTATCATGTCTTATGTTTAATTTTTTTCATGTTAACTCAAAAAAAGAAAAAATCATAAAAATAGATAGTTACCTCAGTGAGAAACCAAATAGGTGCAATATAGAATCCATAGGTAGCAACCTCCCTTGTTGTGACTTGTGTTTCATGTTTTAATGGCAGATTATCATTTTTGGTTTTAGGGACTAAAGGGTTTCCTTCTTCTTGAATAGCAATATCATGATCACTAGCTTTTCGACTTAATGATGATTTGTCACCTTCCAATTCGAATACTGTTGAGCCACCAATGAATTTAAGAGGGGAGTTCAATGAAACAGGGGATTGATTTTTTCTTTTCTTGAGTAACTTTATTATCCAATCTTTGATGAATGCAATTGGGAGATATATAACCATCAATGAAGCTCCAAGATATGTCACTGCAAATGGCTGTTTATAGTCTGTGAAAATCCCCTGTTTTTAATGTACAAATAAGTCAGAATTTGGTCCCTTATTCTAGTGTTAACATCTTAGGGATATGTCAAAAATGCCCCTCTACAAATCACAATTGAGGAATTTTTTCCAAACTTACAATGACACAATGAGCAATTGAGTTAATTTGGTGTGATATATGAAACATCTTAACACCTTTCAACAAATAATTTCCCTACTTGAAATCAACTAAAAATGCACATATACTCCATTATGTCATGATCGAATCCCTATTCCCTATTAACATGTATGTATAACCAATAAATAATTTCCTACCAAATAGTCTTGAAATTAGTCCCGGATTCAAGAAACTCATGTGATCTAACTCAAAACATAACCCTAATACAAGTAAATTACTAATCATTTAAAGGGTTAAATCCCACCAAAAACATCAAGTTATCAGAAAAACTCACAACAAAAAGTCAAGCACACCCACAAACATATACGGAGATATCCAATGTTGAGAATTCCAATCACATATCTTCATCGATTAAGAAGAAAATTGATAAAAACAATAGAACAGTACGAAAATTAGAAGTTAATACGAGAAATCTAAGAGTTTGACCTGGGTGACTTCTGCGGAAAAGACCCATATGATGACAACAGCACCAATCATAAACAACCCAGCTTTATATCTCCACCCCATCAATTATAATGAAAAACCCACAAACCTTTGTTGTTTATTTGCAAGCAAACACCAAAGATCTGAGGTTTCCCCCACCAAGATCTTTGAGATCGCCTCAAAAGTTGAAAAATCCCCAATTCCCACCGACAGAAATCACTTTGAAATGTTCTGTCAAATGGGGTTTTTTGATGTCCCCTGATCTAAGCTTTCCTATGCATTAATTCCTGGAGCAAACGAGGAGGGAGACGCGATAAAGAAACGCCATGATTTTGAAGCCTTTTTATGTGTTGGAAATGCCGCAGTTAAAATGAAGCCTTTTTTATCAATTTTTCTTCACCCTTTCTTCGCTTAAATGATGACCAAGCTGTCTTTTGCTTATTTTGTCTAAAAAATTCTAATCCGCGAAAGTTGTGCTTCCTCCATGTCAAGACAAAGGTAGTAAGTAATCTTTAATTTGTTGTATAATTTTCAAAGTTACAAAAATGGTCCTTTAACTTATAGCCAGCTTGCAAGTCTAATCCATTTACTTTTGTTATGATACTCGCATTATCTAAAATTACCATTTTTGCCTAAGTCAAATTATTGGATGCAACAATATGGAAAAAGCATATATTGGCTACGAAACCCTTACAATACTTGAATCATTAAGGTGACACGAAAATTAATGAGAGTTACTTAAAGATGACCTATATGGATTTAGTATACATATATTTGATGTTGTCTTGAAAGGAATTTTGTGATGTATTGTATTGTACTCCGAACAAAGTTATTGGGGGAAGGGTTTAGGCAATTATCCTTTGCTCTAGAAATTTTAGAGATGAAGGATCACGCTTTCCTAAATGGGGCTAGGACGTATGTATATTGACCATCATGAGCTAGATATAATTAAATGAATTTTAGAGGTGATGGAAGTTGTATATAACCATGAAGCTAATAGTAAAATAGATGAAGATGAAGCAGATGATATAACATTGTTGAAGGTGTAGGATGTGGAAGGTGGTGATGCAAATGTCATGGTTGTCAAAGGGGTGCAAGTTCAAAAAGATGTAACGGCATAGGTATAGATGATTGTTAAGGTTGGGAAAGTTGTAATTTATATAGTTGTGAGATAAAATGGAATCGTTTTTACTTAGGTCCTGTTTGATATACGTCTGACGGAGTTGGGTCAGACGAGTTTTGCTGACTCGGTCAACCAAACTTGTTTGGTAAATAGATTTATTGATGTCTAACTCGGTAAGTTATACTTGAATGGAAAAGATATCGGATATTTCTTTACTGAGAAAGATTCCAAACATGCCCTTGCCCTACATTCAAGTTTCAGCGCCTCCCGTTTTTCTCACTTTCAAGTATCGACGATTTGAGACTCCGCCCACCATCGATCGACGCTACACCTCTACTGATCGAAGATCTCTTCTCATGAGGTACGATTTCTATCTTCTCAGTTTTGTTTTTTTTTTTTTTTTTGCATATATCCGAGTTTTTCCTGCTGTGAGAGGGTCAAAAACAATGATTTGTCAATGGCTCCTCTTTAATATTTTGTCCTCGCATATTCTTGAAAATAGTTTTCAAGGTGCTGGCAGTGGAGAGATTTTGAAGAAAATGAGAGAATTGGATATAGTTTGTATTTATGTTTTAGAATGTTGGTTTGTATAAAAATTTGTATGTTTTTATAATTTGTCAACAACTACATTCATTACTGTATAGAACATCATGGTAAAATTGTCATTTTTATTAGTCAGCATATTCATTCAGATGTACACTCAAACAGCATGGTTTCTTACTCAATTAAAATTTATTGTCCAGACAGACATTTCCAATCAAAACTTTCTCAACCAACAACTATCATACAGGACCTTAATTATATGTTATACTACAGAAATCTTTTAGTTTTGTATGTAAACGCTCTTAAAAGAATCTTTTTGTTGTAATGTTAAATATTTGGATATAATAATGAAATTATGTATAGCAACTTTACTACTCTTTATTTGTATGTGATGGAATATAAACTTGTGTGCTTCAAATGGAAAAAAGTATGGTGTTTGTGTTTTTTTGTGTGTTATGTAATCATAATTCAAGTTGTTGCTTTCAATATATAATGATATAATACAAGAAATAAGTCTATGTGTTTATAAATTTGATTATAAAGAATATAAATATATGTATTGGTATGTGGCAAGTGGGTGAAAGTAGGGCGTAAGTGTTTACTTTCTCCCTTTTTGTTAGTTTACCTTTGTAATTTATCATTGTACTGTTAAATACGATGTTATATATAGGTTACTATGTTTGGTAATGGAAGTGCAATGTAAAACTCTTTTTTTATTCAACAATGTACATTAAATTATATATATATATATATATATATATATATATATATATATATATATATATATATATATATATATTCACGTTGTGAATTTTCAAAGATTCACATTTTGAATTTCATGTAAAAAAAATCGAATTTTATATCATTGGAAAAATGATAAAAAGTTATGAATTTCTGTATTTTTAGTTTTTTTTTTTTTTTTGATAAAAAATAAGTTTTAAAAGTTGAAAAAAAGATTGGTTACTTGGTTAATTATGGTTCTCTATTGAACCTCACTATATATATATATATATATATATATATATATATATATATATATATATATATATATATATATATATATATATAGAGAGAGAGAGAGAGAGATCCGGTAGGAACCCAAAAATTGGTAAGAACAGCAGGATTATTCTCCGCCAATCATTTCGTCAATGGCACAAACGTCAAACTCATTTACTTGGTCATGATGCGTTCATACGCGGCACACGTGCATAGAACGTAATACGGACTCGAGGGAATAATCATGTGCGACGAACGTCCATGAAATATCATTCAAATGGTTTTTCCTCTTCTTTTTCATTTATTTTGGTTTTTTTCGTTTTTCTATTTATTTTTTTTTATTTTTCGTTAAAAAAGTTCAGTTTTTTTAAATAGATATATGCTTGGTTTTAATGTTTATATATTTTTTTTGATTTTTTTTAAAGTTTTTTTTTCTTTTTTTTTTGTTTGTTTTTTAATATATTTACTACATATTTGGAGATAGTAGGGGTTTTTTATTTTTTTTATTTTTTTTTATATATTTTTTCTATTTTCTTGATTTTTTTAAAGTAAATATCGGTTTGAGTTTTTAATATTTAACAATAATAAAATTTTAAATAAGAAGATTATTAAGGATCATAATATTTTTCATTCATATTCTTTTTAATCATATTATTTTTAGATCATAAAATTTTGAATCATAATGATATTATGCATCATATATTTTTTGGATCATATTAATTTGGATCATAATATATTGAATTAAATAAAGTTTTTGATCAATACAACATTTGGATCATTATAATTTTTTAAATCATTTAATTTTGAATCATAACAAATATAATAATTAAGGATCATTAAATATTTGAATCAAAGTACTTTTAAATCATAACAAGTTAAGGTAAAGGGATTGATCTAATCCTTATCCAAAGAAGCCCTTATCTCATTATATTCATTCAAATAGCTATTGCCGTATCTTTTGTTTAGTTAGTTAGATTTGATTTACTTAGCACTATTTATTTATTTATTCGTTTTTCATCCCCCTGTAACTTTTTGATTGATTCAATAATAAAAACAAAAGCCATAAGCGAATTTAGCTTTCTCTAAATTCTTTATGGTATCAGAGCAATAGATCTGATTGGGTGAGTATCCACCATGACCGGAGAGAAGGGAGATGGCAGCAAGAAATCTGAAGGTGGGGAGACGATTGATGTCTATTCGCCTTACTACATTCATGTATCAGATTACCCAAAATAGATGCAGGTTAATGATGTGTTGAATGATAGTAACTACAATGAATGGAAGCAGGAGATGAGGAATTTTCTGCTTTCGAAAAACAAGATGGGACTGGTTGATGGTTTTGTCGCGAAACCGGAGGTGTCGTCGCAAATATATAAGGCGTGGGTACGGGCTGATGCAATGATCAAGGGCTGGTTGACCACCGCCATGGAGAAAGAGATAAGAACAAGTGTCAGGTATGCAAATACTTCATCAGAAATATGGCTGGATCTTGAAGAACGGTTTGAGAAAGAAGGGGCGCCTCGGGCATATGAGCTGAAACAATCGCTTAACGTGACGAGGCAAGATGGGAACTCGATCTCCAATTACTACACCAAACTTAGGTCGATTTGGGATGAACTGCAGATGGTCCTACCATCCCCACGATGCACCTGCGAAGGTTGCGACTGTGGGATCGGGAAAAAGCTGAGCGATTTAAGGGAAAAAGAGAGGACTTACGAGTTCCTGATGGGTCTGGATAACGAATTCTCTGTCATCATAACTCAAATCCTTGCGATGAAGCCTACCCCTCCGATTGGTAATGTTTATCATTTGTTGGCTGAAGATGAACAACAAAGGGCGCTATCCGGAGGAGCGAAAAGAGCAAGTGCTGACTCGTCGGCCTTCCAAGCAAATTATAGTCAACAGTGTGGCCAACGACAACCTGCCAACAAAACGAAGACACAAACAACAGGCAAACCGATGCAAAAATTTGTCAAGTCGGATAACGATAAAAAGGTAAAATGCTCTTTCTGTCAGCGTGAAGGGCACAACAAGGAAGGATGTTTCAAGATAACCGGGTACTCGGAATGGTGGCCTGGAAATAAAGAGAAGCCCAAAGCTGCTTGTGTCAAGATTGGACCAAGTCCGATTCCTGGACTCACTGATGAACAGTACCATCTTTTTGTCGAGCACTTCAAGGAAGGGTTAGACACAACAAACAACAACAAACAACCTATGGCAAACATGGCAGGTAGAAACGATACTTTCGATGGGTGGATTGTTGACTCGGGTGCCACCGAGCACATGACACACCGACTTGATTTCATATTCAACAAAACACAAAACTCCAAAGATTCACCTGTCGTTATCCCCAATGGAGACAAAGTGCCGGTTATGGGGGAGGGTGAACATACCTTACCTGGGGGAATCAAAATTAAAGGAGTTTTGTTTGTACCGAATTTTAATTACAACCTTCTCTCCGTTGCAAAACTCGCGGATGATTTAAATTGTGCAGTAACCTTTTTTCCTGGATTTTTTGTCATGCAGGAGTTGGGGACGAAGCGCTTGATTGGAGCGGATAATCGGAGTGGAGGGTTGTATCGGATGGGGGTATCAAAGATGAAGACCAGTGAGGCACTTATGTCAAAGGTTGAAGTTTGGCATAAGAGACTCGGCCACCCGTCCATCAAGAAAATTTCAAAATTAGATTTTATCAATGTTACAACAGAAAAACAGTTCAATAAATGTGATGCTTGTTTTAAAGCAAAACATACTAGACTTCCTTTCCCAGTTAGTGAAATAAAAACCTTTTCTTGTTTCGATCTAGTGCACTGTGATGTGTGGGGCAAATATAGAACACCTTCCATTGGTAAAGCATCATATTTTTTGATTATTGTTGATGATTTTAGTAGAGCCGTTTGGATTTTTTTAATTAAACACAAACATGAGGCAAGTACTTGTCTCATTGATTTTCATAAAATGGTTCAAACACAATTTGGCAAACAAATTAAACGGATAAGATGTGACAATGGTGGAGAGTTCGTTTCCAACAGGATGCGTGACTTCTATACTCAAGAAGGGATAGTCTTAGAAACTATGTGTCCCCACACCCCACAGCAAAATGGGGTGGTGGAACGCACACACAGGCACCTACTTGAGACAGCTCATGCACTACGTTTTCAAGCCAACTTACCGAAGGTGTTTTGGGGTGAATGCGTCTTAACAGCCACCTACCTCATCAATCGAATGCCAACCAAGGTTCTTAAAGGAGTCACACCATACGAGGTACTTTTCAATCAAAAACCCACGTATGATCATATGAGAGTATTTGGATGTTTAGTTTATTATCAAAACACAGAGACAGGAGGTGACAAATTTGAGGCTCGAGGTAAACCGGGATTATTTGTAGGGTACCCTCCAGGAACAAAAGGATACCGCGTGTATGACATGGAGAAAAGAAAAATAGTCGTTTCTAGAGATGTTCGTTTCCTAGAAGACAAATTTCCTATGGCTTCTGATTTGGTTACCAAAAATGTAACGGAAGATGATACATTTGTGCTCGAAAATGAATTGGAGACCTCTAATACGGTTCACAATCATGAATCCGCACCACCTACGGGGCACGAAAATGAGGCTACAGTTGACCTTAGCACACCCCACGAGTCTGACTCCGAAAGTGAGCATACGACTCACGTACACACGGAACCACCCTCGCCACATTCTTCTTACGTGCATGAAGACACGAACAGCGACCAGGTTCCTAAAGCTTCTCGTGTGCGAACTCAACCTTTACGGTTCAATGATTATGAAGTCAACTTACCCCCGTCCATCACTCATCCTCCATCCGCCTCCGATCATGTCGCTTCTACGGTACATCCCCTCTCCGCCTTCCTTTCGTATAAAAATTTCTCAAAAGCTCACAAAGCTCTTTTAATGGCCATAGCCACCCACTATGAGCCAAAATCTTTTAAGCATGCAGAAAAATATGAAAGGTGGAGTTTTGCAATGAAAAAGGAGATTAGTGCCTTGGAAGCAAACGATACTTGGGCCCTAGTTGCTCTTCCTCCTGGCAAGCATGCTATCGAATCCAAATGGATTTTTAAAATCAAGTTTAAATTGAATGGCGAAGTGGAACGGTACAAAGCACGACTTGTTGCGAAGGGGTATACTCAAATGGAGGGTGTAGATTATCATGACACTTTTGCACCAGTTGCCAAGCTGGTCACTGTGAGAATTTTACTCACCATGAAAGTCAAAAATAATTGAGTCATACACCAGTTAGATGTGAACAACGCCTTTCTGCATGGAGATTTGGAGGAAGAGGTTTATATGAAAATCCCTCAAGGCTTTGGAAAAGACGGCGATACAAGGGTTTGCAAGCTAAAGAAGTCCTTGTATGGTCTGAAACAGGCAAGCCGGAATTGGTATCACAAATTCACTTCTGCCCTACTTGAACTTGACTTCCAACAAACACATGCAGATCATTCTTTGTTAATTCATAGAAACAAAGAAGTTTTTGTTGCAGCTTTGATCTATGTTGATGATGTGATCATCGTTGGCAATGACCTCGAGAAAATTGAACATACAAAATCCAGTCTCAATGATCGGTTTAGTATTAAAGATCTTGGCAATTTAACTTATTTTTTGGGCATCGAAGTATCACGCATAAAAGAGGGTCTAGTCCTCAGTCAACGCAAATATACCCTTGACATACTTGACGATGCAGGTATGCTTGGGTGTCGGCCTAGTAAATTTTCCATGGAACAAAATTTAAAGCTTGACAAAGGCGACAAGGAAAAAAAGGTGGATGCCAGTTTGTACAGGCGTTTGATTGGGAGATTGTTATATTTGCAAGCTACTCGGCCGGACATTACTTATTCAGTAAATGTATTGAGTTAGTTTATATCAGATCCTCGTCAGAGTCATTGGAATGCAGCACAGAGAGTTTTGCGATATCTGAAGGGCACTTTGGGGCAGGGGATATTGCTACCAAAAGACAGTACACCTGAACTTTTGGCCTATAGTGACTCCGATTGGCTAGGGTGCCCCATTTCCCGACGTTCAAGAACTGGATACTTGTTACTTTTGGGTGGTGCACCTGTCTCCTGGAAATCGAGGAAGCAATCAGTTGTGTCTCGTTCTTCAGCTGAGGCTGAGTACAGAGCCATGGCGACCACTGTTAGTGAAGTTTTGTGGGTTCGATGGTTGCTCTCTGAACTAGGAGTTCCAATTGCCACGCCAACTCCTCTCATGTGTGACAACGAATATGCACGACATATTGCACATAATCCAGTTTTTCACGAGCGTACCAAGCACGTTGAGATGGATTGTTTCTTTGTCAGGGAAAGAGTTGAATCCAAAGAAATTACTCCGGTTCGTGTTTCTTCACAAGCTCAGCTAGCCGATTTACTTACTAAACCTCTTGGTTCAGACAGGTTACAAACACTATTGGTCAAGTTGAACATTCGTAATCTCTGTGTGTCAACTTGAGGGGGAGTAAAGGGATTGATCTAATCCTTATCCGAAGAAGCCCTTATCTCATTATATTCATTCAAATAGCTATTCCCGTATCTTTTGTTTAGTTAGTTAGATTTGATTTACTTAGCACTATTTATTTATTTATTTGTTTTTCATCCCCCTGTAACTTTTTGATTGATTCAATAATAAAAACAAAAGCCATAAGCGAATTTAGCTTTCTCTAAATTCTTTATAAGGAACATAAACATATTGAATAATAATATTTTTGAATCATAAATATTTTGAATCATCTATATTTTGCATCATATTATGTTCAATATTTTATTTTAAAAACTTTTAATCTTTTAAAATGAAGTTTGGTATCTAAAACAATTATTTTTTAAAAAATCTTTTTACAAAGTAATCAAAATAGTGAGTAGAAGTATTCCTTCAATAGTACAACGAACTTTATATAAATAATGACACCAAATCTTGAGGGCAAAAACCACAAGCCCCAACCCTAAGGTGATGTTTTTTTTTCATAAGCTCTTCTTGAACACTTTTGTCTGCTCCCTGCAGACAACGTGCAAACTTTTATCATCGTAGAGTGTTTGTTTTTTCTAAGGGCTAAGATCTAAAAAATCTGTGTAACGCCCGTAGATTCGGGCTAGTTAATTTATAGACGATAAGCGTCAAAAACAACTTTTTGATAGAAGAGTGTCTAGAATAAATAATCTTAACCAAGTTATAGTATATGGCACAAGGTTTCCGTGCATATAAAGAACGTTGAAATCCGACTTATAACGAAGAAGTTATGACGTGTTGAAGTTTCGCGACAGATTCTGCACGACGATGTAGGACATAAATAGTGAATTTATGATAGAGCGATATTTGGCCTTAGCGATCTAAACGAAAGTCGTAGAATACATTAAACCGAGAGCGTGCATAAAAAGAACGTCTAAATCTGACTTCGTATGTGGAAGTTATGATTTTTCAAAGTTTCAACTTAGCGGTATGCAGCCCAAAGTTCGAATATGAGATTGAGTGGTTTTTAGCCAAAACAATCTAAATGAGAATCGAATATCTTGTCGATAGTAGTCAAACGGTAAAAAGACAGACGAAAACGGACGTCAGATGAAGGAGTTGTGAATTCCTAACGGAGTTTTCGTGTCCCGGCCTACTAAAAATAATATAATAAAAATTAAATTCAAAATTAGCCGATGGAGTCTAAACGAGAGTTGTAGAGCATAATCTCACCTACGCGTGTATATAAAGAACATCAAAAACGGAGCTCGTATGCAAAAGATATGAATTTTTTAAGTTCGGGGCGCGAACCCTGACACTGTGTCAGAGTTCACGACGTGAACTCAGTATTTATGACTTCTGGAGCATGACAGACGCAAGTTGCGATGAACCACCTGATGACTACTGAACTCACAACATGAATATTTGAGATTCACGATGTGAATCCCGAAAAATGGCCCTATAAATAGAAATCGTCGGGCAGCCGCCCATAGTTGCTAATTCCATCACTCTCTCACTCTCGATACCCTCTCTAGCCCTTTTGAAGCACCCCCGAAGCCTTGATATCATCCTGACACCCGAAGCAATTCCTGAAGCCCTGAAGATCCCGAGTGAAAGAGTTTTCGAGTCGAAACCCTGCCCGCGAGAAGTCCGGTTTTTGAGAAAACATTCCGGTTTCACCGAAGAATACTATTTGAAGAGCCGTAGTGCTGTCCGAAAATCGTCTTAACATGTGAGTGTGTGGTTACTTTCTTCTACCGCATAGATATGAAGTATTTGCTATGAAATACGTGTTATGTGTTTATACGTTGTTTGTTTACTTGAGATGGTTGTTGAATGAATGTTTTATACAGGTTTTTAAATGATTTAAATTATATATGTAATTTATATCTACAAATATGTTGGGTAGAACATGGGTAGATGAAATAGTTGGTGTGATGAAAGATGAGTTTGAGGAGGAGACGAAAGATGATATAGATCTTCTGATGAAGGTGACAGGTGAAAAATGAGTGAAACCTTTACCCAAACGATGGCCCCCGTCATTCAGCAGAGTAAGGATGACAATCACGAACTATTTTAGACAGTCATGTGGAACACTAGCAAGCTCGCAACTTGTAGGTGTTGTGGACTTGATGTTCACCGATGTACTTGATATGTGTAGTTACATACATATATATATATATATATATATATATATATATATATATATATATATATATATATATATATACACATTATATCTTAATATTTTAGCCTTTATTATTCTCTTTTAGAACTAAAAAGTACTTATAATGTTTTGAATTATGATTTGCAGCTATTCATTGTCGATAGAGCACAAAAGAAAAGACTGGAGCGGAATTAGGGCTTAGAGGCTAAAAGAAAGAAAAAATGCTGGAGGAGCCGATTACGCCCAACGTAATTGACTAGAATGCTTAGCGTAATGGCAAAACAAGGGTTACGCCCAGCATAATTTATGGTTACACCCAGCGTAACGGCTTGCATCCAGATAACCTCTTCGCGACAAAACTCTAAGTACGCCCAGCGTAATCCGACTTGCGCCCAGCGTATGTAAGTCGGTTCCAAAGGTTATAAAAAGCGATTATCAGCTAACCAGAGGGGGGATTCGACTTCTAACCTAATTTAGTCGATAATTAACTTCTATTAAGCCGTTTTGAGGGTCTAGAAGGCGGCCGGAAGGCCGTTAAGCTAATGGGAGCGGAGATCGGAAGGATTGGAGAGCGGATACATGTCGGTAATCACATAGGTTGTTAACGTGACCATGTTTAGCATTCCATTGTGATACTATTATGTGTTTGGTTTCTAATTTAAGTGTAAAAAAAAACTTTTACTTTTTGTTTATGATTGAATGAAACCTTGATTATTGGACTAATTGTTATATTGAATTGTTTGTTTATGTTTAATTTATCTTGTCAAGCTTGTTAAAAGATCCTTATGTGTTAATGATAATTATTTGCTGTTAATTGTCAAGTAAATTAAGTTGTATGAACATCTGCTTGATTACTTGTGTCTTCTGAATTTGATGACCATCAAGATTATAAGTCTAGAAATAGCGAATGCGAAACTAGGATTAACTTGGGAATACATAAGTTAACGTGTGAGTCTTGTTTGATGACCATCAACAAGAGGTTAATTGAACGAACAATTTGATTAACTATTATTACAAGTCTTGCTTGATACGAACTGAAAACTAGGAAACATGTTAGTTTAATCAACTGATCACTGTTTGAATTGACTTATTTGCTAAATGATTAGTTATAGTGAACGCGAATCTAATCATTTTAGGAATCGGTGAACATGAATAAATGAATTTGTGTATGCAATTGTCTATGCTTTTAAGGTGTGATTTATCTAAACCAAAGTACCTGAAGAGATTTGCTTTCCTGTTAGTTAATCGAGATTTGTTAATTAATTGTTCGTTTGAGATTAAATAACCATTTCTTTATTCCTTCCGTGTGTCCTGTAACCTATAATCAAATATTTTAAATTAATTCACCACCGTTCCCTATGATCGACACCTGACTTACCTAAGTTATACTATAATCTGACTAGGTACACTGCCTATAAGTGCATAGTTAGTCTAAGTTTGTTAGGTTATAAATATTAAAATTAGTGGGTACTTCCGTGCACATCAAGTTTTTGGCGCTGTTGCCGGGGAACGACTTGTAATTAATTTAGTTTAATTGATTATTCGTTATTCGTTTTTAGTTTAGTTAGTTTTTATTTTTTTAGGTTTATTTGCGATGATATCATTTCACTTGTCGGAAAGGTTCTTGTTATTATTTGCAGGAATTTGGGATCATACACATTGCTTGGTTTTACTTTTTGCATGGGTTTCAAGAATGCAAGCGATTAGGGAATTCTTGACCTGCTTAGCCTACTACTTTGTTGATTTTTCCAACTCAATCCATGGGGCGTAGCATAGCAAGGCGTATTGTGGTGGTTAAGTAGAAGACCGAGCTCTTGTTGTTCTTGACTAGTTAGGTCACTTCTTGTTCTACTTCTAGTTAAAGGTGCGAAGAAAACGAAGAAAATATTCTAACGGATCCCGAAAGTGGTTGTTTTCACAAACCAATTCTTGCGTGCAAGGGTTTTAATCAACCGTTGTTGTTTGATCTCGACAAAAACAAGTGATCATGATGTCTCATTTTCAAAAATATGTCACTCATCGGAAAGTCATGGCTGTTGTTGAAGCAATTAAAAAAATTTATATTTAGAAGTTCCCAAATTTATTAGTTGGAAAAAGGAATTTCAAATAATGAAAAGGAAATATTTCAGTTAAATTACGCCCAGCGTAATTGTATTTATGCCAAGTGTACTCAACCTCTGATCGCGGATGACTTCTTCTCGGAATTGGAGGTACGCCCCGCGTACATGTGAATTTACGCCCAGTATAAATCGGTGACAGGTTATATCTTTTTACCCTTTGACTTTTTTGTTATTCTTTCAAATCCCTTCTACTTCGCCGCAAGAACTAAGACGGTCGAATCTCCCACAAGATCTTCGATTTTGCTTCTTTTCTTGTAGAATCGACACAAAGGTATGTTATTCGGATACCCTATTGCTTTGATTTGGGATTATTTTCATGAAAATAGAGGTATTAAGCCTAAAGCAAAATCTAGGGTTTATGCACTTCTTAAAAAAGGACCGATTTCGCATGAATTTTTGTTTGTTTATGTCTTAATAAGACCGATTTTGGTCAATAGACTAAACCTTAGGACCTAATTTGGTCTTAATCACGTCCAATGCCCATCGATTCGAGTTTGTGGACGAACGCCTAGCATATGCCCTGTAGACTCCCCGATTTTTGACCGCCCCTATGAACTCTCCCTGTGTAATGTTTGTTAATCATGGATAGACAAAGAACGATCAGGAAACAGGTTCGAATTCTTGGACATGTGCTTGGACATGTGCTTAGGGGGACAGTTTCGTGCATTTGGACGTATGCCAAGAGTATACTGGATGTACGCCCAATGTACAGTCTTGCCCAACACCATTATTTTTTCAGTCTAAATCTGTTAATGTTGTGATTATTTTGTTTGGTTTTGTGTTTGGTGTTTATTTGTGCTGATTATGGTCCGAAGAACTCAAAGGACCAACCCACCCGAGGACGTGACTGATCACCATTTCTTACAATTCCCGCAAACTCTAAACAATGCAACCCGGGCCCGATATGTCAACAATCTGAGTCTGCTGCTCACTAAGGAGATCGACATAGCACCTTCTCCAAAATAGAAGGTTTATAAAGCTAACCTGGATTCCGGGCTGTTACAATGTGTTAAATTGTTTTGTGATTTTAGGACTTGGGGACTGCGAGACGATACTTGGGACGAGTATGAGTAGGTGTGAATAGTAGTAGAGATCTATACTACTGGAAGCACAGGACTCACGCTTGGATCAGGGACAGTCACAAGGTTACCAAGAAGCTAGTGATTGGTCTCGTTTTATTCAAGTATGTCATTACCATTTTTTCGGTAATGACTAATGAGATGATTGATATTCTGACCCTAGTTGTCATATCAAATTGATTCCGACTACAAGGAGTTTGTTACGTGGTTCAGAGAACCAAGTTCGATGAAACATCTGACTTAAGTCAGAAGATTGAAATCAATGCGATCGATAGTATTGCGCTCGTTGTTAGAGGAATTGGTAGCTAGAGATGATACATGTTAAAATGTAACTATATCACATTAGAACATAAAGGAAGGTATAGTTTGTTCTGGAATTTGACTCTAAAAGTGCATCCCCACTTGGGGTTCGGATACACACCGATTGATGCTCGTAATCAATGATTTTGCTATTAGGGCTCAACCAATTCATCCCCACAAAACATTGCTCTCGCATAGGGGAATGGGAACCAAATATACCGGGTAATGCTCGTTGAACAACTCCAAAGTGCATCCCCGATGAACCCTTGATAGTCTCATGGGACGATCGTCGGTAATCTCAACCTCTAATGGATAATCCAGCTCCCCTGGAGCATCAACAAACCTCTTTCTAAGTGCAAGAGATACAAAGGATCAGGTAACCCCCGAATCAAACAAAACTAGAACGGATATATAGTTCACAAGGAACGACCCTAAAAGCAACACACAGATATAAGAAGGAAAGACAAAAATAAATAAAGAGATCAGGAGAAGATACATACCCGTTACCACATTTGGTGTTGCATGAGCCTCATCGACTGTCAGATAAAATGCCCTGCTCCTTACAACAGGCGCCTCCGCCATGCCCTGACGGCCATCTATGATCCTCAAAGTTGCTGGAGCAGGTGCTGCAACTAGTCTCGTCGCTGCTAGACTAGGGAAATCAGCTTTTTTATGGCCCCTTTGATTGCAATGAAAGCAAATCATACTCGATCCCTGGGTAGTGGCTGTGCAATCCTTGCTAAAGAGTCCAGTCTTGTCGCACTTGTAGCACCTGAACCACCCACCATGTAAGCTCCAGCGTGCGTCTTGTCGCACTTTCCACAGTGGCCTCGGGCCTGCTGAACCTTCATTCTCGAATCAAAAACCTTGGGCCTCTTGCCCGAAATCTATGAACCCTGAACCTAATCCGACTTCATCTTCTTATCCATCTCCATATCACTCTCCCTCTCTCTGGATCTTGCCACATGTCCTCTAGTGTCTTGCAACTAGATATGCTCACGAACTGTCTGATATCGCTCCTTAACATGTCATGATATCTCGCCTTCTTCATCTCCTCGTCTGCCACATACTGCGGTACAAACAAATCCCTCTCGCAAAACATGGTGGTGATCTCCACCACCGTCTTAGTAGTCTGGCGAAGGTCATGGAACTCCCTCGCCAATTGTTAGACCTCAATTATAGGTGTGGACTCAGCTCAAAACCTCGTCACAAAATCCTCCCAAATCATCGACTCAAATGCCTTGCCTCACAGGACGTGGTCAACCTCCTCCTACCAATCACAAACTCTGTCTTTTAGAATACAAGATGCAAATCTAACCTTCGACCCATTAGGGCAGATGTAACGCCCGTAGATCCGGGCTAGTCAATTTAGGGATAATAGGGGTCGAAAACAAATTTTAGGCAAAAGATTATTTAGAATAAATAATCTTAACCAAGTTGTACTATATGTTACAAGGTTTCCGTACATATAAAGAACGCCGAAATCCGAGTTATAACGAAGAAGTTATGACCCGTCGAAGTTTCGCGACGGAACCGACACGACACCGGGAAGTGTAAATAGTGAATTTACGATAGAGCGACTTTTAGCCTTAACGATCTAAAAAAAAGTCATATAAAATGTTAAACCAAGAGTGTCCATAAAAAGAACGCCCAAATCTGACTTCGTATGAGGAAGTTATGATTTTTCTAAGATTTAGCATAGTAGTGCACAACCCGAAAATTCGAACTTTAGATCGGTCGATTTTCAGCTAAAATAATCTAAACGAGAAATGAAGATATTGTTAATAGGAGTTAAACGATAAAAAGACAGTAAAAAAACGGAGTTCGTATGCGAAAGTTATGGACGAAGCTTAGTCTCTACTTTTCGAGCGCGTCAAATTCGATACAGTTTTGTAAATCCGAAATAGATTAAGAATTAGCCAACGAGGTCTAAATGAAAGTTGTAGTACTCGTAAATACCAATGCATGGTTATAAATAACGTCAGAAACGGAGCTCGTATGCGAAAGATATGGACGAAGCTTAGTCGCTACTCTTCGAGCGCGATAAATTTGATACAGTTTTATAAATCCGAGATAGAATGAGAATTAGACAACGGGGTCTAAATGAAAGTTGTAGTACTCATAAATACCAACACGTGGATATAAATAAATTCGGAAACGGAGCTTGTATGCGAAAGATATGGACGAAGCTTAGTCGCTACTCTTCAAGGGCGATAAATACAATGCAGTTTTTGTAAATCTGAGATAGAAGGAGAACTAGCCGACGAGGTCTAAATGAAAGTTGTAGTCCTCGTAAATACCAACGCGTGGATATAAAGAACGTAGAAAACGGAGCTTGTACGTGGAAGATACGGACGAAACTTAGCAGCTACTTTACTATAAAATCCCTATAAATAAAGGGTGAACCCTTCATTATTTCTTCATACCATAAGCATTTCTTTCTCTCTCTAACTTCTCTCTAGCCTCCTTAAACCCCTCCCAAGTCTAGGGAACCTCCCTAGCACGAGAAGGAAGTCCCGGAGCGCCCGACGGCTTCGAGAAGAAAAGCTTTCGGCTCGGAAACGCTGCTCCAGCGAAGCCTGTTTTTAATAAAAACCCGCTGTAAGTGAGCTATGCCTATACTATATTTAATATAACTTTTATTTGATTATAGTAACATTATTAGGACCTTAAAATAATTATTTGGGCTATTATTATGAGTTATATTGAGTGTTATTTAACGCTTATATAATAGTAATAATAGCTAGACTATTAATTAGTCGCGATTAACGTTAAAAAAACTAAACTCTAGTGGTAATAATACTAGGTTTCGTCGAAGGAAATTATTTTTAAGAAGCGAAGCGCTGTTTGAGTTTGGAATCACCACCTTTTCAAGTGAGTGCATAGTTACTTTCATCTTACACATAGATATGAAGTATTTTATATAAATTACGTGCTATGTGTGCATATTATCTGAGTACTTGCTGTCTATGCTAGATGAACGATTTTATACATGTTTTAAATGATTTAAACTGTATATGTATTTTATATCTACGATAATGTTGGGGTAAAACATGGGTAGATGTAATAGATGGAATATGAGTTGGATGATGAGTTGAGAGGTGTTATAAACCACGAGGTGAGGGTGAGAGGTGGACGATGTGAGAAGCCTTTCCCAAATGATGGCCCCGTCATTCAGCAGAGTATGGATGACAACCACAGACTATTCTAGACAGTCCAGTGGAACACTAGCAGGCTCGCAACCTGTACGTGTTGTGAACGATGTGTTCACCCGGTGTACTCTAAACCATGGCGTCCATGCAGACTTGGTGCCTAAACCTTGGTGATCATGCAGACTTGATGCCTAAACCGTGGTGATCATGCAGACTTGATACCTAAATCTTGGTGATCATGCATACTTGATGCCTAAACCCTGGCGACTATGCAAACTTAGTGCCTAAACCCTGCCGACTATGTAGACTTAGTGCCTAAGCCTTGGCGACTATGCAGACTTAGTACCCGTTGTGTAAACCGTGGCAACGATGGACTTCGTGCCGATTCCTTAGGATGATACTTAGGAATGAATGAACGAGGAATAGCTGATTCTTAGGGTAGATCCTTAAGACTAAAGAAGATAATGGGGATGGGTAATTGGGTTGATTGTTTGATTGTTTAAACATAATAATTATATTATTGTTGGTTGAAAACCCTATGTACTCACCAGGTTTCCCAACCTGACCCACTCAGTTTATTTATATCACAGGTGTCGATATGAAGTGACATTACACTGAGAGATTAAGGAGATATAGATCACTAGTGATAATGAATGTAAGTTCTGTTTATGCTTATGTTTCTGTATTGACGATGACATCCCAAATGTTTTCAATTGAATAAAAATACTTTTCTTTTGAAATGATTTGATAGCTTATTTATCATGTTTTACTGGGAATAAATTCCACAATATTTTTATTAAAAGAGGTACTCTGATTTTTATAAAGCATAAAAAAATCGGTCTTTTCTGGCCGTGAAAATGGGGATGTCACAGTTGGTATCAGAGCATTAGTTTAAGCGAACTAGGAATTTGTAGGAAATTTCTAGACTTAAACTTAGAATGCTAAGCGATGATTGTGAGATGAGTGTCTGCTATAATTTATACACGACCACTAGTTTATTTTAGGAAAGATGCCTAAAATGTTTTATGTGCTAAATGATTTATGTTATAGCTATAAAAATGCCTTATATGCTCTTATTTGTTCGGATCTATGGTCTGTTGCCGACCGGATCTGGAAACCTTATGTGTTCAGGATTCTAAGCGTATGATAACGATATTAGAACTAGCATGTAATGTTTCAGAATAATAAGGAGATTTATACGTCTATCTTAAATAAGATCTTTCCTATCTTAAATTCTCGTCTCGGTACACCGAACGTCTGCTTCGGTGTACAAAACAAGAGGAAGATGACAACCTGAGCCTAAGAATGTGATGGGTCATACATCGGTCGTTGCGCCTACACCGGAACCTATCACAATGGTAGAAGTTCAGGAAGTGATGCGAACCATGATAGACTAAGAAAATAGAGGAAATGAAAAGGCTTACGATACTAAATGGTACCTATCGGAAGATATCGTAAGAGTGATATCATGCCTTTAGAATGCGTCTAATAAATAATATGTCTAGTACGGGAGAAGTACATGTTTGATTAGCATAAAGAAAGATTTTTGGTATAATCCATGAAGTTATCCCATAGTCTGATGTTTCCATCACCAACTGAGTGAAGCAGAATTGATGATTAAAGATACGCATGGAAGAAATCCTAATAGAGTCTAGGGAAAATTATATGATTGTTTGGACACATTTGTATGTGTTAAAATTGTTTATGTGATAATGACTTGGAAAACTGCGAGACAATACTTGGGACGAGTATGAGTAGGTGTGAAAGGTAGTAGATGCATATACTACCGGAAGCACAGGACTCACGCTTGGATCAGGGAAAGTCACAAGGTTACCAAGAAGCCAATAATTGATTCCATTTTATTTAAGCATGTCGTTACCATCTGTAACATCCCGAATTCCCAGGTATTATTTATTATTTGTATTTTTGGTGATTTGTGAGGAGACTCGGCGAGTTGGAGCCCAAACTCGCCGAGTATGATCGCGGTTATGGGTGCGGGTTCGCTTCTGGACTCGGCGAGTCCACGCTGTTTAATGAAACCCTAATTCCCCGGGTTTGGAGCCTATTTAAGGGCACTTATAGCCTCCCATTGCGGCTACCAGTCCCTTGAGAGAACCCTGAGAGAGCTAAATCGCTTTGAGAGAGAAGAAGTCACTTTTGGATCTTTGTATCCTTTGTTTAGCAAGAAGAGGGTGACAAGAGCAAGGAGGAGGTGAGATTCAAGCAGATCCAGAGTCCAGAGGCTTCATTTTGAGGTAATAGTTCGAACCTCCTTCAGTTTTAGGGTTGATCTTTAGAGTTAGGGTTTTCTAACCCCTTTGGAGAGTGATTATGTGAAGCAAATGGTCCCTCTTCGATTTTGTGCCTTGGATCTGGACTCAAAGAGGTCCAGAGACCTTAACCCTTGGAGCTTTTTGGGTTAGTATGGAGTTATTGGACTTAGGTTGTCATTTTTGGGACCAAATCTCCTTTTGATGCCTTGTTGTGGTTATACAAGCATCAAGTTTCGAACTTTACGTGACATTCATGCTTGGGAAGGCCAGATCTATGGTTTGGGGAAACAGATCTGACCTCAGGAGGTCAATAGAGTTTGTGCATGGCATGAACTCGCCGAGTTGTTCTTGAGACTCGGCGAGTAGGGTTTGGGTTTCACGTAAATTGTTCAGCGAGTAGACTCACCGGGTTGGGGGATGACCCAGTGAGTCAGGGACAGTCAAAGGGGGGCTGAGTCAAGCCGGAACTCGCCGAGTTGTTCTTGAGACTCGGCGAGTTGGGTCGTGGTGGCCCCGCGATTCATGCCAGGTGGAACTCGTCGAGTTAGGGATGTACTCGACGTGTCAAGAGAGGATCTGAGGGAGTCAGTGAACACGTATAGACTCGCCGAGTCACTCTAGTGCACTCGCCGAGTCCGGTCAAAGTTGACCGTTGACCATTGACCAGAGTTGACCAGTGTTGACTTGATAGGGTTAGTCACCCTTAGTTGTGAAAGTGTTAATTAGAGATATATTGTGTTATAGGAGGACTATAGCTCGGGAGATCGAGCGCTAGTGATTTCAAGGATTTGCGAGTTATCGAGATACGCGAGGTGAGTCTTCTCACTATACTTTACCTTGAGTAGGTAATCAGAGTTATGTGACAGAGTATTTGTATGCTATATGTAGGTTATGTGTTGTACTGCATTATTTCTATGTGATTTATGTTGTGCATGCTAATAGAGTTGGAACCGAAAGGTTCACAGAGTTAGAACCAGAGGGTTCACAGAGTAGGGTCCACGGACCCACAGAGTTATAGCCTCGAGTGGCTAATATGTGCTATGTGTGGTATTTTGGGGAACTAACTAAGCTTTGTGCTTACAGTGTTTGGTGTTATTTGTTTCAGGTACTAGTGATGACCGTGGGAAGGCGCCGACTTGATCAGTACACACACGAGATTTTTATGTCATGAGATATTGGGATTTTTTTATATGTCATGGATTGAGTTTCAAACATTGATGTTTTTATGAATATTAAATGAATTATGTTTTTATAAAATGTGAAAAATTGTTTTGAAATTTACGGTGTTACAAGTTGGTATCAGAGCCTTGGTTTCAGGGATTCGAGTACACCTTCGGGCGTATTTGAACTCAAACTGAGGATTTGAGAAATATTTTCAAAAAAAGTAAAAGATTTTTGGAAAAACACAGAGCAGAGTTGTGTGTACGATCAGTCCGCGCCCGAACGGTGATTTCCCAAGATACCCTCATATTATGTGTTATGTTATTGATATGATGTATTCTCATGCTAGAGTAGGCTAGGTACTCCTATTAGGACTAGAGTGGCCTGATTTGTGATGCCTTAGCCTAGGGAGAGGTGAGCTGCTATGAGATGCTTGAGAGTGAGTAAGTAGCAGCGAGGGGCTTATGAGAGATCTGTTAAAGAGTGGATTATGCATAATAGAGTACTTGGAACTTGCGATCCGAAGAGGAGGACTTGGGGTGTATTCTGATACGGTGCGGACAATAGTATTGGGCCCGTACTACTGAAAGCACCGGGGCGGTGTACAGCCCAAGTAAGAATCTTTGGAATGCCAAGGATCAAGGAGGGATGAGTTGTCGAGTGTGAGTATGCTCGAATGGATTCTAATTTATCGTATGTTGTATTTCAGAGGTAGATCATGGTGAGGACACGTTTTATGCCTGAGAGTAGTGGGGCCAGTGATGAGGAGATCCGTTGGATCATCCATGAGGAGGTGGCTGCGGCCATCAGGGTAGAGATACCAGAGATGTTCGGATCTATTAAGACCACGTTGATTGAGACTTTCGACGAGCGTTATGCTACTCTTTCTGAGGCTGCTGTTGCAACGGCCACCACAGCTATTGATGTTGCGAGGCCGCAGGGTGGTGATGCGTTGCTGTTTTGAGAGTTCAGCAACACGAAACCGCCGGAGTTTGATGGGACCCAGGACCCGGTGGCGGCTATGAGATGGATTTCAGACATAGAGGGGTGTTTCTTCACTTGCTCATCTCCTGAGCATTTGAGAGTTCGGTTCGCGCTGAACCAGCTCCGCTTGGGAGCAAAGGACTGGTGGAAATTTGTGACGGCGCACTTTACG
The DNA here is from genome assembly GCF_002870075.4 of Lactuca sativa. Classification (NCBI taxonomy): domain Eukaryota; kingdom Viridiplantae; phylum Streptophyta; class Magnoliopsida; order Asterales; family Asteraceae; genus Lactuca; species Lactuca sativa. The sequence goes on along the minus strand of NC_056628.2, from coordinate 199,754,704 downwards.
CCTGCTGAGCTTGCGGCAGTGACCTGCGAGAGGTTCACTGCCATGTTCCAAGATGAGTACATTCCCCAGGTGGAGAGGGAGCGTTTGGCCCAGGAGTTTCTGATCCTCAAGCAGGGTACTGAGTCTGTTACGGTGATTACCAGGATGTTCCACGAGAGGGCAATGTTCTGCCATGAGCACGTGTCCACTGAGCAGGCACGCATGAGTCGATATTTGAGTATCTTGAGGCGAGACATTCGGGAGTTCGTGGCGAACTCCTCGTACCGGACATTTGCCGAGCATCAGGAAAATGCCCGGAAGATGGAGATTGAGCTAGAGACTCAGGCTAGGGAGGAGGCGGAGTCTCAGGGGAGGGATCGGCGATCGGCACAGTCCCAGCCGGCAGCCAAGCGGGCCAAGCCCGCTGATCCCAAATCAGGGAGCCAGAAGGGTCGCACTTGTGGGAAGTGCGGCAAGGGTCATGATGGAGTTTGTAGAGCTGGATCTTGCTACAAGTGTGGCAAGGAGGGGCATATGGCCAAGGACTGCCTCAAGGGGTTTGCAGTGTGTTTCCACTGCAACCAGACCGGACACCGGAAGGCAGAGTGTCCGCAGTTGCGGGGGTCAGCTCAGGGAGCACCTCAGGGATCTGCCCCTGCCGCCATCCGAGCTACCGAGAGTCGGCTAGTGAAGGCCGAGGCGCCGAGGGCACGAGGGAGAAACTTTCAGTTGACCGCGGAGGAGGTCCGCGCAGCGCCCGATGTCATGGCTGGTATGTATTCTTTCGTGTATTTATTTTGATGTTGAGATATTATGCTTATATTATGTTATGCGTAGGTACTTTTCTTGTGAATTATGTACCTGCCTTGGTGTTATTTGACTCGGGTGCGAGTCGGTCTTTTGTATCTTTGGCTTTTAGTCAGCATCTTAGTGTTAGTCGTGAGGCGTTGAGTCGGCCTCTGAGAGTTTCCATAGCTGACGAGAGGGTGATATATGCCACAGAGGTTATCCGTGGGTGCGTATTCGAGATTTTCGGTGTTGAGTTCCCGATTGATTTGGTTCCTATTGTGATGGGTGATGTCTGTGTCATTGTGGGCATGGACTGGTTGAGCAGATTCGGTGCGGTTATCGACTGCGAGCGGCAGCTGGTGACCATACGAGACCCCAGTGGGGGAGTTCTTATGGTGTACGGCGAGGGTACACGTTCTGGGTCAACGTTTTGTTCGGCCGCTAGGGTGAGGCAGTGTCTACAGTAGGGCTGTAAGGGCTTTGTGGCGTATGTGATGGATACACGGGTTGATTCAGAGAGGCCGAGGTCAGTTGAGGAGGTTCTGAGAGTGCGTGAGTTCCCGGATGTATTTCCAGAGGAGTTGCCGGGTGTGCCTCCCGTGAGGCAAGTGGAGTTCAGTATCGATTTGGTTTCGGGGGCCGTGCCTATCACCAAGGTGCCTTATCGCCTTGCACCTCCAGAGATGCAAGAGTTATCCTCGCAACTTCAGAAGCTGCTGGGAAAGGGGTTTATTCGGCCGAGCAGCTCGCCGTGGGGAGCGCCTATCCTTTTTGTCAAGAAGAAGGATGGTTCACACTGGATGTGCATTGATTACCGGGAGTTGAACAGGCTGACGGTCAAGAACCGTTACCCGTTGCCGAGGATCGACGATTGATTCGATCAGTTACAGGGAGCATCTTGGTTCTCCAAGATCGATTTGAGGTTTGGATATCATCAGGTGAGGGTGCGAGATGAGGACATCCAGAAGACAGCGTTCAGGACGCGTTATGGGCATTACGAGTTTGTGGTGATGCCTTTCGGGCTCACCAATGCCCCGGCAGTGTTCATGGATCTCATGAACCGAGTGTGCAGGCTGATGTTGAATCGGTCGGTGATTGTATTCATCGAAGACATTTTGGTATATTCGAGATCTAGAGAGCAGCATGAGGAGCATTTGAGGGAGATCCTCGGAGTTCTGAGGTCGGAGAGGATTTATGCCAAATTCTCCAAGTGTGATTTCTAGTTGCGAGAGGTCCAGTTCCTAGGGCATCTCGTTAACCAGAAAGGGATATTGGTCGACCCGGCCAAAGTTGAGGCAGTGATGAGTTGGGAGGTGTCGAGGTCACCCTCCGAGATCAGGAGTTTCTTAGGGTTGGCAGGTTATTATCGGAGATTTATCAAGGATTTCTCTAAGATCGCAGTGCCACTCACCAGGTTGACCCGGAAGGGTGTCGCTTTTTCATGGGGCCCCGAGCAACAGGCCTCCTTTGAGACGCTTCGCCAAAGGTTATGCGAAGCCCCGGTGTTAGCCCTCCCGGAGGGGATGGAGGACTTTAAGGTATAATGTGATGCGTCGATCTTGGGGTTGGGAGCGGTGCTGATGCAGAGAGGGCATGTGATAGCATACGCATCGAGGCAGCTGAAGCCTCATGAGACGAGGTATCCCACCCATGATCTAGAGTTGGGGGCAGTGCCGCAGTGGTGTTCGCCCTCAAAATTTGGCGTCACTATCTATATGGGGTTCGGTGTACGATATACACGGACCATAAGAGCCTGAAGTATTTGATGGATCATCCCAACCTAAATATACGGCAGAGGAGGTGGTTGGATGTGGTCAAGGATTATGACTGTGAGATCCTGTATCATCCGGGCAAGGCTAATGTGGTAGCCGACGCCCTGAGTCGCAGGGCTGAGAGCGCCCCATTGTGAGATGTATGTTTGCGATTGACCGTGATGGCTCCGGTGTTGGACACCATTCGTGGAGTACAGGCTGAGGCTGTGAGATCAGAGAACCAGAAGAGAGAGCGAGTTGTTGGGTTGGTATCGGAGTTCGTTACCGATGGTTGGGGGCTTATGACATTTCAAGGGCGTATATGGGTACCATTTGTGGGAGGGACGCGTACCATTTTGATGGAAGAGGCTCATCGGTCGAAATTCTCGATCCATCCTGGGGCCACTAAGATGTATTTGGACCTGAGGAGAGAGTATTGGTGGCCCTGTATGAAGAGGGATGTTGTGTGGTTTGTTGAGAGGTGCTTAACCTGCCGTAGGGTTAAGGCCGAGAACCAGAGACCGCATGGTAAGTTGCAGCCGTTGGAGGTTCCCGAATGGAAGTGGGAACAGGTTACCATGGATTTTATCACCAAATTGCCAAGGACTGCTAGGGGAGTCGATGCAATTTGGGTGATTGTGGACAGGTTGACAAAGAGCGCCCACTTCCTTGCTATCAGTGAGAGCTCCTCCGCAGAGAAGTTAGCAGAGATGTACGTGAGGGAAGTGGTATCTCGGCATGGGGTGCCGATCTTGATTGTCTCAGACCGGGATGTACGTTTCACTTCCAGATTCTGGAAGAAGTTTCACGAGGAGTTGGGTACTAGGCTGCATTTTAGTACTGCATATCACCCCAGACAGACGAACAGAGTGAGTGGACGATCCAGACGCTCGAGGACATGCTCCGGGCATGTGTGTTGGATTTCGGGGGGAGTTGGGATACGTATTTTCCATTGGCAGAGTTTTCCTATAACAACAACCATTATTCGAGCATTGGTATGCCACCCTTTGAGCTGTTGTATGGGAGGAGGTGCCGGATCCCCATTTGCTGGGGAGAGGTCGGACAGCGTGTTATGGGCAGTACAGAGATCGTGCTTCAGACGACAGAGCAGATCCAGCAGGTCAGGCAGAGGTTGTTGACCGCTCAGAGTCGTCAGAAGAGTTATGCGGACAGACTCCAGTCCGAGCTTGAGTTTCAGGTCGGCGACTTTGTGCTCCTGAAGGTCTCTCCTTGGAAAGGAGTGATTCGATTCAGGAAGAGGGGCAAGTTGGGGCCCCGATATATTGGTCCATTCCGGGTGGTCGCGAGGGTAGGTAGGGTAGCCTGAATATTCAGGTGGATGCGAGCCTGATATATTGGAGTTGCCAGCAGAGTTGGGTCAGATTCACGACACTTTCCACGTGTCGCAATTGTGGAAGTGTATAGCCGATGAGTCGGCAGTGGTTCCATTAGAGGATATTCAGGTGGATGCGAGCCTGAATTATGTTGAGCGACCGGTGGCAATCAGAGATCGGAAAATCAAGGTTTTGAGGAACAAAGAGGTACCCTTGGTTTTGGTTCAGTGGCAACATCGGAAGGGGTCCGAGATGACTTGGGAGCCGGAGCATGAGATGCATGAGCAGCATCCAAAGTTATTTGCGGAGCGAGACTTCGAGGGCGAAGTCTAGTTCTAGTGGGGGAGAATTGTAACATCTCGAATTCCCATGTATTATTTATTATTTGTATTTTTGGTGATTTATGAGGAGACTCGGCGAGTTGGAGCCCAAACTCGCCGAGTATGATCGCGGTTATGGGTGCGGGTTCGCCTCTGGACTCGGCGAGTCCAAAAGTGGACTCGGCGAGTCCACGCTGTTTAATGAAACCCTAATTCCCCGGGTTTGGAGCCTATTTAAGGGCACTTATAGCCTCCCATTGCGGCTACCAGTCCCTTGAGAGAACCCTGAGAGAGCTAAATCGCTTTGAGAGAGAAGAAGTCACTTTTGGATCTTTGTATCCTTTGTTTAGCAAGAAGAGGGTGACAAGAGCAAGGAGGAGGTGAGATTCAAGCAGATCCAGAGTCCAGAGGCTTCATTTTGAGGTAATAGTTCGAACCTCCTTCAGTTTTAGGGTTGATCTTTAGAGTTAGGGTTTTCTAACCCCTTTGGAGAGTGATTATGTGAAGCAAATGGTCCCTCTTCGATTTTGTGCCTTGGATCTGGACTCAAAGAGGTCCAGAGACCTTAACCCTTGGAGCTTTTTGTTGGGTTTTGAGCATTCTAACACTTCCTAAGTGTACATGCAACCTTAAATACCTTGGATCTATGTTTTCTCTATTATACATGCAAATAAGAACTTCCAAGGTATTATCCTAATCTAGCATATAAAACAATGGATATAGTAGGATAGAATACATACCTTTTTGGTGTAGTAAGTCTTCATGAAGCTTGAGTGCTTAGTGCCCCAAGTGTGACACCTCAAATGGAATCACAATCATCAAAACACTTGGAATGACTTGAGAGAATTCTACACTCATCAAAATCGGCTAGCCCTCTCTAGAATCATCTAGTGGCCGATTTTTCCTCAATAATAAGATGCTTATATAGTTACACAATTAGGGTAAACTCTTAATTGTCATGGCTTTCCATTTCCTTGGATCCATGGGTACAAATACACCATGGAGCATCCATGGACCATCCTATGGGTTTTAGCCCAACTTGATTATCCATGGAGCATTAGCCCACTATACAAGTATGGATGATTTACACAAACAACCCATATATTTAATTAGTCTTCTTTTGATCACTTAATTAATCCTAGATTAATTCTTGATCAATACTAATTAAATAATCTTATTATTCTTATTATTAATATACTAGAACTTATAATATATTAATAACCATAAGTGTCTTATTTCTCTCATTCAAGTGCATGATGGTATGCAACCCAAATGGACCATGCCGGGTCGGGTCAAGTCTTACCAAATATAGTTATGGACTTAGACATTAATCCAACAGTCTCCCACTTGGATAAGTCTAAAACTATTATTGCGTATGACTTCAGGAACCAACTGGCAATCGTAGCTCTCAAAAGCTTCTGTCGAACTCTGACCTTGTAGATGAACTCTGACCTTTGTCAGTGACTTGTCCATTAGATAAGGGATCATATATTCCTCCATTCTAGATATCATATGGACTGAGACATGGATTATAATCATTCTCTCTGTCCATTTGTTGTTTCCCGATTTCTGATTTATGACAACTGACTAATTGAACAAATCAAATCAGTCCTGGCCCGGCCGAGCACTTCCATTTGTCATCATCAAATCATCGAGGGGCCCACAGATATCGCTTTTATCCCGAAGGTAAAAGGAACGGATAAACTTCGACTCATATGGCTTGTTCTACTACTTGTTGAATCATACACAAAGGCACGTTTTATAGCACCGAGTTACCAAATGCGTTTTCGTGCTATCAATGTACTATCAACTCATAGTAACAACTCATATCTCTAGGTTTGAAGAATATAAGATATTATCGTCTCATGATCACTCGTGATAAAATCCATGAAGTGATTCCAATGAGCGCGGGTTGAATCCAATACTCAGAACTTATGAGCACTCATGATTGTTGTAGCCTTGTCCAACACCTTAGACCTCTACAACCCATCATGACAGTCTTAATTCATATCTACTTCCAAAATATGACTGACTGTGGATGGTTTGAATAACTTAGTCATTCCGGAAGAATAACCCAGTTTATTCGGGAAGTCAAAACATGCAAAGTGAAACACAATAATAATTGAATCCAATATGGTATCAACCCTTTGAACATAAATAAAACACCTTTTATTTATCACCATATGATTACACATTATTCATTGTACACTGTTTCAGCTATCAACTTTATTCTTGAATTTAAAACAATAGTTGTCCCATGCTCCAAGCATGTACACTATGTTTTTTTTTCAAAACACTAGTCATGCCACACACTAAGTATGCATACTATGTTTGTCTATGATCCTACTTTGTGAACTAGATCAATTGAACATAACTTCACTGATTCTCTTTTCACACTCCCAAATCCTTACCGCAAATGCAAGAATTCCAAATTCATGCCATTTACTGAAATCTGTTAGATTCTAAACTTATATGCATTGATCCTCTTGTAATGATTATGCACAAAGTCATAAAGACTTGGCAACAATCATTACAGAGTATTCCAAAGGAGATCAACTCCTTGGAAATATTCTTCTTGCATTAAGTTTCCTTAATCTTACACAGATTGAAAATTCTAACTTTGAAACATTTCCAGATTCCATTTTGACTATCACTTCTGAACAAGAGTTGCCTCCTTACAGATTATGTCAATATGGTCCTTCCAGAATTATCACTATACTTCCAACTGTCCTTGAGCAACCAATCTTTGGTAAACCTTAGATTGTTCTCGACAATTGTTTAATCCTTTTAGTCATATCCAGTTCTAAACCTTTTTCCCTTCTTAATGCCCTAGGCATTTGGAAAATTTTTTAGAAAGGATGAATATAGCACATGTAATCGATCCTATACCCGAAGCATATGGGACACGATTCATGATGTCTCACATAAAGACTAAACCAGTCTTTTGCTATAATATGTCCATTTCAATTTGCCAAGTTCTCATAATTCAGATTATGAAAAGGGATGCCGTAATCATAATCGAATTTTAGAACGCAAATAATGGACCCATATACAGAATTTCCTTATGTTGAGCCATTCCAACATGAAATTCATATATATTTCCTTGACTAAATGATTAAAACCTCACGATCTAAGCTTATAGATTTGAGACGAAGCATAATTTCCTCTCCCTTAATTATAGCAAAACAACTCTTTCCCAATTGAAACTTTTGTTTTCTATAATTAACATTGCTAACTTGCAATACTTATCATAATTATCATGCTCCCACTAACATGATGATTATTAGCATAACACTTATGCTCCCACTAGCTTTGACATGTACTTAGAAATCAGCTGGACTTCTAGAAATCAATACTTCATTGACTTTCTTACCAAAGTTCAGATTTCTGATGCTAGATTGTTTTGATAAATTTGTATCAAAATCATACACCTTCCCTTAGATAGCACACTTGTGAGTCTAAACAATTATGAAGAGGTATGCCGTAATCATAATGGTTAGACCTTTTTGCCACTTCTCACAAGTCCAGGTTAGTGTGCCGGTTAACCACACGCGCTCCACTAACGACTTTGAGAATGCAAATATCACAATTGCTATCTAGATAAAATCTACTTAGTGAAAGTGTTTCCTCACCATCATATTCATGAATCGGAGAGAAACCTTATGACACTTAGATTTGCTGGTGTATGTGTTCTTATCCATGTGAATTGTCAAAATCATAGTCACAAGACAAGGATAATGACAAATCCAAACTCATATGGACTGAACTCAATCTTAATTTCTTGCCACCTGGCAGCTCAAGGGCCTACCATTGCTTCCAAGTTGTTATGCAACACATTGAGAACTCTAAGAACTCATATGCAAAGTCAACTTTAACTGGAATGGGCACAGAATATGTCAACACGATAGGTTATAAACCTCAAGTCGTGTGCTAGTGAAGAACTTCAGGTTCTATTCTTGATTAGTTCTTGAGACTTTCAAGACCTTTAAGACTCCCACTGTCCTCTTGACATATAAGACTCCCTTGTCAAATATCCAAGAGATAGTGTGGATTCTAATCAAGACAAACACTTCAACAATTGGCCTTAGTTGGTCTTTGTTTTATCCAAAACATCACAACTTACCAATTTCAAATGTGCAAGAGTAGAAAACTTTTACTCTTACATTTGACAAGTGTTTTAAACCTTCTTTTGAGACATGTCACTCAAGTTACAATCTTGGAGTATGACTCTAAGACTTGTATTGGAACGAAGTATGACTCATCTTCTTGATTAAACCACTTCAACAATTCAAGATCCCTCTTCTTAGTCATAAGAATGCACTAAGATTTCCTTAGAGAACTAATTGTGCTATGGTTTCTTAATCATTAAGATGATCACAAAAACTGATACTAAAGTACTCTCCCATCTTTTCAGATTTGAGAAACTTTTATCTTACTGCCTAAATTGATTCTTCTTATTCGCTCTGCCTTACATTGGAACCTTTTCCAATGTCTCAGAGTTACACTTAAGCTTGTAAGTATAATCATATTTACTGAACTTAAGTAAATCATGACGAATAGTCTTATCAAACTTTTTGTGGTGGACTTGACCAGTGCACAAGACTGTGTACTCGATCCCTTAGTCCATTACTTGACTCACACATCCATGTGAATAAGTAATTAGTCTTAATTTTCCAATGCTTGAAAGTTCTCATTCATCATGCTATACAACTTGCATGATTCCAAGTTCCGGTCCACTTGAAACTTGGGTGATGAGAATCTTTCCTTATTTGGTAAATTTAGACATTACCACAAATGAAAGAATCAATTTCATATTTCCACTCTTGCTCTTAATGGAATTATATAAGCAACAATTTTTCCTCAAAAGCCATTGTAAGGATATTTTAAAATAAATAAAATCAAAAAATTTTTCTTTTATTTTAAAACTTTGCGGAAAAACTTATCCTTACAATCCATATGAAAACTTGTTGTTATCTATTCCTAAGCAATATCTCATAACTCCTAAGAAGTTGCTCAAGAATCCGGACTTCAAACTATGCGATAGAAATCCATCTACGCCATCAGATTCAGCATATTCTTTCTTTAAGTTTCTTCACTTTTCTTTGATTCTTAAAACATCACCATGTGACCCAGTCACATTATGTATTAAGAATCTCAAGATAGAAACTTAACATAGTTAGATAGTGGATTTTACCTGAAGTAGAGTCAAACTTATTGACTTTAACTTCCTTAGGTAAATTTGGCAGCTACGCAACCAGTGCCCCTTCCTTTGGCAATATAAACATATGGACCCTTTGATAATGGTACACGGGACTATCACAGACTTAGCTTTTCTCTTTACCATTTGGTCAACCGAGTTGACTATAGCCGATCCCTTTCCATTGGGTAGAGAATGCTTTACTGGATATCCAATGTCATCATTGTCAATGTCCATAAAGTTTTAGGAAGTTGATCTTAACAAATAGATAAGATCATTAAGGGTCTTGTCATAGTCTGTTTCATAGGTGTTCCAAAAGAACTCACTATGTGACTTAGAAAGTGATTGAACCACCAACTTTCTCAAGACTTTGACACCCAACTCTCCCGGCTCGTCAATATGTGACTACATCTCCAAGATGTGTTCACACCTAGACCTTGCCTTGCCAATAGGGCTTGAGTGACCTTAAACTTTTCAAGAACTTGTGGGTTAGGGAGAATAGTTGGAGGAGGAGAAAGAAGTATGATATCCATGGGACATCATCTTCATTAGGAAACCTTGTTTCAAGAGATTTGGGAAGATCATAGGTGTCTAAACTAGACATCTTTTGGGAGATATTCAAGATAGTTGATCTAAAGTCCTTAATATGACACCCAATATGAAATATTAAGGCTAGGACCCAACAAACTATTTTATAACTTAGAAGAGGTATGCCGTAATCCAAGCTATAAAATATTTGAAGGTAGGTGAATGACGATTCACCAATTTCCACCAAGATAAACGAAATGTATAATTAGGTTTTAATTGGTTTTGAAACTCCTAGATCTTTGAGATTCATTGAACTTTTCAAAGGCATGTTTCAATCTCGAGTGTGCCCTTCAGGTTTTGTGACTGGGATGCCGAGGATCACAAAACAAGGTGTGAAGTAACCATGCAAATCACTTGGTACCCTTAATAAATTACCCCTCAATCGATGTGCCGGTTAACCACACACGCTCCATCGATACTATGATAAATATTAAGTCACCCTTTACCTACCTTGTTAAGTCCAAGTTAGTGTGCCGGTTAACCACACACGCTCCACTAACGACTTAGACAAAGTGTAAAGTGTAATTTCATGGGTTAGCACCTTATTCACATTTTTCCTAAGTAACTAAGATTGGGTATTATTAAAAGTTTAGTTACTTAGTATTTTCATTAATACTTTTAATGAAGGGAGAATTCTAGTCCTGTCAAACCCGTTCGGCTAACGACCCTCCACCAGTCAAGCAAGCGGTGGGTGAGAGTGGACACCCATTAAGTTGCCATTTTATAAGCAACAACCTTATACCCACCTTATAGACCGGCTTCGTGAATGAGGCGTACTAGCGGTAAGACTGACTTTACTCTTATACATATATATATTATTAACTTATAATATTATAAAGTATAAGGGTTGAATTTTAACTTTTAAAATTATAAGGGCTAACTTGGAATTAAAGTATTCATACTTGAAAACTTTTCAAATTCCAAAACTTGAGGGCAAGTTTTGAAACTATTCAAAACTAATTAATTCCATAACTTATGTGTTTAAAGTAGTTTTAATCCAAAAACTCTTCAAGTTCCATAACTTGAGGACAAGTTATGGAAGACTTTAAACTAATAAAAGAACTAACTTTTTCTTTATTTTATAACTTATGGATTTAATTATGGTTACATATTTTTTCTTTAATGAAGTGACTCTTGAACTTCCATAACTTGAGGACAAGTTATGGAGTCATAAAAATTATTCAATGACACAAGACTCTTCATTTTGTAACCATTGTCAACTCTTATGAATTTTATGAGTCTTTAATGTGACTCTTCATGTAACTTGAGGACAAGTTACACAAACACATTTTATACTCAACTCTTAGATTAAAATGGATTGAAAACAACTATTTCACTCAACATTTCTATTAATCTAAGCAACTCATAAGAACAAGATAATTCAAATCAAACTTTTTCATGTAATTAGTCTAAACCTTAAACTAATACAAAACATGAATCTATTGACAATTATCTTTGAAAATGGATTAGCATGAACATTACCACATCAAAAACAAGTTTATAAGTTCAAAAACAACTTAGGGTAATGTTCCTAGTCCATTTCTAGCCAAAAACCTCGAATGTATGCTGTCTGGGGCTCCTACTCGGCGAGTGGCATCAACCTACTCGGCGAGTAGGATGATTTTACTCATGTACTCGGCGAGTTCATCAGTGGACTCGGCGAGTACAGTGCCTAGAAAGCCAGAAAATCGAGTTTTTCAGCTTTTTTCAGCAATTTGCATCAAGTATAAGAGAAAGCAAGCCTAGGCTCTGATACCACTGTTGGGTTTTGAGCATTCTAACACTTCCTAAGTGTACATGCAACCCTAAATACCTTGGATCTATGTTTTCTCTATTATACATGCAAATAAGAACTTCCAAGGTATTATCCTAATCTAGCATATAAAACAATGGATATAGTAGGATAGAATACATACCTTTTTGGTGTAGTAAGTCTTCATGAAGCTTGAGTGCTTAGTGCCCCAAGTGTGACACCTCAAATGGAATCACAATCATCAAAACACTTGGAATGACTTGAGAGAATTCTACACTCATCAAAATCGGCTAGCCCTCTCTAGAATCATCTAGTGGCCGATTTTTCCTCAATAATAAGATGCTTATATAGTTACACAATTAGGGTAAACTCTTAATTGTCATGGCTTTCCATTTCCTTGGATCCATGGGTACAAATACACCATGGAGCATCCATGGACCATCCTATGGGTTTTAGCCCAACTTGATTATCCATGGAGCATTAGCCCACTATACAAGTATGGATGATTTACACAAACAACCCATATATTTAATTAGTCTTCTTTTGATCACTTAATTAATCCTAGATTAATTCTTGATCAATACTAATTAAATAATAAGAATTAATCCTAGATTAATTCTTGATCAATACTAATTAAATAATCTTATTATTCTTATTATTAATATACTAGAACTTATAATATATTAATAACCATAAGTGTCTTATTTCTCTCATTCAAGTGCATGATGGTATGCAACCCAAATGGACCATGCCGGGTCGGGTCAAGTCTTACCAAATATAGTTATGGACTTAGACATTAATCCAACACTTTTTGGGTTAGTATGGAGTTATTGGACTTAGGTTGTCATTTTTGGGACCAAATCTCCTTTTGATGCCTTGTTGTGGTTATACAAGCATCAAGTTTCGAACTTTACGTGACATTCATGCTTGGGAAGGCCAGATCTATGGTTTGGGGAAACAGATCTGACCTTAGGAGGTCAATAGAGTTTGTGCATGGCATGAACTCGCCGAGTTGTTCTTGAGACTCGGCGAGTAGGGTTTGGGTTTCACGTAAATTGTTCAGCGAGTAGACTCGCTAGGTTGGGGGATGACCCAGTGAGTCAGGGAGAGTCAAAGGGGGGCTGGGTCAAGCCGGAACTCGCCGAGTTGTTCTTGAGACTCGGCGAGTTGAGTCGTGGTGGCCTCGCGATTCATGCCAGGTGGAACTCGTCGAGTTAGGGAAGTACTCGACGTGTCAAGAGAGGATCCGAGGGAGTCAGTGAACACGTATAGACTCGTCGAGTCGCTCTAGTGCACTCGTCGAGTCCGGTCAAAGTTGACCGTTGACCATTGACCAGAGTTGACCAGTGTTGACTTGATAGGGTTAGTCAACCTTAGTTGTGAAAGTGTTAATTAGAGATATATTGTGTTATAGGAGGATTATAGCTCGGGAGATCGAGCGCTAGTGATTTTAGGGATTTGCGAGTTATCGAGATACGCGAGGTGAGTCTTTTCACCATACTTTACCTTGAGTAGGTAATCAAAGTTATGTGACAGAGTATTTGTGTGCTATATGTAGGTTATGTGTTGTAATGCATTATTTCTATGTGATTTATGCTGTGCATGCTTATAGAGTTGGAACCGGAAGGTTCACAGAGTTAGAACTAGAGGGTTCACAGAGTAGGGTTCACGGACCCACAGAGTTATAGCCTCGAGTGGCTAATATGTGCTATGTGTGGTATTTTGGGGAACTAACTAAGCTTTGTGCTTACAGTGTTTGGTGTTATTTGTTTCAGGTACTAGTGATGACCGTGGGAAGGCGCCGGCTTGATCAGCACACACATGGGATTTTTATGTCATGAGATCTTGGGATTTTTTTATATGTAATGGATTGAGTTTCAAACATTGATGTTTTTATGAATATTAAATGAATTATGTTTTTATAAAATGTGAAATTGTTTTGAAATTTACGGTGTTACACCATCATTTAAGTATTGACTAAGAAGATGATTGTTATTCCGACCCTAATGGTCATACCAAATTGAGTCCGACTACGCTGAGTATGCTATGGGGTTTAGAGAATCAAGTTCGATGTAACATCTGACTTAAGATGGAAGATTGAAATAAAAAAACTGATTTGTAGAGGTATCGCGAAAAGTTGCTTGTAGCTAGAAATGCTACCTTTTAAGATGTGGTTAGAACATGAAGGAAGGTATAGTTTGTTCTGGAAATTTGACTCTAAAAGACCCGAGTCTAAACGTTGCAACATACGATGTTAGGTCATTACAATATGACACATCGGTCCATGGTAGTAATCCTAAGATTGTTTAGAGGAAGAAGCAGTCTCCAATAAGGATCGACATTATGACTTGAAGGTCATAATTGGGAGTCTAACGTGAGATAGGGAGTGGGTCCAAGATCGGGCACCACCTGTAGTCAAAAAATCTTAGAGTTAGATACTCGTTTGAAGAAACATCAAAGTTACGGTTATTACTTAGGATGAAGAGATAACGTATGGAGTCATCATGTGAGCCCTGTTTCTTTGATGATTCCGGGACGCAATCATCCTAAGGGGGAGATAATTGTAACGCCCGTAGATCCGGGCTAGTCAATTTAGGGATAATAGGGGTCGAAAACAACTTTTCGGCAAAAGATTATTTAGAATAAATAATCTTAACCAAGTTGTAGTATATGTTACAAGGTTTCCGTACACATAAAGAGCGCCGAAATCCGAGTTATAACGAAGAAGTTATGACCCGTCGAAGTTTCGCGACGGAACCGACACGACATCGGGAAGTGTAAATAGTGAATTTACGATAGAGCGACTTTTAGCCTTAACGATCTAAACAAAAGTCATAGAAAATGTTAAAACAATAGTGTCCATAAAAAGAACGCCCAAATCTGACTTCGTATGAGGAAGTTATGATTTTTCTAAGATTTAGCATAGTAGTGCACAACCCGAAAATTCGAACTTTAGATCGGTTGATTTTCAGACAAAATAATCTAAACGAGAAATGAAGATATCGTTAATAGGAGTTAAACGATAAAAAGACAGTAAAAAACGGAGCTCGTATGCGAAAGTTATGGACGAAGCTTAGTCTCTACTTTTCTAGCGCGACAAATTCGATACAGTTTTGTAAATCCGAGATAGATTAAGAATTATCCAACAAGGTCTAAATGAAAGTTGTAGTACTCGTAAATACCAACGCATGGATATAAATAACGTCGGAAACGGAGCTCGTATGCGAAAGATATGGACGAAGCTTAGTCGCTACTCTTCAAGCGCGATAAATTCGATACAGTTTTATAAATCCGAGATAGAATGAGAATTAGCCAACGGGGTCTAAATGAAAGTTGTAGTACTCATAAATAACAACACGTGGATATAAATAAAGTCAGAAACGGAGCTTGCATGCGAAAGATATGGACGAAGCTTAGTCGCTACTCTTCAAGCGCGATAAATACGATGCAATTTTTGTAAATCTGAGATAGAAGGAGAACTAGCCGACGAGGTCTAAATGAAACTTGTAGTCCTCGTAAATACCAACGCGTGGATATAAAGAACGTAGAAAACGGAGCTCGTACGCGGAAGATACGGACGAAACTTAGCAGCTACTTTACTATAAAATCCCTATAAATAAAGGGCGAACCCTTCATTATTTCTTCATACCATAAGCATTTCTTTCTCTCTCTAACTTCTCTCTAGCCTCCTTAAACCCCTACCAAGTCTAGGGAACCTCCCTAGCACGAGAAGGAAGCCCCGGAGCGCCCGACGGCTCCGAGAAGAAAAGCTTTTGGCTCGGAAACGCTGCTCCAGCGAAGCCTGGTTTTTAATAAAAAACCGCTGTAAGTGAGCTATGCCTATACTATATTTAATATAACTTTTATTTGATTATAGTAACATTATTAGGACCTTTAAATAATTATTTGGGCTATTATTATGAGTTATATTGAGTGTTATTTAACGCTTATATAATAGTAATAATAGCTAGACTATTAATTAGTCGCGGTTAACGTTAAAAAAACTAAACTCTAGTGGTAATAATACTAGGTTTCGTCGAAGGAAATTATTTTTAAGAAGCGAAGCGCTGTTTGAGTTTGGAATCACCACCTTTTCAAGTGAGTGTATAGTTACTTTCATCTTACACATAGATATGAAGTATTTTATATAAATTACGTGCTATGTGTGCATATTATCTGAGTACTTGCTGTCTATGCTAGATGAACGATTTTATACATGTTTTAAATGATTTAAACTGTATATGTATTTTATATCTACGATAATGTTGGGGTAAAACATGGGTAGATGTAATAGATGGAATATGAGTTGGATGATGAGTTGAGAGGTGTTATAGACCACGAGGTGAGGGTGAGAGGTGGACGATGTGAGAAGTCTTTCCCAAATGATGGCCCCGTCATTCAGCAGAGTATGGATGACAACCACAGACTATTCTAGACAGTCCAGTGGAACACTAGCAGGCTCGCAACCTGTACGTGTTGTGAACGATGTGTTCACCCGGTGTACTCTAAACCATGGCGTCCATGCAGACTTGGTGCCTAAACCTTGGTGATCATGCAGACTTGATGCCTAAACCGTGGTGATCATGCAGACTTGATACCTAAATCTTGGTGATCATGCAGACTTGATGCCTAAACCCTGGCGACTATGCAGACTTAGTGCCTAAACCCTGGCGACTATGCAGACTTAGTGCCTAAGCCTTGGCGACTATGCAGACTTAGTGCTCGTTGTGTAAACCGTGGAAACGATGGACTTCGTGCCGATTCCTTAGGATGATACTTAGGAATGAATGAACGAGGAATAGTTGATTCTTAAGGTAGATCCTTAAGACTAAAGAAGATAATGGGGTTGGGTAATTGGGTTGATTGTTTAATTGTTTAAACATAATAATTATATTATTGTAGGTTGAAAACCCTATGTACTCACCACGTTTCCCAACATGACCCACTCAGTTTATTTATATCACAGGTGTCGATATGAAGTGACATTACACTGAGAGATTAAGGAGATATAGATCACTAGTGATAATGAATGTAATTTCTGTTTATGCTTATGTTTCTGTATTGACGATGACATCCCAAATGTTTTCAATTGAATAAAAATACTTTTCTTCGGAAATGCTTTGATAGCTTATTTATCATGTTTTACTGGGAATAAATTCCGCAACATTTTTATTAAAAGAGGTACTCTGATTTTCATAAAGCATAAAAAAAATCGGTCTTTTCTGGCCGTGAAAATGGAGATGTCACAGCAGAAGCTAGTATGGAAGGAGTTTGTGATATCCGCTAACCGAATCTTGATTGCAATAGGATCCTTCTTCCCAAAGAACTCTGAAGCCCCGCACGCCCAAAACTCTCAGAAAGTCAAAGAGTGAGCTCCCACCATCATCATAATCTCAGAACGAAAAGCGCCTAAGTGTTCATTTAGAATCTCCATGATACCCTCCTTGATTGTATAGAAGATCACATGAGTCTGCTTAAGAATATTGCGAGTAATATATGAAAATATGAACTCTCGCATCTGATCATCTATATGTCTGACCCCAGAGCCAGAACCCGAACCATCACCGGTACCAAAACCAACACTGGTACTCGTACCACCACCAGGACCTCCTCGAGTGATCGTCATACTGAAAATAAACCATAAAAACTATCAGAACAAACTCGAAGAATCCCACATTCTACAAGCTCTATGTTATCATCATGACTTTCCTTTAGTTGAGTACATATCCTCTGCTTCCAGTAGTACGGGCCCAATACTACCTTTTACATTTATCCATACTTTCCTAAAAGATCGCCCCGAATCCTTCAAGTTACTTCCCTATCAATCCAGTCGATATCCCGCAAAGCAAAGCTTACTACACCAAAACAACTACTAGGTTCTCCTAGGACTACCATCACACCACTCTTTGCTATCAGTTGCAGAAGGAACTCCCTTTAACACCATATAACTAGCTCACATACACAATTACATTTTACTAACACCAGATAATGCTTTGACTGAAATGTCTCACACTACAACAGTTGGAATCAAACAAGAGTTGTGCAACAGTTGGACTGAAAGGTCTCACACTACCATGGGTGATCTCCGATGAAAGGAACTCCTGCATCCGCTTATCCATCGGCTCGGTGCCAGTACCAGAGCCTGAACCGGATCCTCCGCCATGAATGCTTATCATCATATTGAAAAGCAATCATACCATAATCAGAACATACTCAAGGAATCCTCATCCTACCAGCTTCCTAAATTCTCTATGACTACCCTTGGTTTGAGTATGGATCTTGTGCTTTCAGTAATATAGACCCAATACTACATTCCACACCTATCCATACTTTCCTCAAGAGTTATCCCGAATCCTATAAGTCACCTTCTCAACTGGTACTCCAAGTACCCGCTAAAAAGTGCAACCATTCCCACTAAAACGCTTCCTAGGCTCTCCCAGGTTCCCAAACTCATCCTGCCATCAACTGATGAAAGACTCTCACTCATGTCAATTAACCACTTCATGAATACAATTATGTACAACATAGTTCAAATAATCCTTCGACTAACAAACTGGACCCTACAATGGTTGGAATTGCACAATAGGGCCAAATTCATCACTCTGGGTTTATCCAACCTTTGTAGTACATAACTTAACGTTTAACCCACATCCATAAAATTCCCACAAAGCACAAAACAAGCAGCATTCGTGTAGTAACACTGAAAAAAACATTGGACATCCCAAGCTCACTTACTACTACCATGCTAGGAACTTCTACTCTTATTGTCGGTTGCCTTATGCATGCAAATTATACACAATATAGGAAATATGATCCTAATCGTATATAATTTTTAAAGCATACACTTAGCAATTACTTCTATTAATATAGATTCCAAATCTAGCATATCATCCAATTCTCCTAGGCTACAAGACATCACATATCAGACCGATCTATCATGCAATTCCTAAAGGTATCCCTAGCATGCAAGCATTCATATCCTATAACATATCAACCTGTATGGGTATTTTGGGAATCACTTACTTGAGCTAAGCTGATTGCAAGCATCAAACCCCTTTTTTTCTTTAAAAAACTCTTTTTAGAAATTTGTTTTCTTTCAAAAGTTTACCAGTTCCTCAGTTTGAGTTTAGTCACACCCGAGAGTGTGCCCGAATCCCTTAAAGCAGGGCTCTGATACCAACTTTTAATGTCCCGAAAATCCAAGGTAAAATTTACATTTTTCTAAAACAATAATTCATTTAAAAAATTGTTCTCAAAACCATTCAGGCTAAAAAATAGTATATAAACATCAAATTAAAAATTATCAACATAAACTCTGGGGGATGTTGTCCAGTCACGTCGGTCCCTTCTCTTTCGAACCGGAAGTACCTGAAACCATAAATATAAACCGTATGCACAAAGATTAGTGAGTTACCCAAAATGTCACATACAATACACGTATACATATAACATCACGTGGCTGTGTCAGGTCCGTATCAACCCCATATGACAACATGTACCTGTTTCGGTTTCGTATCAACCCATATGACAACAAGTAGCTATGTCAATTTCGTATCAACCCCGAGTCCATAATGTCTCTATATAACAGCAGGTAGCTGTATCGGGTCCGTATCAGCCCCACATACATAAAATGTATAGTCATATCAGTAAAAGGCACAAAGACAACAGACACATATAAGCATATAAGTAAGTGTCATAAATACCACTACTATCCTACAACATAATACAGTGGGCCAACATTGGTGCCTTCGACCCACAAGCACAGTGAGGAGACTCACCTCAATCTGAGATAACCGAAACACACACACGCTACTGCCATCGGGTTCCTCACACTAAACAAATCCAAATTATCCTTAATTAATAATTAGGACAATTTCCCATAATTTAAGGTCCAGTTCATATCTACTCATAACATTGGGTAAAAGACTATTTTACCCTTCCTATACTTGGCCTAACAAAGCAAGGCCCAAATCTAAAATGACTCAAGGCCCAAAAATGGCCCAAACGCTATTCAGGTGTGTACACCCAACATACCAACCTCGTACGCCCAGTGTACGTGCTGAAGCCCAAAATCATCTCCAAACCTCTTAATGCCTTAAGAAAACATGTCTAACTTCCATATCTAATTCTTATGGGACGTCCCAAGTCATAAATCTCCTGACTTTATGGCTTTTCATGGCTTAATAGTGCCCAAAGAAAAGCCCTAAATCTCTAACTTTAGCAAAAGACCACTAACTCATGCATGGAAGGAATAGAAGGACCAAGATCACATTTTTATGGTTCCTAAAATTTATCCATTAGAATGGTCCAAACAACCAAGATCTAGTCTTTAAGTCTCAAAGGGACCAAAAGTGCATCTTTTTCAACTTAATCCATTAAGTCCAAGCCTCCAACCTATAGATCTGAATCAATATGATGTTTAGATGGATAAAGTTTTCAACTTTATCCATAAAAAGGTCACAAACTTTCAAGATATAAACTTTGTTTTCTAAAGTGACCAAAAGCTCATAACACTCAAAACTAGCTAGATCTAACAAATGCATCATCAAGATTTAAGCTTTATACCTCTAGAAGAAAGTTCAAGGCGAACAAAATCTGGATGTACAAGCTCCAATGCAACCAACACTTTCCAATGAGCTCCTTCTACTCCAAGATGCACCAAGACCACTCCAAAACACTCAAGAACGCCTTCTTTTGCTCACAAGGTTCAAACTAGGGTTAGGGGTTCAAGGGAGGGTGTTGGAGAGGTGGAGGCTGAGAATGGAATGTGTTTGGGGATGTTAAGGAGCTTAAATAGGGATCAAACCACGAAAATAGGGTTTGAGTATTGATCGCGTACGCCCAGTGTAGCAGGGATGCCCAATACGCCTAACGTACTTCCTGTATGCCCAACGTAGTAGACTAAGCCAAAAACCTTCCTAACTTCCTCGTTCCAACTCCGTTTTCAATGATCTTTATATCCACAGAAGGGTATCGAGGAGCTCTACAACCCTATCTAATTACTTTTGACTTAAAATACATCGAACTAAAATCCTTAATTCATGAAAGAAGTCTGAAACACTAGTTTTCCCATTTTACCCTTTGACTCTAAAGTACAAACCGAACTCTTAGATCATATAATCTATATTATCCACATCCAAATGGCGCTAAACCTCTCTTTCCCCAAAGCCGACGCCTTATGATACTTGATCTTTAGGTCACGACTGCGAATTATGAAACGACTCGAAACAAGGTGTTAAAACTTACTTGAGCTCAGTCGATTGCCTGCACCACACCCCTTTCTTTTATTAGAAAATCCTTTAATAAAACATTTATTCTTATAAAAAGATCTACCAAAACCTCAGTTTGAGTTCATATACACTCGAAGTATGCCCGAATCCCTCAAACCAAGGCTCTAATACTAACTTGTAACGTACCAAAATTTATAACCAAACGTTTCATTTTTGTATTAATAAATCCATTAACCAAAAGTGTTTACAAAAATCATAAAGGAAACCAAAGTATGTTAACAATTATCCAAAACTACATCCGAGTCAAAAGGCGGAAAATCATGGTGTGTGTGATGCGATCATCCCGAGCTCTTCCCATTCAAAATGAAAGTACCTGAAACATAAACTGAAATCGTAAGCACAAAGTTTAGTGAGTTCCCCAAAATACCGCATAACACACACACACACACACACACATATATATATATATATATATATATATATATATATAGATATAGATATATATATATATATGTTAGCTCAAGGTTGAACTAGGTCTATTTCACCCTGGGTCTATTTCACTCCCGAGTCTATTTCAACTTACATATCAACTCAAGGCTATACCATGTCTATTTTACCCCGAGTTTATTTCAACTTAATCGGTATTTTTCAACCGTACTAGTCTATTTCACCCCCGGGTCTATTTCACCCCCACATACATACAATAAACAGGCATACAAGCATACAACAAGAGTCACAAATATAACAAGCACATAAAACCCTAGTATCCTACAGTATAGTGAGCAAACTTACCTCTATCTGCTGATAAACAAATAGATGCACGTGCTGCTGAATTGGAGAATCCCCATACTAATCAATCAAATAATACCCTAATTAATAATTAGGTCATAATTGAATCTAATTCATTAAACCCGACTTCTAGGGTAAAAGACTATTTTACCCTTCCCCTTAATCGACCCAAATAACCGTGACCCAAACCCAAAAGCACTCGAAGCCCAAAATGGCCCAAAACCTTCTAAACCCACAATTAGGAGTACGCTGAGCGTACCTAACTCGAACGTCGTGCATACTCACATCGACCAGAATACGAGGTTCAAACCTAGTACATGCAACGTACATAGAAGTACGCCTGACGTACTGGTCTGTGAACCAATCCTCATGAAGATGTCTCAATCCCTTAATACCATTTTATCCAAACTTTAGATCTACTCCAAAACAAGGTCTTAATCCATAAATTCAGAAGCATTAAGGTTTTGCATGGCTTAAGAAACCCCGATACCCAATTTCAACATTCTAACCCCATGAAATGAGCATCAACCCTTGCATGGTTGAGTTAAATCTATCAAGATAACATTTTTATGCACAAAGGATTTCAGAAACACTAAGATCTACCATCCTAATCCTCTAGAGTAGCTTATACTTACATGTAACAACTCAAGGGACCAAATCACTGTAACAACGTAAATTTTCAAACAAATTTTTCATTTCAAAATAAAGTATTTTCATTCAAAACAATGCATAAACATTCCAATTGTCATGTCAAAATACAAATCATTTGAATCCCAAGATCACAGAACATCTATCAGTGTGTACAGATCACGCCGGCGCCTTCCCACGGTCCTCGCTAGTACCTGAAACACATACATAACAACTGTAAGCATAAATGCTTAGTGAGTTCCCCAAAATACAACTTACGCACATACGCCTTTCCAGGCCCTGACCTTCCGGTCCATGTGTATCAGGGGACTTTCGTCCCTACTGGGTAAACCTTCCGGTCCTACCCACGCCAACCTTACGGTCCACATTACACGCCTTCCGGCCCATAACATAATGCCTTCCGACCCACATAACATACATAGTACGTATAACAATTAACTTATCGCATATAGCACATATATCACATATCATATCCGACCTTCCGGTCACACAGTTAAACCCTTCCGGGTACAGTATAGTGAGAAGACTCACCTCGTGAATATCGAAAGCTAGCAAATCCCGAAGTCACTCGTGCTCGATCCGCCGAGCTACAATCTCCCTATAACATCATACATCTCTTATTAACACTTTTATCTTCTAAGTTTGACTATCCCTAAGAAGTCAAACATAGGTCAACTCTGGTCAACGGTCAACGGTCAACTTGACCGGACTCGGCGAGCGCTAGGGCGACTCGGCGAGTCTAGACGTCCTCACCAATTCTCTAACATTCCCTTTCTACACGTCGAGTATCCCCCTTGACTCGACGAGTTCCTCCTGGAAGAATCGCGGGGCCACCCCGACTCAACTCGCCGAGTCTGAAGAACAACTCGGCGAGTCCCAGTTAATCTTCAAGCTACTCGCCGAGTCTGTTCATTGGACTCGGCGAGTCCATGCCATGCAACCGCTCAAACTGCTTTCTAAGGTCAGATCTGCTCCGACCATTCATAGGTCTGGCCTTCCTAGACTGATTCATCACGTAAAGTCCTCATTTCGGTGCTCATAATACACCCCATGACTCATAATTTACGTTTTGACCTAAGGCATAAGGATTCCAATCCAAAACCTCCATTGATTCCCGAAATGCTCAGGCATGGGACATTCTGGACTTCCAAGGGTCCCAATATAGGGTTCCAATCGCTTGGGGGACTAAGGAAACACTCAATCTAGCCACAAAAGGGTTCAATAAACCCTAAATCCATATACACATCAACATAGAAGAATGCAACTCGAAAATATTACCTGAATAACGTTGCTCTGTGTCCCCAATCCTCAGAATGTGGCTTCTCTTGTTGTTCCCTTAACCAAGCCTCCTCCTCCTTGCAAAATAACACTTCCAAGATCAATAATGGCCTTCTACCTTGCTCCAGATGCTCACAATCGAATTAGGGTTTCTCTCAAAGGACTAGGATGAACAATGACGGCCATAAGGCCCCTTATATATGTCCCAAACCTGGACGGTTAGGGTTTCGCTAAACAGCGCAGACTCGCCGAGTCCATATCCGGACTCGTCGAGTCCAGTCGCGAACCCGCGACCAGATCCGTGATCCTACTCGGCGAGTCTGAGCTCCAACTCGCCGAGTCCCCTCTTAAAACACCCAAAAATCATAAATATAACGATACCTGGAATTCCGGGCTGTTACAATCACACCAAGAACTCTAAGCTAACTAGATTTAAGAGATGAATCAACAAGGTTGAAACTTTATACCTTCTGATACTTGTCAAGGTGATGAAGATTTTGGATCTTCAAGCTCCACTCCAACCAATGCTTGATCACCAAGTTCCTTCTTCTTCAATAAGCACAAAAACACCAAAAGTTCACCACCAAAGCTCAAGAACACACAAGGAAAAGCTAGGGTTTCGTGGGGAGTCTTTAGAGGGAAGGAGGCTGATGAGGGGGCAGCCTCAAGGTCTATAATGCCACTTAAATAGGTTTATGGTCTGCTTACGTACGCCCGACATACGTATGGGTACGCCAAACATACGCCACCAACCCCCGCATCAAACTTAAGGGAGTACGCCTAGCATACTCCATGTTACGTCCAATGTAACTGGGACCAAAAATGCAAACTTTTTAAGACTAAACCCAAATATTGAAGAGTACCTGAAACTCGATCGTTATACTAATAGTAGTAATACTCTTGAGTATACCTTTAAATTTAATATATGTATTTAATGTCAAAGAAATCATAAAATCATAGAAAATTTTCAATACATATTTTTATAACTGTCGTTGTCATTTCACTAATAACCGCTTTCCATTGGAAATTTTATGATTCAAAACTTGTTTCTATTAGTTCACACATACTAAACAAAACAACATTAGCCGTTGGGAAACAAGTTTGTGATATCATCATTATTGTTTGATATAATACTCCAAAAAATGTATGCAACTCCTAAAAGAAGAGTCGGGTAATGTGGTGGTGAAGAACATGGAAATATATTCTTTATGATATTCGGTTAATAGTTTGTTTAAATTTTACATTATAATTGTCGAGATATCATGCTATTGGAGTTGGATACAACATATCCAAGCTAATTGTGGCTACCAATGAGTTTGTTGTTTTGTTTGAATTATGTAAAATAATTTGAAAATGGTGCGATACAACTACCTTTGCTAACTTCCTCAAATGGTGCAGTTGGATCAAAATCGGACCAATATGTACTACAACTACCTTGGACTCCCGAACATTTTATGATTTTACTTTAAAGATTGCTTAAAATGATTAAATCAAGAGAGAAAAATAAGAGATTTATAGAGATAAAAAGGATTTGGGACCGGTTTAGACATACCCAAGACCAAAAAATAGTCATTGGTTGTCGATTATAATTGTTAGAATTCAAAATTTGGGCATTACTCAAGACCGGTCTGTGAACGGACCTGACCGAATTTGGATGATTTTTAGACTAGTTCAGTATCGAAATCCGACCAACTTTTGACCGATTTAAGACTATATAAAGGCCAATGGATTGCTAAACATAAGAGTGACCCGGTTTAGACTAGATCAAGACTCTATGATTCTATATCGATCCGGTCTCAAACTTTCTTAGCCCTAAACCGATTAAGATGTTTGGGTCTATAAGTAACTATGTCTTGTCCCCTATAAAGATGTCAAAATTTAGAGGACCGAAATGATCTAGCCCCATAGTTATAGGACTAAAATATATCTTTTTATGGCGAGTTGCATTGATTCCCACTACATAATAAGTCCAAAATTTACTCTCCTAGTTGACTTTATAAAGTTATCATGATGATAAGCTTAGGTTGTACTCCACGAAAAGATAGTTGCACCTAAAAGTAAGGCAATTTGCTAAAATACCCTTAACTAAATCAAAATTGCTCAAAAGTCCTTGTGATTTTAATAACCCATCCGATCCGGTTTATGTTTCGGTGCTCTCATTTAGGTCCTAACTCCTACGGGTTTAGATTTCGGTTTTGGTTTAAACCAAAATAAATTACAAGCGAAAGTGCTCGATTTTGAGTTGTTTAATTCGGGTCCTACCCAACACATAAAATGTATGGATTGTAATTAAAAAGTATAAATATTAATGAACAAAAATAAAATATAAGTCGTGAAAATTAATACAATTGATGATCCGGTTAACGGAAGCCCATTTGGTAATTCGGTTTGGACGGATGGTTATCCAATTGGGTTTTTTTGGATGAAAAACCCGATTAAACCCCCTGACTAGCAAAGTTGAAAGACACATATTAGGCGACTATAATTTTAACTGGTACAAAGATCTGTCATCTATATATCATTTACAGTTACCTCAAAAAAAAAAAAATAACAACTAAAAAAAAAAAATCAATCAAGGTAAAAAAAAAAAAAAAAACCCGCAAAAGACTTGTTAATGTGATCATTTTCTTCTTATTTGTGTACTCTTCTATAAAGTTGAACCATAAGGTTTTTAAGTGTGAGTTCATTGCTCAAAGCCTTTAAGCTCTATTGATCATGATGCAAGAACAATTGATTTTTGATTTATCAAGGATCACGAATAATTGTTTGTGGGGTCCACTTTAGATGCAGAGTCAATTTTCCCGCTTTAGATCCCTCTAAGTCAAATGTTTCGGTATATTCGCCTTCTAATATCACCCTCGTAAGTGTCATGATGCATTTACCCATTTTATCCTGATACAAGACAACGCAAAATAGATAAAAGAAAAAAAAAAAAAAAACTAATGACCATAAAACTATACTAACTGAAAAGACGACTAATATAAATTGATGTTTGATGCTAAACTATCAAGAAATGCAAAATTATATAAATAAACATGTAGAAGAGTAAATTCAATCTTAAAAGTGATTTTAAAACACATAAACTAGTAAAAGAATAAGATGTATTCTTTTTGGATGCGTAGAATTTAATAAAACATTTTTTTTACAGTTGTTACAAAATATCATTAAAAATCTATAGGCCTGTTGATTCATTAGTGCGAATAGCATTTTAAAAATTAATTTATAAACCATTTTTTTTCGTATGACAAACATAACAATAAAAATAAAGTAGTATGCCAAAGAGAGTAAAACTTATATTTATATTTTGGTTACTTTTATTTATTTTATTTCAATTTGTGGTCCCATCTTATTTTATCTATTTATTTAGCAAATACGGAATGTATTAAATATGAAAAAAAATAAAAATAGATTTGTACCTTTCCAAAAGTATCATGATCCCACACTTCACACATTAGCAAATCACGTAATCCATCTTCCACAACAAAGTCAAATGTTTGATTCCATACAGGATTCAAGGTGTTATTTATAACCTGAAAAAAAAATCAAATCATTTAAATATCATAACTTATCCAATAAAAACCAACCCATATCTAAACAATTTATCAAAACATTTAATTCATAAAAGCATGACACAAAAATATAAAATAACCAAATCCCATTAAAATTCATTACTAAAACAGCCTTTTTCTGGTTTAATTACCGAGTTTTTCTTCTTTTTTTCAGAAAACCATCTTGAGTTAATTTTTTTTGGTAATGAAGATTGTTTTTTCTTATAAATTCAAAATTTAATGTTTAAATTATAAAAAAAATTTGAGAGTGCTTAAACCGAACAAATTCCAAACTATTACGTGTTTTTATTGACCATAAACTTGCACGTGGTATTTTTTTTTTTTGAAAAAAAATATTTAAAAACCCTCAATGGCTATAAATTCTAGCAACCGTTTGTATATTTGTTGCAAAAAAAACATTTAGAACGATGGATTTTGGTGAAAATGTTAAAAAGAAAAAAAAAAAAAAAAATACCCTGGTTTTTAATTTCTGTTCTGTTTTTTTCATTAAAAGTACAACATAAGGATCGCTTTTTCCCATAAGATCAACGGCTGGAAGATCTTGAGCTGACATTACTGTTACAGAAAGAACTCCTCTCACAATCACTTCTTTCTTCTTTTGTGCAGCAAGTTTTGCTGGATCAACGTCTGTATCACTAATCCCTGACTTAAGTGCTTTCTCTAAATCAGTTAATCTGAAATCAGGGTTATATGCACTTTGAAATCCCGCATCTGTTCCAAAAGGACAATATAACAGCTCCAAATGCACCTAAAAATTTCATATATATATCATTTAATATGTCTAGAAAAACATAATGAAATAGTATTTAAATTTAATTACCTGACCCCTCTTTTTATTATCTCTTTGAATCTCCAAATCTTTGACCAATTTGATCCATATATCTTTGACTTTCCCAGGCTCAAGGTCTTTAATGGGGACTTGCGCACACCCGATTAACTCGGAAGCTTGGACTCCTTCATCATCGAACACTCTTATTGTAAAATGCTGAGTATTCGGATCTTCAACAGTGAACTCAAAATGCTCATTCCAAATAGGGTTTAATTGGTTATTCTACACACAAAATCAAAATCAAACCATATTTTAAGTTTGAATTAATGAAAACTTGTATTATCGGTGTTGTTAATTATTAGTAAGTAGTTCTTACAATTGTCTTGCTGTTTTTCATTTTTGCACGAAGTGGACGTACGAATAGAGTGGCGTAAGGATCTGATTTTCCGATAATGTCCTTGTTCGTTAATTCTTTCGCTTCTATCAGCTTTACTTCTAGTATTCCACATGGCTTCAACTCCAAGTCACTAAAACCAAAGTTTTAATTTTTATTTTGTTTATAAAAAGGTAAATGACGTATTATCAATTACGAGGAAGACGCTTTCTAAATAAACAATTCGATTTATAAAATTAATTATGTTTTTTGATAATAGTAGAAGTGGATGACACGTGTAAGCATGTGATGTACCTATAATCGCCTGCTAATATTGGTATAACTATTCGAACTGGCCACGTGACAGAGTCTTCAATAGCATCTTTGATTGTTTCCTATAAAATATAAACAGAAAGTGAGAAAGACAAATCATGAGAATTACGTAATAATATTCAATAGATGCTTAGAATATCTTCCAAAATGAGAAAAGGGTAACATTTTTTTTTTCAATTAAAATGTTAAAAATATGAT
The DNA here is from genome assembly GCF_002870075.4 of Lactuca sativa. Classification (NCBI taxonomy): domain Eukaryota; kingdom Viridiplantae; phylum Streptophyta; class Magnoliopsida; order Asterales; family Asteraceae; genus Lactuca; species Lactuca sativa. Next base: position 199,725,806 of record NC_056628.2, on the reverse strand, counting down.
TATAAAGTTTAACTTGCATAATATACCTCTATGGCATCAGATACCCCAGGAAGTGCTGATAAATCTCCACCAATAACTTTAAGTGTGAAATCTAGTTGTTTCTGTGAATGAAAATATATATAAATGAATAAGACTTGTAAATAAACAGAAGAATATTTTCTTCTATAAAAAAATATACCTTTTCTCGCAAGGAAAATAAAACTGCTCCAAAACAAGGAAACTCATCAACTAATGGTTTAAAAATGAGTCTGAAAAGGCCTGTGAATGCAATATTCTTCACCTGTTGCAAAAAAAAAAAGATCAAAAATCAATTTTTTTTTTCTTCTTTTACGTTATAAAAAAACAAAAATAAAAAAGATTATAGAACCTGTATGGGTAAAGCCACACCAACTCTGGTGACAATATCAAGAATTACATTAGGGTTTCCATCCCATTGCACCTCCATTTCCATGGTAATTTCTCCAGGATCACCTTCTTCGACAGAAACTCCTACAAATATTTATAAATCATCAAAATCCCACATTATATATTTATCAACTTTATAACAATTGTGTGTTGAACTTGAAATAATGAAAACAGTCAATTTATATTTTTAACCGATGATAACTTTTGATTCATATGAAGTTATAGGCTTTGTCATTTTGGCCCAACCAAACCATTGGGCCCAAATTCGATTATTTAGGTTTTTGATTTGAAATTTCCCAAAATCTCAAGATTTGTGCATTTTGATTTTCTTTCTTTTATAGTTTAAGATGTGTGAAATTATGGATCTCCTTCAGTCAATCTCTATTCTACGCATGAAATTTTACTATTTTAGTTAGGATTATGAATTTTGGTGTATATGTCAAGATTCTTTTTCAAATCTAGGTATTTGTCTTTCAACAAATTGTGGGGAGATTGATCATGATCGATAGGTTTGATCATTTTTATCATCTTAAATGGTATTATAGGTATTTATTAAAAAAAAATGTATCAAATCAAATGTTGCACGTTTTTTTTATGCAAAATTATATCATTGTATACGTAAGATTTATCAGGTCTACTGCCCCAAGAACATCACACACAACTTACACAGCCTGTTTATGTAGCTGAAATAAGAGCCCAAAGCCCATAAGAAGCCCAATATTTAGAATTTTGATATTTGGTTTAATATGCCAAAATTAGCAACATCCTAGTATACATAAGGTATTATGTGTGGAATAAGTCAATCGTCTATTATTCATTGTAGCGTATCTTCCGTTTGTGGAAAGATTCCTTTTCAGATTTATATATTTGTCTTTCAACGAATATAGTTAAAACTGATGGATCATTGTGGAAAAGTTTTCTCAACGACTTATAGCCCTATTTAAGTATACATCTTCTTGTTGTATGCTATAAGTAGCTTATTGTTAACAATGAATTTCTAAAAAGGTTTATTCTTCCATCAACCCCATAAAAAAAGCTTGTTATATATGAATTTCAGCAAAAATGAATATTCTTATTTATGAGGTCCAAAAACCTTCTAGAAGACTGAGATAAGACAAGGAGCTTAATCCACATTGGAACTGAACTACTGAAACTCTGAGTTCACACTGCAACTACTATTGCTCTTTGTGGTTGCAGTGTTGGCGTTTCAGTTCCAACTTTGTTTAATTCATTGTTAACAAAATACGTTTGAAAGCACTTGTTAACTATGAATTAAACAAAGGTGTTCATGTCAACAAATAAAGAAAAATCAAATTAATTAGCAATAGATGGAACAAACCTGTAAATTGTGGAGCGACAGTACCAAGGGTTAACTTTGAAAATTTTAAAGAAGACAAAATGATTGGTTTATATTGCTCAAGTATCGGCTCCACAGAGCTTCTTATTAGATCGGACGCTGCCTATGCTAGCATCCAACAAAACCCAAAAAGAGATTATTACATTTTTATTTTTATTTTTTTTGAAGAAGAAGAATACAAGAATGAAATATAATGAAAGAAACTGAAGTACCTCATCAACATATGGCCAAATCTTGTTCATTATGAGATTAAGCCAATTCAACTTCTGTCTCCTTGCAAAAACAACCCAAGGAGGGTAATACTCTCCTGGAAGAAGCTTTCTGGAATCCGCAACAGTCATCTTTGCAAATGCAGCTATGATTCCAGCCTGAACTTAACACAAATCATATATATTAACCAATCAACAGAAACAGTGTGAACGATTATGTGTTTGCATTATTAACGTATTACGATTAGAATTAAAAAAAAAGTGTATGAAATCATCTCTGAATCAAAAACACATACCAGATCAGCACGACGAGCAGATCGAATGATCTGGAAACGAGCAATGCAGACTATGAAACCGAGGCCAAATGCAACACCGAAAAAGAGACCGGTGAAGAAGCCCATTTTGGTTTTTCTTTCTGAATGTGACCCGAATTGATTAGTCGTTCATCCGTTGAGTTTTCTTGCGAGGTTGGACATGGGTTTTCAATGGCGGAGGCCATTGAAAAGATTTTTTATTGGTTCAGACATATCGTCGAACAGATTGAAGGCATCGAATAAAGTTTGTGGCTTTGTGCATCATAATTCTTTCCGTGTAGGGGAATGAGAGAAAAGGGAAAGAGATAGAGTAACAGATTTTTTTTTTTTGATTCGGAAGTTTGTTAAAAGTAGGGAATCAAAGGATGACTTAGGCATCCTTTTAATGTATTCACAATTTATATCTTTATTTATTTTTTATTTTTTTCCCACCAAGTTTCTTTATTTTGATAGTCGTATCCCTCGATTTGAGTTTCTTTTTTGGTCATTCTTTACACCACCATAATCAGGAAATTAAGATATTTATTTTGATATTTGGAATTAAGATATCCCGACACACAGGAATCAAAAGAAGGGACCATATGTTGGAGTTTTATGCTTCAAACCACAATGCATGCATGATGATCATCAGTGTTTACCTTGGTGAGTTTCTCTATTGTTGTACTGTTGTGGTGTGTGTTTGGTCGTGCGTTAGTTTCTTCATGAGGTTGGCTTCATATGTATTATTTATTAACTTGAGGTTGATGGTTCAAGTCCATCGTGGACATAGGTGAAATGAGATGATATTAATTTAGGAGTAAGTTAGATTTGACGGTTAAAAAAAAGTATTATTTATTATGTTTTAAATATTATTAATATTTATTATACATACTATTATATATTGATTTTTAAAAATATATAACAAAAATGAAATATGTAATGGGCTATTGAATGTTAATGACCCAATTAAATAGTAAGGAGGTGTTTATGATTGCTTTTGAACAAGTTGTTTTTGTAGAAGACTTTTAGTAAAAGATGTTATTTAAAATGAGTTTGGATTAACAAAATAACTTTGTGTGTAATTTTTAAATATAAAGTCACAAAAAGTCAGGTTTTTTGTGACTTTTTGAAATATCTCATTTTACTCTTTGCAAAAGGTCATTTCAAAAGAACTTTTCTATTATCTAAACATTTTTAAGTTGTTTTTTTTAATTTATTAGTTAAAAAGTCATTGTAAAAGCAATGACAAACACCCACTAAATATGACTTTCTGCCCCCCAAGCTGGAGAGTGTGGCATGAATCCCAACTTGGAAATGGCTTGAGAATACAAAGTTGGTTGTAAGGCTTTATTTAAAATATTAGCATGTTGAAGATAGGTTAAATACACTTTAATTACTTCTAATTGAATTAAGTAACTTGAAACTCTTCTACCCCCCATCTCCCAAGTTGGAGAGTGTGGCATGAATCCCAGCTTAGAAATGGCTTGAGAATGCAAGGTTGGTTGTAAGGCTTTATTAAAAACATTAGCTTGTTGAAGAGAGGTTGGAACATGAGACAAAGATATCAATCCTTCTGTTAACTTTTCTCAAACAAAATGGCAGTTTAATTCAACATGCTTGGTGCGTTCATCAAAGACTGGATTAGATGCAATGTATAATGCAATCAAATTGTCACGCTTAAGAGGAATTGGGGTTATAGTTGTGACATCAAACACATGTAAAAGTCTTGACAACCAAGCTAACTCAACATATACACGTCGCATAGAACGATATTCTGCTTCAGCTAAACTTAGTGAAATAGTCATTTATTTCTTCGACTTCCATGATATAGGGCTTCCTCTAAGTAGAATGAAGAAACCACTAACATATCTTCATGTAATCGGGCAAATAGCCCAATTCGATTCACAGAAGGCTTTAAGATCTAAACTTGAATTATTATTGAACAACAAACTATGAGTAACAGTCCCTTTTAAGTATCGTAGAGCATGCAATGTAGTATTGTCATGTTCCATAGTTGGGGACTGATTGTGTTGACTCATAAATTATACAGAGAATGAAAGATTTGGTCTTATGTGCAACAAAAAATTCAATTTTCCAATATATTGTCGATAAGTAGTGGGATCGGAAAGCTTTTCTGTGGAAGAAATTTTTAGATTAGAGGGCAATGGAGTAGACATAGGAGTGGCATAACCCATAGAATACATGTCTCACAATTTATGTATGTATTTTTTTTATGTAGAACTAACCCCTTTCAACTTTATCAAATTGTAACCTCAAAAAATAATGAATGGTGACCAAGTCTTTAATCCAAAATTGATCATTGAGAAAACTCTTTAAAGTGGATATTTATTCTTGATTATTGCCAGTAACGAGGATATCATCCACATAAACAACTATAATAATAAGATAGGTTTCGGTCTTCTTGATGAATAAAGAGTAGATGGTATACAATTTTTTTTATAGTATGACAACAAAAATGAGTGGAATCATGAATATTATTGCATATATAATCGTGAAGGTATGCAAGAGGATGTATAACTCTAAAAGAGCGAGTTATAAGAGTTGGAGGATTATTGTCAGCCAAATCAGGGGTATGGGTAGAATTGTCAATATTTGATAAATTTGTATTTGGAGACATGGAATCCATAGAAAAAAGAAGTTATAGCTTGAGAAGGTACTAGGATATGTGATTTTGAACAAGGATTGGAGTTGAAGCAATAAAGTGTAGAGGAAACAAATTTTCAAAAAACTTTATGTCTCTTATAGTCTAAATGGTTTTGGTGACTAAGTCGAGAACTTTATAAGCTTTTTGACGAAGAGGATATGTCACACCCCGAAACCGATGGCGGAAATTAGGGATGAGCATCGGAATCGGGTACCCGCTTTTGGAACCGGAACCGCCTCAGAACTGCCGGTTTTGGAACCGGAACCGCCTTTCCGGTTCCGGTTCCTAAAGTTATGGAACCGCCTAAGGCGGTTCCGGTTCCGGTTCTCGTTTTTTCGGAACCGCTACCCGCTGGGTACCCGTCGGAACCGGTTTATATATATATATATATATATATATATATATATATATATATATATATATATATATATAAAATTTCATATAAAGGTGTGTTACTTAGACCAGTTTAGAATATATTGGTCCGATTTTGTCCGTCTTTGGTCCGAATTGATTTAATTTGGATCGAACTAAATTGCGGTTTTGTCGAAAAAAGTTAACAAAATTAATGTGACCGGGTTACCCGCTCCCGGAACCGGAACTGGTTCCAAATATTTAAGAACCGCCTAGAGCGGTTCCGGTTCCGGTTCTAACTTTCTAGGAACCGCCGGTTCCGGTTCTCGCCAAATGAGGTGGGTACCCGCCTACGCTCATCCCTAGTGGAAATGTTCTGGGGCGGAGGACGTCATATAAAGTATCACAACCAATGTACATAGCAAGCTTAGTAAACACAACCATTACATTACATAGGAATATTTACATTTGTTTGAAAGCAAAACAATACATGTTTTATATATACATCCGTATAACAAAAGTAAAGACGAGACTTCTATACGCTCCGTCTTCTCCAAAAGAACGCGGGATACCTGTCTAACATGAACCTGAGAATACAAGCAGTTTTAAAATATCAGCATAAAGCTGGTGAGTTCATAAGCATGTTTGAAAGGAAAACCGATTATTTAATCTTGTGATAAATACTTCATTTCCTTTGATAAAGATTTCTGTAATATCGAAAACCATTGTTACTGAGTTATGAAATACATATGCATGTTTTCCCAGAAAATCCCATATTTTCTAACATGTAAGTCGATTTCCATAAGATAAGAAAACCCTGATTAATCACTAGTAAGTTAAGAAAACCATAAGTTAAGATCCCTGAAATACCCTTCAGTACGACAGTAGGTAGTTTTAATACATAAAACTATAGATTAAGGACCTTGGAATACCCTCCAGTACAAAAGTAGGTAGTCTTATTACATAAATAAGACTATAGAAGAAAGAAAGAAATCTGTGAGTAAAGCTAGATAGTTTAATACGTATTGTGAGTCGTATAACCATACTGATTTGACCCGTGACCTCCTTGACGTTCTTTAGGCGTCGTTTGATTCCAAAATTTGTCACCCCAGGCGTGCCCGCCTAACTATAGCTAGCAATTTAGGTGTGGGATTGTCAGTCCCGAATAGATCTATCCACAAATTTCACGTTCTCCCTCCAGGAGACTTTGGTTATACTTGCGGAGAGGATTTACTGGTACCCCGAAGGGTATAACGAAGATGGTCTCACAAGCTAGTATTTACTAATTCACGGGATAATTGATCGAGTTTCGAAATCATTTGGAACAATGTAGAGTATAAATAATCAAATACGAGATAATTATATAACATGATACTCTAGATTAAACATGGATAAACTAAATCAAGCATAGTTTATATTATTGACTTTGCACGAAATCTGAATCCGTAAAACAAGTAATGAAGATCCCAAATTATTCCCATAATAATTTGAATGATTTGATAAGTTCCCACGCTGTTTTGAAAACTATGTAATTATATTTAGAAAACGTCCCTTATGCTCCGCATATTACAAAAGGGATAAAGAATCTAAAGTTTGTCAGAAAATCGTATAATTACATTAGTTTTTAAGTTACGAAAAACTTTATGATTTGCTTGTATCCCCCCTTGAAAACATGAAAAATTTGGAAAAGTGTAGGGGTATGAACTCAACAGACGAGAAATGTGCCGGATAGGATGCTAAGTGTCAGTTTAGGGCTTGAACACACGCGAGGATCCTATGTAACATGAGGAGATACATAATTGTATCTAATTAGACTTTGAACTACTAATTAAGTAAGATAATACACTTCGAGGCGCGAAAACACTTTATCTCAAGTGTTAGGAATGATCCGGGTTGCATCTAAGGGGGTGTAAGGCCTAGATATGGAGTTTGCTCTTCAAGAGTAAACTCCTAGGGGAGATTACGGCCCATAGACCATATCCCCATGAGTTTATGGTCGTAAACTCATGGGTGAGGTGTTCTTGGTTGCTCAAAGGCCTTATAACACTTGGGAAATTAAGCTAGGTTCAATTCTTGGGCATATGAAGTGATAAAATCATCAAATGGACCATTTACATGAGTTTACAATTGTAAACATAGAGTTTATGACCGTAAACTCTTACTTGACCCTTTCTTTTGTGTTTGATGGTTCTAGGTTAAGCACACATGATTCTAGTCCAATATATAAGCCATGGAAGGAAGTTAGGGCACCATTTGACCTCCTTAGAGGAGTTTACGGACAAGGGACCAATCCGTGGGGGGTTTATGGCCGTAATATCCTAAGGTCATGGTTTCCTTGATGTTTAGGGTCCCTACTTCGATGGTGGTTGATTCTAGACATTATTCCAAGCCATAGGAGGTGTTTAAGGGGCAATTTAACACCTTAAAAGGTGTTTACGGCCTAAGAATGAGTGTTTACGGTCCAAGAATATTCTTGGGCCGTAAACTCATGTTTACTCCCCAAATGACAAGATTTTGGTGTTCTAAGTCCATTCATGCAAGCCCTTAAGTCATACCTAAGCACTAGGAGTGATTTGGGAGGGTTTTGGGGCTTCAAAACTCCATTTATGGGTGTTTGCGGTTTTGGAGTGTTCCAGGGCCGTAAACACATGTTTTTGATACTTTTGGATGATTTAAACACGGATTTGCATGCTAAACAAGTTAAACTCTAAGCTAGGATAGATTACTTACAAGTTTGGAGCTTGAAAGAGGGTGTTTTTGGATCAAATTTGAGTTGTAGAGAGAGGGTGGAGAGAGAGAGAGTGGAAAAGCTTCAAATGAAGTCCACTCACCCTTATATAGGGTTTGAGTTTGTGGCCCGGTGGAAATCTACCCGATACCGACGTTAAACGGGGTCTATGGTCGTACCCGATTAAGTATTCGTAACCCAACGTGGTCGTGAATTAGAATTTTTTTAAAAAAAGAATATGGAGGGTGTTTCAATGCGTTTGGACACTCATGAAGTCATAATAAAAGTCTCAATTTAAATAAGCTAATCCAAAATGTTAACAGAACAATTCGATAAGGACGCGTGTTATTGACAGAAACGGGTTACAGAGACGGAATAAAGTTCAGGTTGTCACAGGATAACCAATAAGGATGAAAGGATGAGCTCATGACATAAAATTTTCCCTATTAATAGATGAAGTAGTGACAAAACATTGTGTAACACCCTGTTCCAAATCTTTTCTAATTTGGGGCTGTGACCCAAAGATCGAGTATCATAAGGCTTAGTGCATTTGGAAAAAGGAGATTTAGACCCATTTTGGGTGTGGGTAATGAAAGTTAGATGATCCAGGAGTACGGTTTGTGATTTAGAGCCCAAGGGTATAACCATAAAATGGCAGTTCGGGCTTTTATAAATATTGGATTTTAGTTCGGGAAGTTCTAAGGCAAGGATGAGTTGATAGAAATGTAGAGATTCTCATTACCTTTTTGTGGATATAAAGATCGTCAAAATCAAATTCAGAACAAAGAAGTTATGGTCTCCAAAAGTTTGATGGTTTAAAGGCTAAGCCTTGTACGCAGGTCGTACAAGGGAGTACGTAGGCATACTAGGCAGAAGGAAACGCAGGCACCTTATGGAGTACGTTGGGCGTACTCCAGCCAGATTAAAACCCTAATTTTTTAGGGTCCTTGCCCTATTTAAGCCTCATTATAACATCTTTTGGACACTCATGATCAGTCTCCATCCCCTATTACCCTGAAATCAAAACCCTAGAGGTAAAAATCTCACACCTTGAGATCGTTCTGCGGCCCGTAGGCCCAACGTACGCGACTTAACTCAAAATCGTCCTAACTTCAAACAATCGTAACTTCTTTGTTCTAACTCCGATTCGATGAGTTTTATATCCACGGAAAGGTATTGAAGAGCCCACAATATTATCTAGATATCTTGGACTAAAAACTTCAGTAACGTCCCAAAATTCAAGTCCAAAAATTTCATTTTTAATTAAGTTGTTCATAAAACATTCACTAGAAAATATTGAATCAACACGTCATCTCATAAAATCAAGTATCATGTTTCAAACCCACAACATAGGCAAATAACATATCAGAGTACAATCCCAGAAAACACCATGCGGAAAATCAAATGTGTGTGTGATGCTATGCTATGCCGCTGGCTCCTTCCCCTTAGATGAAGAGGTACCTGAAACCAAAAACTGAAATCGTAAGCACAAAGCTTAGTGAGTTCCCCCCATCATACCACATACCATACAATACCATCGGTATCTTTCAACCGGTAATCGTCATCGGTATCTTTCAACCGGTAATCGTCATTGGTATCTTTCAACCGGTAACTGGGGACTATTCCACCCCTTACCACTAGCATACAATAGCAAGATATAAGCACACAGTCAGGCATATCCGGGTACTGACCTACCCTTTGGTCCTAAGGACCACTATCTGGGAAACTATCCCTATCATGTAACATATCATACAGATATAACTCATAACCAAAAGCATACCAGACCAAGATAAATTATCACAAAGACAATTATCTTCTAAGTACTCCTCAATGGTGGGCCGGCATTGTGGCCTTAGACCCACCCCTACCGGAAGGTAACTCACCTCGTAGCAGCTGTTGAACGGTGCAGAAATCGTCTGACTGCTGCCGCTGCTGCTCCGGAAATCCTCCGGCTATAATTCCCATAAAACACTAAGTCAGAAACTGACATCTACTCTTAGGGCAAAATGACCATTTTACCCCTTGACCAAGTCAAAGTCAAAGTCAACTTCTAGTTGACCTGACTCGCCGAGTTGGCTCGCCAACTCGCCGAGTCCCTATCCTTCCATTAGACCTCATACCCGTCTCTACTCGTCGAGTTAGGCGATGACTCGATGAGCTTTCCTTCTAAATGAACACCGACTGAATCCTCATCTGACTCGCCGAGTTGTATGAAAAACTCGTCGAGTTCATCATCAACTGATACTCATGTCCTGCCTTGACTTGCCGAGTTATATGAACAACTCGTCGAGTTACTCCTCATCCTATGAACACGTTCTGTCCTTTACTCGCCGAGTTGATGAACAACTCGCGGAGTTCTATGAAGATTGTCTTGGACTCGCCGAGTCCGTTCATGCACTCGCCGAGCGCCATGAATTTCCAAAACAATTTGCTTAGTCCAGAACGTTGGGTCACTCCCTGGGACTCCCTAAAACCCTTCCACACTCATCTGGTCCTTATGACCCTCACTGATACGGGACCAAAATCCTTGGACTCGCCGAGTCGGTCACATCCCTTCTCTAAAACTTCGATTTCTGATGTACAACACTTAACCAAAGGATAGATCCAGGCCCCTAAACTCGACCTAGCACGTAAAGTTACAAACATTACGTGCATGCATGGGACTTTTGAGCTTAAAAGGCTCTAAAAATGGTTCTTTTGTTGCACGGGGCCTTCCTTGAGTGCAAAAGGATCCCAAATCTGACTTGTGACTCCAATAATGACATGAACCAGAAGCTCAACCCCCAACCATGTTTGCAAACATGGTTGGCCATCAAAATTAGCTTATAAAAGCTCTAAATCACCCCAAAGAGGGATCTAACAAATGAATGAGTAAGGTTCAGACTTTATAGCTTCTGAAGACTGAAAATGGTGAACCAAACTCGAATCCTTCAGTCTCCTCTTGATCCTCCTATGCTCTTCCTTCTTCCTTGAGGTCAAAACTCACAAGAATCACGCAAAGGCCTTGGATTTCCTCAAAAACGACTAGGGTTTTCTATGAGAAGTGTTTGGGAGCATAAAGGGGGAAAGGAGGCTGCATAAGGTCGTTTAAATAGGGTGCAAATCCCTGAATTAGGGTTTTTGTGCAAACAGCGGCTACTCGCCGAGTCCGGGACCCGACTCGCCGAGTCCGTAGCTTAAACTCCGCGCCTCATCCTGCTTCTACTCGGCGAGTCAGTCCTTCGACTCACCGAGTCCAAGGCTAAAAATGCAAAAATAATGAAGATTTAATAACATAATAAGTACCAAGAGCCAAGTGCTACAAATCTCCCCCACTTATTTTAGACTTCGTCCTCGAAGTCTGTCACTCGATCCTGAAACAGCTCGGGGTAGTGCTCCATCATCTCCTCCACCGGCTCCCATGTCCACTCCGACCCATTCTGGTGCTGCCATTGCACCTTCACGAGTTCTAATATTTTGTTCCTCAGGTCCTTCGACTTCCGGTCAAGGATCGCTATAGGCCGCTCGATGTAATTCAGGTTGCCATCAACCTGAATGTCCTCCATGGGTACCACTGCCATATCATCCACTAGGCACTTCCGCAGTTGAGAGATGTGGAAAGTGCTGTGGATCTGACTGAGTTCGGCTGGCAGATCCAGCCGGTACGCCACCTTGCCCACCCTGGCTACAATCCTGAAGGGTCCAATGTACCTGGGGCCCAACTTGCCCCGCTTCCTGAATCGGATGACGCCCTTCCATGGCGACACCTTCAGGAGAACCATATCCCCGACCTAGAATTCCAGGTCTGATCGGCGTTTGTCGGCATAACTTTTCTGCCGACTCTGAGCAGTCTGAAGCCTGCTCCAGACCTGCTGAATCTTTTCTGTCGTCTTGAGCACTACTTCGGTGCTTCCCATTACCCTCTGGCCAACCTCGCCCCAGCATATCGGGGTCCTGCACCTCCTCCCATACAACATCTCGAAAGGGAGCACGGTCGATACTCGCATGATAGTTGTTATTATACAAGAACTCCGCCAACGGGAGGTAGGTATCCCAACTACCTCCGAAATCTAAAACGCATGCCCGTAACATATCCTCCAGAGTCTGGATGGTCCGCTCGCTCTGGCCATCCGTCTGCGGGTGAAAAGCGGTGCTAAAATGTGACAACCCGATTAACGAAAAACGGCAACACCAGCAACACCGATTAATGAAAAATGCAAAGTTTCAATACAATGGTTTTTAGCCTTAAGTATCTAAATGAAAGTTGTAGATATCATTAAACCGTGAGCGTACAAAAAAAGAACGTCCAAATCTGACTTCGTATGAGGAAGTTATGATTTTTCCAAGATCCGGATATAGCAGTAGACAGCTAAAAACTCGAAATAGAGCTCGAGAGACTTTTGACCGAAACAACCTAAATGAGAATCGAAGGTCTCAACAATAGTAGCGCAACGGCGAAAAGTACGACGAAAACGAACATCAGATGAAGAAGTTATGGATTTTTAATGGACTTTTCGTGTCCCGGGCCGTTAAAAATAAATAATTCAAAATAAATTCAAAATTTGCCGATGAAGTTTAAACTAGAGTTGTAGAGCATATTTTCAGCTACGCGTGCATATAAAGAACGCGACCCGACAAGTGACTGAGGGCGTCCAATCAATGGAAGTAGATAAGATTTGACCACCACGACGTGGCCAACCCTTTTCCACAATGTGGCACCCAAAAATGAGCCCTATAAATAGAACTTTTGGGGTGTCGGGTTTAGGTGCTCCATTCTTCTATCTCTCATGCCAAAACTCTCCGGTTGAGCCCCCGAAGCCCTCCCGAAGCCCCAGTTTTCACACTCACGTTCCGAAGGAAGATTCTACACTCCCAAGATTCCCGAGATTCCCGAGAATCCCGAGAAAATCAACTCTTCCAAGCCGACATTCTGCTTGATTATCATCTCGTTTTCTCCGATCAAACAAGTGAGTTCATACCCCTATAAACTACACTTTCAAATGTTTTATCAATGCTTTTTATACAATTTTAAGGGGGGGGGGGGGGGGATACAAGTAAATACATGGGTATTATCGTGTGTAACATGAAGTTTCACCACATACTCTTTTTATCAAGTGAATCATATGTGATTCATAACTACTACATAGGAACTTTCGTATGCTATATATATTCAGGATAACATCTTGTCTTTTGGAAATATGACATGTTTATATATATATATATATATATATATATATATATATATATATATATATATATATATATATACACGAATCAAACACTTTATTTATACTCTAAGTATATGTGATCATTTATGTCACTTTAAATGTTATACTTTACATAATAAGTGAGCATTACACTAGGATTTACTATACGAACGAAACACACACTTTGAAAAACTATAATAGGTATAGTTTACGAGAAAATCATGAACATTTACATACTAGAAACACTATATCAAAGAGATACTTTCATACACAAGAACACATGGACATTTTCATACGTAAATCTGTTTTATACTAAGTTTTGTGAGGCATTTCACGTACTTTCGAGTGTGCATTTTAATTCATGTATTATATACCATAATCCCTTGTAGAGGGAGCATGATACTTGTGTATAGATCTATACAGGATTGACAATCCCGCACCTAAGCTGTTAGTTACAGCTAGGCCGGTAGGCCTGGGGTGACAAACATCATAACTTTCCAACGCCTGAAGAACGTTGTTATAGGCATCCTGGTCAAATAGTATGGTTATAAGACTCACAGGGAGTATTAAAAACACATTGATTTACGGGGTTTTTCAAATGCCTTAATGATTTATACATAAAACTACTATTTTAGGCATGAAAAGCACTATTGCATTACGGTTTTTGGAACAATTAAACTACCATCTACTATAGTAGAAAATATGGGATTTTCTAGGAACATTTAAACATGTACAAACCATTTTCATTGTAACGACCCAATTTTCACGACCAAAAATTTTGTTTTAAAACATTAATTTAGAAAATATTAATAACTAAAAACATTGTTTGATCAACCATAACACAACGTGAACCATGTCTAAAAGCCAAATCATACAACCAATCAAAATATCAGAGTACAAATCCCAGTGAAGCTCGTAAATGCGGAAACCAGAGAGTGTGTGTGTGACATGCTGCTACCGCGCCTGCTCCTTTCCCCTAGCTGAGGAGGTACCTGAAACCACAACTGTAAACCGTAAGCATGAAGCTTAGTGAGTTCCCCCACCGTACCACATACCATAAAATCTCATAACATACATATATTGTCAGGCATATCTGGGTGCCCGACCTACCCCTTTGGCCCTCTCGACCGGACATTGCCTAGCATATCTGGGTGCTGGCTTCCCCTTCGGTCCTCTCGACCGGATACTGCCTAGCATATCTGGGTGCTGGCTTCCCCTTCGGTCCTCTCGACCGGATACTGCCTAGCATATCTGGGTGCTGGCCTCCCCTTCGGTCCTCTCGACCGGATAGTGGGAAACTATTCCTTCCCTCTACTACTACCACATAACAAGTATCATAAGATCAGAATCTATCTATCATGACTGGGTATAACTACCCCTTCGGCCCTACCGATCGGGTACCTCGGGGACTATCTCCCCTTACTGTCACTAGCACATAGCATCATATCATACTAGCACATAACATAACACAGGTAGTAGTAATCCCTAGATGAATATCACAGAGACAAACATCTACATATAACTCCTACTGGTGGGCCGACATTGTGGCTGTAGACCCACCGCTACTGGAAGGTAACTCACCTTGAAGTAGCTGCTGATCTGATCGGGAACTGACTACCTACTGCTGCTGCTGTTGTTCCGGAAATCCTCCGGCTGCAATTCCCACAACATACTCAATCAAACACTGCTCACTAACCTTTGGGTAAAATGACCATTTTACCCCTGACCATGCCCTAAGTCAAAGTCAGAGTCAACTTTTAGTTGACCCGACTCGCCGAGTTGGCTTTCCAACTCGCCGAGTCCCTACCCAAACGTTTGTCCTGGATCCCGTTTCTACTCGTCGAGTTCTCCTTCTAAACTGATATTCAAGTCCTTCATCCTACTCGCCGAGTTGTATGAACAACTCAGCGAGTTCATCTTCATCCGATGAACACTTATGCTAAGACTCGCCGAGTTGTATGAACAACTCGTCGAGTCCATCTTCATCCGAAGAACACTTATGCTGCGACTCGCCGAGTCTGTTCTTGATCTAAGGAGATTGCCTTGAACTCGCCGAGTCAGGGCATTGACTCGCCGAGTACCTCCATAGATGAGTTCAGCTTCCAACTCACCGAGTCACACCCCGTGACTCACTGCTCACTCGATACTACGAAAAGGGGACAAACTCGGAGACTCGTGAACAGACTCGCCGAGTCACATGAACGACTCGGCGAGTCGTTGCCATGCACCCACTAAATACACAGATTTGCTCGATTCCAATCCATGCCATTCACAGATCTGGACTTCTAGAACACGAATCACACGTAAAGTTTCCAACTTTACGTGTGGATATTCACCAATATGGATTTTAGGGGTCAAAATGCCTCAAAAGGGTAGATCTAGGGTGAACAAGCAACATGGGGCCATAAAGCTAACAGATCTGAGCTCCTGGAGCTCAATCTTGCCTAGATCTAGAGGCCAATCGACTTATTACAAACCCTCAAGCATACAAAATCTTGGAAATGGCTCAAAAAGGACTTTTATGGAGCTATAAGCTTAAAAATAGAGGGGAAACGAGCTATACCTTAGGGGAAACGTTGGAATGACACAGAGATGCTTGGCCTCCTTCTCCTCTTCTTGATTCCCTCTTCTTTTCCTTCAAAGAAACTTCAATAACACCACAAAACACTTCAAACTCACAAGAAAGCGAGGCTAGAGAGAGATACATGGCTCTGAGGGTGAATGGGGGCTGGCTTGGGGCAGTTAAGTCGTTTAAATAGGGTGCAAACCCCTGAAACTTAGGGTTTCATCCAACAGCTGTGACTCGCCGAGTCCAGGATATGGACTCGCCGAGTCGCCAACTTAAACTTGTCCCGGGTCCCGCATCCACTCGGCGAGTCGGACCTATGACTCGCCGAGTCCAAGGCTAAAAGAAGGGAAATACTCAAATAAGATTTACGTACCAGGAACCAGGTGCTACATTCATTCTATTTCATACAAACATTGTCACTAAATACTTATGAGCTCACCAGCTTAAATGCTGACCTACTCTTTCAAAACTACTTGTATTTCTCAGGGGTTCAGTAATACAGGTAAACTACTGCTTTTGAAGAAGGGATGCTGCGGCGTTAGTTTAATTTCATTTTGTCATCATATTGTAATTTCTTTTGAAACAAGTACTTTCTATAATGTAAACTTTCAAATTATATATATATATATATATATATATATATATATATATATATATGATGGTTGTGTTACTTTCTTTACTATGTATTCAACTGTTTCGATACTACATGAAGTCATCCGCTCTCGAACGATTCTGCCATTCTGGTAGTTCGCCTCATGAGGCTTCAGTTGCCTCGACACATAGGCGATAACATGCCCCCTCTGCATCAATACCGCGCCTAAACCTGCGATGGATGCATCACAGTACACAACAAAATCCTCCATGCCCTCTGGCAGGGCTAAAATTGGCGCCTCGCACAATCTCTGTCTCAATGCCTCGAATGCGGCCTGCTGCTCAGGCCCCCAGCGACACACCACCGACTTCTTAGTTAGTCGGGTGAGCGGAACTGCTATCTTGGAGAAGTCCTGAATGAATCTCCGATAGTAGCCTACCAATCCTAGAATGCTCCGAATCTCAGATGGAGACCTCGGAACCTCCCAACTCATCACGGCCTCTACTTTGGCCGGATCTACCGAAATCCCGTTCTGGTTGACAAGGTGCCCAAGAAACTGCACCTCGCGCAACCAAAATTCACACTTGGAGAACTTAGCATACAAGTTCTCCCTCCTCAAGGTCTTCAGAACCTCCCCAGATGCTCCTCATGCTGCTTTCGCGTCTTGGAGTAAACCAAGATATCGTCGATAAACACTATCACAGAACGGTCTAACATCGGTCTACATACGCGGTTCATGAGGTCCATGAACGCGGAATGAGCATTGGTGAGCCCGAAGGGCATCACCACAAACTCATAGTGACCATAACGCGTCCGAAACGCAGTCTTCTGCACATCCTCCTCTCTGACCCTCATCTGATGATACCCTGAATGCAAGTCAATCATGGAGAACCAAGATGCTCCCTGAAGCTGGTCAAAGAGGTCATCAATCCTCGGAAGTGGGTAGCGGTTCTTCACCGTTACCTTGTTTAGCTCCCGATAATCTATACACACCCGATGCGACTCGTCCTTCTTCCTCACAAACAGAATCGGGGCTCCCCAGGGTGAACTGCTCGGTCTAATGAAACCCTTGTCTAACAGCTCCTGCAACTATGTAGACAATTCCTGCATCTCTGGAGGAGCCAACCGGTACGGTGCCTTGGCTATCGGAGCGGCACCAGGGACTAGGTCGATCCTGAATTCCACCTGTCGATCCGGAGGTCCGGAGGTATCCGAGGCAACTCCTCGGGGAATACGTCCTCAAACTCTCGTACTACAGGTGCATCGTCCACCGTCGCCCGACCCGTCTCCCGGGTATCCATAACATACACGACATAACCTGTGCAACCCTGCTGGAGGTAACGCCTAGCCCTCGCTGCTGAACATAAAGCCGGTCCTCGTTGTGGCCTCTCGCCCTGAATCACCAGCTCTCCCCCACTTGGGGTCCTGACCCGCACCAACTTTTGCGCGCAGTCGATCACTGCCCCATTAGGGCTGAGCCAATCCATGCCTATAATCACCCTGTTCCCACGCAAAGGAATGGGAACCAAGTCTACCAAGTAGCGCTCCTCAAATAACCTCAGCACACAATCTCGAAATACCGTCGATGCCCGCACCAAATGGTCGTCTGCAATCTCTACCTCTAGAGGGCAATCCAACATGCCCGAAGACTCGGAAAATCTCTTGCTAAGCGCAAGAGACACAAATGATCGGGTAGTGTCCGAGTCAAACAACACCAGAACTGGGATGTCGTTCACATGGAACAATCCTAAACAGAGCACATATCAATAACACAATCACAACAAAAAAGATCAGAGGGAAAGAATCATACTCGTCACCACATCAGGTGCAGCGCGTGCCTCCTCGGCTGTCAGCTGAAATGCTCGGCTCCGCACCACTGGAGCCTCTGTCTTAACCTTCCGACCATCTGTAACCTGCGCCGTCGCTGAGACCGGCGCTGCTACTGGCACTGCTGCTGACGCTGCTGTCAATCTCAGGCAATTGGCCCTTTTGTGGCCCCTCTGATTGCAATGGAAGTAAATCAGGTCTGTCATCTGTACCGCAGGGGCGGGGTAGCACAATCCCTGCCAAAATACCCCACCTTGCCACAATTATAGCAGCCCGAACCCGGCCCAGTGTGACAAGCTCCCTCGTGTGACCGACCACATTTCCCACAGCGGTCCCATCTTGCCTGGCCTTTCGGCCTACCATCAGATCCCTTGGGCTTCTTCCCCGAAGCCCCGGTCGTCAGCCCTTCCACTGCCTTCCTCTTTTGGACATGTTCCAGATCAATCTCCCTCTCCCTAGCCCTGGCAATCATGGAATCCAAGGTAGGGCAACCTGAAAAACTAACATGCTCCTGAATGTCAGCTCGTAGCATGTCTTGTAGCGGGTCCTCCTCATATCCTCATCACCCGCATACTGGGGCACCAACAATGTCCTCTCCCAGAACTTGGTGGTGATTTCCACCACAGTCTCCGTAGTCTGCCTGATATCCAAAAACTCCCTGGCCAGCCGCTGAAGCTCCACAGTTGGTGCAAACTCCGCCCTGAATCTGGTCACAAAGTCCGACCAAGTCATTGTTGGAATAGTGTCTAAGGCTGCAACTATATTAGGCAAGTATTTGACCCGGTTGTGCATGGTCCTTTTGGGTTGCCTTCACCATAGCAACTTGATAGGATGATTTATTAAGAGAGAGTAAATATTATTAGTATATTATGAGAATAATATAAAGAATAATATATTGTTATTTGATTAATATAAGTCATAGAATTAATTGGAATTAATTTGGTGACTTAAAGAGATTAATTAAATAAGAGGGTATAAACTGTCAATTGTTTGATAGTTAAACTTTAGACTGTAAATCCATATTGGATAGGGGTGGACGGATTCTAGAAGCTAAAGGATAGCTTAAAATCGTCCAAGGCTATCTAAGGTATGGATTTGGATTGCTTTAAGAGAAGATTATCCAATTAGGGTTTAGGTTGTAACCCTTAAGGAGTCTACAAGTATAAATAGACCCTATGGCATTAGGAAATCGGCACTTCATAAAAAGTAAGAGAACCCTGGCTGATTTCCTTCCCTCTCCTCTCTCCCAAATCATCCTCCTTGCTAGTTGGTGTTTGTAAGCCATTAGAGGAGTGACAATTGTGACTCTAGAAGCTCCAAGACAACAAGATCAACAAGGAATTCAAAAGGTATGATTCTAGATCTGTTTCAATATTGTTATTACACCTAAATAATCATTAGAAGTCTTGTATTCAAAGCATGTTTAATTAGAAAGCCTAGATCCGAGCATTAGGGTTTTGCATGCGCACATAGGAAAGTTCTTATGGCTAAAACTCATCAGTGGTATCAGAGCCTAGCTTGGTTTTCATTAAATTGTTGCTTAATTGTCTGAAACTAAACTGCAAAATTCGTTTTTGTGTTTCTGAGTCATGGACTCGGCGAGTTCCATAGTGGGCTCGGCGAGTTGGCCTGACTCGGCGAGTCCTTTGGTGCACTCGGCGAGTCCAAGCGTCAGGAATGGCCAGATTCGGGATTTCTTCATGATTATCTTATGGAAACTTACCTTAGTCATATTAGATCAACCCTAATCCGTTTTTTTTATATATATGACTATTATCTTGATCTAATTAAAGATATTTATCAACTAATAAAATATTTAATTTCCTTATATGATAATTAGTTAATTATTTTGATTATTTTAGTAATTATCTTGATAGAAATCTTGAATAAATCAAGTATAGAAGATAATTAGGAAATTAATTGCTAATTGAAATTATTTGTTATTTGATCCTCCATGTTATAAATGTTTAAAACTTGTCCTCAAGTTTTGAAATTTATATTTTGTAATTAAAAGTTTTATTTTAGACAATTTAAATTTCAAACACTAGATTTTAAAATGTTTAAAATACAACCCTATACTAATATAATATTACAAGATTGATATATATATATATATATATATATATATATATATATATATATATATAACTAAAAATGCTAGTCTTACCGTTAGTAGGCCTCATTCACGAAGCCGATCTATAAGATGGGTATAAGGTTGCGGCCTATAAAATGGCGCTTAATGGGTGTACACTCACACCCACCGCTTGCTTGATCGGTGGAGGGTCGTTAGCCGAACGGGTAGGATATGGCAACCTCATCCTCTCATTAAAAGTATAATAGGAAATACAAAGTAACTACACATATTTTAAAATTTCCCAATCTTAGTTACTTTAGGAAAAGTGAATTGATGCAATCCCATGAAATTACACTTTGCACCCTTGCTAAGAAGTTAGTGGAGCGTGTGTGGATTAAAACACTAATTGGTTCTAAGAAAAAGTGGCAAAGGGTGATTCATTGTTTATCATAGTTCGATGGAGCGTGTGTGGTTTACCGGCACATCGAATAGGTGATCGTTACAATGAAGGCACCATGTGAATTTGCATGGTAATTCACACCCGCTTTGTGATCCTCGGTATCCCAGTCACAAACTAGAGGGGCATATCGAGATTTAAACATGCCATTGAATAGTTTCAATGAATCTCATCCGAACCTAGGAATTCTCAAAACATTTAGGACTAATAGTTAGGTTTTGTGGTGGAGAATTAGTGAATCGTCATTCACTTACCTTCAATTTATTTGCATGTTGATTACGACATCCCTTTTCTAGTATGTAAATGTTATTGTTGGATCCTAGCCCTAATTTTTCTTATTGGGTGATAATTAGGGATTCTTATTCTAATCTATCTTTGTCCTTTCTAGATGTCGAACGCTAACAACGCTGCTGCTAGTTCTTTCACGTTGATGAGCCTTTGCCAAAAGGTCACCTTCGATGGAACGAACTTTAGCGAATGGATAAGATACATTCGCACCATTGCTCGCTATGAGGATAAGGAGTATGTCCTCGATGAGAAGCTCGAGAAGATCAACCCTGAAATCGCTACTTCGGCTGAAATTACCGCTTTTGAAACTCATGAGCGAAATGCAACGAAGGTACATTGCATCATGATAGCCACCATGAACTCCGAATTCCAAAAGTCCTACGAGGACATGTACCTGTATGAGATGCATCAAGACTTATTGGAGAGATACCACCAAAACGCGAGACAAGAGCGTTATGAGATTTTCACTAACATGATTTCCGCTAAAATGGGTCATGGAGAATCTCTTACCGTGCACCTGCAAAAGATGCAAAGGTATGTCGACCGCCTTCGCAAGTTAAATGTTGACTTTGGGGAAGACTTGGCGATCGACATGGTGCTTCACTCTTTGCCTCCGATGTACAATCAATTTAGGATGACCTACCACATGAACAAAGAGGAGGTCACCCTAAGCAAACTCCAAGGTCTCTTGAGGGTCGCTGAGAGCAACTTCAAAGACAAGTCTGTTGCACCAACTCCCAATCCACCCGCTGCTCCTGTCTTGGCTATTAGTCAAGGAAAGGGAAAGAAGAGGAAGGCTTCGTCTAAGAACTATCGCAAGGTTAAAGC
Organism: Lactuca sativa; assembly: GCF_002870075.4. Taxonomy (NCBI): domain Eukaryota; kingdom Viridiplantae; phylum Streptophyta; class Magnoliopsida; order Asterales; family Asteraceae; genus Lactuca; species Lactuca sativa. Next base: position 199,703,977 of record NC_056628.2, on the reverse strand, counting down.
CCGAGATGGTGCCTCTTCTAGTGGGACCAAAGTTGATCCCGCTAAGCCCTGCCCTAACCCGAAGGAGGCAGAGTGCCACCACTGCCACAAGATAGGACATTGGAAGAGAAGCTGCCCGGAATACCTGCAAGCCATCAAGGAAGGAAAGATCAAGCCATCTTTCGTAGGTATATATACAATCAAATCTAACGATTCTAGTCATGCTATTTCTTGGGTTCTTGATACCGGTTGTGGTTATCACATTTGTTCTAATGTGCAAGGACTAAGAAGAAGTAGGGATGTGGAGCAAGGAAGAATCAATCTAATCATGGGGAACAGAAGATCGTCGCCTGTGACCAAGATTGGAGTGTATTCTTTAGTGCTTAGCAATAATTTATGTTTAGATTTGAACAATTGTTGCTATTCGCCAGAAATGGCTAGAAACATCATTTCATTTCATGGTTTATATAGACAAGGTTTTATATTTTCTTTTAATAATGAGAATGGTTCTATTTTGGCTTATCTAAATGGTGTCTTTTACTTTGAAGCTATACCATGTAACGGAATTTATGAAACTGTTATGATTGTTGATAACTTAGGAAATGATGTTTTGAATATAGATTCTTCCACTAGTATGGATAAAGCATCCTTGTGGCATTGTCGTCTTGGACATGTCAACAAGAAACGCATAGCCCAACTCCAAAAGGATGGAGTGTTCGAGTCATTCGACCTTAGGGAAGATGACACGTGCGAGTCTTGTTTACTTGGAAAGATGACTAAATCACCCTTCACGAGTACGTGTGAAAGGGGTGAGGGTCTATTGGACTTAATACATACCGATGTATGTGGACCATTTAGATCAACCACGAAGGATGGAAACCGCTTCTACGTGACTTTTACCGATGATTATAGTAGATATGGGTATATCTATTTAATCAAGCAAAAGTCAGAAACTTTTGAAAAGTTCAAAGAGTTCAAGAATGAAGTGGAGAATCAATTGGGCAGGAAAATCAAGATGCTTCGATCCGATTGAGGAGGAGAGTACCTCAGTCTTGAATTCCACGATTATCTCAAGGAGTGTGGAATAGTTTCGCAATTGACGCCTCCTAGGACACCGCAGTTGAATGGTGTGGCAGAAAGGCGTAATCGAACCTTATTGGATATGGTTCGCTCTATGATGAGTCGTGCTTCACTACCTATCTCTTTTTGGGGGTATGCCTTAGAGACTGCCGCCCATATCCTTAACTGAGTCCCTACTAAGAAGGTTGTCAAAACACCTCACGAGATGTGGACAGGGAAAGCTCCCTCGTTGGCACATATCAAGGTTTGGGGTTGCGAGGCTTTCGCAAGACGAGATACTCACGACAAGCTCGAAACCTGAAGTGAGCGATGTATTTTCATCGGCTACCCGCAGACATCCTTTGGATATCTCTTCTATAGACCGAAGGACAATGTTGTCTTTGTTGCGAGGAGAGGAGTTTTCCGAGAGCGAGAACGCATAGGCCAAGGAGACAGTGGGAGGCAAATCGATCTTGAAGAGATTCAAGAGTCGATAGATGAAGGAACCTCTACCGCTGGCACTCAACCCGAGGAGGAAACTCCGGTTGAACCGATTGACGAATCCTTACCTCTTAGACGTTCCGATAGAGTTAGAGTTCTACCCCAGTTTTATGGTTTTCATATTACTAATGAAGGGGACACGTATATTAGTGATGGTACACTAATAAATCTTGATGAACCTAATAGCTATAAGGAAGCCATGGCAGGCCCGGAGTCTGCGAAATGGAAAGAGGCAATGGATAGCGAGATCCAATCCATGTATGATAACCAAGTTTGGAATTTGGTTGATTATGTGCCCGGACGTAAGACCGTTGGGTGCAAATGGATCTTCAAGAAGAAGACCGACGTGGATGGAAACGTACACACGTATAAAGTGTGTAAGCTTTATGGATCCGAAGCATCCGAATAGAGTGTGTAAGACCGTTGGCTGAGGATGTTTACATGGCTCAGCCAGAGGGGTTTGTGGATCCGAAGCATCCGAATAGAGTGTGTAAGCTTGAGAAGTCCATTTATGGACTTAAGCAAGCGTCTCGCAGATGGAATCTTTGCTTCGATGAGAAAGTCAAAGAGTTTGGATTTGTACGAAGCGAAGATGAGTCTTGTGTATATGTCAAAGCCAGTGGGAGTATAGTAAGCTTCCTCGTTCTATATGTCGATGACATATTACTCATAGGAAACGACATCTCGACTTTGCAAGAGGTTAAATCCTGGCTCGGGAAGTGCTTCGCTATGAAGGACCTCAGAGAGGCTTCTTACATTTTGGGAATAAGGATAGTAAGAGAAAGAAGTGAGAGACTAATTGGACTTAGTCAGAACACTTACTTGGAGAAGGTACTAAAACGTTTTAGTATGGAAAACTCAAAGAAGGGAGAATTACCGATACAAAATAATGCCAAGTTGAGTAAGACTCAAAGTCCGAGTACCGAATCTGAGATAGCAGAAATGAGCCGAGTTCCATACGCTTCTGCAGTTGGCTCAATCATGTATGCTATGACTTGTACTCGCCCTGATGTAGCCTTCGCTTTGAGCATGGTTAGCAGATATCAAGGGAATCCTGGCAGAGCACATTGGATTGCGGTGAAGAATATCCTTAAGTACCTTCGAAGGACAAAGGAATGGTTCTTAGTCCTCGGAGGGAGTGATGACTTGAAGGTGCGAGGGTATAGTGACGCCAGCTTTCAAACGGACAGGGACAACTACCGTTCGCAGTCAGGCTGGGTCTTTACCCTAAATGGGGGAGCAGTGACATGGAAAAGTTCCAAGCAGGAAACCGTAGCTGATTCAATGCGCGAATCAGAGTACATTGCAGCGAGCGAAGCGTCGAAGGAGGCAATATGGCTGAAGAACTTCATCGGTGATCTTGGAGTTGTACATGCCATAAAGGAGCCCATGGAGATTTTCTGTGATAACGAAGGAGTGGTTGCCTTGACCAAGGAACCAAGGGATCATGGTAGATCACGACATATCGACAGAAAATATCACTTCATTAGACATCGTGTAGAAGAAGGACAACTCATAGTGAAGAGGATATCATTAGAAGATAACCCAACAGATCCGCTTACGAAGGGACTGAGTGGGGTTAAGCACTTGCAGCATGCTAGGAGTATTGGGTTGAAGGATGATATTAGCATAGATTAGATAGTATTAGAAACGTGTAATAGATAAATGTAATTAACATTTGATGATTAAATAAAGGAGTTTTATTTATGAGTAATGTTACTATCTTATGTTAATTGTTTAGCTATTGTTTCACTTTGCATGTTTTGACTTCCAGAATAATTGAGTTTATTAGGAATAATCGAATTGTTCAAATTGTCCACAATCGTTCATATGTTGGAAGTAGGTATGAATGAAGATTGTCGTGAATCGGTGCGTAGATTGTCTAAATGGTATTAGACATAGCAAAGGGTTGCTGCGACATTCATGAGTGCTTATGAACTGGTTTTGAGCATTGGAACAAACCCGCGCTTGCTGGAATCACCTTATGGAACATGATATAAAAGGGTGATCGCGAGACGATAATATCATATAGTCTTAGAACCTAGATATATGGTTTATTATTTACTAATTGATTGTACATTGATAATGCAAAAACGCATTGGTAACTCAATGTTATAAAACGCATTGTTGTGTATAGTTGATTATTGAATAAGTAAATGCATATAAGTCGAAGTTTATCTGTAACTTTTATCTAAGAAGGTAGAAGCGATATCTCGGCCGCTCGATGATTTGATTTGACTTATGTGCCGGGTCCGGTCAGAACTAAATTGATGTGTTCGATTAAGTTCTATGTCGAATAAATCAGAGATCGAGAAACCTAAATGCTTGACTAACCATTCCATAGGATTGTCAGCATGATATCTAACAGAGGGCTGTACGATCCCTTATCTAAAGGACAAGATTGATTAGATCAGAGTTTGACAGCGTCTTTGAGAGGTACGATTGCAAACCGAATTGTAATTGTGCATATAGTTACTAGACTTATCCAAGTGGGAGACTGTTGGAATAGTGTCTAAGGCTGCAACTATATTAGGCAAGTATTTGACCCGGTTGTGCATGGTCCTTTTGGGTTGCCTTCACCATAGCAACTTGATAGGATGATTTATTAAGAGAGAGTAAATATTATTAGTATATTATGAGAATAATATAAAGAATAATATATTGTTATTTGATTAATATAAGTCATAGAATTAATTGGAATTAATTTGGTGACTTAAAGAGATTAATTAAATAAGAGGGTATAAACTGTCAATTGTTTCATAGTTAAACTTTAGACTGTAAATCCATATTGGATAGGGGTGGACGGATTCTAGAAGCTAAAGGATAGCTTAAAATCCTCCAAGGCTATCTAAGGTATGGATTTGGATTGCTTTAAGAGAAGATTATCCAATTAGGGTTTAGGTTGTAACCCTTAAGGAGTCTACAAGTATAAATAGACCCTATGACATTAGGAAATCGGCACTTCATAAAAAGTAAGAGAACCCTGGCCGATTTCCTTCCCTCTCCTCTCTCCCAAATCATCCTCCTTGCTAGTTAGTGTTTGTAAGCCATTAGAGGAGTGACAATTGTGACTCTAGAAGCTCCAAGACAACAAGATCAACAAGGAATTCAAAAGGTATGATTCTAGATCTGTTTCAATATTGTTATTACATCTAAATAGTCATTAGAAGTCTTGGATTCAAAGCATGTTTAATTAGAAAGCCTAGATCCAAGCATTAGGGTTTTGCATGCGCACATAGGAAAGTTCTTATGGCTAAAACCCATCAGTCATAGCCTCAACAGCCGAGGCTCCCAGTGAGTCACCAACAAACTCCCACCAATCTCTAGCCCTGTCTCGCAAGCATCCTGCTGCATATCTCACCTTCGACCCTTCTGGGCAGAAGCTCGTCAGCTGCGCAGACTCAATGTCTGCGATCCATCTCCTAGCAGCAATAGGGTCTTTCACCCCATGGAAATCCTGTGCACCACTTCCACGAAAGTCCTTAAAGGACAGTGTGCGCGTACCCACCTGGATAGACGCCATATCACTCTTGAATGATCGGAGACGATCCTCCATCAGCTCAACAATCCCCTCCTTGATGGAACCGAAGATGATAGGGGTCGACTCAAGGATGCCTCTCGTGATCTCAGACGCGATAAACTCGCGTAGCCCGTCATCAAACTGCTCGGATCCCGAACCCGAGCCTGATCCTGATCCTGATCCGGAACCTCCTGCTCCAAGTCGTGTGGTCACCATACTGAAAACACACGCATAAAAGTCAGGATCATACATATACTCAAGAGATCTAACACACTCTCTGAGGTTCCCGGTTTCATCTAAGCCCTCCTTGGTTGGAGTACGGGTCCGCTACTTTCAGTAGTACAAGCCCATACTACCTTCCACATCTACCCGTGCTTTCCTCAAGGATTGCTTCGACTTCACCGAGTCCCTTTACCAATACCCTTTCCACTAACCTTATCCTAGGCTTCCCTAGGGCACTCTCCGACCTACCCTCCGTCATCAGTTGCACCAGGAGCCCCTACCATTTCCACCTAACTAACTTGCAGGTACTGTTACATATCCGCTCCTTAGTTAGTTGGAAATAGCCAGAACCCCCATAGCACAAAGCAAGCAACATTCGTGCATCGAGTAACCAAATCAGGCATAACCTATACAGGCCATCCTACTACTGAATAAACAGTCCTAGCATACAGCTCATACAATAGGCATATAAGGCATCCTCCTAGATCCTTAGCCCTAAATAGCATGCAATTATCAGAATCATATATCAGGCACACAAGGCATCTTCCTAGATCCTTAGTCCTATTCTAACATGCAATTCTGAATCAAAGCCATATAGCATAACATAACATGTATGGGTATCTTGGGGAAAACTTACTTGAGCCTGGCCGGTCGCATGCATCACACACCTTGTCTTTCTTAAAATCCTTCCGTTTAGATTTTTAGAAAACCATTTTATTGTAAAAATCTTTTAGCCCCTTATTTTGAGTCCAGACACCCCCGAGGGCGTGTCCGAATCCCTCAAACCAGGGCTCTGATACCAACTTGTAATGTCCCAAAATTAAAGTCCAAAAATTTCATTTTTAATTAAGTTGTTCATAAAACATTCACTAGAAAATATTGAATCAACACGTCATCTCATAAAATCAAGTATCATGTTTCAAACCCACAACATAGGCAAATAACATATCAGAGTACAATCCCAGAAAACACCATGCGGAAAATCAAATGTGTGTGTGATGCCATGATACGTCGCCGGCTCCTTCCCCTTAGATGAAGAGGTACCTGAAACCAAAAACTGAAACTGTAAGCACAAAGCTTAGTGAGTTTCCCCCATCATACCACATACCATACAATACCATCGGTATCTTTCAACAGGTAGTCGTCATCGATATCTTTCAACCGGTAATCGTCATCGGTATTTTTCAACCGGTTGGGGACTATTCCACCCCTTACCACTAGCATACAATAGCAAGATATAAGCACACAGTCAGGCATATCCGGGTACTGACCTACCCTTTGGTCCTAAGGACCACTATCAGGGAAACTATCCCTATCATGTAACATATCATACAGATATAACTCATAACCAAACGCATACCAGACCAAGATAAATTATCACAAAGACAATTATCTTCTAAATACTCCTCAATGGTGGGCCGACATTGTGGCCTTAGGCCCACCCCTACTGGAAGGTAACTCACCTCGTAGAAGCTGTTGAACGGTGCGGAAATCCTCTGACTGCTGCCGCTGCTGCTCCGGAAATCCTCCAGCTATAATTCTCACAAAACACTAAGTCAGAAACTGACATCTACTCTTAGGGCAAAATGACCATTTTACCCCTAGACCAAGTCAAAGTCAAAGTCAACTTCTAGTTGACCCGACTCGCCGAGTTGGCTCGCCAACTCGCCGAGTCTCTATCCTTCCATTAGACCTCATACCCGTCTCTACTCGTCGAGTTAGGCGATGACTCGACGAGTTTTCCTTCTAAATGAACACCGACTGAATCCTCATCCGACTCGCCGAGTTGTATGAACAACTCGTCGAGTTCATCATCAACTGATACTCATGTCCTGCCTTGACTCGCCGAGTTACTCCTCATCCTATGAACACGTTCTGTCCTCGACTCGCCGAGTTGATAAACAACTCGCGGAGTTCTATGAAGATTGTCTTGGACTCGCCGAGTCCGTTCATGCACTCGCCAAGTGCCATGAATTTCCAGAACAATTTGCTTAGTCCAGAACGTTGGGTCACTCCCCGGGACTCCCTAAAACCCTTCCACACTCATCTGGTCCTTATGACCCTCACTGATACGGGACCAAAATCCTTGGACTCGCCGAGTCGGTTACATCCCTTCTCTAAAACTTCGATTTCTGATGTACAACACTTAACCAAAGGATAGATCCAGGCCCCTAAACTCGACCTAGCACGTAAAGTTACAAACTTTACGTGCATGCATGGGACGCTTAAAAGGCTCTAAAAATGGTTCTTTTGTTGCACGGGGCCTTCCTTGAGAGCAAAAGCATCCCAAATCTGACTTGTGACTCCAATAATGACATGACCCAGAAGCTCAACCCCCAACCATGTTTGCAAACATGGTTGGCCACCAAAATTGGCTTATAAAAGCCCTAAATCACCCCAAAGAGGGATCTAACAAATGAATGAGCAAGGTTCAGACTTTATACCTTTTGAAGACTGCAAATGGTGAACCAAACTCGAATCCTTCAGTCTCTTCTTGATCCTCCTATGCTCTTCCTTCTTCCTTGAGGTCAAAACTCACAAGAATCACTCAAAGGCCTTGGATTTCCTCAAAAACGGCTAGGGTTTTCTATGAGAAGTGTTTGGGAGCATAAAGGGGGAAAGGAGGTTGCATAAGGTCGTTTAAATAAGGTGCAAATCCCTGAATTAGGGTTTTTGTCCAAACAGCGGCTATCCGCCGAGTCCGCAGCTTAACTTCTTTATTCTAACTTCGACCTATGATTTTCCCTTTTCACCCATTCAACCTATGTCACACCCTCAAACCAAGGATGGCGGAAACGTTCGAGGGTGGAGGACTTCATGTAGAGTATCACAACAACGAGTATAATAGTGCTCAAAGTAAATACAACCATCATAAATATAACTGAAAAAGTTACACCAATGTATGTTTTTACATGATTCGAATCAGTTACATTATGAAACAAAATGAACTGTTTGACGATTTATCGTCCCATCCTCAAAACGTTGTTGGTTTCCTGTTTTCACTGAATTCCTGAGAATACAAGTAGTTTTAAAAAGTGTCAACACAAAGGTTGGTGAGTTCATAAGAGATTTTATTGGAGAAAAAGACCGTTTTCCTTGTAAAAACGATATGATATGTATTCAGAAAATCCGATATTTTCTTTATAAAATTTATGTAATGTAGTCTTATAACCGACGACCAAAATGTATAAGTAACCTTTCTTATTAAAGGAAAATTAAATGTACTAAAATTGACATAAACGCGCTTGAATTAAATGAAGTTCCCGCAAATTCTCATGTTTGTTAATACTTTATGTATCTGTAGTCCTAAGTCTCGGGACCGAGAAAATAACAAGTATTGTCTATTCTTAACGTTATAAATGTGGTTTCAAATGATGTGTAGTCATAAATACCAAAACCGAAAGCGTACAGTAATACCTGTACTTATTGAGATAAAAAGTGATTTTAAAATCGTCATAAAACCCATTTAAGTTTTATAAAAATCCCGTAAACTTTATGTATTGTTATATCCTTATGTGAGCCGCTATAATCATACTTAAGACTAAATGAACCTGCCACGACGTTTCTCAGGCGTCGAAAAACTGAAATGACAATTATCACCCGTAGACCTGCAGGTCCAACTGTAGCTAGCAGCAAGGTGTGGGGTGTCAAACCCAATATAGATCTATATACAACTATCACGTTCTCCCTCCGGGAGACTCTGATTATAACGTACAGGATTTTATATTCCGCACTCGGACGTACGGAAAGAGAATGTCTCACAATCTAGGTTAACAAGTTTACAAGTTGTATGCGGGAGTGTAAAACCTTTATGTATGAATGTACCCTTTTCGTACGTGTGTGTTATGTGATGTATCGAAAACTATACCTATTATAGTTTTATCCAAAACGTTTGTAATATATAAGAACTCTTTTATGAAAAAGCGTTAGGATTATGAAATCCATTAAACTATGCTTATTATAGTTTATATATATACATGTTCTAAATGAATGAATAATCTTATCATGAATGACTTATTTTCAGTTTATGATGATAAAATTTACAACGTATCACATTCAATACTTAGAACTTGACCTTATACACTTTGCTCAACATAATACAAAGTGTTGTAAAAATTACAAGCTGTTAACAAATTTTCAGCCTTTCTACACGGTTTTTGAAAATTTATAGAAAAATCATACGAAGTCGAAAACTAAATCCGTAAATTCTGGGAGTTCCCAAAATGTGTCTAGTTTACTCATAATTTTTATCATGATTTTTAATGACCTGTAACTTAGGTGAAAAAGTCCATAATCACAGACTGATCCGGATTGGTGTTTGAAATGATAGGCAGTTTTGTAAAAATCACCATAAATTGTAGAAAAATCGTATGGGGATGTGCAAGTAGCCATTTTAAAGCTAAGAAGTGGAACTTCATGCACCTAAAACAGTTTTGAAAAATAAAATGTTTAAGATGTCCAAAACAGTCCGTGAATGGAGTCCAACATTTCTGATGAAAGCTGTTAGAAAATTTTAGTTATGTTCTTGGTGTTTTAACTTGTATTCCCCCCCTAAAAACTTAAGAAAACATGAAAAAGTAGGGGTATGAACTCACCTTAAGTGTTTTCAGTAGATGATTGTTGAAGAATGGAGGTGCTTAACTTCAAGGACACTTGGGATGTCTTGAAGATTTTCGAGAATCTAGCACGATAGTTATGGAGTTTGTATGAGCTATCAACGATTTGAGTAGAATGAAGTGTGAGAATCACAAGGAGGGTGGATTACACTTACCAAGAATGGAAGAACACTTGATGATCAGCCTTGAGATCGTGAGTTGGAGAGAGAAGTTGGAGAGAAAAAGTTGGAGTTCAACCTTGGTGTAAATGAGAGTGTTTGATGAGAATGAGGAGAGAGGTTGTATGATCAGCCCTTAGATTGTGGGGGTGACTTGTGAAAGGGAGTAAAAGGTACAAGGTATGGTGGGGAGGAGTGTGGGTTGTCATGGAGTGGGTGTGGGGGTTGCTTGCGTCATAAACTAAGGTAAGGTCAACACTCTTCTTTTGTACTTTACCAACTCCTTTTTAGATAAGGTTTTATCCTTAAAATGTGATTAAATCATTAATTTAGGGGTCTTATAATTAAAAATAAAGTTTTGGGTGAAAATCCTATGTTAAAATAATTAAAAATGGGTTTAAAACGCAAAAATACGCAAAAACGGGTGAAATCCGAGCTTTCCCAGCGAGACTCCTCGGATCTCGGCCGAGGTTCGGTCTCTGGGCCGAAGTTCGGTCAGGTGGTGCACGGTTCGGAGGTGAAGGCACGAGCCAGAAGGAAGAAGCGAAGCGAGGGCTCGGTCCGATGAGAAGCAGTCCGAAGCGAAGGCCAGAAGCGAAGTTAGGAGGTTCGGTCCGAAGGGAAGCCAGAACCGAAGGAACTGTTGTGAACAGTAATGAACAGTAACTTCGGTTCAGACCTTCCTTCTATGCGAGGCTCGGTTCGGACCTTCCTTCTATGCGTGGTTCGGCTCGGATGAACAGTACTCTCGGTTCGGTTGACGAACAGTACTCTCGGTTCGGTTGATGAATAGTACTTTCGGTTCGGAGGGTTCGTTTCCTTAAGTCCGTTTTTCGCGTAGACTTCCGTTCTTGGGCTATTTTTCGCCAAATTCGAGGGTCGGGATGCCCCGAGTGATTATAGAAAGTTGGGAGAGATTTCGAGAGAGATTTGAGAGAGATTCCACATACTCAGAGAGATTTGGGAGAGATTTGACATTCTTGGAGAGATTTCTCATACAAAGAGAGATTTGGGAGAGATTTGACATTCTTGGAGAGATTTCTCATACAAGGAGAGATTTGAGAAAGATTTCACATACTCAGAGAGATTTGGGAGAGATTTGACATTCTTGGAGAGATTTCTCATACAAAGAGAGATTTGGGAGAGATTTGACATTCTTGGAGAGATTTCTAATACAAAGAGAGATTTGGGAGAGATTTGACATTCTTGGAGAGATTTCTCATACAAGGAGAGATTTGAGAGAGATTTCACATAATCAGAGAGATTTGGGAGAGATTTGACATTCTTGGAGAGATTTCTCATACAAAGAGAGATTTGGGAGAAATTTGACATTCTTGGAGAGATTTCTCATACAAGGAGAGATTTGAGAGAGATTTCACATACTTAGAGAGATTTGGGAGAGATTTGACATACTTAGAGAGATTTCTCATACAAAGAGAGATTTGGGAGAGATTTGACATTCTTGGAGAGATTTCTCATACAAGGAGAGATTTGAGAGAGATTTCACATACTTAGAGAGATTTGGGAGAGATTTGACATACTTAGAGAGATTTGGGAGAGGTTTGACATACTTGGAGAGATTTGGGAGAGGTTTGACATACTTGGAGAGATTTCTCATACAAAGAGATATGTGGGAGAGATTTCACATACTTAGAGATATGTGGGAGAGATTTCACATACTTAGAGATATGTGGGAGAGATTTCACATACTTAGAGATATGTGGGAGAGATTTCACATACTTAGAGATATGTGGGAGAGATTTCATTGGTGACCTTTTTGAGTGTCCGGCTACACACTGCAAGGTCCGTAAACCCCGTTAAGCCTTGTTTAGGGATCTTGCATACTCCCGATGAGTATGTAACATTGTTTTATCGGTTTGGCTCTCCACGTACCACCGTTTTAGGTTAAGGAGATCTAGGTGAACGCACTTTTCGATTTATGATCCCTCATTAGAATAGAGAGTTGTTTAGAAGTTACATAACGTAATCTCTAGTACTCACGGCAAATTGAGTTGACCGATTTGACTTGTTGACTTTAGTTGACTTTGACTTGACCGAAAATTGAGGGTTGTCACAACCTAAAACACAATTCAGAGGTTAAGATCTCGCAACCATCATTACCTCCTTCTGCAATGACTAAACTTCACCTCCTTAAGACCCAAAGTCTTTACACAATCGACTTCTGGCCCACAGCCCTGAATCACAAAATGATCTAAAATAGGGTGTTACAGTTGTTAACACTTTAAGCACTCTATACCCTAAAGCCTACGTGTCTCTCGTGCCTCTTAAGCCATGCTTACTTTCCGTTATCATATTCAAAAGTTCATGTCTTGTTTCATAGAAACTAGCTCATCTTTTTTATATATTAAAAGAGAAGAGAATTTTATATAATTCTTATAACTCTTTATAAGATATAAACCTTAAACTTTAGCTAAAAGACAAAAAGAGTCTTTCTACTCTAAAATAATGCACATGACTTACTAAATCATATAATATGATATATTATGTTACTTGCTAATGAAAATTAATATTTCCATGAAATAAATAATTTCCAATTAATTATAAGAGTTTATTGAATATTTATTAAAATCAATTTTTAATAAATAATCAATTGTATCAAGTTGTTGTTAATATGACCCATTAGTATCATATGTTAATTAACAATATCATTTTAATATGACTCTTGACACTTAAAGTCCCACATAGCAACGTCGTGTCACTGTCCCAACAACATATGACTTTGTGCCATTCTATCAATGACCAATTCCCCAGTAGCTCAAAGCTACAATTGGTGTATAAGGTAAGTTATTAGTTATCCCGTTTGGTAAACATGAGATTAGGACCGCAATCAATCTCATATGGTATTCAACTTTTGGTAAGACGTCTTAGATGTCTAACTCTCAATACATAAGATGACAAATCTCATCTTGACTACATAAGCCTCTTGGATAGTTCACATCATACTTAAAAATGAATTTTATAACATTTGACCATATCAAAGCATAACACTCCTCACACTTAAGTCCCACATGGCAACGTCGTGTCATGACCATCACTTAAGTTGCTTTGCGACATAATAACATGGTATGAGTCGCGCGAAAGAAAACCCGTACTGTGAATGACAAAAATTATTTTTCTCAACTTTAAACTAAATCAACTTGATCAATAACTCATGTCCGGAAAGTGGGTGTTACATGTCATGTCATGTTTTCTCCGTTCATGAACACTGAAGTGTCTTTCGCTATCTATGAAGACATCGAGATACAAAGAAGTATTTGCTTAAGTCATAACGACATTGTTAATTTCCTAGTGATTGTCTTCATAGTTTTGATTATATCCTTTGGGCGTTGTCTTCTCTTGTTTCCTTAGCATCAGTGCTTCAAAACCGTGTTCGTGATTTCGATTGTTCAATTTTTAAATAAGACAAACTTGAGTAATCAACATTACAAAGATTGCGAATTTTGAGCGGTCATGTCACTAGATCATTTCTAATCATCAATGTCGACTTTCTTATTTATTAAACTAATAATGATCTCAAGAAAAGAACAAGATGTAGATTGCATCTCCAGACAAGTAGCTCTTAGAACTTGGAACACAATTTTCCATTTGTAAAATTTTGGTGTTTGGCACGCTTTTAGATATGATTCTGTGAGTTGGCTCTATTCGACTTTCGTCTCTAAAAAATGGCAGTTGAAGTGCTTGTCTCACAACTTGTTGTATACTTTGGCAATATCGAAATTTCATATTTTTTGTTTTTAAAAAACAACTGAGAATTAAATTGTAAAGTCAGAACGAAAATAAATTTTTAATTAGATTGATTGGTTTGGAAACCCGATTAACAGCTCCTTATCTTTATTAGTGCCTTCTGGATATTAAGCATTAGCCGTTCCAAGTCGGACTATATTTGCCAACATTAAGTTTTGCTGATGAAAGTATACTCTTACAATAATAATAAAAAATACGAAGACTTTTAATTTGCTTCATTTACAACAATATTGGAATCAACGATTTGACTTTTTGATTACAAACATAAAGTATTTAAAACAAATAATTATGAAATAAAAAGAGGCTAAACAATATTAAGTATAATATTATATATGTCTCTTTTCTATATTTAATATAATAAAATACAAAAATAACAAGAAAAAGAGAAAGTTGATATAAATGTTAGCTTTAATATACTATAATAATATTTAGAGAAAATTACAAATTTGGTTCATATGGCTTGCTTCGGTATGTATTTTTAGTTTATTTTTTGTAAATTGATAATCAGAGGTTTCTAAGGATAATTCTGTTATATCTAGGGTGTAAACGAATTGAACGTTCAACAAACTGTTTGTGAACCATTCGACAAGAAGTTCATTTATTTAATAAATGAACGAATATAAACACAAATTTCCGCTTGTTTAGTTAAACGAACGAACATGAAGAATAGTCTTGTTCGTTCAGTTATGTTCGTGAACGTTCATTTATGTTGTTTATTTACATTTGTTCATGAACGTTCATATAAGTTCATTTTATGTTCATATATGTTTAATTGTATTTTATTGCATTACTATATCATATGTTCATTTATGTTCATATATGTTCAAATTATGTTTATGTATCTTTGTTCATTTATGTTCGTTTAGCATGTTCATGAACATAAACGAACGAACATGAACAATGTAATTTGTTAAACGAACGAACATGAACAATGTAATTTGTTAAACGAACGAATATGAACAAGAAAACCCGTTCGTTTATCCGTTCGTGTTCGTTCATTTATTCGGCTAACTTAAACGAACAAATATGAACAAGTCATGTTCGTGTTCGTGTTCGTTCGGTTCGTTTATAATCCTAGTTATATCTCATATGTTAAATACATTTGAGCTGACTGATATACTATTATAATCGCTAACAAGTATAGGGACCATTTGTGTAAAATATTAAAAGAAAGATTTGAGATTAGCGAACCTTTTTAAAAGGTTTAATAAAATTTAACTATCACATAAACTTCTAAGGCCCCGTTTGATAGACATCTTTACATGTCCAAACAAATCTTTTTGACTGAATGGACAAGAAAGACTGTTTGATATGCACAAAAAAATAGTTCTTTCCCGTTAAGATATGTTTTACTCAGAAAGCTCCAAAACCATATATTTTTGGTTGAATAGGCTGGAAAGACAATTGTACGCCAAACTCTGCCTCTTTTTTTCTTGGATTATTAATTTCTTTTAAACAATTTTTTTAATCTTTTTATTAGATTATTATATATTAATAAATATTATTTTTAATATATGATATTTATGTATTAATAAATATTATTTTATTGGATTATTAATTTCTTTTAAATAATTCTTTTTTTTATTTTCTTTTTATGGATTAATTCTTTTTATTGGATTATTATATATTAATAAATATTATTTATAAATATATAATATTTATATATTAATAAATATTATTTTATTAGATTATTAATTTCTTTTAGTTAATTTTTTAAATCATTTTTATTAGATTAATTCTTTTTTTAGACAACACCACCATCATCCTAATATATTTAAAAAACAATACATCCCACCACTATCAAACATAAACTGGGTCAAGAATCACATGTTTGGTAATAAAAAAAAATTAAAATTATTAGAAAGAATAACAACGTAATATCAACTTGAATAAAAAATTAAAAACACCTTAATCGATATTCTATTTGGAATTTTAAATGATTATTGTGTAATTTTGATTTTGTATGACAATTTGTATGTTTTTATAATTATTCAACAACTTCATCTATTACAGTATAGAACAACAGGGTAATATTATCATTTTTCATCATTCAACACAATCAATCAAATGTATAATCAAACAACATGGTTTCTTACTATAAGATGATCGACGTGATAAAATGACTTTTATGTCAATATTACTTATTTATAATTCTAATAATAAAAATATAATTAATAATATATAAATTAAAAAGGCAAATTATGGCCATTTATAACCAACATAAGAGACCATAACTATTTGTGAGATCAAATCTACAATTAAAAATTCCCAAACTCATTTATTACACTTAACCATTTATGTACCAAAGGGCTTGTAGCCCAGCGGTATCAGGTGGTGTCCTTCTTTTTTGAGGTCGAGGGTTCGAGTCCCGTTGTGGACATAGGTGTAATAGGTATTGTTAGCTTAGGAGTAGATTAGATTTGCCGGTTAAAAAAAAAAAAAATCAAATTGTATGTCATTATTAAAAATTACATTGTTGTTTTGATATTAATTTTGAATATAAATAATAATATTACCATTTATTGCAATATCATAAAAGTTATTTTTATAATAAAAACGTTTAATTTTTTTATAAAGAAGGAGAAAATAAAAGTACACAAGAAGATATCGTCTTACCCAATTTGTAATAACGGTTGCATATCACATATGATACATTTTGTTCATTGACGTCTTCTCGTTATTTCGAGGTTATAGAAGATATGGGTCCCATTTGACAATCAAGCTAAACGGTTAGTCTCAAACCATCTTACCCCACTTCTAGCCAACCTTTATGTGTGTTTGGGTGAGATTTGAAGTTAATCACGCATACGAACTTAACAGAAAAATGTTGATGGTGATGGCGACATGGACCAAAAATGAAATATTTACTAAACACAGCGATCATCCACGACAAATTTTCAAGAATATGATCAAAAGTGCAGAAATGTGCCAACCATAGCGACTAAAAGTGTAATTTACTCTTTTTCTAATGTTAAAATTAACGAGTTTTCATGCCTTTTTTTTTTGACCCGGGAATATACGGCTAAAAATGGTACACTCATAAAAAGTGTCAATTTCCTCCCATATAAAAACACTGAGAGAGGCAAAGAGCGAGATAGTTTTCTCCACTCCTGCACATCGAAGCGTCGTCTCTCACTAGCTATGAAGACGACGAGATACGGAGGAGTATCGGCTTACGTGGCGACGGCAACGGCAACGGCGATTATCCTGACGACAGTCGTCATAGTTCTGATTATATCCTTCAGCGCTGTCTTCTCTTGTTTCCTCAGCAGCACTGATTCGAAACCGGAGTTCGTCATTCCGATTGTTCAATTGCAAAGTCAGATAAACTTGACTCATCAACATTCCGACGAATACAAATTCCGAGCCGTCATATCACCGGATCATTACCGATCATCAACGTCTTTTCCTCTCATTCTCAATCGTAATCGAACTTTCATCGTAAGCACCATTTTTTTCTAAAAATCATTGTTGTTGATATTAATTCTGATATGTAAAGCTCTACATTGACGATTTACAGGACAATCATGAAATTAAGCTGTATATTTTACTTAATTGTATAATTGTGCATGCATTTCATGTGTGAGTGTGTTGAGTGTTTTTCCGATTTTCACTGAATCTAGACGACTGAATTCCGATAGTCAAATCTGTTACATTACGATTTATATGTGTATAAATTGGAAATATACAATTAAAGTAGCATCGCCATGAATTTGTTGATTGCGTGCGTTCATATGCATTTGAAGCTACAAACTCAAACGCAAATTTTGATATAGAGAAAAACACGATTGCTTCAAAATTGTATCGATCCTGATTTGTATCCAACTTACTCTTAGGGTGACGTTAGTCAGGCAGAATTCAGGTGTGTATGTGTGTGTGAGAGAGACTGTGTGCATTGATCATGATTCTATGAAAAATTCACCTGATTTCGACTTCTATACTCGACAAATTCTAGTTCACCTAATTTTGATTTATATTCATCGTTTTTAGATTAACATTTGCGATTCGTGATGCGTTATCGTTGAAACATTGCAGGCAAGACGGCGGCGGCGGCGGCCGGAGATAGAACTTGCAAGAGCAAGAGCTGCGATCCGGCGAGCTGCTTCTGTTCATAACCTATCTCAAGTTCTTCGAAGCGGCGACGTTTTGTCCAGTGATATCTATCATAACCCAAGCGCGTTTTATCAGTAAGCTTCTTCGCCCCTCAGCTTACTCCATAGAATGCTTCTCAAATTTTCACTTTCAGTCCCTATTGAATTACGAAAGAACATTTTGAGTTTTGACGTGTGGAAAAAATTAACTAATTATTTATTTAATCATTAAACTTTACATAATTACAGATATGACATAATTCACATTTTCTTCTCATAATCAAACCATCTTCCAAAAAAAATGATATTTTCAATGATAACATTAGCAATAGTCATAGATAAATGGTGTGCACGCTATTCCTCAATTAAAATAAGAAGAATAAACAAAAATGAAGATTATGTTATAGTAAAAAAAAACATAGAAACTTATAATTTAATCAAGGTTAAACTTAGATAGATGATATAAATGTATCTAGTTTATATTTCTAAAGATAATTTTGTATTATGTCTTCAATTCGTTTTTAGTAGTAAAAAACTAACAATAAACAAACGTCGATGAAATTTTCTATAGAAAGATTTAAAACTAATTATAAGCTACATACAATTTATTTAGTTTATTATAATTAAAAATAAATAATAGGAAAAGCTTGGATTGCCTTTCAGAACTACTTTCCTTCTAAGTCACTACCAGAATGATAACCACAACATTCCATTCATCAAAAAAAGGGAATGTCGCTATTGTTTTTGGGTTATAATCATTAAAAGGAAATCAAAGGCCTTACTTCTAATAGACGCATTGAAGAAATTAAATAAAAAATAAAAATCCAGTGGGTTTTTTCTTTTGTAGCAATGTCTTGTTAATTACTATCCTCTTTTTCTAGCAAAACAATTTTAGTGGAAAAGTTATATTTATTTAGGCAACAAAACTAGCTATTACATATAAGAAAATGATTAATTAAATTAAACAGGAGTTATATGGAGATGGAGAAGAGATTTAAAGTATATGTATATGAAGAGGGTGAGCTTCCAATGGTGCATGATGGACCATGCAAAAACATATACACAACAGAAGGAAGATTCATAATGGAGATGGAACATGGAGGACATAATTTCAGAACTAAACATGCGCACCAGGCGCATGTTTACTTCATGCCTTTCAGTGTGACGTGGATGGTCAAGTATCTGTACAAGCCTGACACGTATGACATGACCCCACTTCGACATTTTGTATCTGATTACGTCAGACTCATCTCCACCAAACACCCTTTCTGGAATACAACTCATGCCGCTGATCACTTCATGCTCTCTTGTCATGATTGGGTAATTAATTTTCTCCTTAAACTCTATTATTATCTTTAATCCTATTATTATTATTACTCCAGTTTTAGCCAAAATTAATTTACATGAACGGTCCCTGTGCTTTCAAAAATATACCACAAATGGAACAATTTCATCAATGCACAGTTGTTATTACTCATATTAACAATCTGCTAAAATTTCTTTACACATAATAGCAACATACTTGTATTTTTCATAAAAACACAATTACTACAAGAATATATTGTTATTATAGGTTAAAAAAATAAAGGTTTTTTTTTTTTTGTTAAAAAAATATATTGCTATTATAGATAAAACATAAAATACAATGGTATTATATGAGAATACTCTTTGGCATGCCTACTAGTGTACCACCATACATTTTTTGTGGTCCTTATAATCATTTCAAATTTATCTAGTGCACAAAAATGTGAATAATATACGCATTAGTATTATTATTTCTTTTCCCATTTTCAAAACTAAACACTTGGAATTTCTTTTGCACAAAAATATTATTATTTTATTATTTCTACTTTTTTTTTTCTTCACCATATTCTTTCTAATCATGACTCTACAATAACGTGTATTTGTTATGGTCGACGTATATTTTCCAAATTTCTCAAATTAAATTATTTTATCTTTATCTAACCACCAAAGAAATTACCATTCTACTAATTAAACAAATAAATGCGAGTATAGAAGCAAATTAAACGAAATTTACTTAAGTAGTTCATTTGAAGAAATATGCAATTCAAATGATACCATGGTAATTTCCAATCATCTTATATATGTTCCAAAAAAACATTAATTTCAGGGCCCACATGCCTCAAAAGCACACCCCAATCTTTACACAAATTCAATTCGAGTCCTATGCAACGCAAACTCATCTGAAGGATTCGACCCACAAAAAGACGTCAGTCTCCCCGAAATAAATCTCCATAGCGGAAACATCCCTTCAAAACTTGTCTCCCCTCCACCACCCACCACCTCTAGATCCCACCTTGCATTTTTTGCAGGTGGAGTCCACGGTCCAATCAGACCCATCCTCCTCCACCATTGGATGGGTCGGGACCCAGATCTCCAAATCTTTGAGTACCTCCCAAAGCACCTAGACTACTACTCTCTCATGCTAGCCTCCAAATACTGTCTTTGCCCTAGCGGCTATGAGGTCGCTAGTCCTAGGATTGTAGAATCCATTTACTCAGAGTGTGTGCCAGTGATAATATCTGAAAACTATGTTTTACCTTTTAGCGACGTGTTGAAATGGGAAGCTTTTTCGGTTAATGTTAAGGTGTCGGATGTTTCACGGTTGAAGGAGATTTTGATGGGGGTGAGGGAAGATGAGTACTTGAGGTTAAAGGAGAATTTGAGACAAGTTAGAAGACATTTTGTTTTGAATCAACCTTCACAAAGATTTGATGTGTTTCATATGATATTGCATTCTGTTTGGCTTAGGAGATTGAACCTCAAACTAGAAGAATGAAATTTAATTTGTAGAGTTTTGTTATATAGTCTATGTTTTGGTTACGTATAACATAGAAAAATTGTTATTTTATATTCTTAATTTATTGATACATAATTTATGATAATCGTTTTAGTATACAAGAGTGTTCAAATTTGGATGTATATGAAAATCTTGAATGATGCGAAATTTAATATTTAAATATGTATACCAACTTTAACCTATAAATCTATAGTTTGGGGACATAATTATCATCTGACACCAAAACATCAACAATTCCTCTATGTCTCGTGTTTTCCTAGTTAGCAAGAGACGATTCTTTGTGTTGCTATGTAAATTTGTAACGCAAAATGATTTTTCTTTCCTTGAATTTCTATATAGTTTATAGGAGTTTGATTAAAATGGTAGAAAGGTTGGTTCTAACATCCAATTGGTTATAATGTTTTTTTTTTCACAAACGATTGTTATATTCATTAACAACAGTTAAGGCTATGTTTAGCGTACTAGCTGAAAAGCTAGCTGATAGCTGAAAAGCTAACTGTTAAATAAAAAGTTAGCTGATAGCTGAAAAGCTAGTTGATAAAAAAAAAATAACGTTTGGTAAAACTAGCTGAAATATATCAAATTACATAAAAGGACATGTAAAAATATGTGTTTCCATAATTAATTAAGGAGTGTATTTGGAAAGTTTTAAAAAACCTCCTAAAAAGCTAGTCTAAGTAGCTTTTCAAAAAGCTAGCTTATAAGCTATTTTTTGTTTACCAAACACGACAACATAAAAAAGCTCAAAAAATAAGCTAGTTGTAACGCGCCAAACATAACCTAAATGTAAGTATAAAAGCCTACATGTGTTCCAGTTAAAAACGAGATACTTAAAATAAAATTAACGTACATTTACATAAATCAACAAAAGCTTTTTTTAAGTTACCAATATAACATTACCAACATGTTAAATATGTTCATAAAGTCAAAATTATATACAATACATTTTTTTTTTGTGAATTTGGTCCATGTGTGAGAAGAAATGTAGAAATGGTACAGGTGTTTTTAAATGATCACTGGATGAAAGAAAATTACAAAAATGATTCATGTGTGAGAAAAATCATAGAAATGGTTCCTATATAAAAAAATTATAGAAATGGTCCCTCTACAACAACAACAAATTCTATGAATCCCATTTTGAACGAAGGGGAGGAGATAAATGTAGTCAGTCAAATCTTCATGACAAAATTGCAAAAATGGTCCTTGTAGTTGGCAAAATTCTACGGTTTTGGTCTAAAAAAGTTTGGTGGTGCATCAATGGTCCAATTTTGGATCTTTTTAGTGTTTTTGGTCCCTATACACTTAAAATGACTATTATACCCTTTAGATTTGTATTTTCTATTTTTAAATGTTTTTAAATAATTAAAGATACAAAAAGTCTCTTTCTCTTTCTCTCTCTCTCTCTCTCTCTTTCTCTCTCTCTCTCTCTCTCTCTCTCTCTCTCTCTCTCTCTCAAGTATACCCACCAAATGCCACCCTCTCAAGAACTCCCAACATATCCCACCATCGTTCACCACCAAGATCCATCTGCTACCAACGACGTTTACCACCACCATCTGTCTGCCATCATCGCCATTTACCACCACCATCCGCCTGCCACCGTCGTTGTTCTCCACCATCCGCTTAAGAACACACCCAAAATCTTTCTTTATCACTCCTCCTGCCACTATCTCCATTCCCCAACACCATTCGCCGCCAACCACCTCCATCTCCTCCACCCCCACCTCTCCTTCCTTAACCTGATAAGCTTTCACCACCAACCACCAAACCACCGGTCATCAGATTATTTTTTTTTAGAAAACCCTACTATATGCCTTTCCCTCCCAGATCTTGCCGGAAAAATCAAACCAAAAGCTTGGCCGAGCTCTGCTAACTTCTCACCATCCACAAAGACCCGAAAAATCGGAAAATCGATGGATTTAAAGAAGAAGGTGAGTGTTGAATGTGGCTTGATGTAGATTTTGTTGTCGAATAGTCAATGTGGCAGAATGTGGATTGAAGGGAACATATGAGGTCGATGGTGGCGGCGCATCCATCGACCTCCCAAATTAGCCACCAATCACCACCATAAACACTCCTCCACCCCTTTCTTGATCACACGACAATAACCACCAATCACCTCCCAAATTAGCCACCAATCACCACCATAAATTGACCTGACGTCTCTATTTAGAACAAAGAAGATGAAATGGGAGGTAGGTGTCGATCAATTGAGAAAAACTGGAGACGTGGGGTGAACCAAGGCGATATAGGGCAAGAAAAAACCCAACCTCTCCGATCACCTTCTTCGTCTTCAGATTCTGAGATAATTTCCAAACCCCGACCCTTCATGTTCGTCTCCTTCTTCTTTAGAATAAAAAATTGTGGAGATTTGGGGTTTTTGTTACAGGTGTTCAGATGTAACGGTGGCACGATGGTCGTCGAAGAAACATATGTGAATGGTGGTTATTGGTGGTGCGAAGGAGAAGCATGGGATGATGAAGCCTGCAATATTGATCCGATAGAGAACGCCTTCAAGAACGAGTTGGGTTTCTTTTTGATCTGGAGGATCATAGAGAGAGAGAGAGAGAGAGAGAGTGGTGGGTTTATTTATTTTTTTTATTTTATTATAAGAATAAGAAAATAAATAAAAGAAATTAAAATATAATTATTTAAGGGGCATATTAGTTATTTTAGGTGGGATGTGGACCAAAAACACAAGAAAATTCAACCATAGGGACCAAAATCACACAATGTATCTAAAATTGGACCAGTGGTGCACCAATATTTCGTTTTGGACTAAAAGCACATAAATTTGCCAACCACAGGAACCATTTTTACAATTTTGTCGATCTTCATACAATAAAAATGACAACCGACATGAACTGAAACGATAACTTGTAAAAGAGAAATAACACTGTAAGAAAAAGTTACATAAATGATTCTTGCGTAACAAAGTTAAAGAAACAGTGTTTATGTAAGACAAAATTAGCAAAAAATGGTATTTGTGTATAAGAAAAAATAATTAAAAATTTGGTCTCTATATTGAACGTATTGTCTATTTGGGCTAATTAACTAACGATTTATGTGATAGCCTTGCATATTATCTTAATTTATGCAATATTGTCGTGTTTTATACAAAATATACAACAATTTTCCCTATTATTTTCGAAATGCATTCAATATCTACGTTCTACTGTTTTTTCTTGTATTATAAGCGGACAATTTATGTGTACAAAAGGTCCATCTTTTTTTTTTTTTTTTGAACAACTGAATTTTATAAGCTAGAAAAATAAAGAAACAAACAATTACAAGTCACTAATTAAGAGTATTTTAACAACTAACACATTTGACTTTAATTTTGCGATTTCTATGAAGAAACCAATGCTATCAAAGATAAAATCTTTTCGTTAATTATTTGAGCTGAATATTTTCACATTACAATAACTCCAAAACACCTGAGTGGCCGTTACAAAAATTGCATTCAAAGCTGCACTTCATCGAAAACAAACTACAAGAATCAAATCATCAATTCACTTGCACATGTCTCTAACAATATCAGACGAGGGAATCATAAGTACAACCATCGATCAATACGACACAAAGTTTGAGTCGCCGCCTCAAAGCT
This sequence comes from Lactuca sativa, assembly GCF_002870075.4. Classification (NCBI taxonomy): domain Eukaryota; kingdom Viridiplantae; phylum Streptophyta; class Magnoliopsida; order Asterales; family Asteraceae; genus Lactuca; species Lactuca sativa. Next base: position 199,679,638 of record NC_056628.2, on the reverse strand, counting down.
AAGAAACACGTAATTAACATCTTTGTTAAAAGAAGCGCATGATGAATACATAACCGACTCCAATTCAATTTCCTTATTAACCAATTTGAGTTTTCTTACAGAAAATAGCACTACTAGAAAATATAGAGTTTTCTTACAGAAAATAGCTACGGAAAATTTCCGTAGGTAATTACCTACGAAATCGCTACCGCGCTATGAATCAGCTACAGAATGAGATGCCCTAATATAGTAATGGAATAGCGACGAATACGAATTTGTAGTGATTCCTGTGACATCCCCAAAATCACGGCCAAAAAAGATCGGTTTAATTTATGCTTTTAAAATGATTTCAGAGTAATCATTTGATTTAAAAAGTTGCGGAATTCGTTCCCAAAACAAAATATGATAAAATAAGATTTACCAAAGCATTTCTTAAAGAAATGTATTTTTCATTATATTACAATACTCGGGATGTCATGTTCCAATAAACAGACCAGAAGCATAAACATTTTAATACAGACCTTACAACAGTTATTTACAACAACAGGTCTATAATCCAAAAATAACTTGACAAAATCATCCAACTTATGCTCTGGCGCCACTACCTGTAATACAAAGAAACTGAGTGGGTCAGGCTTGGGAGCCTGGTGAGCATATAGGGTTTTCAACCTACAATAAATAATTATATTTAATTCCACCAACCAACAATAACCCAATTACTCATTCTCGTTATTCTCACTTTACGTCCCTAAGATAACTAACATAAGGGACCTAGTCTAAGAATATTTCTTCGGGGCGACAACACATGCTTCGGGGGTTCCTCAGCAATATAAGTCAAATAAGGCAACCATGAGGGGGATGGAGTACAACGAATGAACACCCAAGTTCATTAACACCTACATGTGGCAAACCTACTAGCGTTCCACATGACTGTCTAGAAAAGTCTGTGGTCGTCATCTAAACTCTGCTAGATGACTAAATCAAAAGCATCGAGGCCTCTCATCTTTTTATCACAAGACAACTATCTACCCATGTTTTACCCAACATTTTAGTAGATAAAATATACATTTTTATACATAGTTTAAAACTTGTATAGTATATTCATTAAAAACACATTCCAGATAAAAGATAAGACACATACACATAACACGTATTTCATAGAGAATAAATCATATCCATGAGATAGAAGAAAGTGAATATACATTCACACATATAACAACAAAATATACACATAACACGTATTTCGTATAAAATACTTCATAATTATGCGTTAGAAGAAAGTAACTACACACTCACTTGATCAGAAGATGATCAGACAACACTACGGCTTGTAAAAGTAGTATTCTTCGGTAGATCTGGAAGATTTTCACAAAACCCGGACTCCTTGCGGGCAGAGCTTCGGCTCGGAAATTCTTTTCTTCTTGGGATCTTCGGGCTTCGGGACTCGCTTCGGGTCTCGGGATGATACCGGGCTTCGGGATATTTCTTGCACGTAAATCGAGGTAAAACGGGAGAGAGAGAGAGAGAGAGAGAAGAGAAAATAGCAACCCTAAACGGCTGGCCCTTAAAATATATTTATAGGGCAAAATCTGCCATTGCCACGTCGTGACACCTTTTTCCACGTCGTGGGCTTGATCGTCACTGCATACGTCATCGCAAGTTGCGTCTGGGGGACACCCGGAGGTGTCAGAATACCTGCCACGTCGTGGCACTGCTTGCCATGTCGTGGTCTCTGACACAGCTTTGGGGTTCGCGCCCCGAACTTCAGAAATTCATAACTTTCGCATACGAACTCCGTTTTCGATGTTCTTTATATCGACGCGAATGTGATATTATGCTCTACAACTCTGGTTTAGACTCCGTTGGCTAACTTTGACTTTATTTTTAATATATTATAAATATATTACTTATATATTATTTTCAGTAGGCCGGGACAGGAAAACTCCGTTCGAAATTCATAACTCCTTCATCTGAACTCCGTTTTTGTCTGTCTTTTTATCGTTGGACTACTATTGACGAGATCTTCGACTCTCGTTTAGATTGTTTCGGTTAAGCATCACTCGATCTCATATTCGAGTATTCGGGCTGCATACCGCTAAGTCGAAACTTCGGAAAATCATAACTTCCTCATACGAAGTCAGATTTGGGCGTTCTTTTTATGCACGCTCTCGGTTTAACGAACCCTACAACTTTCGTTTAGATCACTAAGACTAGATATCACTCTATCTTAAATTCATATTTTACGTCATTCGGCGTCGTGTCGGTTCTGTCGCGAAACTTCGACAGGTCATAACTTCTTCGTTATAACTCGGATTTTGGCATTCCTTATATCTCCGGAATCCTTGTTTCGACCACTACAACTTTATGAAAGATATCGGGCTTATCTCACACTTTAATTTTGACGCTTATTTTATTCTTATTTTAATTAAGCCACACGACTAAGCATAAAACACATAATACTCAAATATTTTATCATTAATGCTTCAAGAGAATTACAAAGGTTAACTTAAACTATTACATCAACAATAATGCCTACCCTGAAAACGCGGGCGTTACAATTCCGTAACTAATTAGCTACGGAATATCAACGGAAGAAAATGACTACAAAATAGCTACGAAATACTGACGGATTTATAATTTCCATTATTATTATTATTACTCCCAATCCCTTAACAATGTGATTAAAAATAACAAGTATTGATCACGACTTGATGGAAAAGGGTGTTACGCCTTGTTTTCAAAATTTTTAATTAAAGGAAGGGATTGGAATGGAATGAGAAGAAATAGAAGAGCAAAAAAAAAAATTCAAGTGTGTTCTTGGGTTAGTGGGAAATGGAATGAAATGGATGGATTTGAGTTTTTTTTTTTTTTTTTTTTTTTTTTTTTTTTTTTTTTTACTCCTAACCCTCCTAAAAGTGGGATGCTAAAAAAACAGTTATTTTGTTTCCCTAACCTTCCATTCCACCCCCTTCTGTCTCTTAAAAAAACTCAAGAACACATTTCCAATGTAATCTACTTTCATTCCTTCCGTTCTACTCCTTAAATTAACTCGAGAACATGGTGTTAATCTTCTGGATTTCATTATTCCAAAAGTTAATAACGATACTAGAATGATGTGGTTAAAAACACATTTTTATGATTATATGTGGTTAAATAAAAAGTTGTTTGATCTCCGATTGAATAAACTTTGTTAATAATCCAACCACGTTGTTGAACTGAAATTGGAAAAAAAAAAAAAAAAAAAAAAAAAAAAAAAAAAAAAAAAAAAAAACCTTGAGAAGGGTGTTAAGGGTGTGGAAAATTAGGAATTCGAGGCTCTTTCGGTCCTTCTAAATGAACAAACATACTCAAATGTAGACAATTCATGGGTTTGTACGACCAATATTATTGAGTTATTTCTCAATTCAATATTTCCATGAAAAAATTGACTCAATATACCCACCCCAACGGCCCAATCCCTTATAGTTTCAACAAGGGTAAATTGGTAGCGTTAGACCAAAGGCCCACTAGTTTAAAAAAATAAATAAAAGAACCACAATGACCCCTCATGCCAAATTTTTTAAAACTTAGGCTGAAATTGCCACGTTGTGTCAACAATATGGACGATCTTTGCAATTTAAAAAGTAATTATACTTGGAAGATGATCAAAATTAAAAGGAAACTATCCAAATACTTACGTGTAGGTCCCCAAGTAGCAAAAAACAGAAAATATTATGACCATTTTTATAATTTGCAATAAATAATTTTTGGAATAATTTTCTTATTTTTATAAATCGCAGGTTGTTAAATCAATGGAGAAATTCATTTCACAATCTCTAACCCTAATCATTCCAAATGATCCAAGAAAACACGAACTCAAAGAACTTGAGACAAAAAAGGGCTTTATCGATCAAAAGGCCATATCGAAGGTTTGTGGTGAACTTTATTGTGGGTTGGGCTTATTAATTTTACAAACATTAGGGTTTATAAGGCTAACGTTAGCTCGAGCATGGGATTTGGTGAAGTGTAATGCTATAATCAAGGTTAATGTAGTATTTTTTTTGGTTTGTTTGGATCCTAGGTATTTGAATTAGGAGTTGTTGTAGCTAGCTATTGTAACTAGTAGTGAAGGAATAAGTTAATATTTTTTGTTTTGATGTTTTATTGTTATATTTATATGTTAACTATACTAGGTAAAGTATTTCTATATCTTCATATCCTTCATAATAAATAAATTTTTTTTGCCACATGTCACATTCTCATTGATTTGACCACATATCATTTTATGGTTATTTTCAATTAATTTTTTTCCACATGACATTTTGTGTTTTTTTTTTTTTATTAATTTTCATATAATATTTAAGTTTAATAATTACAATAAATGTAATAATAAAAGCAAATCAATTTCATTAATTGGCTTCCTTCTAATTTCAAAATTTCTAAATTAAGGTTTAATTAGTTTCCTTTGTTTATTTATCTAAATTATTTGTTTAATTAAAAAAAATAATTTAATTTTAATAATTCAATATATTTTTATTTTTTTCTTATAAATTCAAACTTCTCAAATGTTTAGAATTTCATATTTTTTTTTCTTTAAAATGTACCCATATCATATCATATATACTTATAAAGCTAGCATTTTTCCTTGAATCTCATGCATTTGAAACCCCCATAAAAATTTACACACCCCATGCATTTGAAACCTCCTATTTTAATGAATATCACTCAAAAGTCTCTTAATAATGATTAACAATTCAAAGGTTTTATAACTTATATAATATATTTAATAAATAATTAATGGATACTCTACTATAAAAAGGTCAATCTTTTTGAATAGACACACAAATAGAAATCACATACAAAATTCACAAAGAAAACAAGTTTAAAGTTTTTTTGTGTTGGTTTAAGGGCTTTGAACAATTTTTCAAGTCATGTTATTATGTTGAAGTTTTTAATTTGTAAGTTTCTTATATACTAATTCTTTTTTGTATTTCATTATATGTTGTGGTTGAAATTTTAATGTAATTAGATTAGATTCAAGTTATCGAACATATGTTATGGAAGGTGATATATATATATATATATATATATATATATATATATATATATATATATATATATATATATATATAATATTTAATTAACTATTGTATACATGTTTGTATATAAATATTGCTTCAAAACAATAATTAATTAAAACTCATGGATATGTCATATTATCCATATTATCCATGTAAGCATTTTTTAAAATGCAAATTGTCTATCTTATCATTTTATATTTTAGTATATGTGTAACATTTTAATTATAATAATAAGTGTTTTATTAAAAGTTTCTTTCACTTATTAATAATAACAAGTGGTTTTAAAATTAATAAGCAATAGTTATAAATAATAAAATCAAATTACATGGATATGTCATATTATCCATACAAGTCTCTTTTAAAATGCAAATTATCTATCTTATCACTTTATTATATAGTATATGTTTCACATTTTAATAATAATATTAAGTGTTTTTTAAAAATCTTCTTTAACTTATTATTAATAATAAGTGGTTTAAAGTTAATGAATAACAATTTTAAATGATAATAACATCAAATTATAAATTACATTTAGCTATCAATAAGTTGTATTTTAAATGAACATCATTATTGAAATTTGAAAATGATCGTATAAGTAAAAATATAATTAATCAATAATAATAATTGTTAAAAATAATAGTAAATAGATAATTATATTTAATTCTATTAATGAGGAATGTGGGTTGATGTCAATTTATATTATTGTTCAAAATAATAGAGATTTTATATATATATATATATATATATATATATATATATATATATATATATATATATATATATATATATATATATTAGTGTAAAAATATTATTTCAAAGTTAGTGTCAATAACATAACCATTTTAAGCATATATTTTTTTAATATTTTAACAATATATTTTTAATTTTCGCTGCGCAACGCGCGTGAATTCGTCTAGTAATATATATACATGAGTGTTACAAATAGTTTGACATTAAATATGTATAAATATCATAATACAAGCAACCTAATGTGATATATAAAATTGGGCCTAACATGGGTCTTATTGTAATCATTAATACATTAACATCCATGCAGTTGTCTGAAATAAATTGGACCATGAAATAAAAATAATAAAAACCTTCTGGTAAATATATGGGCATAAAACAAATTTGAATAACCAAAATTGAGAATAAAGTTTGATAGGATTAATCTATCAATCATTATAGAACAACGTTATATAAAAAATAAAAAAAAGATGCTATGATTGGTATCTACATCAACATTGTCAGTGTTATGTTACAAGTGTACATGATATAGGACTACTATTGTGAACTGAAAAAAAGTAGAATTGATATACATTTTTTTCTTTTTATTTTCAATATTTCATGGCTCCAAAATCACAAATCGTAATCAATTTTCCATGAAAATCCCGACCTCTATTTTTCACTCAAACAAAAAGGTGGCGGGGTGCCAATCGCTATATTTCCTCCGATTCTACGGTGAATAATCCTTCCACCCTCTTCAACTTCCTAAATTTCTCATAATATTTGATTAACATCGCGTGTTATGTTGTTAATCAATGTAATCTACATCCAATTTTGATTGTGATTGCATTTAGGTTGTCCAAAATTTTCATCTTTTTCCCTTCTTGTTTCTGATTGCGTTATGTTAATTTGAAATCGACGATAGCATTCGAATTCATTGCGTATGAACCCGTAGAAGATCTTGCTATCTCGATCGATGCATCATCACTAATTTCACGTTTCTTATCTAATTGATTAATCAACCATGCATTCTCAATTTCTCTCAAATTGATCTGATTATGTGTATTGCTGGATTTTGATAGTTTTACTTTCTGATTCATGCGATATTCATGATCGAAGAAGAGATTATAAATTTGTTGATTCTCGCTCTGGAAATTATTTATTTGTTCATGATCTTAATTCGATTTCTGTTGGGTGTCTGTTTTGAATTGACAGTAGTACTTGTGGTAGGAGATGTCCGGTGGGTTTGGGGAAGAGGCAAGCAGGCCAACAACCCAAAGCTCATCGTTCTCAAACAACAATGGCGATGGTGGAAACTTCGAGTGCAGCATATGCTTGGATTTAGCTCAAGATCCGGTGGTTACTTTATGTGGTCATCTCTTTTGCTGGCCTTGCATCTACAAATGGCTTCACATGCCTTCTCGTTCACAAGAATGCCCGATGTGTAAGGCCTCCATTGAAGAACAGAAATTGGTCCCTTTATACGGAAGAGGGAAGAATCCAGACGCGAGGTCTGAATCTGAATCAGTTCCAAATCGTCCCGCCGGTCAACGGCCGGAGACTTCCCGTCAACGAAATCGGAATGCGTATCATCATGTGCAACATCAACATGGATCTGGAATAATCGGTGGTTTTGGACCTGCGTTTACTGCGACTTATGGGAATTTTACGTTTTCATTTGGGGGTTTTATTCCGTCGATTTTCAGTCTTCATATGCATGCATTCAATGGACCGCATATGTATGGAAATGGAGCTCATGAACTCCGTCACCACAGAGATCATCATCATGAAGTATCGCCCCTTATTGTAATTGGTCTCCTGTTTCTATTTGCTCTACTTTGGGAACCCAATATCTGATTTTACATTTTTGTCCTTGAAAATATCTTACTATCTTCGATTTGTCACTAGCTCAGGTACAAGGGTATATATGTAACTTGACTCTCGTAGCTGTGTTTGATAATTCAAGAATTGTTTATATATATAGGAAAACATCAGATTGCTTTTCTGAACCTTCTCTTCTCACTTCTAATTTAAGTTATGACAACTTAAAAAAAACTTGAGTAATAAACTAGCCCCAATGTATCAAGCATAACCTAAGCATAAAGTTTTTTTTATTCATGATAATTACAAAATGTGTTTCCAGAAAATATGAACTCATAAAGTTGATACAAAACAGAGTTTGAGTAAATTATTAAATTTGTCTCTATGGTTTGATCAAAATTGCACGTTTAGTTCCTAATCTTTTTTTTTTGCATTTGGATGGTCCTTATGGTTTGATTGTGTTACGTTTTTCGTTCCTTATATACATAAAGTTAGGGACCAAACATGTAATTTTGACCAAACCATAGGGATGAAAAACGTAACAAAATCAAACCACAGGGACGATCCGAGTGGAAAAAAAAAAGATTAGAGACCAAACGTATAATTTTGACTAAACCATAGGGATGGTTTCAATAATTTACTCTACAAAACATTTGTTTACACTAAGAACTTTTGGCTTCGACTGTGATCTCCCACGGCTATATTCTATTCTTGTCAACGGAAATTGGTAAAAGAAGAGAAGAGATAAATATGTTAAGTTGGTTTCCATCAAACAAGAGATTCTCGATGTGGATGATATGTTCAATAAGGTTTAAATTTTACTTACTCCAAACCAATATATAAATTGAAACAATTTTTCAAACACCCGAAGTATGTTCTTCATTATAGTGATCAGGGCCGGCCCAAGGGTTGGGCGAGCTGGGCCACAGCCCAGGGCAGCAACACGTAAGGGGCAGCAGTTTAAAGTCTACATGTTATACATAACATGTGAATTTGACCCACTTTTTTTATCAAGGTAGAACGTATACTAGAAATACAAGTCATGTCTAGGGCATCGCCGAATCAGCTTGAAGCAGGCGGCAAAAGAAAATAATTACAAATCTAGTTTAGAAGACGAGGAGATGGCACATCTTCATGCCATTTCAGAAAACGAGGAGACGGCTCTTGTTGCATTGAAATCCAGAATCTATTGCAACAAGCTAGCATAGAATCAGTTTCGATTGTGATTCCTGTTTTCGAGTTCTTAAAACTAACATTCTTAAGTTTTCTAATTTATGATTCTAATTCAATCATTAAATCCCGTTTCTTCTTTCAATTCTGAAATTTTCATGAGTTTTCTAAATTTTTATTTTGCTTACCGTGTGATTTTGCTGACTAGCTTTGTGATTATGTTGACTACCTTCATGTAATTATCAATATCCATATCTTCTAATTGGTTGTGTTTAGACCTTTTTAATCCCCAACATCTGATTAGTTGTGTTTTGATTGGATGCTTATTGAGTAAATTCTACATTTTTTGGAGTTCAAACAACCAAAGACTAAGTGATTTATTCTCTTTTTGGAGTTAAACATCTAACAGGTAAGTTTTTCGATTCCTATCTCTAATGTTTTTCCATTGTTCTTAGAACTCGAGGTGCAGTTATGTTTTTTATGTTGAGAGAACACTGCATGAATATTTGTTGTGTTTGGTGTTAGGATTTATGTCGTTTTGATATTGAATGAATAGCTATTTTGCTTCCAAAGTTTGTTTTGTATGGCTTCAAATAGTTTGGTTTGAACTTCTTTAAAGCCTTTAAAAATTTATGCAATTTTTTTCTCAAATTTTCATTATTCTTATATTAATATGTCTAATGAAGCAATATAGGTAATTACAATTCCTATAAATTTATAAGCTTATTGTAGTGTGAAGATATGGTTGAAGTAACTAATGCAGGACAATTGGATCCTGAACATCTTTTGAAGAAACAAAAAGAGAATGAAGAATGTGCTTAAGAAAAGAAACAAGAAAATCAGCTCTAAAGGAAGGACAATGCTGCTAACAAGAAACACATAGTTGATCATCAATGGAGTCAAATAATGTCTAAAGATGTTGTCAATTAGTCATATGCCTCTTTTCATAATATTTATATTTAATTGCTTATGTACATTGATTTGAATTTAAATTTAGCAAACAAAGTAAAGTCAGTTAAAACATGAAGCAAGATTGGATAGCAGATCTAATGTGAACCTAAAACTAAAGATGTTCATCATTCCGATCTATGAGTGGGTGTTATCATTGATTTAGAAATGTTTATTATCGAATTTTGGTTTTATTTATTATTGGAAATCATAAAGTAATTGATGTATTTGCTTCAAAGAATGTATGAATTGTTTAGGCGATTTTTGCAACATTTTACATGAATTTTGGTTAATTAAAAAATTTTACGAAAACTTTTGTTTTATAAATTTTTGTTGTTTGTGTATTGTGTGTTTGACGACACAAACAAATGGGCATTAATATTAGACTCGCCCAGGGCATCATGGACCAATGGACCGGCCCTGATAGTGATCAAACATTTCATTCCGTTTTTGGAACTGTAATTGTCGTTATCATTTCATCAATGAGAATTACATTCTCTTGAATCCGATTGTTTTGAATATTTTTTGTACACTATCTTATAAAAAAATTTCAAATACCCTTTCCTACGATCCTCTTGGGACCAACACATATGATGTTTCTTGAACGTGTTGGTGTTATTAAGGTCAAAGTTTGTTGGAAGAATACTTTTTTTGCATGACATTTCGAGGGTCAAGCAAGTTTAGGAAAGCCATTGACAAGATGCTAGTATTTTCGTTTTTAAGGAATTAACGTGGTAAAAAATAGTACAATACAAGTTCCAAGAGTTTCTATTAAATCTTTTGACATCTAAGGTACATCTGAATTAACATTAGTGGTGGACATCTCCCAAGAACGTTAGTACCAACACACCTCTAAATGTCTGTTTTTGATGTTTTACTTCTATTATTAAGATTCTTTTTATGTGAGAAGTACCTAAGCTACATAATCAAATCAAATTTGTGACTTTGACCTCTTTTGTTTGTTATAGCTCTTTCATCCGTGATATTTTGAAGAATGTACAAAGTACATTGGTTGCTATCTATGTTGGTTTCATGGAAGTGATTATATACTATGTGTAGTGTTTGTTTGTTTGCGAAAGTAATTCACAATTTTCAATCAAAGGGATAAATATAATGTTTTTTTATTTCTTATTTTTGGAAATTATCATCCTACCTTAATCTAATGAGAGGCTAGATTATTGTGAATGTGTTGGGCAAAACTAGTTGTAGTTGTAGTCGGTAGAGTAGCTTTAATATATATGTGTAAACGGTCAACAAAAGTATTTAAGTTTTTTAAAGATGTAAAATAACATAAAATATACAAGCTTCTAAAAGTTTTCAAAAGTTATTTAAAGTAGTTTTTTGAATTTTTTTGTTTAAACTAAAAGATTAAGCTCATACACCTCAAAGAAACTTTTTCTTTAATTCGATTTTTTTCTTAAAAGATAAAGATAAAAGTTTCTATAAGTTTCAAAAGTTGTTTGCCACAAAAAAGATGTATGTGATATGAAAAAAGTAATTGATGGTATTTGCATGTTTGTCTTCATCTTAATGGCCATTTCTTTGTGTAGATTCTTGTGGCATTTGGACACATTATATATGATGCATTTGTCTATGTTCCCTTTCAGGTACACAATCATCCCAGAGACTGTTCATGTTCATGTTCATGTTTCAAGAACCCATAACCTTTAATTTGTTTACATAATCGATGCAAAGTTGGCTAAGGTAAAGAGTTCCCTGATGATTAGTAACTATTTGAGTACAAGTTGAACTTGAAGGGTTTACCACTTTACCTTATCATATGTGCCCCACCCCACAACTTCACCCCTCGACTTTTTATAATTTGGATTTTGGGCACTGCCACATGGGGATAGTGCTGATGATATCTGGCTGTCCAAGAGTACTCCAAGCTTGTGTTGTCTTTATTTCCCATCAATAAAGTGTTCTCAAGTGGAATAATGAATAAAAGTTTATGAGAAAATGACTACATACCTAATAGAAATATAAAATAAAGTGTTAATCATAAAAATGATAAAAACAAAATAGAAAACTTAATCACAATACAATCACAATTCTATTATTTTCATTAAATAACCATTTATTTCATGTAGTCGTATGCACCACCGTATTATTCGTGAAAAAGACATTTTTTTGTGAAATTTACTTTTTCGGTGTATATATATATATATATATATATATATATATATATATATATATATATATATATATATATATATTTATTATTATTATTATTTTTTGCAAAACATAGAATTTGTGAAATTGGGTAAAATTAATAGTTTTATAGAGCCATCTGAATGGTCCTTACTTACGTACCTTGCGTAAGGATGATGTGGCCGTGCCATGTAATAATAGGCGTAAATGTGGTGTGGAGTGAAGCCACTTAACAAAGCTTCACGGAAGCATTTTTTTTTCTCTTTTTCTTATATATATATATATATATATATATATATATATATATATATATATATATATATATATATATATATATATATATATATATTAATGGTTTTATAAATAATGTTTCACTGTTCATTACTTGAATAACAAGCAAATTAATGAGTTTTTGAGATTTACACTCTATGTAGTTAGTACATCCTGTGCTACTACGAGAACAAATGTTGATTTAACCTATAGGTTGCCCTCTTGTAACTACACACACAACACATGCATGCACATAAGCGACTGTTGCAATTTTTTTTTTACTATAAATCGTTCTTTTATTAAGTGTTTGAAGCATATAATATTTAACACATATTAATTATATGTGGTTTTTAGTTGTTGCTTTAACAATGTATCTTATATTGGTAGGTGAAAGAACTTTTGGACGTTCAAATCTCATTCAAAATATTTGAAAGTAATTTAAAGGGAACTAAAAGATAGCTAGACTAGTGTACTTTTTTTTGGCAATTATTATATAGTTAAAGTACTATATACGAGTATTAATTATCAAAGATTAGCACATACAAATCCTTAAATTTTGGTCCTCACATTTCTTGAAACATTGCACCATTTCATAAAGGGTGCAAATGTTGAGATTTAGTGTTATAAATACCAACCATTGCACCAATTTATGATAGGTGCAACTAATACTATTCAATATATGATGTTGGTGATTTTAGTGTCACCAGAACATTTTGCGTAGTTGGAAGAAGAACATTGTAATGTTTGTTCCAGGTATCATTTATTTTTTTAAAATTTTTAGGGTTTTGCACTGAGACTCGACGAGTAGAGATCGATATTGGACGTGGGACTCAAGGTTTACTCGACGAGTTGGACGACCCATACTTGACGAGTAGACACTGTAAAGGAAAACACTAATTTTTCGGGTTTAGTACCATATTTAAATAACTTAACCATTAGGGTTGGCCTCCTTACCAACCTCCTTACTTAGAGAAACCCTAGAACCACCTCCCCTTCTTGTTCATTGAAGTTTTGAGTGTTGTGGTGTGATTTTTGAAGGAATTCTTGAAGAGAGAAGTAGCAATCTTGGAGGAGTGATCTTGGATCTAGAAACTCTACATCAAGGGCTGCATTTTGAAGGTATAAAGCCATAACCTTGACATGTAGTGTTTTAGATCTCATCTTTTGGTAGTTTAGGGCTTATTTTGGAACTTTGGGTTGGATGTCTCAAGATAAGAGGTTTCCAGAGGTTAGGAGTGTAGATCTGTCCTCTATAAAACCTTTAAAGGATTAAAGTTGCAAACTTTAATAGCCTCCATGTCCTATTCATGCATTATGTCCACAATGAAGGCTAAAATGGATATTGGAGAGTATTTCACACATGCATGGACGTAAAGTTAGAAACTTTACGTGATTTGTCCACCCTTGGACATCCGATCTGTGTTTTGGGTCGATGGGATGTGAGTTTAAAGGCTTAATGAGTCAAGACCTTCCTTAAAGGAGCTAGGGTTTGAGTCTAATGCATATTAGATGGTCTTTGGGTGTAAAGTTGGAAACTTTACCCTTCTAGACGTATCTATGGTTAAGGATATGTTGTATGGAGCTTTGGATTCGACTGAAAGGACCGATTATGTTAAGACAATGGAAAACTCGATGATTTGCCCTAGCAACTGAACGAGTTGGATCGGGTTTTCCCGTTTTCGGTCTGGAAAGTAACCTCGACGAGTTGATAAGATAACCCGGCGAGTTGGATCGGGTTTTTCCCGTTTTCAGTCTGACGAGTAACTCGGCGAGTTGATGAGACAACTCGACGAATTGGTTAGGGTTTTCCCCGGTTTTTTGAACACTGAAGGGCCTCGACGAGTTGCTAGATGCACTCGACGAGTTGGGTCAACATTGACTGTTGACCTTGATTGTTGACATTGACTTTGACCACGGTTGACCAAGTTTTACTTGGAGGGTATTTTTGGTATTTTGGAATCTTGACCAAACTAGTCACATGATAATTTTAGGCACTTGAGTTGGAGCTACGCATTGGGACTTATCCGATCTTATCTTATCTTATCTTATCAGTTCAAGATTCTTGAGAGGTGAGAAGGCACCAAGGCCGACCCATTTAGTTAGTTATAGTGTTTACGGTGGATTCACTACTGTTATTTCTGGTATGTATGTATATGAGAATGTGCTAGTACTTATTTAGTACTGTTATGTCTGTCATACATACATGATCCTCGAGAGCCCCATCTTCACTCTCTCAAACAGATTCTAAGTTATGTTCAAGGCACTCTTGACCATGGGCTCCTACGACAGAAAACAGTGGTGTTGCCAACACCGGTGCTGAAATCTCTTGGCACTGGAACCTTCTTCTTGAGCTTCGTTGTCCTACGCCAAAAGCAACCATTGTATATTGTGACAATGTCAGTGCGGTCTACATGTTAACCAACCCAATTCAACACCAAATAATAAAACATATTGAAATCGACATTCACTTTGTTCGAGACAAAGTTGCTATCGGCCATATATGAATTCTTCATATTCCATCCGCCTCTCAGTATGCCGATATCTTCACCAAAGGTCTACCCACCAGCTTATTCTCAGATTTTAGCTCCGGTTCATACGTCTGTCATTTACCTCTCGATCAAATTGTCGGGAGATGTTTGTGTATATTGTATACATGTGTATATTAGCCTAATATTAGAATTATTGTAATCAGACCAACAACCTTGTAGATTGATTTCCATGCAATAATACACCCAATTCCCAGGTTTACGATATTCTTAGAGTTATTTCCCTTTTTCTTCGATACCACAATATAGGTCTGACAATCGTGTCATGGTGGGTCAAAATATACCAACCCAAACATGACCCATTTAACTATACATTTCATGAGTTGGCGGGTCACATGTTTGCGGGTTTGGAACATAAACCCATATATGACCCTTCAACCCACTTATTTATATGGGTTTACAGGTTGGCGGGTTCGTAGGTTAGATTTAGGTTTGTGTGTAACACCGTAAAATTTGAACAATTTTTCACTTTTGAAAAACCATAAAATATCATTCACAATCATTTTAAAAACATTGTATCAGCATTGTATCAGTACAAAACCCCACGATCAGAATATATAAACTCCAATGTGCGTGTGTACGAATCATGCCGACACCTTCCCGCGCTCATCACTAGTACCTGAAACACATAACACAACAACTATAAGCATAAATGCTTAGTGAGTTCCCCAAACTACCGCATACAACACATACGCCACTCGAGGCTATAATACGACCCTCCGGTCGATGTGTCTCAGCGGGACCCTCCAGTCCCGTAGCTCGTTGGACCCTCTGGCCCGGTTATAGCTCGTTGGGCCCTCCGGCCCGGTCTGTATCGTTGGACCCTTCGGTCCGGTCTATATCGTCATACAACATACATATAACACATAGCACATAATCTCATACATAACACATAAGACCCTCTAGTCCACACATAATACCGCTCTAGGTAACGTATAGTGAGAAGACTCACCTTAGGTATCTCTGTAAGTCTCTGACCCGGTAGGAATGTGATCTAGCCTCCGCCTAATCACACAAAGTAATACTCTCATAAATACCACTATACTCAACCCTAAAAGTCAACAAAAGTCAACGGTCAAACTTTGACCCGACTCGTCGAGTTATTTGGGCGACTCGGCGAGTCTACACGTGTCCACTGACTCTCTTAGTCCCTCTCTTGGCACGTCGAGTACTTCCCCTGAATCAACGAGTCACACCTGGCATGAATCGCGGGGCCACCCCGACTCAACTCGCCGAGTCTCAAGAACAACTCGGTGAGTTCGGCCTTGAACTCTAGTCCCCCCTAACTCTCCCTGACTCTCCGAGTTATTCCCCAACTCGGCAAGTCTACTCACTGAGTGATTTACGGGAAACCCTCATCTTACTCGCCGAGTCTGTTCTTCGGACTCGGCGAGTTCATGCCATGCACAAACTCCATACAACTCCCGAGGTCAGATCTGTTCCATACATTCATAGATCTGGCCTTCCCAAGCATGATAATCACGTAAAGTTCAGACCTTGACACTCATATAACATCTAAATGGTCTAACTTGGTGATTTAGCCCCAAAAATGACATCCCAAGCTCATGGCTCCCAAAATGACTCATAAAGCTCCAAGGGTTAAGGTCTCTGGACCTCTTTGGGTCCAGATCCAAGACATAGACTCGATAAGGGACCAAATGCTCCACTTATCCAACCTCTAAAAGGGTTAGAAAACCCTAACACTAAGAATCAACACCAAAACTAAAGAAGGTCCGAACAAAATACCTCAATGTGGTCTCTAAGAACTCATAAATCACCAAAATCGCACCTCCTTCAGCCTCCTCTTGCCTTGGTCACCTCCCTCTTGCAAAAACACCAACAAAAGGATCAAGAATGGCCCCTCCTTCCTCACAAAACGCTCTAAATCTCTTAGGGTTTCTCTCTGGGGTTTGGTGGCCGCAAATGACGGCCCTAAGGGCCTTTAAATAGGTCTCAAACCCTGGAAATTAGGGTTTCATTAAACAGTGTGGACTCGCTGATTCCACTCATGAACTCGCCGAGTCCAGCTATGAACCCGGATAAGAATCCGCGACCATACTCGGCGAGTTTAAACACCAACTCGTCGAGTCTCCTCACAACTTCCAAAATATAAAGAATAAAATATAATAATTGAAAATCCTGATGTTACAATTCTCCCCCACTAGAATCAGATTTCGCCCTCGAAGTCTCATTCTGCAAACAACTATGGATGTTGCTCCCGCATCTCATGCTCCGGTTCCCAAGTTAACTCTGACCCTTTCCGATGCTGCCACTGGACCTGAACCAGAGGCACCTCCTTGTTCCTCAAAACCTTGATCTTCCGATCCCTAATCGCCACCGGTCTCTCAACATAATTCAGGCTCGCATCCACCTGAATATCTTCTAATGGTACCACTGCCGACTCGTCGGCTATACACTTTCGCAGTTGCGACACGTGGAAAGTGTCATGAATCTGACCCAACTCTGCTGGTAACTCAAAACGGTAGGCTACCCTGCCTACCCTCGCGATCACCCTGAAAGGACCAATATATCGGGGCCCCAACTTGCCCCTCTTCCTCAATCGAATCACTCCTTTCCAAGGAGAGACCTTCAGGAGCACGAAGTCGCCGACCTGAAACTCGAGCTCGGACCGGCGACTGTCCGTATAAATCTTCTGACGACTCTGAGCGGTCAACAACCTCTGTCTGACCTGTTGGATCTGCTCTGTCGTCTGAAGCACAATCTCGGTACTACCCATCTCATGCTGCCCTATTTTTCCCCAGCAAATAGGGGTCCGACACCTCCTCCCATACAACAGCTCAAAGGGCGGCATGCCAATGCTCGAATGATGGCTGTTGTTGTAAGAAAACTCTGCCAAGGGCAAATATGTGTCCCAACTCCCGCCGAAATCCAACATGCATGCTCGGAGCATGTCCTCGAGTGTCTAAATCGTCCGCTCACTCTGCCCGTCAGTCTGTGGGTGGTATGCAGTACTAAAATGCAGTTTCGTACCCAATTCCTCATGAAACTTCTTCCAGAATCTGGAAGTGAAACGTACATCTCGATCTGAGACAATCGAGATCGGCACTCCATGCCGTGATACCACCTCTCTCACGTACATCTCTGCCAACCTCTCCGCGGAAGAGCTCTCACTGATGGCCAGGAAGTGAGCACTCTTCATCAACCTGTCCACAATCACCCAAATTGCATCGACACCCCTCGCGGTCCTTGGCAATTTGGTGATGAAATCCATGGTAATTTGTTTCAATTTCCACTCAGGAATCTCTAATGGTTGCAGATTACCATGTGGACGCTGGTGCTCGACCTTAACCCTGCGACAGGTCAAGCATCTCTCTACAAACCATGCGACATCCTTCTTCATACAACGCCACCAATATTCCTTTTTCAGGTCCAAATACATCTTAGTGGCCCCGGGATGGATCGAGAATTTCGATCGATGAGCCTCTTCCATCAAAATGGTATGCGTTCCGCCCACGGACGGTACCCATGTCTGACCCTGAAATGTCATAAGCCCCCGGTTATCGGTAACGAATTCCGATACCAGCCCGACAACTCGCTCTCTCTTCTAGCTTTCTTGTAACACCCAAAGTCAGGAAGGCCAAGAAAGGAAAGGAAACCCTAATTTTAAGGGACGACTCGGCGAGTCCGAGCGGGATTCGGGTCGAGGAGTAAGTGACCGACTCGGTGAGTCGGCCAAGGAGACTCGACGAGTCTGGTCTGTACGAGGAAAACCCTAAATTCGGGACTTGGAGCCTATTTAAGTGCCTCATTCTCTTCCCTAGGGTTCCTTTACTGCCTCTCTAACCCAGAATACCAAACCCTAGCCGCCATATCCATTGTGGAGCCAATTATTGCCTTGAAGAGTGCATGAAAGCTTGGAGAAGGAAGAAGAATCTTGAAGGTGCAAGAAGGGGGCTATAGATCTGCGATTGGGAAGATATTTCTGAACATTTGGAGGTAATAACTAGTTCTTGGACTCCTTTGCACCTAGATCTATGTGTGAGTTTTGGGGCTTTTAGCCATGATTAGTATCCATTTGAGTTAGAATCCAGATCTGAAGTTGCTACTTCGGATCTAAGCATATTTTGGCCTTGTGAAGCATAAAGTATCTGCCCTTGAGTTGATTTTGGAGCCTCTTTGCCTTAAACCCTAGTTTATGGTGTATTTAGCCTAGATCTCCTTCTCTACACGTAAAGTTTGCAACTTTACGTGAGGAATAGGCTTGGGAAGGGTAGATCTACAGTTTGGAGTCCATGCATGACTCAAAAGTCCTCTGCATGTATGAAGATCTGAATGGACTCGGCGAGTCCTTTGAGTGGACTCGGCGAGTAGCATGAAGATTAGGAGGAACTCGACGAGTGGGATGAACAACTCGTCGAATCAGATGAATTTGGGCAGGAACTCGGTGAG
The DNA here is from genome assembly GCF_002870075.4 of Lactuca sativa. Lineage (NCBI taxonomy): Eukaryota > Viridiplantae > Streptophyta > Magnoliopsida > Asterales > Asteraceae > Lactuca > Lactuca sativa. Next base: position 199,660,557 of record NC_056628.2, on the reverse strand, counting down.
TTGGAAGAACAACTCGGTGAGTCTGTTGAAGGTTGTCTTGGACTCGGCGAGTCAGGTCGCGAAACCCCAAACCCTTCGAGTTGAGACTCGAATCAGTGAGTCGAGTGGAGAATCGGTGAGTCGGACAGGTCAGGACTCGGAAATCGGTAGACTCGGCGAGTCATGGACTGACTCGGCGAGTCAAGTCGCGAATGGAAGGACTCTGAGCTTATGAACTCGGCGAGTCGGTAGGCAGACTCGGTGAGTAGGGTTGACCTGGGAGGTTGACTTTGACCAGGACTTTGACCTTGACCAGAGTTGACTTGGTTGACTGTCGGGGGTCAGTTAGACTAAGTGTTGCATTGATATTGGTAGCTTGGGGAGCTAGCGGAGCAGCGGTTCAGGGAATTATCGGTCAGCATCCAGAGGGGTTATCAACAAGTTCAGCAAGCGCAGGTGAGTTTCCTTTTTGTGTGAATGGGTCTACGGCCACAATGTCGGCCCATGTAGTTATGAGTAGAAGACCCGAGGGTTAGCCCTAGGCATAGTATACTAGTATGATATTCAGGACGAGTTCCAATGATAGCGGGCGGGTGCCCAATGAATGGTTTATGTGATAGTTTATACTTGTATTCTGTGTGATACTTGTATGTGCCTGGTAAGGAGGTGAGTGTGGGCGAGGTCCCGTATCTCACCAATAGCAGAGTGTGGATGGTGTTCCACATCTCATTAGCAACAGATCAGGGGTGAGGCCCAAGTTAGGGAAAGAGTGAGTGTGGGCTGGGCCCGTATCTCACTATCAGTAGGAGCATGGACGGGGTTCCATGACTCATCAGTAGCAGGACAAGAGCGAGGCCCAAGATAGGCGAGGCCTTTGGACATGATATGTTAGTATGTGTTTAGCTTATGTGTTGTGATATGTTTTTGTGCTATGATGTGTGTAAAACTCACTTAGTTTTAATCCTACTTTAATTATCAAATAACACACAAAAGGCAGTGAACCTATCAATTGTGGTATAGCTAAATAAGCAGGGTATCGAACACAGGGAACGGCAAATTAAATTAAAAACTAATTCTATCCAAATTACTTTAGCAATTAAGGGTTTTTCTCTAGTTTTACAAGACTAGAAACTTATTAAACAAAACTAATGCAAGGCTAGAAAAGAACAAATTAACTAGATTCAATAATGGGAAAGAAACTTCTGTTTAGTTCAACTCGGTTAACTTTATGGTTGCTTTTAAGGTAATAGTGCAATGGATTAATTCTTTCGTTGGTTACCGATTCAAGTGATTAAGTTGTGTTCACTACCCTAATCCTTAGCAAATAAACTAATTCAAACAGTGGCCAATTGCTTAACTTAATTATATTTACTAGATTAATTATTCGGGTTAAGTTAGACTTGCAATAGCTAATTAAATTGTTATTTTTAATTAACCTCTTGTTCAATAGTCATCTTACAAGCTTGCACATGAATTTACTCAATTTACTTATTAATCCTAGTTTCATATTCATTAATCCTAGACATATGATTTAGTGGTCACTTATCATATGAGGTCGATAATTAATAGATGTTCATGCTAATTAACTATCTTCCTATTAACAGAAAATAAACTAATTCATACACAAGGTTCTTTAGCAAGCTAAAATAACAATTAATCACCAACTTAGAATTAATCCTACCAATCAATCAAACCATATTGTCAACTTTGTATCCCCAAACAGAAGTATAAAGAAATTAGTTCATAACTAAGGTGAATAACAGCAAACAAATAAGTTCAAGTTGCTTAATCATATTGACAAAACAAGAGAATTAAGTAGAATGATGAAATTACGCCTTAATTACTCCCGGAATTGGATTCTAGCTTCTTTGGTCGACTTCTAGGGTTCTTCTGGCTTCTTATTCGCAGCTTAACACCTCTGAAACTTCCCAGAATTCTCTTCTTTTTCGCATTAAAGAGTTATCTTTATATATGCATACCGACTCGTCGAGTCATATGGCGACTCGTCGAGTCCCTCTCACATTAGTCGTAACCTGATAACTGTCTTGACTTCCGAATGCTTATCTCTCTGAATCTTCGACCGGACTCGTCGAGTCAAGAGATAACTCCACGAGTAGAAGCCTTATTTTGGCTGTTTTCTTTCTTCTTTCCACTCTTGAGCTCTCAACCGCTTCTCTTGCTTCCTTTCGCTTCCGAGCTTCATCTTTGGACTGAAAAACACAATTTAACACTTTTAAGTACCTTTTGTCCATAATATGCAACAATTTAGCCAATATATGAATAATAAACTACACTTAATACACACTAAATATGCACATATCATGCTATTATATGTTAGCGGGCGAGGCCCTATGACAGGCGAGGCCTAAGTGAAACAGATTTGTATTCGAGCGGGGCTCGGAGCCAGGCGGGGCCTGGAGCGGTGGAGCCGTTGTAGCGGGCGAGGCCTGAGGTAGGGGTGAGGCCCAGGATAGCGGGCGTGGCCCAGTATGTGGTTATGCATGGTATGTGGTAGGGTGGGGAACTCATTAAGCTTCGTGCTTACGGTTTTCAGTTTTGGTTTCAGGTACTTCCGGTAGCGGAGGGAAGAGCTCGGGGTGATCGCATGGCACACACCATAGATTAGATAGCCTGAGAATGTTTTACTCTGATAACGAACATGTGTTTTGGAAATTAATACTCTGATTATGTTTTGTTTTGATGATCTTGCTTTAAGTAATGTTTTATTAAAAGAAATTTTTAGTCTTGAATTTTGGGACGTTACATTTCTGGCCTCACAGCCTCAGCCTGGGCCCCATGAATAGCATCCAACACCGGGGTCATCACTGTCAATCTCAAACAAACATCTCGCATTTGGGCGCCCTCCGCCCTACGGCTCAGTGCATCAGCTACAACATTAGCCTTGCCCGGGTGGTACAGGATTTCACAATCATAATCCTTGACCACGTCCAACCACCTCCTCTGGCGCATATTCCGGTTGGGCTGATCCATCAAATACTTCAAGCTCTTGTGGTCTATGTATATCGTACACCGAACCCCATACAGATAATATCGCCAGATCTTGAGGGCGAACACTACCGCTCACAGTTCCAAATCATGAGTGGGATACCTCGACTCATGAGGCTTAAGCTGCCTTGATGCATATGCTATCACATGCCCCCTCTGCATAAGCACCGCTCCCAATCCGGATATCGATGCATCAAAATATACCACAAAATCCTCCATCTCTTCCGGAAGGGCTAATACTGGGGCTTCGCATAATTTCTGGCGAAGTGTCTCGAACAAGGTCTGCTGCTTTGGACCCCAAGAAAACGCAGCACCCTTCCGGGTCAACTTGGTGAGTGGAACGGCGATCTTCGAGAAATCCTTAATAAATCTCCGATAATAGTCGGCCAAACCCAGAAAGCTCCTGATCTCGGTGGGTGATCTCGGTACCTCCCACCTCATGACCGCCTCAATCTTGGCCAGATCGACCAATATCCCATTCTGGTTAACGAGATGCCCCAAAAATTAAACCTCTCGTAGCCAGAACTCACATTTGGAGAATTTGGCATAAAGCCTCTCCGATCTCAGAACTCCGACGATCTCCCTCAAATGCTCCTCATGCTGCTCTCTGGATCTCGAATACACCAATTTGTCGTCGATGAACACGATCACTGAGCGATCCAACATCGGTCTGCATACCCTGTTCATGAGATCCATGAACACCGCCGGTGCATTGGTGAGTCCGAAAGGCATCACCACGAACTCGTAATGCCCATAACGAGTCCGGAATGCTGTCTTCTAGACGTCCTCCTCCCGCACCCTCACCTGATGATACCCAGACCTCAAATCGATCTTGGAGAACCAAGATGCTCCCTGCAACTGATCGAACAAATCATCGATCATCGGCAATGGGTAACGGTTCTTGACCGTTAGCTTGTTCAACTCACAATAATCAATGCACATCTGGTGCGAACCATCCTTCTTCTTGACAAAAAGAATAGGCGCCCCCCATGGCGAACTGCTCGGCCTGATAAATCCCTTCCCCAGTAACTCTGGAGCTGCGAGGATAGCTCCTGCATCTCCGGAGGCGCAAGGCGATAAGGCGCCTTGGCGATAGGCGCAGCTCCCGGAACCAATTCAATACCGAACTCTACTTGCCTCTCTGAAGGCACACCCGACAACTCCTCTGGAAACACATCCAGAAACTCACGCACTATCGGGACCTCATCCACTGACTTCGGTCTCTCTGAATCAACCCTCGCATCCATCACATATGCAACAAATCCCTTACAACCCTGCTGTAGACTCTGTCTCGCTCTGGCGGCCGAGCAAAATGCTGACCCCGTACGTGTACCCTCGCCGTACACCGTAAGAACTCCCCCACTAGGGTCTCAAATCGTCACCAATTGACGCTCGCAGTCTATCACCGCTCCATATCGACTCAACCAATCCATACCCACTATAACACACACATCCCCCATCGTGATCGGAACCAGATCTATCGGAAACTCCACACCGAAGATCTCAAGGACACATCCTCGAATCACATCAGAGGCATACACTGCTCGCTCATTAGCTATGGAAACTCGCAGAGGTCGATCCAATGCCTCCCGACGAATACTAATGAGCTGACTAAATGCTACGAAAACAAACGACCGACTCGCACCCGAGTCAAATAATACCAAAGTAGGCACATAACTCACAAGGAAAGTACCTTCACACATCATCATATAAGCATAAAAACTCAACTCAAATAAAAGATGAATAGAGAATACATACCAGCCACAACATAGGGCGCCGCGCGGACCTCCTCCGCAGTCAACTGAAATGCTCTCCCACGAGCCTTCGGGGCCTCGGCGTTCACCGGCCGAACCTCGGTAGTCCTAGCAGCAGGTGCAGATCCATGAAGAAGCTGAGGGCACTCGGCCTTCTGATGGCCGGTCTGGTTGCAATGAAAGCAAACCGAAAATCCCTTGGGGCAATCTCTCGTGATATTCCCTTCCTTCCCGCACTTGTAGCATACTCCAGCCCTACACGACCCCTCGTGACTCTTACCGCACTTCCCACAAGTACGGCCCTTTGTGCCCCCAGATCTAGAATCAACGGGTCTAGCCCGCTTGGCTGCCGGCTGAGACTGAGCCGGTCGCCGGTCCGCCCTCTGTGACTCGGCCTCCTCCCTGGCCTGAGTCTCCAACTCAATCTCCCTCTTCCGGGAATTTGCCTGGAGCTCAGCAAATGTCCGATAAGTCGAGTTCACCACGAACTCCCGAATATCTCTCCTCAGAACACTCAGATAACGGCTCATACGAGCCTGCTTAGAAGACACCTGCTCAGGGCAAAACATCGCCCTCTCATGAAACTTCCTGGTGATCACTGCCACAGAATCAGTACCCTGCTTGAGGGTCAAGAACTCCTGAATCAACCATTCCCTCTCCACCGGGGGAACATACTCCTCTCTAAACATAGCGGTGAACCTCTCCCAGGTCACCTCGGAAATCTCAGCCAAAGTGAAGTTCGTCGTCATGAACTTCCACCAATCCTTTGCTCCCAAGCGGAGCTGGTTCAGGGCGAACCGAATCCTCAAGTGCTATGTACAAGAACACATATAAAAACATCCCTCGATGTCATAAATCCATCTCACAGCGGCAATCGGGTCCTGCGTCCCGTCGAACTCTGGTGGTTTCGTGTTGCTGAACTCCCGAAACAACAACGAGTCACCTCCCTGAGGTCTGGCAGCAGCAACAGCAGCATAAATCTCTTAGGCTAAGGCATCACAAATCAGGCCACTCTAGTCCTAATATGTATACCTAGCCTACTCTAGCATGTATAATGTAACATAACATATCTCATAACACATAATGTAAGGGTACTTTTGGGGATTCACCGTTCGGGTGCTGGCTGATCGTACATACGGCTCTGCTCTGTTTGTCTCAAAACTCTTTTTACTCTTTTCAAAAATTTTACTTCATTATAAATTTTCTCAAATCCTTAGTTTGAGTTCAGATACGCCCGAAGATGCATCTGAATCCCTCAAACCAAGGCTCTGATACCAACTTGTAACACCGTAAAATTTGAACAATTTTTCACTTTTGAAAAACCATAAAATATCATTCACAATCATTTTAAAAACATTGTATCAGTACAAAACCCCAAGATCAAAATATATAAACTCCAATGTGCGTGTGTACGAATCATGTCGGCGCCTTCCCGCGCTCATCACTAGTACCTGAAACACATAACACAACAATTATAAGCATAAATGCTTAGTGAGTTTCCCAAAATACCACATACAACACATACGCCACTCGAGGCTATAATACGACCCTCTGGTCGATGTGTCTCAGCGGGACCCTCCAGTCCCGTAGCTCGTTGGACCCTCTGGTCCGATCATAGCTCGTTGGGCCCTCCGGCCCGGTCTGTATCATTGGACCCTTCGGTCCGGTCTATATCATCATACGACATACATATAACACATAGCACATAATCTCATACATAACACATAAGACCCTCTAGTCCACACATAATACTGCTCTAGGTAACATATAGTGAGAAGACTCACCTCAGGTGTCTCGGTAAGTCTCTGACCCGGTAGGGATGTGATCTAGCCTCCGCCTAATTGTTGGATTAGTGTCTAAGTCCATAACTATTTTGGTATGTACTTGACCCGATGGTGCATGGTTCTTTTGGGTTGCCTTCACCAAAGCAACTTGATAGGATGAATTATGGAGAGAAAGGATTAAATATGATTTATTAATATATTATGGAAATAATATATTAAAGGAGAAATCATACCGTTTAATTAATATTAGTCAATAATTAATTGGTAATTAGTTTTGTGACTAAAAGAGATTAATTAAACTTAAGGTACTGGAATTGTAATTATAAGATAATTGCAATTTGGGCCATGGATTGCCTTGTATTAAGGGGTGGACGAATTCTATGGGGAAACCCATAAGGAAATCGTCCAAGGCTTTAATTAAAGGAGTCTATGGGTTGCTTAGGGCTTAAGCATCCAAATTAGGGTTTCCTTTTTAGATAACCCTAATGGCCTCACTATATAAAGACCCCTTATGACCCAAAAACGTGGAGAAGACTCCTCTAGGGCTTGTAGACATTTTTGGGCAGCCTCCATCCTCTCTCCTCTTCATCCTCTTGCTTATGGTGTTTGTGAACCATTAGAGGAGTGACAATTGTGACTCTAAGCTTCCTAAAGTCAATTCAAGGAGGAATTGGGATTGTTATTACTACATAACAATCAAGGTAATATCTTAAACCTAATTATATGTTAATATCGATTTCCATATGCTAGAATTAGGGTTTATAGTCTTCGATAACTTTCATGTACAATAGAGAAACCTAGATCCAAGCATTAGGGTTTGTATGAGCACATAGGATGTTCTTAGGACCAAAACCCATCAGTGGTATCAGAGACTTGATTGGTTTCTATTGTATTGATGCCTTGTTAATTTGTTCATGCTTGAAAAAATCGTTTTTTTCTCCTGCCTGATGTACTCGGCGAGTCCCATTGTGGACTCGACGAGTAGGCCCCTACTCGGCGAGTCCATTAGGGGACTCGACGAGTTTTGCTGTCTGACAGACGGATTTTTGGGATTTTTACCTATTTTGACTTAGGATAATTTCCATAATTGTTTAAACTTAATAAAATTCGAATTTTGTTAATCCCTTATGATTATCCTTGTCAAAATAAAAGATTTTGGTCATCTAATTAGATAATTGTTACCTTATTTGATATATGTTAAGTTATGGAAATTATTTGATCATTATCTTGCAAGAATTTGAACTAGATCTAATTAGATAACCACCAATTATACTTAATTGCCTTATTTGAATTGTGTGATCTAGAATATTCTTGACAAAGTTTGGAATAGTTTCAAATTAATCCATTTAGGTTTTATAGTTTAAATTTAAACCCAAAAGTTTTGTTGTTTTGAAATCTAAATAGTTAAAACCCTAATGTTTTGAAAAGGTTTCAAAACTTGCCCTCAAGTTTTGGAATTTAAATTTTGATTAATAGTTTAATTTTGATGTATATTTAAATTCTAAACCCTAAGTTTTTGAAATGTTTCAAAACTTGCCCTCAAGTTTTGGAATTTAAAAGTTGATTAAAAGTTTAATTTAGGAATGTTAAATTCTAAAACCCTAGTATTGTTTTGAAAAGTTCAAATCACACCCTTATGGTTTTATTAATTAATTAAGGTGTATAATTAAAGGAAGTTTAATAAATCCATAAAAGTTTTGGTTTACAATTTAATTGAATTAAAAGTATAATTGTTAAATTTAACCACCTAATATTTTAAAAGTGTAAAATACACCCTATATTATATATAACATTAAAAGTCTAACATTATATATATGTATGAATAAAAGTCAGTCTTACCGTTAGTAGGCCTCATTCACGAAGCTGGTCTATAAGGGGTGTTTAAGGAAATTGCCTATAAAATGGCGATTGAATGGGTATCCACTCTTACCCACCGCACTCAGTGGAGGGTCGTTAGCCGAAAAGGTAGGATAGGATGAAACCATCCATTATAAGTATAATGAATTATTAAAGTAACTAAATGTTTTCATAAGATTCCCAATCTTAGTTACTTAGGCAAAAGTGAATTGATGCAATTCCATGAAATTACACTTTGTGCCCTTGCGAAGACGTTAGTGGAGCGTGTGTGGTTTACCGGCACACTAAATGGTTCTAAGCAAAGGTAGCAAAGGGTGACTCAATGTTTGTCATAGTTCGGTGGAGCGTGTGTGGTTTACCGGCACATCGAATCGGTGACTGTAACATGTGAGGGCACCATGTAAGTTTGCATGGTTATTCACACCCGCTTTGTGATCCTCGGCATCCCAGTCACAAACTAGAGGGGCATATCGAGATTTAAACATGCCATTGAAAGTTCAATGAATCTCAAAGGATCTAGGAGTTTTCATAGATTTAAAACTTAAATTTCCTTTTCGTTTTTTCGTGGTGGAAATTAGTGAATCGTCATTCACTTACCTTCAAATATTCTGCAATTAGGGTTACGACATCCCTCTCCCGAGTTGTAGAATATTGTGTTGGGTCCTAGCCTTAGTATCTCATTTGGGTGATTTGCTAAGGACTCTATCAATCAACTAACTTGAATTTGTTTTCTCCCGTATTGTAGATGTCAAAGTTCGACAACTATGGTTTTCTCAAATCCCGTGGAACAAGCATTCCACATGAAGATCATATTCCACGATTCGATCGAGGAACAAGATATCATACTTCACTTCCTCCTCCTCCTCAAATTATTCTCCCTAACCCACAAGTTCAAAGGCTTGAAAAGTTCAAGATCACTCAAGCCCTTTTGGCAAGTAAACATAAAGAAGGAAAGTCGGTGTGTGCACACGTCCTAGGGATGAAGTCACACATTGATAGGTTAAGAATGTTGGGATCCGTTGTCTGTGAGGAAATGGCTGTTGATTGGGTTCTTCAGTCACTACTCATATAGTGAGTTCGTAAGAGAGTACTATATGATGAACCGCGACGTGACCCTTATAGATCTCACCTATATGCTTATTGCTGCTGAATCAGCAATGGTTTGGCGCAATGGAAAAGCAAAGTTGATTGGTGAATCTGCCTTCAAGACCTCTATGGATATAGACAATGGCAACGAAAGACATGCTATGATCGAAAAGTTTGATGATAAGAGAAAGGCAATGTCTAAAGTAGTTCCATGTCATGTTCCAAAAGAGTCAATTTGCTTTTATTGCCAAGAGAAAGGGCATTGGAGACGAAGTTGCCCCATTTACCTAAGAGATCTAAGAGATGGGAGAGTCGAAACGTATGGCTCTAATATAGGTAAAATCCACTAACTAACTCTTTTAAGCTTCTGTTCTAGATTCTTAATACATAATGTGATAAGATTACAATTGATGTTTTTGTAGAATCGAAGAAAAGAAAGGGAGCTTAAAGGAAGAAGTGAGCAGAATCTAACCATGAAGGAATGGATTTCGATCGCATTTCTCGAAGATTAGATTCTTAAGATACTACTTAGAGTTAGAGTTAGATTGCTAAGAAAGATGTATTAGCATAAGTTTTTCAATGAGTTGCATTGTAAGGACAAATTTTTTCGCAATAAAATAAATTTTGATTTTAAATTTTATTTATTTATCCTTGCAATGGCGTGTATGAAAAAATGATGTTAAAATGTTTCTATTATTAGCAATAATAGATTTGGTTCTTATTATGTTATTTATGGAAAGTCGAGAGTTTACCAAATAGGGAGAGTTTCTCATCGCCCAAGTTTCAATTGGACAGAAATTTGGAATCACGCAACTTGGTTGCATGATGAATGAGAAATTTCATATTTGGAAATTAGACTAGTTCGTTGACAAAGTGTCAAGTGAAGGACTAGGAGATCGAGCACACAAAGTTGCGTGTTGGTCAATTCCATCATAAGACTAACAAAGATATTCGTCATGTTTTACTAAAAGTTTAGTAAATGTGATTATACTTACAAGATTAAGTGTAATTCGTAATTGATTAAAAAGGTTTAAATCAATAGCAAAACGAATAAGAAGAATCATGTAGGCAGAAAGATAAAAGTTTCTCCATTCTAAGAAGAAGGGAGAGTAGCTTTTATGTTTTATGATAGGTCTTAATGATTAAGAACCATATCTCAATTGATCCTCTAAGTGAGTCTTAGTACAATTGTATGTTTAAGAAGAGGAATCAAGGATTAAAGAAATGGTTAAATCAATAAGTCAATCATACTTCGTTCCAAGACAAGTCTTAATGTTAAGAGTGTGACATTGAGTGATAAGTATTAAGAAGGTTTATAACGTTCATCAAATATGGAAAGTTGTGATGTCTTGGATAAGACAAAGACCAGCTTGAACCAATTTATGAAGTGTTTTGATAAATGCTACACTAACTCTTGAATATTTGTTTGTCAAGAAATGGTTATTGACAAGAGAATCTTATATGTCAAGGAGTCAGTGGGAGTCTTATTGGTCTTGAAAGGTTTCAAGAACAAATCAAATAGACCTTATCGATCATCACTAGCACACAAGTTGAGGTTTACAACATATCATGTTGACATTATTTTGTTTCTGTGCCGTTCCAATTGAGTTAATTATGCATGTGAGCCCTATGAGTTCTCATTTGAATGCATAAAGGGCAAGGAACTTGATCAATGGAAAGTACATTGATAAGAAAAGGTGAGCTGCTTAACTACTTGGAAGACGTGGTGGGCAGCTGTGCTACCATAAGGCAAGAAATCGAGATTAAGAAATTCGGTCCATATGAGTTTGAATTTGCCGTAAACCTTGGTTTTAACAAATTCACATGGATAGGAACACATACACCGTTTAAATCTAAGTGTCATAAGATTTCTTACTTCATGAAAATGATTGTGAGGAAATGATTTCACTAAGAAAGATTTTAAGAATATAGTGATTGTAAAATTGCATTCTCGAATTCGATTATGGTTACGGTATCCCTTTCCATAATTTGAATTGTGAGGTTTGGCAATTGTTTACACACACATATGAACTATCTAAGGCAAAGGTGTATAAGTTCAAGAAGCCTTGATAAAAGATTATCAAAGCACTAAGTATTAGAAACATGAACTTAAGAAATTCAATAAACATTGTTTTTCTGAAAGTTAAGTTGTTTCTGAATACATGTCAAAGCTAGTGGGAGCATAAGTGTTATGTTGTATAATAATCATCATGATAGTGGGAGCATAAATGTTATGATTGTATGATTATTAAAGCACATATTGCAAGTTGGCAATATTAATTATAGAAAACAAGAGTTATAGTTTGCAAAGTTGTAAGGGTTGTAAAGTTGTTTTACTATAATTAAGGGAGAGAATATTATGCTTCATTTCAAATCTAAAGGCTTAGGTTGAGAAAGGTTAATAAATTTAGTCAAAAGTACATAGTGTGTTCTTAAAATTTCGATTATGACTACGGCATTCCTCTTCACAATTCAAATTTTGAGAACATAGCAAATAAAACATTATGCGTCGTGTCCCATACGCTTCGGGTATAGGATCGATTGCAAATGCTTTAATATTTGACCATTCTAAAATTTTCCAAATGTCTAACGCATTTAGAGGGAAAAGGGACTAGAATCGGTTTTGACTAAAATAATTAAACAACTATCAAAGGACAATCCAAAGTTTGACGAGGATTGGTCGCTTGTGAGTAGTTGGAAGTATGGTATTGGATGGACCATATCGACATTATTATGAATAGAAAAGATTCTATTAAGAATGAGTTGTCATATGGAAATTATGGAAATGTTTCCATATTGGATGGACCATATCGACATCATTACGAATAGATAAGATTCTATTAAGAATGAGTTGTCATATGGAAAATATGGAAGTGTGTCCATATTGGGAATTGAATATTGAAAATCTATGTCTAGATTAGAAACTTTTATGTAAAAGGATGTTCAAAGAATGTACTTTGAGTGAGAGACATCGTATCTAAGGAATTGTCTTGTAACAATCTCCGATAGAGGACTTTGTAATATCATTGGCAATAGTCTTTGTGACTTTGGTGCAGTGACATTACGAAAGGATCGTTGCATAGAATGTTAGAATCTAGCATATTCTATAAGTGGCAAGAATTTGCTATTATTTCACTTATGGAAAAAGGATTTGGAGTTGTGAAATGAGAATGATTGGAAATGTGCTCAATTTGGTCTATTTCACAAAGTAAGAACCATAGGTAAACATTTTGTGCATGCTAGGAGCATGGGACAAGTGTAGTAATTCAAGTAAGAAGTTGATTACCCGAAACGACAAATAATGAGTAATTGATATGGTGATAAATAAAAGGAGTTTTATTTTTACTCAAAGGTTTGAGGCCATATGGGATTAGTATTATTCTTGTGTTTCACATTTGCATGTTTTGACTTCCAGAATAATTGAATTTATTAAGAATAATCAAATTATTCGAATGGGCCACAGTCGTTCATATGTTGGAAGTAGATATGAATGAAGACTGTCGTGAATTGGTGAGTGGATTGTCTAAAAGAGTATTATACATAAGCAAATGTTTGCTGCAACGTTCATGAGTGCTTATGAATATGATTTGAGCATTGGATTAAACCCACGCTCACTTGGATCACTCCATGGATTGTATCACGAGTGATTGGTGAGACGATAACATCTTATATTCTTGAAACCGAGATGTGTGAGTTGTATCTTGCAAATCGGTTGCACATTGATAATATGTAAACGCACCAGTAACTTGGTGTTATAAAACATATTGTTGTGTGTGATTCGGTGAGTAAGTGCAAGCAAGCATTGTATCAAAGTTTATGCGTTCCTTTTATCCAAAGTAGGATAAAAGCGATATCTTTGGGCCCCTCGATGATTTTGTGATGACAAACGTAAATGCTCGGCCGGGCTAGGGCTAATTTGATTTGTTCAATTAGTCAGTCGTCATAAATCAGGAATCGAGATATAGTACAAAGAGAATGATTTGAAATCATGTCTCATACGATATCTAGAATGGAGGAATATATGATCCCTTATCTTAAGGACACGCGTATCTGATATGATCAGAGTTGAAAGCAGCTTTGGAAAGCTACGATTGCAGATCAGGATCTGAAGTCATACGTAGAATAGTTATTAGACTTATCCAAGTGGGAGACTGTTGGATTAGTGTCTAAGTCCATAACTATTTTGGTATGTACTTGACCCGATGGTGCGTGGTTCTTTTGGGTTGCTTTCACCAAAGCAACTTGATAGGATGAATTATGGAGAGAAAGGATTAAATATGATTTATTAATATATTATGGAAATAATATATTAAAGGAGAAATCATACCGTTTAATTAATATTAGTCAATAATTAATTGGTAATTAGTTTTGTGACTAAAAGAGATTAATTAAACTTAAGGTACTGGAATTGTAATTATAAGATAATTGCAATTTGGGCCATGGATTGCCTTGTATTAAGGGGTGGACGAATTCTATGGGGAAACCCATAAGGAAATCGTCCAAGGCTTTAATTAAAGGAGTCTATGGGTTGCTTAGGGCTTAAGCATCCAAATTAGGGTTTCCTTTTTAGATAACCCTAATGGCCTCACTATATAAAGACCCCTTATGACCCAAAAACGTGGAGAAGACTCCTCTAGGGCTTGTAGACGTTTTTGGGCAGCCTCCATCCTCTCTCCTCTTCATCCTCTTGCTTATGGTGTTTGTGAACCATTAGAGGAGTGACAATTGTGACTCTAAGCTTCCTAAAGTCAATTCAAGGAGGAATTGGGATTGTTATTACTACATAACAATCAAGGTAATATCTTAAACCTAATTATATGTTAATATCGATTTCCATATGCTAGAATTAGGGTTTATAGTCTTCGATAACTTGCATGTACAATAGAGAAACCTAGATCCAAGCATTAGGGTTTGTATGAGCACATAGGATGTTCTTAGGACCAAAACCCATCACTAATCACACAAAGTAATACTCTCATAAATACCACTATACTCAACCCTAAAAGTTAACAAAAGTCAACGGTCAAACTTTGACCCGACTCGTCGAGTTATTTGGGCGCCTCGGCGAGTCTACACGTGTCCACTGACTCTCTTAGTCCCTCTCTTATCACGTCGAGTACTTCCCCTGACTCGACGAGTCACACCTGGCATGAATTGCGGGGCCACCCCGACTCAACTCGCCGAGTCTCAAGAACAACTCGGCGAGTTCGGCCTTGAACTCCAGTCCCCCCTAACTCTCCCTGACTCTCCGAGTTATTCCCCAACTCGGCAAGTCTACTCACTGAGTGATTTACGGGAAACCCTCATCCTACTCGCCGAGTCTGTTCTTCGGACTCGGCGAGTTCATGCCATGCACAAACTCCATACAACTCCCGAGGTCAGATCTGTTCCATACATTCATAGATCTGGCCTTCCCAAGCATGATAATAACGTAAAGTTCAGACCTTGACACTCATATAACATCTAAATGGTCTAACTTGGTGATTTAGCCCCAAAAATTACATCCCAAGCTCATGGCTCCCAAAATGACTCATAAAGCTCCAAGGGTTAAGGTCTCTGGACCTCTTTGGGTCCAGATCCAAGACATAGACTCGAGAAGGGACCAAATGCTCCATTTATCCAACCTCTAAAAGGGTTAGAAAACTCTAACACTAAGAATCAACACCAAAACTAAAGAAGGTCCGAACAAAATACCTCAATATGGTCTCTAAGAACTCAGAAATCACCAAAATCGCACCTCCTTTAGCCTCCTCTTGCCTTGGTCACCTCCCTCTTGCAAAAACACCAACAAAAGGATCAAGAATGGCCCCTCCTTCCTCACAAACGCTCTAGATCTCTTAGGGTTTCTCTCTGGGGTTTGGTGGCCGCAAATGACGGCCCTAAGGGCCTTTAAATAGGTCTCAAACCCTGGAAATTAGGGTTTCATTAAACAGCGTGGACTCGCCGAGTCCAGCTATGAACCCGGATAAGAATCCGCGACCATACTCGGCGAGTTTAAACACCAACTCGCCGAGTCTCCTCACAACTTCCAAAATATAAAGAATAAAATATAATACCTGAAAATCCGGATTTTACATTGTGGGCCTGATTTGGGTTCCTATGTTCGTAGGTTAGATCGCAGCAAATCAATTGCCTACTACGTTGTGCATTTGTCTTTCACATTCAAGCGTCGACTTCATTCAATAATGATTCAATCATTCATGCCTCCATTCTTTGTGAGTTCGTTTTATCGTTCATCACAGAGGGGAGAGCGATAGAGGGCTTATTCGATTTTGTTTGTGAGATACTGAGATTATTTAGGGCAAATGTCTAATGTCAAATGGTCAATGGTATCGGGTATCCTATCCTAGTATAAAGTATAAATTGTATAGTGTATAATACTTAATACATTTAAAAAATATATAATTTTTTTATTAAAATTCTAAACGGGTTGGCAGGTCAACCCGTATATTTCTTGAGAAACTCATATATGACATGTTTAATAAACGAGTTGATGAGTTGGTGGATTGACAGGTTGAAAAGCTCAACTCAAACTCATTTATTTCGTGTTGTGTTATGGGTCGTGTCAAAATTTATCAGACCTACCACAAAAGAGAATGATGTTCCCTATGACGTTGCCAATATCTCCCCATAAATCCCTCAACATGTTGCCCACTCCCTCTGTCCTAACTCTATGAATCAAACTCACCCTAAATCTAATAAACCTTACAATAAAATATTTTTCACAAAATTTCTAGTTACTCATGTAATGGGATTCATGATATTTAGGTTTTTGGTCTTTAGTTATTAATACAAAATAATTTCATTGGATATTCATATTTCCTTATGATTGGATATTTAATATCTCATATATATATATATATATATATATATATATATATATATATATATATATATATATATATATATATATATATATATATATATATATATATATATATATATTAACCGTAAGACAAAATAGCCATAGAAGAGTTATGGGTATCGAAATAGGCGGCCATATCCCTACTTTATGGTACATGTTTTAATGGCGATACATTCATTAATATAACATGTTATATGGTATTAATTTGAGCAAATACATTGGCAAAGCATGGGCAACACCACCACATTAATATAACATGTTATCTAGGAACATTATGTGAAATTTGTAATTCCATGGTTATAATTGTAAATTTACACCATTATCTTTCAGAAAAGTTGAAAAATCATATAAAAAAGGGTAAATCTTGTGCGACCACTTGTTGATGTATCATTTTCATAATGAACATAGTTAAAAACACAATGAGACTCCTCAGACAACATTTAGATACCGTTTGATAGTTTCTGTATGGAAAAATGTTGTCTGGTAAAGTGCTGTCTGGGAAAGTTTTCTGACTGGAAAAGAAATCATGTTGTTTGATTGTACATCTGATTGACTGTGCTGAATGATGAAAAAAAGTAATAAAAAATAAAAAATAAAAATTTAAAAAAAATTATTTAAAAAAATTAATAATCCAAGAAAAAAAGAAAAAGGTGGGGTTTGGTGCATAATTGTCTTTCCATCCCATTCAACCAGAAAGATATGATTTTGGGGTTTTCTGGGAAAGACATATCTTACCGGAAAAGACCATTTTTTTGTGCAAATCAAACAATCTTTTCGGTCCATTCAGACAGAAAAACCTGTTTGGACCTGAAAATATGTGTATCAAACGAGGCCTTACTAAATCTTAGCTAATTTGACAAAATTAGTTTAGGATTAGATTAAAATATGTATGGATCGCATCATTCTAAAATAAATAAATAAATTGTCAATACATATTAAAAGTTTATTTCATAAAAGAAAACGTTTTATCATAAAATAGAGTAAATTATACGAATGGTCCCTATAGTTTGGGATAATTTGTATGTTTGGTCCATAATTTATTTTTTTAACCTAGAAGGACCTTATAGTTTGTTTTTATTGCATGCTTGGTCCATGTCTTATCTAAAAGACTATTTTGCTCTTGATTTTTTAATTTATTTAAATAAGGTGGAGTATGTAAGGTAAAATAAGGTGAGGTGAAAATGGGGTTGAAGTGTGTTTATTTAAATAAAATACAAAATCAAGGTAAAAATTGTCTTTTTAGATAAGACATTAAATAATCACGTAACAAAAACAAACAGTAGAGACCTTCCGAGTTAAAAAAAATAAGTTATGAACCAAACGTATAAATTACCCAAACCACAGGGACTATTCGTGTAACTTACTCCATAAAATATTCTCATTCTATGTAATGGGCCAAGTCATAAAACTAATGACGTGAAATTTTGCAACGTTTCATGCCATTTGATCTGACTACGTATACATGTGAAACACGTTTAGGGGATTTTTTTAAATGGATTCTATTCTAATAACTTGAATTTAATAAATTTCCAAAAATTAAACAATTTGTAAGTGTTTGTTGCCATCGCACATATTTAGAAGTTGAAGTGTTGCTTTTGCTTAGAGTGGTATACGCTCTCGTGTCAGCGTGTGGTCGCTCATGTACCCCTTTCACCAAATGTTGCATCTCAACATTCGACCATGATAGTCAACAACACACAAATGTCTTGAAATGACACTTTTACCCACCCTTGTCTTTAATCTCTCCATATATTTTTTTTTTAAAGTTAATATTCTTATTCAAAAAAATTATATGTTAAGATTGTAAGTAGATAAAAATTTCATCCATATTAAAAATATGATACTGAAAGCAATAATGTGTTTTATACCTTGTTAGAAACTTTAGTTAGACACCTTATTAGCTAAGTGAGTTAATCCCAACTTATAGAAAATATCTTTGTTATTAATTATTTTAATATGATGAAATTTGCAATTTATTTCGATAATATTTCATTGTGTTTTGTGCTAAATCTTTTTTTACCCGTTTATATTTGACATCTAGCTTATAAGATATTTTTTTTACCAAACCATATTTAACTTAATCAAATAGGTTATGGGTTATTAACAATATTATTAACCAACTATATTATAACATAAAAGTTAGTTTTTAAGCTAATTTGCTTAACAAACCTTAAAATATGGATAAAAATAGTATATATAAAAATTAAAAATGACACCTTTAATTTTAAATGGAGTTGTTATACAATTGAGATTATATTGGAGTATTTTCTATATCTCTCTCTCTCTCTCTCTCTCTCTCTCTCTCTCTCTCTCTATATATATATATATATATATATATATATATATATATATATATATATATATATATATATATATATATATATATATATATATATATATATATATATATATATATATATATATATATATATATATATATATATATATATATATCAAAATCCAAGACTCGGTTCAAACCGGCCGGCAGCTTACAGCTGCTGGTAGACGAAGACCGGTGAAAGAAAACAATTGCTTCAACCCCAATTTACGATTCCTTTCTTGCTTTTAAATACCATAACACCTCCTCCGACATTACAGAAACACCTCCGGCCATGATTAAATTCATTCCTCTCTCCCTCCTCCTCCTCCTCCTTCTCCTCCCTTCCTCCGCCGCACCCACCCTCTCCATCTCACAACAATTCAAAGAAGCCCCACAATTCTACAATTCGCCGGAATGCCCTTCAACTGACCACACCGAAGATGGTTCAACAGTACATGTCGCCATGACTCTTGACGCCGCCTACATCCGTGGATCAATGGCCGCCATACTCTCCGTCCTTCAGCACTCCTCCTGCCCGGAAAACATAATCTTCCACTTTGTCACCTCCGCTTCTTCCAACACGTTTCTCCTACACGACACCATTGCTAACTCTTTTCCTTATCTAAGATTCAACGTCTACCCTTTTGAGGATTCAGTGGTGGCCGGACTCATCTCCACCTCCATACGCGCCGCCCTTGACTGCCCACTCAACTACGCCCGGAGCTACCTCGCAGACATACTCCCTACCCATGTCCGTAAAGTGGTGTACCTGGACTCTGACCTTGTGCTCGTCGACGACATAGCAAAGCTTGCTGCAACTCCACTCAGAGACTCCATTCTTGCCGCGCCGGAATACTGCAACGCTAACTTCACCTTCTACTTTACACCTACTTTCTGGTCAAACCCATCGCTCTCTTCAACTTTTGATGACCGGAAACCTTGCTACTTCAATACCGGAGTGATGGTTATGGACTTAGACAGGTGGCGTGACGGCGGATACACGACAAAGATAGAAGAATGGATGGAGTTGCAGAAACGTATGAGGATTTATGAACTAGGTTCTTTGCCTCCATTCTTGCTTGTTTTCGCCGGAAAGATAGCTCCGGTGGATCATCGGTGGAACCAGCATGGTCTCGGCGGGGACAATTTTCGTGGGCTTTGTAGAGATTTACATCCCGGACCGGTGAGTTTATTGCATTGGAGTGGTAAAAGTAAGCCATGGGTGAGACTTGATGCGGAGAGACCATGTCCATTGGATGCTCTTTGGGCACCTTATGATCTTTTGAAGCCTCCATTTTCGTTTGATTCTTGAACAATTGAAGCTGAAATTTGTTTATCAATTATCATGTACAACATGATCAAGAATGTACATAAACATATATACAAATGGTTCTTCGAGTAAACGTAATTATTACGACTGGCTGGTGGCTAGTAAGATGAACATTTTTGTTCAAATACTCGAATAATGATTTGTAAATTCGTGATTTTGTAATTTTGTAACTAGGAAAAGAAAGGGTTCCATAATGTTTGTTAAATGTGTAATAAGAACATGGATTTTTCGTTTCAAAATTTAACTTTTGTATCCATATTAAATCTACTTTTTGATATCCTATCATATTTACATTTTACCTTCTTCTTCTTTGCCCTTGATCCCACCCACTTTTGCCGCTCAAATACTTGATATGGACAGGCTAAAAAATCCAATGATTTAAGTAGAGTGTAATGAATAGCCATCAACATTCCATTTTTCCTACAATTATTAATGAACTAAACTTAGGAATCCATGATGTTATAATATAGATTTTAATGTATATATTCACCTTATTGTTTTACTTTTCGCACAATTTTTTTTCCAGAAAAATAATCCAAAATAATAATCAATAACATAAATTTTATATATCTATTCTAATAAATGAATGTTTTTTTTACACGTATCATTTTCTTTTTTATTTGGATACATGACATTTTCTAAAAATTCTAAATTTTCTATTTTCTACTTGTCATTTTATTGTATTTTTTATTTTATTAAATTAAAATTCCACATTTAATATGTAAGTTAATATATATATATATATATA
Source organism: Lactuca sativa (assembly GCF_002870075.4). Lineage (NCBI taxonomy): Eukaryota > Viridiplantae > Streptophyta > Magnoliopsida > Asterales > Asteraceae > Lactuca > Lactuca sativa. The sequence goes on along the minus strand of NC_056628.2, from coordinate 199,639,828 downwards.
TATATATATATATATATATATATATATATATATATATATATAAGGTATTTATTAGAAAATGTTTATATATGTAATGTATTCAATACATTAAAGCCTCATTAATTTTAATAATTCAAAAAAATTATCATTTTTCTTATAAATTCAAACTTTTCAAATTATTAAAATTATATATATATATATATATATATATATATATATATATATATATATATATATATATATATATATATATATATATTAAATAAACTCATTTAATACATGGGTCTCACACCTATTTAGATTACTAAAGTTTTAATTGCACCAAATAAACAAACAGACTTTCAACTTTAGTTTTAAAATACCATTTTGTCTCCGTTTTTATCGGTTATACCCGATTACTTAGCCACGTGGCATCCACATTTGAAACTAAGTTATAAAAATTAAAAAAAAAACCCTTCAAACGACCTAATAGATAAGCTGTGTTATTGGTTGTATTTAGGATATTTTCCCTATATGAAAGCTTTAATATTTATGTTTTTTAGTTTCTTATTTTACTTAAGATAGATTAATATATATATATATATATATATATATATATATATATATATATATATATATATATATATTATTTAAAAAACTTAATATAATTATTAATATTTTTATTTTCATTTAAATTATTTAAAATAATATGTTTATTTGTGTTTCTTTTTATTTGATCCTCTTTACGCTTATAAATTGAATACAAATTTATTATTTATTATAATTATCCTTTTGCGTTTTGTTCGAATACAACGTTGTTATTTTATGTTTTTAGTTTACAATATTTATTTTTGTAGTTTGATATTTTTTCGATGTTTTGTTTGTCTGAATTCAATTTAGAAATTTCAATTATACTTCGTCATTTATAGGCTAATCTATAAATGGTTATACTCTAAAGGGAAAAACTGCAATAAAGTCCCTATATATTGGCCTTATAATCGATTTAGTTTCTATATTTTTTTTATTTAATTAAGTCTCAAATACCGGTAATCGTATTTAACTTAACTCTTTGATCCGGTCAACAGGTCATCCAACTTTCAAAAATTACATTTTGTCCCAGATTTCAAAATTTATTACGAATTTGGTCCAAAATTTACACTTTTGGCCCAGATTTTAAATTTTGTTACAATTTTGGTCTAAACTTTACCCTTTTTGCCTAAATTTTAGAATTTTATTATGAATTCATCCTAACTTTAGTTTTTTTTTTACAACTTTTTTCTCAAAAAATTGTTTCTAATATGTTTTTTCTTTATAAAATCATATTTATTGTAACATCCGGATTTCCAGGTATAATATTTTAAGTATTTATTTTGTGTTATGTGAAGTGACTCGACGAGTTAGTGCCTTAACTCGTCGAGTAAAGTCGCGACTAGTGACGTGGATTAATGAGCGGACTCGACGAGTCCATGAGTCCACTCATCGAGTCGACTCGTCGAGTCAGCGCTGCTGAAGGAAACCCTAATTTCTTGGGCTTGTGGCCTATTTAAAGGCCCTTATGGCCCCCCTTTACGGCCACCTTCCCCAGAGAGAAACCCTAACCTGTCATTTTCATTGTATAGAGAGAGAGAGAGAGAGGCCATCTTGAGCATTCTTGAGCTTTTTGGAGAAAAGATTGGAAGAGTTGGTGGATCTAATCAAGAGAAGGCTGTGGATCCTGCATTCTTCTGTTATTAGCTGCTATTCAGAGGTATAAAGCTCTCATCTTGACCTCTTGTTTGTTAGATCCCATTTTTGGGAGCTTTTAGGGTTTTCTCTCAAGCATATTGTGTTCTTGAGCTATTTGGGCATGGTTTGAGGTTAGAACCTCATATCTGGACTAGAAAGGACCTTGAGGGTCCAAAGATTCGAACTTTTTTTGAGTTAGAGGCAAGTCCCCATGCACTTGACCTTCCTTGGAGCTTGTGATGGCATTATGGAGCATTTTATGCCATGCATGGTCATCAAGATCGAACCTTTACGTGACTTTTGGGTATTAGGAGACTAGATCTAGAGGTTGGAGTTGCAGATCTGATCTCAGGCGTCCAAATGAGACATCCAGATGAGTCAACTCGTCGAGTCTATGAGATGACTCGACGAGTCGGATCGGGTTGCCCCAACGATTTGTGACCCAGTGATAACCTATCGAGTTAAGGGTTAACTCGACGGGTTGTGTGAGACCCTTGGAAGAATTCAGAGGATACGAGTGGACTCGGTGAGTCACCTAAGTACACTCGGCGAGTCGGGTCAACTTTGGTTGTTGACTCATATTGACTTTTGTTGACTTGAGAGTGGGTCAATTAGGAACATTGAGACCATGAAGGTGTAAAATAGTCTTTTACCCATCCAAGAGAGTAGAAAGAGAAAAGAGGACTTTAGGTGTAAATGAGAAAATGAAGGATAATTGATTGTAATGTTTGTCTAATGCGTTAGGCGGAGGCTAGTTCGGGATTCTCGAGTACGTGTCTATTTCCTACTAGCTGCGAGGTGAGTCTTCTCACTATACCTTACCTAGAGTGGTGACTATGCATGACCAGAGGGTCTTATGTGCTTACATGAGTTACGTGATATTATGCTTCTGTTTATGTGATTTGTATATGTTATACCCTGAGCTTACAAAGCTAGGACCAGAAGGTCAACAGAGTTGTGACTGGAAGGTCAACAAAGTTAGGATCGAAAGGTCTACAGAGCTAGGACCAAAAGGTCCATCAGAGTTGTGGGACCGGAAGGTCTTACAAAGCTATAGCCTCGAGTGGCTAATTATTTGTGCGTGGTATTTTGGGGAACTTACTAAACATGCGTGCGTACCGTGTTATGCGTTATGTGTTTCAGGTACCTCAGAGGATCGCGGGAAGGCACCGGCATAATTGTACACACGCTATGGAGTTGGAATTATATTTTGTGGATCCTGGATTGTGAATAAATGTTTTTGAAAACTATGTTGAATATTGGTATTTGGAGTTTTTGAGAATTGTTACATGTGTTTTTTGATAATTAAAAAAATGAAAAATTGGTTTAAAATTTACGTCGTTACATTTATACAAAAAAAAAAACGTATTTTCACATAAAACATTGATTGAAATCCAAGATATCATTTCATTATTATGATCGAGCTTAACTTATTAAATGCCAACCATGTATTACACATCATTAATTATTTTATTAAATTATGCATTATAGATGTTCTCGATAAAATAGATCTCTCAATTGAAAGGTCATTGGTTTAGGTTTTGTCGAAGACATTGATTGTGATATATAGGAGTAGATTAGTTTGTCATTCAATATATATATATATATATATATATATATATATATATATATATGAGAGAGAGAGAGAGAGAGAGAGATACAGATGTGTTGAATATTTCAACCAAACCCAACTTTTTTATTTAAATGGGTGGATATTTTCAACCCAACCCAACCTTTTAGATAAATGAGTTGTCACCGGGTTGACCCATTTATGTAATTTTCAAGTCAACCTGTTAAATAAATAGGTTAAACCTGAAACTAAATTAAATAAAGATTACACCACTTAAAATAATTCCAAACTTAAATAAACTTTGAAAATATAATAAAAGCACAATCTCAATTTACAAGTACAAAGAAATTGTTCAAATAACATTAAAGATATGTAATTTCGAAGTATTTTTAAATAGTGACTAGTGTTGTTGACGCAAAGAAAAAAGATAAAAATTATGATTGCATTTTAAAAAAATAAATAACAATAGAGCATTGCAATATATAAATTAATACTTAGATTAATATATGGTAATATTCAAATAATTATTAAATTAAGTATATATTAAAGTTAAATAGGTTGTTGTGTTGAAAACAGATTGATAATTTTTACCCAACTCAGCCTATTTAATTAAATGGGTTAGACGGGTTAACTCATTTAACATAAATGGTTGAAATCTCAACCCAACATGTTAATTTTGGGTTGGGTTTGGGTTAGGTTGGTGGGTTGGATTGATTTTTGTCGGCTCTAGCCTTATGGATGCTTAGACATCATTTTCGGTATCATTCAGACTAGGTGGGGAACCCCTGCATTGCGGGTGTCGGATGCGACAGGTCTTTCAGCAAAATTGAAATATGAACAAAATAACTTTACATTTTAAAAATGACTTTTAAAAAAAATTAAATTCCTATTTTTTACGTATTCATTTTCACTATAGGATGTAAAAAGTTTGTTTTTTATATATATATTTGTTTTAAAAAACAAAAATTGCGCCTAAAGACGGATTTGAACACAAAATGACCAGGAAACCGGAACTATTCCCAACACGTGTCCGCACAAAATATGGGTACCGACATAAAATGACCTAAAGGCGGATTTAAACACAAACACATAAACAGAGGACCATTCTTGTCAAAAAACAACATAAATTTACTATTCCTAAAAAATGTTCTCCTTTAATATATATATATATATATATATATATATATATATATATATATATATATATATATATATATATATATATATATATATATATATATATATATATATATGTGCACTTGACGCCATTTTGGCCTTACATTAAGAAAGAATATATTTTCTCTATCTAGTGATTTGCATTCAAAAAAATTCTATCAATGTTGTTTATAAAATTCTACAAGTGAAAGCTTCAAACGATAGTATTATATATGATTTAAAACATGCAAATTCTTACACATAAAGCATGTAAACCACATAGAATTCTTTCAAGAAAACTATATCTACTTATTCATCCTAATTTGTATTTGCAAATTGCAATGAATTTTCTCTTCACACCCAACTTTAATTGAAAAAAAGAGAAACATTATGATCTTTTCACTTGGGTATGTCATATGTGATGAGTTTGGCACCATTCACATCTCTATGTCAAACCTTCAACAAAAGCATCATAAAAAAGCTGAATTGCAGCCAACAACAACAACAACAAATGAAAGAAAAAAAGAATGCGTGATTTTATTATTATAAAGACAAAATCTACACGTGGAAGAAAAAAAAATGCAATTTCAATAGTGGTATATATTCTCTAATCACAAAGAAACAAAAAAAAATGATCGAAATTTAGAAAGGAAAAGTCCCTGTCAATCGAATATGTTCCAAGGTTCTTGGAAGTCCGTACTTAATTACTGCCTGATTCCCAGCTCTAAAACCATTCCCATAAACCGGTGACATGTCAGATTCAATCTGATGCTTGAAAAACTCAGCAAGCTTTTTGTCAAACGGAGACCTTTTCCCTCCTTTCCTTGATGACGTGGCAGATGATGATGATGATGATGATGACGATGATGACGTGGTCCCACTTGATATCAAAGCTATTTGGGATCTTAACCACATGTGAGCCAACACTTGACATATTCCTTCTTCAACATCTTGACTAAGTGTTCGATACCCTTTAAAGGAAAACAAAAAAAAGAAATAATTTATTTGTCAAAAAAAAAAAAATAGTTTCAACGAAGAGTGCAAATAAAAAAACCTTGAAGTCGAAGCCACGCGTGCATCATTTCATGAGCTAAGATTGATCCAGTCAGCAACCTATTTACAAATTATGTCAAACTCAGATCTTATAAGGTAGCTAAATTTGACAATTTTATAAAATTAAAAAAGAAAATAAAAAATACCTTGGAAGGCCATATAAAATGAGAATGGCTGTAACCTCACAGCGACGTGTCAATTTATACGGTTCGGTTTTCATATCCGGGACCCGGTTTCCCATCCCCATCCTTGGTCTTCTCAAAACCTGCCACATGTCAAATCATGAATAAACTAATAAATTTTTTAAAAGGGTATTTAAGGAAATAAATAATTAGTAAAAATAAATACATACTGTGCTGACGGTTTGCTCCTCCGAGAGGCATAGTCCACGCGTCTCAGGCATGTGGTAATGACCCTGAAATAAAAAAAATGAGGAGGGTATTTTCGTCTTTTTCTTTTATAGGCGAGAGATTGTGAGTGTTTACGCCGTTCTAGGCGGGATTAAAAAGTTTACTTTTGTCTCAATAGTCTGAGTCATATCTGAGAGACTGACAACAGTGTCAGATTGACAGACTGACAACAGACAGTACAACCTGTCTTGTCCTGTGTAAGATTGAATGATGGAAAGAAATGTTGACTTACATTTCTCTCTCCATCCATGGCTTCATTAAGAGCTTGTCTCTCAACCAAAAGTAAAGGAATTTTTTGTTCCACTTTCATATTTATACTTTCATAAAACACTTGAATATCAAGATAAAGTGGTTGACATTCGCTTGTATCCATCACTGAAGAGTCAAGACACTCAAGGCATAGCTTCCTCCCATCATTAAGAGCAGCATAGCTTGTTTCACGTGGCTATAAAAAATAAATTAAATATTTAATAAAAAGAAAATCAAAGTAATTGTATTCAACTATTCATTATAAGTTTATATAACATACCTCCATTCGCTCACAACTACAACATCTAGGAGTTCCATCATGCTCATGAAATGGGCAATACTTTTGGGCCCAAAATGGATGGGCCCTATACTCGATAAGTCCAGCAGCATTTGTTGGAATCTGTAAACAATTTAAATTTTTTTAAAGAAAAAAAAATGGAAGTTTTAGTTTATAGTTTATTAATACTACTTACAAAGTGTTGGCAAACATCACATTTTGGATGATAGTGCTCCTTGTAGCAAGATTTGTGATAAGGATAATTTCCTGACATTGAAAACTGTAGAGAAAAAAAGTAGGATAAATTATAAATTATAATTTATAAATAAACAAAAGTAAATTACTATTTCTTGAAAATATGTATGAAATGAATACCTCATAATCAGCAATTGGTTGGTTACATGCATGGCATCTAAAACACTCTGGATGCCAAACTGCACCCATGCAACTTAAAAATCTTCCATGCCCAATTTCGTAATTACAACCAGCACATATCCTACAACAAAATGATAATACAATTTATACACATTTTTTTAAGAATGGAATTACAATAAAGAAATAAATAAAGTTACCTAAATCCTGTTGAATATGGGAATGGTATAGGTTGATAAATATTTCCATTTCCATTTCCATTTCCATTTACATGTCTATTTCTGGGTGGTGACTCGACTTTAAGACTTTCCTGTAATGCCCTTGCAAGTTGTTCATCTTCTTTCAGTTGAGAATCATCACCTAGCCAATGAATTTAAGAAACAAACAAACGACTTTTAGTATATATATTTGAATCTATAGTTTTACTATGAAAAAGGACAATATGAGCACAGATGATTATAATTACATCACTTACTAATTACATCATGTTTCCCTCTCCCTTCTTCTTCTGCAAGTGATATTGCAATTGCACGATCAATATCTTCTATCTCAGACTGTGGATCCTGCTAAAGTTTTATTCATGTAAGAAAGTAAGATTAAATTTGGACAAGAAAGATACCAAGGTGAAATGCTTGAAAAAAGGTCAAACATTGCATAGATCAATTTGAAAAGAGAAATGATTATCCTCCAAATTACAATATCAAAGATTGATTACATTGATATGTCTCAAAAAGGGAGTGAAAATATGGATTTTACCCAAGATGTAGAAGGGTAATTTCCTGCTGATGTTGTATTCTCTTCATATCTCCAGTTATATTCCCCTTCTGAAACTTCATGGTTGGAGCCTTTAAAAATTCTGCTAAGCCAACCCATGAATAGTAACTACTATCTGTACAGGTCCAAATAATACTCTACCTGAAGAAAGAAAGAAAAAAAAAAGCATAAAGAATAGGTAAGATCATGATATTCAATTGGGGATTTCTCATAAAGAATAGAAAAATGTGGCTTGACTCCTTAATGATAACAAGTACTATAATGGCTCTTCAGTTATGATAATGAGAAATTGAGATTAACGAGGACAAGTAACATAAATGGATTGAAATGTTCAAATGGGACGAATACTCAGTTACCAATGCGGTTCAGAATGAACTTACTAATGTTCTCTACTGATTATAGAGTAATAGAATCGAATAGCCACAGCTGGAAAGCCAGAGTATAGCTTGATTATAAGTTTAATAACCTTAAGGTTTCAAACAAATCGGATAGTAGAAGAATTGGAAGAATCCAGAGCTGCCGTATTACAACAATCAAGCTCATATAAAACGAACACACAGAGGCATAAATAAGATAAAACGAAATCAATTAGACTAATTACTCATACGTGATAAAACCACATAAAAGACAACATTGTTTCTGCAATTCCGAATTCACAAACATCCGGACTCACCAAAAACTTCTGGTTTTGTGCAGTTCATATGCAGCAACAGTGATGATCATTACGAAAATTAAGAACAATTATAACAACTAAAACACAGTAAAGTAAAGGCAATCGTGTGTTCTTACGATTATAATCAAGTCTTGAGCAAAATCGTTAATCCTCCACCAAAATCGAAAGCGAAAGAGGGTGTACGATTACAAGACGAAGCTTTAACAGGATCACGGACGTGAGAGAGAAATCGAAGATGTGTGAAGGGTTTAGGTTCGTGATTCTGGGAAATTGTTTTGACCTTGAAGAATTTGAGAATCACGAACCCAACACGGCATTAGCTTTCGCTTTAGGAAGATGTTAAGAATTCTACCAGGAAAAGTCAAAATTAAAATAAATACGCGTTCCTTAAATATTAAATAGAAGGATCTTATGTGTTTTATGATCTTATTTATTAGGTAATTTATACCTAGATATAACTCAATAAAGCATGTTATCATTTATGGGTCAATTTAATTTTAAACAAACTTCTAGTAAGTATGAAACTATATAAATATTAAAAATACATAAAAAGTATTATAACAAACTCTGAGAACTCATATTAACTAAAGTATATAAAAATATATAAAATTGAAATTATAAACTTCTTAATAATGAAATGTGTGTACTCTAGAACAAAGTCGACCAAGTCAATTGGTTTAAAACTAAACAATTAAATACATTTGACTTTTGTTTCAAATAATGAGAAATAAAAATAATATATTATGATATTAAAAGATATTATTGATTTTTTAATGTGATAAATAAATGTAGTATTTGTTAACATCTTCCTATAGAGAAAGCAAAATCCATATTGAGATCTTAGAATTTTCTGCTTAGATGTAAAATCTTATCTTAACCTATTATTATACTTTATTATTTATTTTATACTCAAGTTTTCAAATCTTAGAAAATTTGCTATTTATGCTAAAAAATCTAATGTATTACCACAAAGAATATGCTCTTTCAAGTATAATTAATCAACTCAACATCGAGCATTACAAATCACTCTAAGCCTCGTCGAAAGTACAACTTTATCCATTCATCTTGAATTAGGCAGAAAATCGAGAAATGCATGTTAGTCTTTTTGTGATCATATTATATTTGAGGTTTTAAAAAGCTCGTCATGGAACGTCACGGCTCCAACGCTTGTAGTTGACATCATGATTTAACAAAATGTTGCCATAAGTCATATACGTATATAAAAATGAATAATTATGGAATGTATATATATATATATATATATATATATATATATATATATATATATATATATATATATTATTTATATACAAAATCATTGCATTAAGTCACGCCTTACAAACAACATGGCTCGTCACGACTCGTAAAAGCTTGAAGCTAGACATTATCGCAAAAGTCACGCCTAACTTATTTAAAATCATGATTATATCTTTAAGAATATGCCCTCACTTTGTGTTTTGTTCGCTTTTACCCCTTCCACTCTCAATAAAAAAATATTGGCTCCTTCAAAACTTTAACTAGACCCAACAAAACCTGACACGACATGACAACCTGACATAACCCGACACAAATTTTAGGTAAAAGATTTCGACATCCGTGTTGTTGTTGTGATATTTATGATTATGTGTGTGGTGGTATTTTGGGGGAACTCACTAAGCTTTGGGCTTACAGTTTTGGATTGTGTTTCAGGTACCTTAAAGGATCGCGGAAAAGCGAAGGCATGATCATGAACCTCCTCATGTTTTGTTTTATGATTTTGGGATTTCTCTGATGTAGAACTTATTTTGAAAAAAAATTGTAAACAATGATGGTTTTGGATTTGTTTAAAAAGTTTAAAATTTTCGAGAATTTTATGAGTGTTATAAGGCCCCGTAAGCAAATCGAACCTCACAAAGTAGGGGATGACATTGAGGTATTATCCAGAAATATACTCAACATCAAATTCTTAGTAGATGACCCAAGGCCACCCAGTTAAGAACCTAAGGATCCACTCTTGATCACTAGCTACATGTGTCGAATGCAAGTTCATCGTGTTTACATAGACAACACTAGCAACACTGACATACTCTATGTACATTGCTTCAGATAACTGCCTACCTCCTGGAAGGAGGTTCTGAAACCTCCGACAGGCGGTCTGCTCAACACACGCTAGAAAAGATAAAATCACATGAACTATCGAATTCTCAATGATACGTCTCCAACATTACATTTTGCATGGGCGACCGACACTTTTCCAACTACATGCCATACCGTCAACAATTCATGGTATTGTTAAGTTCAACACACGAGTCAGGTCAGCCACAATCGTTACCTCTAACTCACGCGTACACCATTGTCGTCAATTCATCGCCATACCAGAGCTGGTATGATCCTCAAAAAAATCAAAGGAAGATCACCATACTAGAAAAGCACATCATCTACCTGGGCACCCATAGCAAACAATACGAATAGGCGCCAACCTATCAGAGGAAGTCAAAGTAAGGTTAGTCACCCTCCTAAAGAAGTACTCTAAGGTCTTTGCTTCGCAACCCACAAATATGACATGATTCGATCGCGAGGTCATCGAGCATAACTTTAATATCATCTCGGGAAGCACCCCCATCATGCAAAAAAAGAGGGGGCAAATGGGTGACAGAAGCAGGGCAATCAATCTGGAAGTGGCAAAGCTGGTGGATGTAGACATTCTTCGGGATCAATTTTCCTTACCTGGATAGCAAATCCATTGATGGTGAAAAAACATGATGGGTCGTGGCAGATGTGTATTAACTACTCCAATCTAAACAATGTCTGCCAAAAGGATGATTATCCTCTCCCGGAGATAGACCCAAAAGTTGAGTCCTTGGAAGGATTTCAATTCAAGTGCTTCTTCGATGCTTATAAGGGTTATCATCAAGTTCATATGAGAAGAGAATATGGAGAGAAAAATGACCTTTAATACCCATCGTGGCACCTTTTGTTATCAGAAGATGCCATTCGGCCTTAAGAATGTCGGGGAAACATACCAACGCCTGATGGACAAAGTGTTTGGAAATCAAATTGTCAGAAATGCCGAAGTCTATGTCTATGAAATGGTTATCAAAAGCCATAATGAAGTCGCATTGCTTCACGACATTGAAGAAACCTTTCAAACTTTGACGAGAGCACAAATGAAGCTCAACCTGGGTAAATGTACTTTAGGGGTAGAGGAAGTCCAATTCTTGGGTTAACAAACAACCAAAGAAGGAAATTCGCCAAACCAAACCAAGATACAAGAATTCCTCGACTCTAAAACCCCTCACAACCTCAAAGGAGTACAAGAAATCAATGGAAGGTTGACGACACTTGGTAGATTCATCGCCAAGTTGGCTGAAAAAGCTCTCCCACTCTTCCAGATTTTGAAAGTTTGTATTTGTAAGAATCAATTCAAATGGATAGCAGAGGCTGATAAGACCCTGCAAAACTTAAAAGAAGTTGTAACACCTTGTTTAATTAAATATGAGTTTTGAGCTTTGGTTCGTAGAGCCTTGAGACTGTGACGAGTTCATAGAAGGGTAGAGCTCTCGTCACCTTTCCGTGGAAATAAGAATCGCTGGAATCGGACTTGGAACGGAGAAGCTATGATAGTTGGAAGATATGGCAAATTTAGTCCTTATTAAGAAATGGGTGGCAAGCGGGTACGCTGAGCATAAAGATGGCTACGCTTAGCGTACCTATGAGCGTGGAATGGACACGAGGACTACTTGGTATGCTGGGTGTACCAAGAGGAACGCTTGGCGTACGAGGCTGTGAAAGAAAAACCCTAACATTTTAAATGACCCTATATAAAGAATGAGATGGCCTCATTCTTGGCCACCTTCTTAGAGAGAAAACCCTCTAAAAACCCTAAGTCTTCGTCCTTAAGAGCTTGTGAGTGCATGAGAGCCTTTGGGGGTGACTTTGTGAATCCTTGGAGTGAAGAAGGAGCATTAAAGGGGAAGGAGTTGGAGTCCAAGCTTTGGATCTGAGCTTTTATGAGAATGGAGCATCAATTGAAGGTATAAAGCTCAAAGCTTTCATCTTCCTTTTCATTTGTGCATAGTATGGTCTATTTTAGGGTTTTTGGCCCCAAAGCTTGAAGCTTTATGAGTTATTAAACTTCAGAGCCGATTATCTGTCCTTTTGAGTGTTTTTGATGGAGTGATTCCATAAAAATGAGATGTTGGATGAAAGAATCAATTCATGCATGAGATAAGGGCTTAATGAGAAAAGAGAATGAGTTTTTTGTGTGTTTGAGAACACATCAACCATGTAAAGGCTTAAAGTCCCTGACTTTATGGAATAAAAGCTATTAAGGAGTCTACATCCAAGAGATAAGTTAAGGTCTTAACGGGTTAAGACCAAGAAAAAGGACTAAAGCAAAGTTGGGTGTATGCCCAAGTAAATCCTAGTACGCCTCGCGTACTGGGTTAGTGCCCCGATCAGTCTCATGCATGGGTGTGTACATTGCGCGTACCAAAGGGGGTACACCCCGCGTAACCCCATTGTGGGCTTTTAGGCTAAGGATCGTGTTGGTCCTGGATTTTGGGCTTGATGTAATTAAGTTTTGGACTAGGGAATTGTATATTTATGCTTTGGGCCTTGGGTGGGGCTTGTCATTTAGTTTGAGAATTGGGCCTTATGAGGGCCCATTTATTATTGGGCCTTGGTGGGCCCAATGGGTTTAGGGCATTGATGGGCTGGTTTATGATCAGCATCTAGACCCAATGAGTGAGAGTTTGGACTTAGTTTCTAATTGAGATAACTGTGGGTTTGGCATAGAGTTAGTGGTCGGTGCATAGCAACAACGTTTATAGGGGTTGTTCATCATCCGAGGTGAGTCTTCTCACTATACTTTACCTTGTGTGGTAATTATGTGTGACCGGAAGGTCTTATGTGCTTACATTGAGTATTATGTTATCCTGCTTTACGTGTTATGTTGTGTATCATTTCTTTGTGAATTATGTCATGCGGAGCTTTATAGACCGGACCGGAAGGTCCAACGAGCTAGGGGACTGGAGGGTCCCACCGAGACACATCGACCAGAGGGTCCAATTGAGTTATAGCCTTGAGTGGGTAATGTACTGTGTGTGGTATTTTGGGAAACTCACTAAGCATTTATGCTTACTGTGTTATGTGATATGTGTTTCAGGTACTATCGAGGATCGCGGGAAGGCGCCGACATGATTCGTACACACTGGCAGAAGATTATGTTTTGAGATTATGAGATATGTTTTATTATGATGATATTTGATAAACATGAGATTCTGGGAATATTATATAAGTTTTATTGTGTTTGAAAAGCGAAAAATTGTTTTAAAAGTTTACGTAGTTACAGAAGCTTTCCACTATCTCCCAGCCTTGTCGAGCCCCCTACCAGGCGAAATCTTGAAAATGTATTTGGCAGCATCCGACGGGGACATGTCATCGGTACTATCCACCGAGAAGGATAAGAAACAAGTACCAATACATTTCGTAAGCAGAGCATTATAAGGCCTTGAGCTCAACTACTCGATCTTAGAGAAACTGGTGCTCACATTAATATACGCAACCAGGCATCTTAGGCGTTACTTCCATGCCCACAAGATTGAGGTTATGACCAGTTACCCAGTAATACAAATCCTATTGATACCATAAAAATTGGTACACCTAGAAAAATGGGCGATCGAGCTGGGAGAAAACGACATAAACTATCACTCATGCACCAACATCAAAGCCCAAGCTTTGGCGGACTTCCTATTCGAGATTCCCGACACACATAAAAATGTGCCAAAATCATGCCAATAGATCCCTCAAAGCCAAAGGCAAGCCAAAATATTTCGGAACTACACACTAACAAAGTTGTGAGCAAGGAAGGGTCTGAAGGCAAATCAGTTATGCCTTGGTTCACTCAAACACATCTCGTAATTGGATATTATAAAGGGTTATTCCATGTGTGATTCAATATGTGAATCATATAACTATGTAGTCAAAGTAATTTGTTCATTTTTCTCTAACAGGAAAAGCGATATCATTGGGCCCGTTGATGATATGATGTTGACTATATATAGTGTTGGGCCCAACCAAGACTAATTGATGCGTTCAATTTGAAGTCTAATATAGTCTTTACAAGTCGGGAAATCGAGAAACAAAATCTTGAAAATGAGATTGATTTTGATCCATGTCTCGTGTCCATACAATATCTTGTAGAACGAAGGAGTAGTTGATCACTTATCTTAAGTCCAATACCCGATTTGAATCAGAGTTTGGCAGTGGCTTTGGAAAACACCATTTGCTAGTTACTTCAAGGTTTATACTTGCAATTGTAGTTACAGAATTATCCAAGTGTGAGACTATTGGATTAAGGTATCTAAGCCAATAACTAAATTTGTATATTCTTGAATTAAGAGCAAAGTCTTTTTTGGATTGCCCTCATAATTAGTAACTGAATATAATGACTTTTGGAGAGAGGGGGTGACTTCTAAATTTATTATATGATTAATAATTTAACTAGAAATAAAAATAAATAATTTATTGAAATATTATATGATTAATATATTAATTAGAAATTATTTATTAATTAAGAATTAATCGAAAATTAATTAGAATTAATTTTTTGATTAATTATATTAATTGAAAATACATGGACTAAATGTGACAATGTCAAAAAGTTGAGCAATGAAGGATTCCAGAACCTTCACATATCAGGAGGGATGGTTTTTGGCGATTCCTAGGGTTGATAGGAAGCCTTAGGGGCAAGAAAAGAGTTAAGGGTTATCTTGAGTTACCTGCCTTATACCCTATAAATACCCCCTTAAGGGAGCCTTGATTTCGTACACTCCTAATCCCTCACAAGATCTGATTTTTTGAACTCTTATCCTCTATCATAAAAGAACTTCATGTGGAGGGAGGATCTCTACCAAAGGTACCTCACGGTACTGGAGATCGCCCTTGTACTTGCCCCACAGAACCATCTCAAGGGATAACACCCTTTCATTACCTACGAATACAAACAAGAAATGAATTAGCAACCCCTTTCGTCTTCTTAAAAAAAAGTAAAGGGGGGGAGGATAAGAGCACTTACCATCCTTGTCCACGTAAAACTGGGTCATCTTCCCCCGGGCCCACCAAGTGACACTCATTCTTGCTGATGTGAATATGTAATCCTACCAATCCTCACCGATGATGTAGATACCCTTCAACGCATATGCCATGATAGAATGGATCCCTATAGTTGTGGTGCCCAGTCAGATAAGGTGGACACTCAGGGATAACTAGAACCAACCATGTTTCTATTGACCCACAACCACTTGTCATGCCAGTTCTTCTTGGATTCCTTCTGGTTGATGATGAATGCGTGGATGTTTCATATATGAGAGAAGGTATGAACACCCGCCTATGTGGATGAGCTGAAGTAAGCCTTGAACACCCAGAATTGGGGAAAATGCCAAGGTATCAACAAGCCTGCTTTAAAGATTGGGACCAGGACTCCGCTTTGCCCGACAACGGCTGACTGATAATGACCCTCTTTCTCGGGAACTGCATTCCATGATCCGACATGAAACCGAAACGAAGTTGCAGAGCCTCAAACTCTTCTAGTGTCGACTTAATTCTAGAACATGGTGTCATCGTTGATTTATTAGTGCAAATACGAGAAGGAAGAGAGAGAGAGAGAGAGAGAGAGAGAGTAAACAAAGAAAAATCGGAAGCAGTTACGAGCGAAAGATTAAAAAGAAAAGCGTTCCTGATAAGGAAGGTTTAAATGAGGAGCGAGAATATCGAACTGTTTCGATGATGAAACCGTCTGTGCTAACGACTCCATTACATCAACAAACGTCCAGACCATCTCCACCGAACATGTGTCCTGATCAAGGCTAGAACAACTCAGTTACGCTATGCCAATGCTGACGTTTGCTAGCCTAAGGGCCTTGTTAACATATCCCTCTAGGAATACGTTAAAGATAACATAACTGTTATCTTTAGGATGACCTAGTTAACAGTCGTTGCCCGACCTAGTGCTAGACCCATGTCCTCGCCCTCGTGGTCTCGCACTAGGACCTTAGTGCTTGGCGCTCTCGCACCAAGGTCCAATTCCAGGCGATAATCTTCGGTCTATAATAAGCCAAAACACAGTTGGTCACTTCCTAGGACAACAAGTGTAATGCTTAGAGTGTTGTCCTCTGTCTCCTATGCACCAATATCATATGACTACTAGTGGTCCACGATCCACCAATGGGACTCCTCCACATCCTGTCAGTCCAGACGGGACAAAGGATATTGTTGGGATCATGCTCAGAAAGAGACATGTATAAAAGAGATCATTCTCCTCCAGAGGAAGGGATCAAATTCTTCTAACCCAAACCTAATCTCCATATTCCCACATAAAAAAAATACGAACTAGACCGTTATGAGAGTGAAATAAAAAAAGGTGGGATGTCAAGCATCTCAAGAACACCATTTGTCTAATATTTATGGTAGGATTTTGGTTAATTACGATTTTGGTTTCAAGTTGGGATTTTAGATTTAATTTAAGGTATGATTTTGCTTACTAGCTTTCATTTGACATGGTCATCGGAGGTGATTGTTTATGGTTGGCAGAAGGGACTGATGTAGGTTGTTAGCGAGGATGATATGGATGAGGAGTCACCAAATCTTTCAAAACGGAGGTAAGGAATCAAGGATAAAATGTAGGGGATGTTGAGGCCTCTTTTTAATTACAAATAATACAAAGTTAATAAATAAATAATACCGATAATATCATAATACATTCATGACAAAGTTGCAAAAATGGTCCCCGTGGTATGCATTTTTTCCAGGTTTTGGTCTAAACCCTAACTTTTTTGGATTGGTGGTCCTTTGAGCTAGTTTGCTTATGGTTTTGGTCTAAACCCAACCTCTTTCTGTCTCTCCCTTTTTCTTTCTCTCTCTCTCTCTCTCATATACACATACACAAGAACACATATACACACACTTCATTCCCCTTGTTCTTCCCCCATTCAACCCAAACCCGCCAAAAAAACCATTTTTGTTCCATCCTCTGTTTTTTTCCTAAATCCGTGGAAGAATAAAGATATGGAAAAATTGAACATATCTGAGTAAAAAATAGGAGTGAGAACACTGTGCACTTGTTGCACCATGGATGTACATGAGCAATGATGCGTAATGTATATGTAACAACCCAAAAATACGACCCGAAAATTTCATTTTTTTTAAATATAACAAAGATCATAAAACTGAGTATCGCATAAAAATCATACGTAGTGTATCTCAAACCGTAATAAAACATTGTGAGAAAAACTGTATCACAATTGTATCAAAACATATCGAAGAAACTGAATCAACTCCCAGGACAAAAACTGAAGCTGTGGTGTGTGCGATGCCATCAACCTAAGCTCTTCCCTTTGCTTGCAGAAGTACCTGAAACCAAAACTGAAACTGTAAGCACGAAGCTTAGTGAGCTCCCCCAAACTACCACATACCATACAATACATATAAAGCACATACTGGGCCTTGCCCACTGCATCGGACCGAGGTCCGGACTAACTAAGGCCTTGCCCCCTGCATCGGACCGAAGTCCGGAAACTGACTGGGACCCCGTCCCCTGCATCGGACCGAAGTCCGGACTAACTGGGGCCTTGCCCCCTTCATCGGACCGAAGTCCGGACTAACTGGGGCCTTGCCCCCTGCATCGGACCGATGTCCGGAAACTGACTGAACATAGCATAACATAACATATCAACTAGCATAAACACATATATTGCATACTGCATCGGGCCGTTGCCCGGAACACATAACGCATAACACATAAATTCTATCTGAGCCACGAAGGCATCAAACATACTAACTACTGCATCGGACCGAAGTCCGGAAACTACTGCTAACTGAACGGGCCGGCATTCAAGCCTTCAAGAATCCACACAAAGCACTTTAATCAGTCAAGGAATGGGTTTAGGGTTTCTCACAGCTCTCTGAGGGTGAAGGAGGCGAGTTTGGGGCACATAACACTGCTTAAATAGGGAGCAAACCTGGGGATTTAGGGTTTCTTCCTGGCAGGCAGACTCGCCGAGTCCCGAATATGGTCTCGCCGAGTCGCCGACTAACACGTGCTCGAAATCCCGTCCCTACTCGACGAGTCGGGCTATAGACTCGCCGAGTCCCTCTTGAAAACTTCTAAATAAATGTCATGGAAGCAACATACCAGAGACGGGTCGTTACAATTCTCCCCCACTTGTCTCAGACTTCGTCCTCGAAGTCTGCTACGGCTGAATTTGCAAATAACTCTGGGTAATGCTCTCTCATTTCCTCTTCAGCCTCCCACGTCCACTCAGACCCCTTCCGGTGCTGCCACTGCACCTTCACCAACTGAATTACCTTGTTCCTCAAGGTCTTTGTCTTCCGGTCCAGAATCGCGACCGACCTCTCGATATAATTCAGGCTGCTATCAACCTGAATATCTTCTAAGGGAACAACTGCTGACTCATCCACCAAACACTTCCTCAACTGAGACACATGGAAAGTGTTGTGGATTTGGCTAAGCTTTACTGGAAGATCCAACCGATAAGCAACCCGACCCACTAGGGCCAAAACCCTGAAAGGACCAATGAACCTGGGACCCAGCTTGCCCCTCTTTCGAAACTTGATGACACCCTTCCAAGGTGAGACCTTCAGAAGGACCATATCGCCCACCCGGAACTCCAAGTCTGAACGCCTCCTGTCGACGTAGCTCTTCTGCCGACTCTGCGCAGTCTGCAGTCTACTACGGACCTGCTGAATCAACTCGGTCGTCTTGAGCACCACCTCTGTGCTCCCAACGACCCGCTGACCGACCTCGCCCCAACAAATCGGGGTCCTACACTTCCTCCCATAAAGCATCTCAAAGGGAGGTCGATCAATGCTCGCATGATAACTGTTGTTATACGAAAATTCCGCTAACGGAAGATACGTATCCCAACTGCCACCGAAGTCTAGGACACATGCCCTGAGCATGTCCTCGAGAGTCTGAATCGTCCTCTTGCTCTGCCCGTCCGTCTGAGGGTGGAAAGCGGTGCTGAAATGGAGACGAGTACCCATCTCGTCGTGAAACCGCTTCCAGAATCTGGATGTAAAACGGACGTCTCGGTCTGACACCACCGATACCGGCACTCCATGACGTGCCACTATCTCACGCACATAGATATCGGCTAACTTTTCCGCCGATATGCTCTCCTGGATCGGTATAAAATGAGCACTCTTCGTCAACCGATCCACTACTACCCATATCGAATCTACCCCACGTGCGGTCCTGGGAAGCTTGGTGATAAAATCCATGGTGATGTCCTCCCATTTCCACATGGGGATGTCTAACGGCTGCATCTTGCCGTGAGGCCTCTGGTGCTCCGCCTTGACCTTCCTGCAGGTATGGCACCTCTCTGTTGGAATAGTGTCTAAGGCTGCAACTATATTAGGCAAGTATTTGACCCGGTTGTGCATGGTCCTTTTGGGTTGCCTTCACCATAGCAACTTGATAGGATGATTTATTAAGAGAGAATAAATATTATTAATATATTATGAGAATAATATAAAGAATAATATATTGTTATTTGATTAATATAAGTCATAGAATTAATTGGAATTAATTTGGTGACTTAAAGAGATTAATTAAATAAAGGGGTATAAACTGTCAATTGTTTGATAGTTAAGCTTTAGACTATAAATCCTTATAGATATATAGTGGACGGATTCTAGAAGCTAGGATAGCTTCAAAATCGTCCATGACTTATCTAAGAAAAGGATTTGGATAGCCTTAAGAGAAGATTATCCAATTAGGGTTTAGGTTGTAACCCTTAAGGAGTCTACAAGTATAAATAGACCCCATGGCTAAGGGAAATCGGCATCTCACCTAAAGTAATAGAACCCTGGCCGATTTCCTCCCCTCTCCTCTCTTCTAAATCATCTTCCTTGCTATTGGTGTTTGTAAGCCATTAGAGGAGTGACATTTGTGACTCTAGAAGCTCCAAGACTACAAGATCAACAAGGAATTCAAAGGTATGGTTCTAGATCTGTTTTAATGTTGTTATTTAACCTAATTAGCCATTAGAAGTCTTGGATTCAAAGCACGTTTAATTAGAAAGCCTAGATCCAAGCATTAGGGTTTTGCATGCGCACATAGGAAAGTTCTTATGGCTAAAACCCATCAGTGGTATCAGAGCCTAGCTTGGTTTTCATTAAATTGTTGCTTGATTAACTGAAACAAACCTGCAAAATTCGATTTTTTTTTGGTTTCTGAGTCATGGACTCGGCGAGTTCCAAAGTGGACTCGGCGAGTCCCTTTGTGCACTCGGCGAGTCCAAGCGTCAGGAATGGCCAGATTCGGGATTTTTTCATAATTATCTTATGGAAACTTACCTTAATCATAATAGATCAACCTAAATCCGACTTTTTGATATATATGACTATTATCTTGATCTAGTTAAAGGTATTTATCAACTAATAAAATATTTAATTTCCTTATATGATAATTAATTAATTATTTTAATTATTTTGGTAATTATCTTTCAAAGAAATCTTGAATAAAATCAAATATAGATAATTAGGATATTAATTGTTAATTGGAATTATTTGTTATTTGATCCTCCATGTTTTAAATGTTTAAAACTTGCCCTCAAGTTTTGAAATTTATATTTGTGATTAAAAGTTTTAATTTAGACAACTTAAATTTCAAACCCTAGATTTTAAAAAGTTTAAAATACAACCCTATACTAATATGATATTACTAGAATAATATATATATATATATATATATATATATATATATATATATATATATATATATATATATATATATATATATACACTACTGGAAGCACAGGACTCGCACTTGGATCAGGGAAAGTCACAAGGTTACCAAGAAGCTAGTGATCGATTCCATTTTATTCTGGTATGTCATTACCATTGTTTCGGTAATGACTAGTAAGGTGGTTCTTGTTCCGACCCTAGTGGTCATGTTTAAATTGAGTCCGACTACAAGGAGTTTGTTACGTGGTTCATGGAACCAAGTTAGATGTAACATCTGAATTAAGTCAGAAGGTTGAAGTTAATGCGATTGATAGTGTCGCGCTCGTTGTTAAAAGAAGTTTGCAGGTAGAAATGCTACATGCTGAAATGTGATTAAATCACACTAGAATATGAAGGAAGGTATATTCCATTCTGGAATTTAACTTTATTAAAGACCGAGTCTAAGCGTCGCATCGTGCGATGAGAGCTCATTAGAGCACGACCCATCGGTTTGTTACAATAGATAAAGGAAAGTATTTATCCTGAGAAGAAGAAGGAGTCCACAATGAGAACTTATTTGGTAACTTGAAGGTTACGATTGAAAGTACAACATAGTACGGTAAGCAGATGCAAGATTGGGCATCGTCTGCGGTCAAGAAAGCCATAGGGTTAAATACTCTTTCGAGGAAACATAGAATTTAAGGTTATTACCAAGGATGAATAAATAACGTGTGGAATCATTATGCAAGTTCTATTTTCGTTGATGATTCCGGGACGTAATCATCCTAAGGGGGAGATAATTGTAACGCCCGTAGATCAGGGCTAGTCAATTTAGAGATGTTAGGCGTCAAAAATGAATTTTTGATGAAAGATTATTTAGAATGAATAATCTTAACTAAGTTGTAGTATATGTTACAAGGATTCCGTACATATAAAGAACGCCCAAATCTGACTTCGTATGAGGAAGTTATGATTTTTCGAAGTTTCAACTTAGCGATATACAGCGTGAAATACTCGATTTGAGATCGAGGGGTTTTTAGCCGAAGCAATCTAAATGAGAATCGAAGATCTCATTTTTGGTATCGAAGCGATAAAAAGTTAGGCGAGAACGGACGTCAAACGAAGAAGTTATGAATTTATAACGAAAGTTTCTGTCCCGGCCTATTAAAAATAAATAATAAAAAATAAAAGTCAAAATTAGCCGACGGAGTCTAAACGAAAGTTGTAGAGCGTAGTCTCACCTTCGCGTGGATATAAAGAACGTCGAAAACGGAGTTCGTATGAAGAAGATATGAATTTCCGAAGTTTATTAAATAATTTGTATTTATTTTTAATCTTTAATTCGGAAGCATTATCCGAAGAAGTCACCGGTCTGATCCGAGGTACGCGCCGCGTACTCCGAAAGTGTCGACATTCGCAGCAAGTGGCTTCGGATGACGAACGCCATGACGCATTCGGGCCAGTACGCCCCGCGTACTCCGAGGCTCCAGCCTCCTATAAATGGGATGCGAGGGCAGCCGAGTTCTTTTGCTATTTTCTCTCTTCTCTCTCCCGTTTTGCATCGATTTGCGTGCCAGAAATACCCCGAAGCCCCGGTATTATTCTCTAGCCCCGAGGCAAGTCCCGAGATCCCGAAGATCCCGAGAAGTGCGGTTCCCGAGCCGAATCTCTGCCCGCGAGAAGTTCGATTTTTGAAGAGATCTTCCAGATCTGCTGAGGATTACTACTTCTGCAAGTCGTAGTGTTGTCCGATCATCTTCTGATCAAGTGAGTGTATACAACCTTTCATAAACACGATAATAATACAAGTATGGTTCGAGTGTATTAAATATATTGTTGTTTATATGTGTGAGTGTGTGGTTACTTTCTTCTAAACGCATAAGTATGAAGTATTTGCTACGAAATACGTGCTAAGTGTTTATATATTGTTGTTTATTTGAGGTATTGGAGGAATGGATGAACTATATAGATTTTTAATGAGTTAAACTATATGTGTATTTTATATCTACGAATATGTTGGGTAGGAAATGGGTAGATGAGATCCGTGAGTATGGATCAGATCAAGAGGTTAGTTTTTAGATCCGTGAGTATGGATCAGGTAAAGAGATAAACTTGCTATTAGTCCGGGAGTATGGATTAAGACTAAGTTAATTGTCCTTAGTCCGAGAGTATGGACTGGGTACAATTATTGATCCGGGAGTATGGATCAGATCAGGATTAGGGTATAGATAATTTTCCTTAGTCCGGGAGTATGGATTTGGGTACAATTATTGATCCGGGAGTATGGATCAGATCAGGATTAGGGTATAGATAATTGTCCTTAGTCCGGGAGTATGGATTTGGGTACAATTATTGATCCGGGAGTATGGATCAGATTAGGATTAGGGTATAGATAATTTTCCTTATTCCGGGAGTATGGATTGGGTAAAATTATTGATCCGGGAGTATAGATCGGATCAGGGGTAGTTTTAGATCCGTGAGTATGGATCAGGTAGTTTTAGATCCGTGAGTATGGATCAGGTGAAAAGAATAGTTTTAGATCCATGAGTAGGGATCAGGTAAAGAGGAAAATATTTGATGCGAGAGTTTAGATCGTGTCATTGTGAGGATCGATGGGGTAGGTTAAAGAGTTGCCTCTATATGGCGAAATTGTGCAAGTTTGAATGTTTTATATTTATAAATATATGATATAACATTGTGGGATGAAAACCCTATATGCTCACCATGCTCCCAAGCCTGACCCACTCAGTTTTCTTTGTATCACAGGTATTAAATACGAAGACATATTTCACAGAGAGATTTAAAGGAGATATAAATCAATTGTGTAATTAAATGTAAGTTCTGCTTATGCTTATATGTCTGTATCGGAACATGACATCCCGAGGTTTTATTATTGAATGAAAATACATTCTTTTTGAGAAATGTTTTGATAAGTTATTATCATATCTTGTTTTGGGAACAAATTCCGCAACCGTATCTTTAAAAGATTACTCTGATTTTATATAAAAAAAAAGCATAAGTAAAGTCGGTCTTTTCTGGCCGTGAAAATGGGGATGTCACAGATGACCTACCACATGAACAAAGAAGAGGTCACACTAAGCAAACTCCAAGGTCTTTTGAGGGTCGCTGAGAGCAACTTCAAAGACAAGTCTGTTGCACCAACTCCCAATCCGACTGCTGCTCCTGTCTTGGCTATTGGTCAAGGAAAGGGAAAGAAGAGGAAGGCTTCATCGAAGAACTATCACAAGGTTAAAGCCCGAGATGGTGCCTCTTCTAGTGGGACCAAAGTTGATCCCGCTAAGCCCTGTCCTAACCCGAAGGAGGCAGAGTGCCACCACTGCCACAAGATAGGACATTGGAAGAGAAGCTGCCCAGAGTACCTGCAAGCAATCAAAGAAGGAAAGATCATGCCATCTTTCGCAGGTATATACACAATTAAATCTAACGATTCTAATCATGCTATTTCTTGGGTTCTTGATACTGGTTATGGTTACCATATTTGTTCTAATGTGCAGGGACTAAGAAGAAGTAGGGATGTGGAGCAAGGAAGGATCAATCTAATCATGGGGAACAGAAGATCGTCGCCTGTGACCAAGATTGGAGTGTATTCTTTAGTGCTTAGGAATAATTTGGTTTTAGATTTGAACAATTGTTGCTATTTGCCAGAAATGGCTAGAAACATCATTTCATTTCATGGTTTATATAGACAAGGATTTAGATTTTCTTTTAATAATGAGAAAGGTTCTATTTTGGCTTATCTGAATGGTGTCTTTTACTTTGAAGCTATACCATGTAATGGAATATATGAAACTGTTATGATTGTTGATAACTTAGGAAATGATGTTTTGAATATAGATTCTTCCACTAGTATGGATAAAGCATCCTTGTGGCATTGTCGTCTTGGACATGTCAACAAGAAACGCATAGCCCAACTCCAAAAGGATGGAGTGTTGGAGTCATTCGACCTTAGGGAAGATGACACATGCGAGTATTGTTTACTTGGAAAGATGACTAAGTCACCCTTCACGAGTACGTGTGAAAGGGGTGAGGGTCTATTGGACCTAATACATACCGATGTATGTGGACCGTTTAGATCAACCATGAAGGATGGGAACCGTTTATACGTGACTTTTACCGATGATTATAGTAGATATGGGTATTGTTGGGTTTTGAGCATTCTAACACTCCTATGGTGTACATGCAACCCTATAAACCTTGGATCTATGTTTTCTCTATAATACATGCAAATAAGAACTTTCCAAGGCTTTAATCCTAACTAGCATATTATGAAGTTCTTATACTACAAAGTACTAGTTAGATGACATACCTTTTGATGTAGCTTGATGTCTTCAAGCTTTAAGAGCTTAGCCCCAATAGTGTGGAAGCCTCAAATGGAATCACAAATCACCAAAACACCTTGGAAGACTTTAGAGAATATGGATACTTGGTTCTCTCTAGTGAAATTGGCTAGCCCTTCTTAGTGTACCACACACTAGTGCCAATTTCACCAACCAAGGACATATTTATATAGTATGGAGGATTAGGGTTAAACCATAATACCCATGACCTTTCATTTCCTAGGATCCATGGGTTAAACACTCCATGGAATATCCATGAAAGCTTAGCCCAACCTAAATGAACTTGGCCCATTCCATATATATAAGAGTCCATATTTAATTAGTTCCTTTTGATCACTTAATTAATTATAAATTAATTCTTGATCAATACTAATTAAATAATATGATTCCATATTAATATATTAGAACTTATAATATATTAATATTAATCATAAACATACTATTCTCAAAAGATTATCCATATAAATTATGTCGGTGAAGTGTAACCCAAATGGACCATGCCGGGTCGGGTCAAGTACATACCAAATATAGTTATGGACTTAGACATTAATCCAACATGTATATCTATTTAATCAAGCAAAAGTCAGAAACCTTTGAAAAGTTCAAAGAGTTCAAGAATGAAGTGGAGAATCAATTGAACAGGAAAATCAAGATGCTTCGATTCGATCGAGGAGGAGAGTACCTGAGTCTTGAATTCCACGATTATCTCAAGGAGTGTGGAATAGTTTCGCAATTGACGCCTCCTAGGACACCGCAGTTGAATGGTGTGGCAGAAAGGCGTAATCGAACCTTATTGGATATGGTTCGCTCTATGAT
Source organism: Lactuca sativa (assembly GCF_002870075.4). Classification (NCBI taxonomy): domain Eukaryota; kingdom Viridiplantae; phylum Streptophyta; class Magnoliopsida; order Asterales; family Asteraceae; genus Lactuca; species Lactuca sativa. Next base: position 199,613,712 of record NC_056628.2, on the reverse strand, counting down.
GAGTCGTGCTTCACTACCTATCTCTTTTTGGGGGTATGCCTTAGAGACTGCCGCCCATATCCTTAACCGAGTCCCTACTAAGAAGGTTGCCAAAACACCTCACGAGATTTGGACAGGGAAAGCTCCCTCGTTGGCACATATCAAGGTTTGGGGTTGCGAGGCTTTCGTAAGACGAGATACTCACGACAAGCTTGAACCTCGAAGTGAGCGATGTATTTTCATCGGCTACCCGCAGACATCCTTTGGATATCTCTTCTATAGACCGAAGGACAATGTTGTCTTCGTTGCGAGGAGAGGAGTTTTCCGAGAGCGAGAACTCATAAGCCAAGGAGACAGTGGGAGGCAAATCGAACTTCGAGAGATTCAAGAGTCGATAGATGAAGGAACCTCTACCGCTGGCACTCAACCCGAGGAGGAAACTCCGGTTGAACCGATTGACGAGTCCTTACCTCTTAGACGTTCCGATAGAGTTAGAGTTCATCCCCAATTTTATGGTTTTCATATTACTACCGAAGGGGACACATATATTAGTGATGGTACACTAGTAAATCTTGATGAACCTCATAGCTATAAGGAAGCCATGGCAGGCCCGGAGTCTGCAAAATGGAAAGAGGCAATGGATAGCGAGATACAATCCATGTATGATAACCAAATTTGGAATTTGGTTGATTATGTGCCCAGACGTAAGACCATTGGGTGCAAATGGATCTTCAAGAAGAAGACCAACGTGGATGGAAACGTGCACACATATAAAGCGCGATTGGTTGCGAAGGGCTTTACTCAAACTCCCGGAGTTGACTATGATGAGACCTTCTCACCAATTGCAAAGATTAAATCTATTAGAGTGATGCTAACAATTGCCGCATTTCATGATTATGAGATTTGTCACACCCCCAAACCAAGGATGGCGGAAATGTCCAGGGGTGGAGGACTTCATGTACAGTATCACAACAACATGTATAATAGTGCTCAAAGTAAATACAACCATCATAAATATAATTGAAAAAGTTACACCAAAGTATATGTTTACATGTTTCAAAATCAATTACATTGCGATGATAAAAATAAATTGTTGACGGTTTAACGTCCCATCCTCAAAGCGCTGAAGTTTTCCTGTTTCACTAATTTCCTGAGAATACAAGTAGTTTTGAAAAGTGTCAACAATTAAGTTGGTGAGTTCATAAGAGTTTTGTTTGGAGTAGAAACCGTTTTCCTTTTTAAAAGCGATAGGATATGTATCCAGAAAATCCAATATTTTCTTAGTTAGGTGTAAACAGAATATTCTTATATGATGTGTTGATGAACCCTAGATTGACCCGTAGATTTCCTCTATAATCATCCAGCGTATATAAGTTATAGAAGATTTAAGTTAGATAAAACGTCGAATGTAATGGGTCCGCCCTAGGTCCACAACCAAACGAGGAACAGGAGATGAGGCGGGCACCACCAATTCTAAGCCAATCCAGACTAAATTCTTGTATGACTCAAGCATATACGCTTAATGATTATAGTTGAAGTCTAACAATGCGAACCTTTAATGTGAATATAACCTATACATACCATAGTTCACCGGGGAGTAATAGAGATTAGTGAACCTGAATTATGCATATGATAGCTTATCAAAAGTGATGGTGAATATAACCTATATGATGTGTTGATGTATCCTAGATTGACCCGTAGATTTCCCCTATAATTGTCCAGCGTATATAAGTTATATAAGATTTAGGTTAGATAAAACGTCGAATATAATGGGTCCGCCCCAGGTCCACAACCAAACGAGGAACAGGAGATGAGGCGGGCACCACCAATTCCAAGCCAATCCAGACTAAATTCCTGTATGACTCAAGCATATACGCTCAACGATTATAGTTGAAGTCTAACAATACGAAAATCTATTGTGAATATAACCTATACATATCATAGTTCACCGGGGAGTAATAGGGATTAGGGAACCTGAACTATGCATATGAATAGCTTATCAAAAGTGGTGGTGATGGTGAGTGTAACCTATACATATCATAGTTCACCGGGGAGTGATAGGGATTAGGGAACCTGAACTATGCATATGAATAGCTTATCAAAAGTGGTGGTGATGGTGAGTGTAACCTATACATATCATAGTTCACCGGGGAGTGATAGGGATTAGTGAACCTGAACTATGCATATGAATAGCTTATCAAAAGTGGTGGTGATGGTGAGTGTAACCTATACATATCATAGTTCACCGGGGAGTGATAGGGATTAGGGAACCTGAACTATGCATATGAATAGCTTATCAAAAGTGGTGGTGATGGTGAGTGTAACCTATACATATCATAGTTCACCGGGGAGTGATAGGGATTAGTGAACCTGAACTATGCATATGAATAGCTTATCAAAAGTGATGGTGAATTCCTTTCTTGTAATTAAGTTCCTAGGGTAGATGAAACATAAACTATACCTATTATAGTTTATTACTTTGTTTGTAATATGTATTTACCATAACTATACCGATTATAACTAACGCGTTCGTTTGTGGGGGTATAATGGTTTAACTATACTTATTATAGATTATCTTAATCGTCCATAGCGGCAATAACTCTTTTGTAAGGGTAAGACCTTTAATATTGTGTTTGTTATATGAATAACCCTAAACTATACCTATTATAGTTTATCGATTGATTTCGTGGGAAACGAGCATAGGCTTTACTTGTCATAATTTATCAATGTTTATATTTTAATGGATATAGCCTCGTAATATCGTATATATATATATATATATATATATATATATATATATATATATATATATATATATATATATATATATATATATATATATATATATATTTGTCATACTTGTGAAGGTGTAAATCCATTTGTTTTCTGATGTATGTCTATGTAAGAATACAAAATTTGTCATATATTGCAACTACACATAATCACATAACGATGTATACCTTGCTCAACATGTTACAAGGTGAAATGAAATTTATTGTGTTTTTCTGTTAATAACATTTTCTGTAACTGTTATTGGAAAAATTGTAGAAAAATCATAAAATGTCCAAATCAGGTTCTGTAACTTCTGAGAGTTTGGAAAATGAGTCTAGTTTGTTCATAATTTTTATTATAATTTTTAATGACCTCTAACTTGGGTGAAAAAGTCCATAATCACAGACTGGTCCGGATTGATGTTTGAAATGATAGACAGTTTTGTAAAAATCACCATAAATTGTAGAAAAATCGTATGGAGATGTGCAAGTAGTCATTTTAAAGCTGAGAAGTGGAACTACATGCACCTAAAACAGTTTTGAAAACAAAAATATTTAAGATGTCCAAAACAGTCCGTGAATGGAGTGAAACTTTTCTGAAGAAAGCTGTTAGGAAAATGTAGTTATGTTCTAAGTATTTTAACTTGTATTCCCCCCCTAAAAACTTGAGAAAACGTGAAAATGTAGGGGTATGAACTCACCTTAAGTGTTTTCAGTAGGTAAGTGTTGAAGAAGAGAAGTGTTCAACCCAAGAACACTTGATGAATCACTTGAAGATTCGAAGATCTAACACAATTATAATGGAGTTTGTGTAAGATATCCATGATTTGAGTGGAAATAATTGAGATAATCATAAAGAGAATGGATTATTCTTACCAAATGTGGAGGAAATCCAAAGAATCAGCCCTTAAATCTCGAGTTCTAGAGAGGGAAAATGAGAGAGAAAAGAGTTTGCTCTTTTTGGTGAAAAGAGAGGAAATGAGAGAAAATGAGGAGAGAGAGGGTGCATATTCAGCCCTCAAAAACGTGGGGATGGCTTGTGAGGGAGGTAAAAGGTACAAGGTATGGTGGAAAGGAGTGTGGGTGGTCATGGAGTGGGTATGGGGGTTGCTTGCGTCATAAAATAAGGTAAAGTCAACACTCTACCTTTGTACTTTACCTACTCTTATTTGGATAAGATTTTACCCTTAAAATATGATTAAATTATTAATTTAGGGGTCTTATAATTTAAAATAAAGTTTTGGGTGAAAATCCCATGTTAAAATAATTAAAAACGGGCTTAAAACGCAAAATTACTCGAAAACGGGTGAAAAATGAACTTTCTAGCGAGACCCTTCGGATCTCGGCCGAGGTTCGGTCAGGGGAGGTGCTAGTCTTGGAAGCGAAGGCGCGAGCCAGGAGAAGGAGCGAAGGCGAGGTTCGTCCGAAGGCTCGGTCCGATGCGGAGTCAGATGCGAAAGTCAGGGGGTTCGGTCCGAAGTGAGGCTAGAACCGAAGGGACTGTTGTGAACAGTAATGAACAGTACTTTCGGTTCGGATTTTCCTTTCTATGCGAGGTTCGGTTCGGACCTTCCTTCTTTGCGTGGTCCCGTTCGGATGAACAGTAGTCTCGGTTCGGCTCATCAGTCAACACCTCGGTTCGGATAATGAACAGTACTCTCGGTTCGGACCCTCATGAATAGTGCTTTCGGTTCGGTTCATGAATAGTACTTTCGGTTCGGAGGGTTCGTTTCCTTAAGTCCGTTTTTCGCGTAGACTTCCGTTCTTGGGCTATTTTCGCCAAATTCGGGGGTCGGAATGCCCCGAGTGATTATAGAAAGTTGGGGAGAGATTTCGAGAGAGATTTGAGAGACATTCCACATACTCAGAGAGATTTGGGAGAGATTTGACATACTTGGAGAGGTTTCTCATACAAAGAGATATGTGGGAGAGATTTCACATACTTAGAGAGATTTGGGAGAGATTTGACATTATTGGAGAGATTTCACATACAAAGAGATATGTGGGAGAGATTTCTCATACTTAGAGAGATTGGGGAGAGATTTGACATTCTTGGAGAGATTTCACATACAAAGAGATATGTGGGAGAGATTTCACATACTTAGAGAGATTGGGGAGAGATTTGACATTCTTGGAGAGATTTCACATACAAAGAGATATGTGGGAGAGATTTCACATACTTAGAGAGATTTGGGAGAGATTTGACATAAGAAGAGATAGAGTGAAAACGATTGAGAGAGGTTTCATGGGTGTCCTTTTTGAGTGTCCGGCTACGCACTGCAAGGTCCGTAAATCCTGTTACGCCTTGTTTAAGGATCTTGCATACTCCCGATGAGTATGCGACATTGTTTTATCGGTTTGGCTCGCCACGTACCTCAGTTTTAGGTTAAGGAGATCTAGGTGTACGCACTTTTTGATTTTAGGATCCCTCGTTAGAATAAAGAGTCGCTTAGGAGTTTCTTATCATAAGCTCTAGCACTTACGGCAAGATGAGTGGACCGGTTTGACTTGTTGACTTTCGTTGACTTTGACTTGACTGAAAATTGACGGTTGTCACAAGATTTGGCAAATGGATGTCAAGACCGCTTTCCTTAACGGAAAGTTGGATGAGGATGTTTACATGGCTCAGCTAGAGGGGTTTGTGGATCCGAAGCATCCGAATAGAGTGTGTAAGCTTGAGAAGTCCATTTATGGACTTAAGCAAGCGTCTCGTAGATGGAATCATTGCTTCGATGAGAAAGTCAAAGAGTTTGGATTTGTACGAAGCGAAGACGAATCTTGTGTATATGTCAAAGCCAGTGGGAGTATAGTAAGCTTCCTGGTTCTATATGTCGATGACATATTACTCATAGGAAACGACATCCTGACTCTGCAGGAGGTTAAGTCATGGCTCGGGAAGTGCTTCGCTATGAAGGACCTCGGAGAGGCTTCTTACATTTTGGGAATAAGGATAGTAAGAGAAAGAAGTAAGAGACTAATTGGACTTAGTCAGAATACTTACTTAGAGAAGGTACTAAAACGTTTTAGTATGGAAAACTCGAAGAAGGGAGAATTACCAATACAAAGTAATGCCAAGTTGAGTAAGACTCAAAGTCCGAGTACCGAAGCTGAAATAGCAGAAATGAGCCGAGTACCATACGCTTCCGCCGTTGGCTCAATCATGTATGCTATGACTTGTACTCGCCCTGATGTAGCCTTCGCTTTGAGCATGGTTAGCAGATATCAAGGGAATCCTGGCAGAGCACATTGGATTGCGGTGAAGAATATCCTTAAGTACCTTCGGAGGACGAAGGAATGGTTCTTAGTCCTCGGAGGGAGTGATGACTTGAAGGTGCGAGGGTATAGTGATGCCAGTTTTCAGACCGACAGGGACAACTACCGTTCGCAGTCGGGCTGGGTCTTTACCCTAAATGGGGGAGCAGTGACATGGAAGAGTTCCAAGCAGGAGACCGTAGCTGATTCAACGTGCGAATCAGAGTATATTGCAGCGAGCGAAGCGTCGAAGGAGGCAATATGGCTAAAGAACTTCATCGGTGATCTTGGAGTTGTACCTGCCATAAAGGAGCCCATGGAGATTTTCTGTGATAACGAAGGAACGGTTGCCTTGACTAAGGAACCGAGGCATCATGGTAGATCAAGACATATCGACAGAAAATATCACTTCATTAGACATCGTGTAGAAGAAGGACAACTCGTAGTGAAGAGGATATCATCAGAAGATAACCCAACAAATCTGCTTACGAAGGGACTGAGTAGGGTTAAGCACTTGCAGTATGCTAGGAGTATTGGGCTGAAGGATGATATTAGCATAGATTAGATAGTATTAGAAACATGTAATAGATAAATGTAATTGACATTTGATGATTAAATAAAGGAGTTTTATTTATGAGTAATGTTACTGTCTTATGTTAATTGTTTAACTATTGTTTCACTTTGCATGTTTTGACTTCCAGAATAATTGAGTTTATTAGGAATAATCGAATTGTTCAAATTGTCCACAATCGTTCATATGTTGGGAGTAGATATGAATGAATATTGTCATGAATTGGTGTGTAGATTGTCTAAATAGTGTTAGACATAGCAAAGGGTTGCTGCAACGTTCATGAGTGCTTATGAACTAGTTTTGAGCATTGGAACAAACCCGTGCTTGCTGGAATCACCTTATGGAATACGATATAAAAGGTGATCGCAAGACGATAATATCATATAGTCTTAAAACCTAGATATATGGTTTGTTATTTGTTAATTGATTGTACATTGATAATGCGAAAACGCATCAGTAACTCGGTGTTATAAAACACATTGTTGTGTATAGTTGGTTAATGAATAAGTAAATGCATATAAGTCGAAGTTTATCTGTAACTTTTATCTAAGAAGGTAAAAGTGATATCTCGGCCGCTCGATGATTTGATTTGACTTATGAGTCGGGCCCGGTCAGAACTGAATTGATGTGTTCGATTAAGTTCTATGTCAAATAAATCAGAGATCAAGAAACCTAAATGCTTGACTAACCATTCCATAGGATTGTCAACATGATATCTAATAGAGGACTGTACGTTCCCTTATCTAAAGGAGAAGATTGATTAGATCAGAGTTTGACAGCGTCTTTGAGAGCTACGATTGCAAACCGAATTGTACTTGTGCATATAATTACTAGACTTATCCAAGTGGGAGACTGTTGGAATAGTGTCTAAGCCTGCAACTACATTAGGCAAGTATTTGACCCGGTTGTGCATGGTCCTTTTGGGTTGCCTTCACCATAGCAACTTGATAGGATGATTTATTAAGAGAGAATAAATATTATTAATATATTATGAGAATAATATAAAGAATAATATATTGTTATTTGATTAATATAAGTTATAGAATTAATTTGAATTAATTTGGCGACTTAAAGAGATTAATTAAATAAAGGGGTATAAACTGTCAATTGTTTGATAGTTAAGCTTTAGACTATAAATCCTTATAGATATATAGTGGACCGATTCTAGAAGCTAGGATAGCTTCAAAATCGTCCATGACTTATCTAAGGAAAGGATTTGGATAGCCTTAAGAGAAGATTATCCAATTAGAGTTTAGGTTGTAACCCTTAAGGAGTCTACAAGTATAAATAGACCCCATGGCTAAGGGAAATAGGCATCTCACCTAAAGTAATAGAACCCTGGCTGATTTCCTCCCCTCTCCTCTCTCCTAAATCATCTTCCTTGCTATTGGTGTTTGTAAGCCATTAGAGGAGTGACATTTGTGACTCTAGAAGCTCCAAGACTACAAGATCAACAAGGAATTCAAAGGTATGGTTCTAGATCTGTTTCAATGTTGTTATTTAACCTAATTAGCCATTAGAAGTCTTGGATTCAAAGCATGTTTAATTAGAAAGCCTAGATCCAAGCATTAGGGTTTTGCATGTGCACATAGGAAAGTTCTTATGGCTAAAACCCATCACTCTCAACATACCAGGCGACATCCCGCTTCATGCAGGGCTACCAATAATCGGGTCGAAGATATCTATACATCTTCGTCGCCCCTGGGTGGATAGAAAATCGAGACTTATGAGCCTCGTCCATCAACACCTGCCGTACTCCGCCCCAGTACGGTACCCACACTCTCCCATGAAGGGTCAGCAATCCCCGACTATCATAATCAAACGAAGCTACTCGGTCCACTATCCTCTCACACTTCTGCCTCTCCTCCTTGAGGCCCTCGGCCTGAGCCTCCCTGATCCGTTCCAACAACGGAGTAATCACTGTCATCCTCAGACATAAGTCTCTGATAGGGGCTGCTGTTACCTTGCGGCTTAGGGCGTCGGCCACTACGTTGGCCTTCCCTGGATGGTAAAGGATGTCACAATCATAATCCTTCAGCACATCCAACCACCTCCTCTGTCTCATGTTTAGACTCGGCTGATCCATAAGGTACCTCAAACTCTTGTGATCCGTGTAGATAGTACAACGGACCCCATAAAGATAATGTCTCCAAATCTTGAGGGCAAACACAACCGCCCCCAACTCTAAATCATGGGTAGGATAGTTAGCCTCGTGAGGCTTCAACTGTCTCGAGGCGTAAGCTATCACATGGCCTCGCTGCATCAACACTGCTCCCATACCTATGATTGAGGCATCACAGTAGACTACAAAGTCCTCTACTCCCTCTGGCAAGGTAAGGATCGGAGCCTCGCACAATCTCTGTCTGAGGGTCTCAAACGCTGCCTGCTGCTCAGGCCCCCAACGGAACACCACCGACTTCTTGGTCAGTCGGGTGAGCGACACTGCTATCTTGGAGAAATCCTGAATGAACCTCTGGTAATACCCTGCCAACCCTAGGAAGCTCCGAATCTCGGATGGAGACTTCGGGACCTCCCACTGCATCACAACCTCTATCTTGGCCGGATCTACCAAAATACCTTTCTGGTTGACGAGGTGACCAAGGAACTGCACCTCGCGCAACCAGAACTCGCACTTGGAGAACTTCGCAAAAAGTCTCTCCTTCCTCAAAACTTCTAGCACCTCCCTCAGGTGCTCCTCGTGCTACTCCTGCGTCTTGGAATACACCAAAATATCATCTATGAATACTATCACTGACCGATCCAACATCGGCCTGCACACGCGATTCATGAGATCCATGAACGCGACTGGAGCATTGGTGAGCCCAAATGGCATCACCACAAACTCATAATGACCATACCTGGAACTGAAAGCAATCTTCTGCACATCCTCATCTCTGACTCACATCTGATGATACCCGGAACGTAGATCGATCTTGGAAAACCAAGACGCTCCCTGAAGCTGGTCAAACAAATCATCTATCATCGGGAGTGGGTAACGGTTCTTCACCGTTACCTTATTCAACTCCCGATAATCTATACACATACGGTGCGACCCATCCTTCTTCCTCACAAACAGGATCGGCGCTCCCCAAGGCGAACTGCTCGGCCGAATGAAACCCTTGTCTAGCAGCTCCTGCAGCTGCGTAGACAACTCCTACATCTCAGGGGGAGCTAGGCGGTACAGTGCCTTGGCTATCGGAGCCGCACCAGGAATTAGGTCGATCCTAAACTCGACCTGCCTCTCAGGAGGTATTCCCGGTAAATCCTCGGGAAATACATCCGGGAAGTCTCGCACCACCGGAACCTCGTCAGTTGTCGTCTTGCCCTTCTCCCGGGCATCCAAGACATAAGCTACATAACCGGCGCAACTTTGCTGGAAATAGCACCTCGCTCTCGCGGCGGAACAAAAGGTTGGTCCACGTTGTGGCCTCTCGCCCTGAATCACTAACTCTCCCCCACTGGGAGTACGAACCCTCACTAGTTGCAGCTCACAATCAATCACTGCCCCATTGGGACTCAACCAATCCATGCCTACTATAACCTTATTCCCTCGCAGGGGAATAGGAACCAGGTCCACCGAAAACTGCTCGTCGAACAACTTAAGAGAACACCCTCTATGCACTCTGGCGACCCTCACGGTCCTGTCATCTGCTATCTCAACCTCTAGTGGACAATCCAGCTCCCCTGGAGCTCTACTAAATCTCTTGCTAAGCGCTAGCGATACAAATGATCGGGTAGCCCCCGAATCAAATAATACAGTAACAGAAATGTCGTTCACAGAGAACGACCCTATATAAAACATATAATCATAAGAAATAATCAATCAATAATAATATAGAGATGAAGGGAAGATACATACCCGTCACCACATCAGGAGTCGCTCGGGCCTCCTCTGTTGTCATCTGAAAAGCCCTACTCTTCGCCACTGGCGCCTCGGCTCGGCCCTGCCGGCCATCTGTAATCCTCAAAGTAGCAGGGGCAGGTGCAGCCACCTTCCCTACTGCAGCTAAGCTCAGACACTGGGAATTTTTATGTCCCCTCTGATTGCACTGAAAGAAAATCAGATCTGATGCTGCAATGGCAGTAGCAGGGGTCATACAATCCCTGCTCAAATGCCCATTCCGACTACACTTGAAGCAGCCGGAACTCCCTGCCTTGCACACCCCATCGTGCATTCTCCCACACTTGCCACATCGACCGTGGCTCTGCTGAATCCTGGATCTGAAACCTTGGGATTTTTGCCCGAACCACCTGTACCCGAAACCGCCTCCGGTTTCCTCTTCTTCTCCATCTTAAGATCAATCTCCCTCTCCCGAGCCCTAGCAATCATGTCATCCAGCGTTTTACAGCTGGACCGGCTCACAAACTGGCGGATATCGCTCTGCAACATCTCATGATAACGGGCTTTCTTCATCTCCTCATCATTTCCATACTGAGGAACGAGAAGAGCCCTCTCCCTGAACTTGGCGGTGATCTCCGCCACGGTCTCTATAGTCTGGGTGAGGTCCTGAAACTCTCTGGCTAACTGCTGCACCTCAATAACCGGTGCAAACTCCGCCCTGAACCTGGTAGAGAAATCAGCCCAGGTCATGGCATCTAGCGCTGCATCATCTCCAATGGTATGTCCGACCTCTTCCCACCAATCCCGTGCCCTGTCCTTCAGAAGACAGGATGCCAATCTAACCTTGTCCCCCTCGGGACACCTGCTCGTGCGGAAAGCGTTAGCCACATCCACCAACCACCTAGTACTCGCTATGGGGTCCCGCGCCCCATGATAATCTGGAGCTCCACATGCCCTGAACTCCCTGAACGTAAGTGTGCGCGACCCCATCATGGCCGCCACCTCGGCACAGAAGGTGCCCAACCTCTCATCCATCAGCTCTAGGATACCCTCCTTGATCGAACCGAAGATCACATGAGTCTGCTCCAGTATGATACGAGTAATCTCTGAAGAAAGAAACTCTCTGGTCTGCTCATCCATACGCTTGTCCCCCGAGCCTGATCCTGATCCCTCCCCGGCACCTCCACTGCCGACTGCTGGCCTCGAACGTAAAACCACCATTCTGAAACACATCATAGCAACATCAGAAAACTGAAATATCTCAAGGGATCATTGATGCTACTACTAGCTTCCTGGTCTTGTCTCAGCCTTCCTTGATTCGAGTACGGATCCTCTGCTTTCAGTAGTACGGGCCCATACTACCTTCCACATCTATCCGTACTTTCCTCAAGAACTGCCTTGACTCCACCAAGTCACTTCTACTACTACTGATCTCTGCTACTCTCATCCTAGGCTTGCCCCAGTGAAATCTCCGACTCTACTCAAACCAGTCCTCAGGTGCTGAAGGCCTCCTTGTAATGCTAATTAGCCATCGCCTGAATACCATCACATGTGATGAGGCTCAGATAATCCTTCGAGTAAAAGACTCGTCCCTACAACGGTTAGACTCAAACAAGAGTTGCGCAATAGGGCCAAATCCAACACTCTAAGATTATTCAACCCTGATCACATGTGACGTGACGTATTCACCTAACGGCTAACTCCCATCACCAAGAGTTCTACAAAGCACGAAGCAAGCAACATTCGAAAACCGTAAACTACTCAAGCAAATCTATTCTCACAACGAGAAACTGTACTAGCATACAATGCTAAGCTCGCGCTACCAGGCATAACCTAAACATGCTATCCTACTGCTGTTTAATCAATACTAGCATGCAATTCTCATAAAGCTGAAACATATATAGCAGACACATAAGGCATCCTCCTAGATCCTTAGTCCTATACTAGCATGCTGTTCTACTGAAACTGGAACAATTAATCATAATAAAACTTATATGGGTAACTTGGGAGTACTTACTTGAGCTCGGCTGATCGCATGCACCACACCCTTATCTTGTTTTAAAAAATTCTTTTCTTTCTAAGTGCTTTTCAAAATTTCCTTCGAAAACATTTTTTTTCCTTTTTGAAAATCTTTTTATCTTTCCCTTAGTTCGAGTTCAGATACACCCGGAGGTGTATCCGAATCCCTCAAACCAAGGCTCTGATACCAACTTGTAACAACCCAAAAATACGACCCGAAAATTTTATTTTTTTAAAATATAACAAAGATCATAAAACTGAGTATCGCATAAAAATCATACGTAGTGTATCTCAAACCGTAATAAAACACTGTGAGAAAAATTGTATCACAACTGTATCAAAACATATCGAAGAAACTGAATCAACTCCCAGGACAAAAACTGAAGTTGTGGTGTGTGCGATGCAATCAACCTGAGCTCTTCCCTTTGCTTGCGGAAGTACCTGAAACCAAAACTGAAACTGTAAGCACGAAGCTTAGTGAGCTCCCCCAAACTACCACATACCATACAATACATATAAAGCACATACTGGGCCTTGCCCACTGCATCGGACCGAGGTCCGGACTAACTAGGGCCTTGCCCCCTGCATCGGATCGAAGTCCGAAAACTGACTGGGACCCCGTCCCCTGCATCGGACCGAAGTCCGGACTAACTGGGGCCTTGCCCCCTGCATCGGACCGAAGTCCGGAAACTGACTGGGACCCCATCCCCTGCATCGGACCGAAGTCGGGACTAACTGGGGCCTTGCCCCCTGCATCGAACCGATGTCCGGAAACTGACTGAACATAGCATAACATAACATATCAACTAGCATAAACACATATACTGCATACTGCATCGGGTCGTTGCCCGGAACACATAACGCATAACACATAAATCTTGTCTGAGCCACGGAGGCATCAAACATACTAACTACTGCATCGGACCGAAGTCCGGAAACTACTGCTAACTGAACGGGCCGGCATTGTGGCCTTAGACCCGTTCCTACTGGAAGGAAACTCACCTCGTGATCTGGCTGCTGAGTGTATGGCTCTGGAAACTATCTGCTGCTGCTCCGGTATCTCCCCGGCTACAATTCCACAAATACACTCAATCAAATACTAATAACTACGTTGGGGTAAAACGACTCTTTTACCCCTGGCTAAAGTCAACTCTCCCGGTCAAAGTCAACCTACAGTTGACCTGACTCGCCGAGTTGGGCCGCCAACTCGCCGAGTCTCTATTCTCACTTATCGACCCTACTCGTGGCTACTCGTCAAGTATGGCATCGACTCGACGAGTACCCTCTCGATTTAAGAACTCAGGCAATCTGCATCTGACTCGCCGAGTCATATGAACAACTCGACGAGTTGTTCTTGAGCTAAGAAGATTGTCTTGGACTCGCCGAGTTGTATGAACAACTCGTCGAGTCCCTCCATCACCGAGTCTGACCTCCAACTCACTGAGTCCACTCTACTACTCACAGGTCCCCACTCGACATCACTCAAAAGGGGGAAAAATCGGGGACTCGCGACTTGACTCGCCGATTCGTTCTTCCGACTCGCCGAGTCGCATCCATGCAGCTACTCTAAACTCGATTCTGCTTGAATCCAGCGTCTAAAACTTATAGATTTGGGCTTCCTTAGATCGATTAACACGTAAAGATTCTATCTTTATGTGTCCATAAGCATCCATGAAGATTATAAGGCTCAAAAAGCCTAATAAATGCTAGATCTAGGGCTCTCATGCAAAGTAACTTCAAAAAGGCAATAGATCCGGGCTCTACAACTCCTAAATGAACAGATCTAGGGATATCTCGACCTATTAAGGCCTCCATACGACTATAAGGTTGGAAAATACATCAAACTAGCCCTAGAAATGTTTTAATGGAGGTTTTAAGCATAACACAGAAGGATTCCGGGAAATACCTCAATGAACTTTGATTTTGACCTTGGATCTTTGCTCTACACCTCTTCTCTTTGGTCCTTTCTTCTTCTTCTTCTTCTTCTTCTTCTTCTTCTTCAAGCCTTCAAGAATCCACACAAAGCACTTTAATCAATCAAGGAATGGGTTTAGGGTTTCTCACAGCTCTCTAAGGGTGAAGGAGGCGAGTTTGGGGCACATAACACTGCTTAAATAGGGAGCAAACCCGGGGATTTAGGGTTTCTTCCTGGCAGGCAGACTCGCCGAGTCCCGAATATGGACTCGCCGAGTTGCCGACTAACACGTGCTCGAAATCCCGTCCCTACTTGACAAGTCGGGCTATAGACTCGCCGAGTCCCTCTTGAAAACTTCTAAATAAATGCCATGGAAGCAACATACCAGAGACGGGTCGTTACAGTATAACAGCCTCCACAAACCGCACTGAGCCATTTTAGTGCCTAAAACATTGAAAATTCATGTTAAAAAACACACACTTTGAAGTATGAACAATTTGGATGCCATTAAAACTGAAAGTTTGATACTAGGAGGAGGAGGAACATAAGTGAATGCATTGCAAACTGCACAACATGCTAAAGTTGCTCAAATAGGGTATAATAGATGATTTCAACATTCTGAACACACTAGCTAACTTTAAGATAATGGTTCATAATTCTTTCTGACATTTAATCTTAGAAAAAAACGTATCTAAAAACTTTAGATTGAAAGAAAAACAGAGCACCCTATGCTATGTTTTTCTGGCATTCTGAGCATTCTTCGTGCGTCAATTTCAGAAATCATTTTGTTATATAGTATATAATCATGGAAAAACATTTGGGGTTCTTTATGAAATTTCAAATCTTGTTGCTTTTGATTCAATTTCTGTTTTTGCTGAACATATTAACTTGTTGTAGTCCATATTTGATGGTTTCAATCTATAAACAAAAAAAGAGAAAATAAAAGAATTTAACCACGAAATTATTGAACTAATGAGGATAATTGATAATCTAGTAAGAACTGTGCAGTTATATCGATGATAGGGGTTGTAAGTGGCCTAGAAGGAGTTGGATATGGAGCTAGAGAAACTGACATCTGTAAATATGTGAAAAAAGTATACTCTTTTCACTTTCAAGATCTAAAGAATATTACAATTCTTGAAGCATGAAGTACAAGTCATTCCCTTCCTTTCTCCTCATATACCTAAGAAAACCAAGAAAAGAAAGACATATGGTTGATTTTCCAGTAGTGATGGTTATTGTTTTGTTGCTTGTTGGGTTCCATTTCCTTCCATTTAATATGTGAACTTGGTGTTAAAGGTCACATAAAAATGATTTTGTATGCTTTATATTACTGGGAAGTTATAGGTATACAATTTCCAGCAACAATCATTTTGTAAGAAATTGTTCTATGTAAAATTTTATAGTTCAATAAAGCATATATTAATTATTTGTTTCTAAAAGTTCATCTCTTTACACTTTTAGTACACTCATTTAGCATATATATGATTTTATTTTGAAACGTTGATTTTAATTTTATAGAATCCAATTTTCTAAATAACAAAAGGGTTAAAATGTAATTATATATAGTCATATGGATCAATAGGTTAATAAAATTAAATGTTTTTTAGCCGTTTTATCGGGTATATCCAAATTCTTTTAAACCCATCTAATACCTGACTTATTTAAATGTTAGGTTAGGTTATCTGATGATCCGAATTTCCGAACCCAATATCTAATTTACCCAACCTAATAAATCTGAATTCAAAATGGATCGGATTGAATAATAGAGTAACAATAGATATTTTCAACAGACCTATTACACGAACCGAATCACAAAAAATATAAGGGATAATGACTTAAAAAGGTAATATATTTTTCGATTTGTACACATTTGGTCAATAAATTTTTTTTCGTCCACATTTACCCCTTCAACTTGTTAAACTGTACACATCCAGTCATTATGACCGTTTACTTCAGGTTAGCCAGAAAATATGACTTATTAGGGTAATATATTTCTCATTTTGTATACATTTAGTACTTAATATTTTTGTACACATTTAGTCCTTAATTTTTTTTTTTTTGTTTCAACATAAGTCATTTTTTGTTTCTATATCAATTCGGTATTATGAATGATTTATTTAAGGTTTTTCTCACGACATCTAATATGGGACTATCATTGATGACAGGGACGGTTCTCTTTGGGTGCCCGCAGTGGCACCGACAACCTCTGCTTTTTCTGTACGCAGTGTAAATTTTTCGATATTTTTCTTTTTTCTACTTACCGGCAACACCTACTACGGACCGGCAACACCTACTACCAAATCCTACGTCCGTCCCTGATTGATGAGGTGTTTGGGACTGTTGATGTTTATGTTCATCGCGACCTCGACTGCTTGGTTGCATAGGTCTTGTGGTTTGGCTTAGATTTTGTATTCTAAACGTCGTAACTTCTTCATACGATATCTACTTTTAACGATCTTTATGTTTACGTGTTCGTTTTTTAAGTCTGCTATAACTTTCGTTAAGATTACTCCCGTTAAAATATAATATGTTTTTACTTACGATTTTACAAAAATAAACATCCATAAATGCATTCATAAAAAACGTATGGATATAAAGATCGTAATTAAAAAATATATTATTTTTTAACGGAAGTAATGAAAGTTGTAGTAGACTAAAATACAAACACATAGATATAAAGATCGTTAAAATCCGAGATAGAATGAAAAAATTATGATGTTCAAAACACATGACTTAAGCAACCAAGTAGTCGAGATCGCGATGGACATAAGCATCAAAAGTCTAAAACACTTCGTTAATGATTGTTCCATGTAAAATGTTATGAGAAAAACTTAAAGAAAACATTCATAAGTATTGAATGAGTACAAAAATAAAAACAAAAAGTTTATTTTGCAACAAAAAAAAATTAAGGACTAAATATGTACAAAAATATTAAGGACTAAATGTGTATAGAATAAGAAATATATTACCTTATTAAGACATTTTTACCGGTTAACCTGAAATAACTGGTCATAAGGACTGAATGTGTATAGTTTAACAAGTTAAAAGGATAAATATAAAAAAAAAAAAAAACTTAATAAGAATATATTATATTTTTAAGTCATTATTTCAAAATATAAATTAAAAAACCATCCACATAAATTACCATAAACTCCCGAACCACAAGGAGCATTTTGTTCCCTTTACTCTTTTATTCTTGTGAAAAGTGAACTATTCTTTGTTACCTTTTGTACAAAACGCGAAACGCACAAATTCTTCAACCTCATATCACTCTTCTTCCCAAATCGAAAGACCCTTTACTTTCTCAAAACCCTAGATACAACAAAAATGGGAAGCCGACAGGCCGAGAAGCTTATGAACCAGATCATGGAGCTCAAATTCACGGCCAAGAGCCTCCAACGTCAAGCAAGAAAATGCGAAAAAGATGAGAAATCCGAAAAACTCAAAGTAAAAAAGGCAATAGAAAAAGGTAACATGGACGGAGCTCGGATTTACGCCGAAAACGCCATTCGTAAACGCAACGAGCAGATGAATTACCTTCGTTTATCCTCCCGATTGGATGCTGTCGTTGCCAGGCTTGATACTCAGGCGAAAATGACCACGATCAGTAAATCCATGTCGGGGATCGTCAAGTCCTTGGAGTCAACGCTAGCTACAGGGAACTTACAGAAGATGTCGGAAACGATGGATCAGTTCGAGAAACAGTTTGTGAATATGGAGGTGCAGGCTGAGTTTATGGAGAGTTCGATGGCTGGAAGTACTTCGCTTTCGACTCCGGAAGGGGAGGTTAATAGCTTGATGCACCAAGTGGCTGATGATTATGGTCTTGAGGTGTCGGTTGGATTGCCTCAGGCGGCTGGTCATGCTGTGCCGGTGAAGAATACAGAAAAGGTCGACGAGGATGATCTATCCCGGCGTCTTGCGGATCTCAAAGCTCGTGGGTAATTATCTATATTTCAACCATACGTTCCGATGGATCTTCTGCGAGGTAATCATCCAGAATCATGATGTTATGTAAATTTGAGTATATTACTTATTATCTTCAATATTATAAGTGTATGTCCTTTACAGTTTAGAACTTTCAAATCCTTATGATCTTGTTGTCCATGTTCTTGAATTGGTACATCTGAAGTTGATGTATTTGAGTTTGACACTGAATTCGAATTTGGAACTCATATTATGGCTAGTTATCTTTCATGGCTGCCCATTGTCGAATTATGTAACATTTTGTCATTTCATCTCTGTTTTCTGGCCTTCCGTAGTTCCATTAATTTGTTTTACTGCTCAAAAATTTTCCAGTTACTATTCATGTCCCATGATACTGGATAGTGGATAAGTATACTTATCTTCATGGATGGATTCATATACAGGAGGATTCATTAGATATAATCATGTCACTTGTTACAAAAAACTACAAATTTTCATCCACTGTATTGGAATGCCGTGATTCTTCATTCAACCATCTTCTGTAAGAATTGTCTTCTGAGAATTGCAACAGTTGTTATAATCAAGTAACTCATATATTATGTTTTCAATTTAGTTTTTGTAATGTAATCAAAAGGAGGCTTACAATGAAGAAGTTAACAAAAAGAGACAGTGTTCAAAACAAATGCATCAAAGTGGAACGAGTTTTTGAAGACCAGAAAGTAAAAGAGTTATTTAAGTTAATAATCTTCGCATTGTTGGTTATTTTGATAATCAGAACATAATAAGCCGAAGCATAACATTGGATTTTTATCTTGAATCTGGTTAAAAGAAAACTCAACACAAGAAGTGATGCATACCTTGTTCCATTCAGATTTTCAGATCAAAATAACCCTATTCTAGTATATCACATTTAGGGTTATTAATTTATTAATCAAACAATAATAATAAATGATTTCTTTTTTGTTTTTACTACATGTTGCCTACTACAAACACATCAAACACTACCATTTTATCATTTCACTCAATCCTTAAATATGTATCGTAATTCAAGTAATGTATTCATCATTTAAATGAGATGATGAATGTTAAGGGGTCGTTTGATAGTTACTAACTGGGTCAGAGCTGACTGAGTTAACTTTTGATTGAAATTTGCTGTTTGATTTTGCATTTAACTGACTGTACAAAATGACTATTTTACCCTTGTAACATCTGAAGCACAACACATATTGGAATTAGCATAAAACTCTATAACTAATATTAATCACAACATACTTTCATTTATTTGAGAATTATAAAAATAAATACAACATTCAAGATTTTGCTTTTCCACCAACACTTGTATTAGCTATTCCACTGACCTTCAAACTTTTGCTATCAACAAATCGTCATCTTGATATAACAATCCAAAGACCATATCTTCCCAAAAATAAAAAAACAAAGGGATGACAAAAAAACCCAATTAAACTCGATAAAGAACAGAAAATTTGAAACCTTTATGACCAATTGCTTGTACATCTGTGCAAGTCTATCACTTACTAATCGAAAAATATAATTAGAGGTAAAAAACAGCACATTTATGAATCAAAATCACAATTCACTGAGAAGAAACAAACCACAAACAACCTCACCAAACTTTCCAAAGCATTGTTTAAGTCCTTCATCGGCTGTATGTTTGCTAAGACCTTCATTTAAAAGCAAAATCATAGTAGAAATACAAATCTCAAAAGGCCTGAAAGTATTAAATCACAAACAGCTTCGAGAACAAGTTTAATTCAAGAACATGTTCTAACGGTAATTCCAAAAATTGAATCAAAAATCAATAATCAAATTCAACCCGCTTTTCAAGTTCAACCCGCTTTTCAAATTCAATCACATTTGGAAAATGAAAGCTTGCCCTGGAAAATCAATTTGACTTTCAAATTTAGTCACATCTGATTTCACCATTAGCCAAGTTCGGGTCGCCAAAAATTTCTATCAAACTAATGAATTCACCAATTCCATCCATAAACAAGAAATAGAAAATCAATCAACGATTTTTCAGATCAAACTTTGAAGCAATTAAAGAAAACTACCACGTTCGATTACAGACCTTACCGGAGGAGATGGAGGACAAGGTCGGCTGATAATCTGTGATGGAGTCGTTAAGGTTGCGTCGCTGGGTAAATGGTGGAGAATGGTTGTGCTGGTGTAAGTGGAGGGGGAGGGATGCACCGACGATGACAGAAGAGGGAGCAAACTCCAGCGAACAGAGAAGCGAGAGAGGAAGAAAAGGTTGGGTCGTTCACGATGGAGCGTTGAAAGCCTCAGGGCAATGTGGGAAATGTTCCAGTCAGCCTCTTTTTTTTCCTAAGACCGAATCAGACATTTTCTCATGACCCAATCAGCTCATTGGACCGGATCAGACATAATTAGCCCTTTATCAAACACGTTGACCGGACCGAGTCAGCAAAAAGAGCTTACTAGACCCAGTCAGCCACACATCAAATAGGCCCTTAGTTAATCACATATTCTATTTGGAATTGTATGTTTGTTGTATGAAATATTATTACTTTAGTGAACATACTCATTATGTAAATAAAAACTTATAAAATAAATGAAGTCGAAAAATTTAATGCTTTCATTTATACATAATGGAATACAAGAAATCATAAACCCCAAACCATAATCGTTAATGGACAAAACCCCACTCAATGGAGTAATTTCCGATGCTTCTTTCTCTTAAATATGTAAGTCATTAACCATGACTCGCCTGACAAGTAACCCCATGCCCTAAGCGCTAAACACTAATTGACTATGGCAAACCCAATGGAGTTAGTGACTTCATCCTTGATGATATACGTAATTAAGGTCTAGAACCAGGATTATTGAAACAAACACCAATTTAAGTACCTTATATTAACAAAACAAAAGATAAACCGACTAAAAGTCATAAACAAAGACGTTGCTTTGATGCATATATTTTTTCAAGAAATCTAAAAAAAAAAACACATCAATAATACTTATTTTGAGGTCAACATCATAAAGCTTAACATATAGACAAACATATATAACATATTTTATTGTGTAAAATTAAATATTTAAATGTGAAAAATATCATAAAACACGGTCGCTGGAACTCGGAATCCGATGTATATGTTCGGAATACGTTTTTCGGAGTTCGATGAACATGCTTGAAATACGTCTTCTGGAGTCCGATATTCTTGTTTTCAATATAAATTAAGCTAATGATATTGAAAAGAAACTTACAAAAACGTAATTAAATCTCGATAAAACATCATAAAAGCCAGGATGTAATTTGTCTAGAAATATTTCGCTGAAGATATAATTTTTGTTCTCTAAAGATTTTTTAGTGAAAGACAGAAAGAGTTGAACTTTATATGCCTAGTTACTTCAAAAATATCTCATTTCCGTAAAAACTTAACTTAACCGTTTTCAATAATATATAAGAAACATTTGGTCTTTTTTATGAATATTCTTCGATAAGTTTTGCTGTAATTAAAAGAAGATAATATAACATCTAACCTCTTTTTTTATACATTTTTTTTTAAAACTTAGTTGTGTTGTGCCCCTAGAAGGTTTTTTTTGACTTATTTCCTTAGTGGCTAGGTAGCACACGTATTTCCTCAAATGTCACTAACATGGTGACACGGTTTTTTTTTTTTTTTTGAACAGCGGAATCACACGTGTTTGACCATCTTACGATTAAATGTTGAAAAACGAACTAACAAGAATCATTTATCTAGTGGTGTATGATAGGGTCCCCAGCTATCAACTAGCATTACAATCGCCTCAAGTTTCATTACTTCATCCATATCACTCCAAAAAGATAATCATGGATTTACTTCTATCATTCATAACCTTTACAGCAACTATATCTTGTTTCCTGTTTTTTGGTCATCTGGCGTGGATAAGAAGTGGAGCTAATTACACGAGCAGCAAAGGATTAGCAAAGACAGCACCTGAAGCACCAGGCTCATGGCCGATAATTGGTCACCTCTATCTTTTATCTGGTTCTCAAGTTCCTCACAAACTCTTAGGCTCTATGGCCCACAAGTTTGGACCAATATTCACCATCAAACTTGGGGTTAATCGAGTCCTAGTTGTGAGCAATGCAGAAATGGCTAAAGAGTGCCTAACCACAAACGATAGAGTCTTTGCAACCAGACCAAAGTCAATGGCAACTGAGCTGATGGGCTATAATTATGCTAATTTCGCCCTTTCACCACATGTATCATACTGGCGTGAGATACGGAAGATAGTTGTTCTTGAACTTGCCTCTCATCATCGCCTTCAAATGCTTTCACAAATCCGAGCCTCCGAATTGAAGTCATCCATTACAGACTTGTATAAAGATTGGAAGACAAATAAAGGGTCTTCTGAAACGATAAAGGTTGATATGAAACAGTGGTTCGGAAACTTGATTCTAAACATGACTATGAGGGTGATCTTTGGGAACCGATTTTCACATGGCGAACAAAAGGAAGATGAATTTAAGATTTCCATTAGGCGGTTGTCAGAACTATTGGGTGCGTTTGTGCCATCTGATGCCATTCCATGGTTGAGGTGGATGGATATAGGAGGGTATGAGAAGAAGATGAAGAAGACAGCTAAAGAATTGGATGTTGTAATTGAAGGATGGTTAGAAGAGCATAGAAAGAAGATGAACTCAACACAACATGTAGATGAGAGGGAAGAAGAAGAAGAAGCCTTCATGTCCGCTTTGTTGTCTCGTGTTAAAGAAGTTAAAAAGGATCTTCCTGGCTTCAGCACTGATGTGATTGTGAAAGCTACATGTTTGGTACTATTTTTCGGTAATCCTTAAGTTACATATATATCAAAAGATACAGTTGTGAGTTTTTGTTGCTTTTCTCAGGCACTTTTAGCTGCAGCAACCGATACTACAACAATTACTCTAACATGGGGTTTAGCTTTACTAGTCAACAACCCTGTTGTGTTAAAGAAAGCCCAAGAAGAGATCGAGAAGCATGTAGGACGAGATAGAATGGTTGAAGAGTCGGATTTGAAGAACTTGGTCTATCTTCAAGCCATTATCAATGAAACAATGCGACTTTACCCAGCTGCGCCACTTTCTGTTCCTCATGAGTCTACACAAGACTGCATCGTAGGTGGTTACACTGTTCCTAAAGGGACTCGACTTTTGGTAAATATTTGGAAGATTCAACACGATCCTGAAATATGGGAAGATCCATTTGAATTCATACCCGAGAGATTCTTCACAAGCAAAAAGGATATCGATATCAAGGGTCAACATTTTGAGTTGATTCCATTTGGTAGTGGTAGAAGAATGTGCTTGGGAATCTCGTTCGCTGTAAATGCTTTGCAATTGATATTGGCCAATATCATACATGGATTTGAGTTCAAAAATCCATCATCTGAAGCGGTTGACATGACTGAAAGCCCTGGATTGACAAATCTCAAAGCCACTCCACTTGAGCTTTTAATTGCCCCACGGATATTGCCGGATTTTAACTTAGTGCCACCATAGGCCTCCACCACTCCACTGAGCTCTTTGTTGTACAGTGATTTGAGTTGGATGCCTGTCATGTAGCGTTTATCCCTATTGTTTTTATACAACCAACCATATTATAATTGAGGTATGCACAATAATTAAAAAGAATTGCATTTAGCATCAATATACATTTGTAGATTATTTGAAATTAAACTCACTTGAGAACGTTTCGAAGAACAAAAATTTGAGCAAATCCCTCCAATACCTCAAACTAATTTACCTGAAACAAGGAAAAAGAATGGTCAAGGGCATTCAAAGAGAGTGCTATTTTTTGATTTGGTTGCCACAAGAAAACTTGAAAGATGTAAAAGAAAAATACCAAAGGGCCGGGTAGACATTATCGGCGAGTTCCTAGGGAATCCAATGTATGAATCTTTAAACGAACGAATCTTCGATAAATATGGATCGCGAGGTTGTTGGATATGTACAAATTTTACCCTTTGATTTTCTCATGTACTTTTTTTTTGAAGCTTTTAACCAACAAAAAAAAAATATTAGTGAATTAAATCATGCATACCTATTTGATCACTACTTCGTGATTTGTGCACAATAATTTTTAGCCATACACAACAATTTATGTTTTTACACAATTGTACTGTACAACTATATAAAATATAATTTGTTGTGTATGAAAAAATGTTGTGTATGGATAATAACCCTATTTTATGGGTGTTTGATTAACTAATGCAAATTGCAATTATTAATTGCATGTCTTGTTCGTTAAAGACAAAATACCATTACTTATTAATTATATTATAAAGTAGTAATTCATCTGTATATGTGTCGTTACATTTTTAAACATGGTGAACTGTACTCTAGTTACCATAATGCATGATATAATATTCTTGTTTAATGTCCAATTTTGATAAGAAGTTCTTCAACCAAATAAGCTCTTTGCTAGCATAGCCATTTACTTAACTTTTGTGTTCGATAGAACAAGAATCTTAGTACAGATAAAAACAACAATCTTAGTATGGATATCGAACTAATGGTTGTACTTCCAAGCAAACACATAACATGTGGTGTTTTGCACAACCTCTAAATCTGTGCATTAGGGTGGTGGGAATGGAACCATCCCCTAATACCACATAGGCCCCACATTATTTTTTTCTCAACCCCCATCCTACACTACTTTTTATATTAAAAATATTTTAAGAAAATATTAATTAATTTTAAACATATTTTACATATCCCTCTTTTAGTTTTTATAAAAAACAGACGTTGGCCTCTTTACCTATACAAATACTCATTGATACCTTCATATTTTAACACATCCCTCTAATCTCTTTAGTATTATTTTATATATATATATATATATATATATATATATATATATATATATATATATATATATATATATATATATATATATATATATATATATATATATATATATAATTTTTTAGGTATTTGTTTCTATATTTTATTTGTTTAATTTATGAAAAAAATGTTTTTATTATTTTAAAGACATCCTAACTTCACCTTGATCTCTACCAAACCTCTCACCACCTCAAACACACCTATGATACCCCATACAACCTTATGTACTAGTGTTTTGGTGAATGCTCCAAACCGTACCCATGCCTGCAACTTTGACCCATGCGATACACTGTCCGATTATCCAAAAAAACCACTAGGTCGCGCCCTTGAGTTTCCTTCAGAAAGCCAGCCATTTGCCTTCTTACGAAAGCATATTCGGATGACAGTTGGCTTTGGCACCGAAGGCTCTCGCACTTAAATTTCAAGGACATCAACAAACTTGTACTTGACGATCTTGCGTGAGGACTTCCTCTTCTGAAGTACGACAAGGAGCATCTGTGTGCAGCTTGTGAACTAGGCAAAAAAGTCGAAAAAGTCACTCCATGATTATAAATACCAAAATCATTGAGCCACTTGAACTTCTACATATTGATCTTTTTGGCCCATCTGCCATTGAGAGTGTTGGTGGTAACATTATATTTTGGTTATTGTAGATGATTTTTCTCGATTTACCTGTGTTTATTTTCTTAAACATAAATCAAATACTACCTTGAGGTTAAAGGATTTTATCAAGCCGATCGAAATTCAATTGCGAAAGCCAGTCAGGAACGTTCGCAATGATAACAGTTCTGAATTCAAAAACCAAGTGCTTGAAGAATTCTTGACTGAAAAGGGAGTTGCTCACAACTTCTTTGCTCCTTACACTCCTCAGCAGAACTGAGTCATTGAAAGACGAAACCGATCTCTTTGTGAAGCTGCGAGGACCATGCTTTAATTTGCGAACTTACCGCTGTATTTCTGGGTTAATGCGATCCGAACAACCTGTTTTACTCAGAATCGATCCTTAATCAACCAAAGATTTTCAATTACTCCTTACGAGATTCTTTATTAACAAAAACCTAACGTTAAGTTCTTTCATGTTTTTTGGTTCTAAGTGTTTCATTTTCAACTCCAAAGAGCAAAGGAACAAATTTGACGTGAAAGCAGACGAAGGAATTTCCTAGGGTATTCTCTCACTTCGAAGACATATAGGGTTCTAAACAAGAAATCCAAAAAGATAGAAGAAACCTACCACGTCACGTTTGACAACAACTATCTCAAGAAGCATCAGAAGTCTACCAGTCCATCTGAAGAAAATTTCCCATCAACTCCCTCACAAACGATTCCTCTGCTGAACTTGTATGAGGAATTCATGAATTTATTTGATGAGTCTGAGAAAGCCATCACTTCCGAATGAAAGGCTAAGGATAACCAAGAGGATGAGTTAAAGAAGATAATAAATGACTCCGTAAAAGATCTCGAATCCGAAAGGGAAAGTCCGAAGGATCCAAATGTCAACAATGATTACGAAGACTTCTGAAGTTCTTCCCCAGATACAACCTTATACTACTACATTCCAGGTGGAGGGTTCAACTTCAACCTCCATATTCGAAACATCTGTTGAGGGGGAGAATTCAAACCCTGAATTCAGTACTATCCAGGGGGAGAATCCTATTCCGAACATCGAGTCACATGCAAACTCCCAAGGGGAGCCTGAGAATGAAAATAATGACTCCGACGCTCAATCAGAATTTGAAGATGTGAATGCCGAATTGGACCCAACTTATAATCCAAACTACCCACCATTAACCAAATGGACCAAAGATCATCCCAAGACTCAAGTTATCGGAGCACCAACTTATGGAGTTGTCACGAGAGCTCAACAAAAAGCGAATCAAACTACATTATTTTCAAAGATGGAATTTTGCATGTTCAATTCATTCATCTCCAAAATTGAGCCCAAGAATATAAAGATTTCTCTTGATCACTCTGATTGGGTGCAAGCTATGCAGGAAGAGCTTAACGAGTTCGAATGCAACAAAGTATGGAGACTGATTCCAACTCCAAATGATGCTTCTGTGGTTAGTATGAAATAGGTGTTTCGGAACAAGCTTGAAAAGGAAGGAAATGTCATCCGGAACAAAGCTCGGTTGGTTGTTATAGGATACTGCCAAGAAGGCATAGACTATGAATAGACATTCGCTCCGGTTATGAGGCTAGAACCTGTTCGCATTTTCCTCGCCTACGCAGCTCATAAGAACTTTTAAGTCTATCAGATGGATGTAAAATGTGCCTTTCTAAATGGTGAGTTAGAGGAAACGGTCTATGTGGAGCAGCCATCGCGTTTCGTAAATGAGAAGTATCCAAACCATTGCTACATTTTGAATAAGGCTGTGTACGGTTTGAAACAAGCTCCTCGAGCATGGTATGAAACCCTTACCCGATTCTTAAAACAATCAAAGTTTAAACAAGTCTCGGTCGACCCAACCTTCTTTCGTAAGAAAGATGGTGACCATATGATGATCGGCCAAATCTATGTTGATGATATCATTTTCGAATCAACCAATCCTAGATTGACTGCTAAATTCCGAAAGTTGACAGAGACTACATTTGAGATGAGCTCAATGGTTCCTATTAATTTTTTCCTTGGTTTAAATATTAGACAGAGTTCGGAGGGGATTTTTATCAACCAGGAAGCCTACACCAAGTCATTATTTGCGAAATTCAGAATGGTAGGAGATTCACGAGTTAAAGTCCCGATGGCATTCGGAACGTGGCAAATCATCCTTGGACAAACCTACAGCGGATATTACTCTATATAGGCAGATGATTGGATCATTAATATATCTAACATCCATTCGACCAGAAATAATGTTTGCTGTTTGTTATTGTGCTAGATTTTAGGTGAATCCTCGTGAACCTCACATGACTGTTGTGAAGAATATTTTGACATATCTGAAAAGATCATCTTCTCTCGGAATATGGTATCCGTCAAACTCTGGATTCTTTGTAAGAGCATTTTTGGATGTTGATCTAGGCGGATGCGGTCTCGATCGTAAAAGCACTTATGGGGGTTGTCAGTTTCTAGATGGCAAACTAGTAAGTTGGCAATCAAAGAAACATACGTGTGTATCCCTATCAACTGCAAAAGCTGAATACATCGCAACTGCATCATGCACTTCGCAAGTGGTCTGGACGCAAAGCCAACTTTGAGACTATAGCATAACAATGAAGATGATTCTACTCTATTGTGATTTAGAAAGTGCAATTCGGATTTGTCAGAACCCAGTGCAACATTCCAAGACGAAACATATAACACTTAGGTATCATTTGATAAAGGATCACGTAGAAGATAGTAACGTCGAAGTACATTTTGTAAGATCCTCTGATCAACTTGTTGATATCTTCATGAAAGCCTTGCCTGAAACAACCTTCAATCGTATTCTACAAGGCTTAGGAATGATAGAAGCAGAATCTATGCCAAAACCATCTTCGTAATCGAAATGCATCACTTAAGTTCCAAACCGATCCAAACCCTCGGAGGTACTCGTATCTCATTGTTCACACTTCGAACGGGTTCGAGCGCTCGGAATGACTCAAAGTCTACTGTTCATATGGAACCCGGAACTTCATGTATCCTTGTATAATATGTATTTTCGGTATTTTCTTTTCTGGTTTTATTTTCTTTTAAGAAACTTCAAAATACAAAAATATTTTTCTTTTATGTATTTGTTTCTTTTTCAAGAAAATCCAAAATCCAAAAATATATTTACTTTCTTGTTTATGTTTTATCTTTTCAGAAAATCAAAAACTCCAAAATATTTTTTGTTTTGTTTATTTGTGTGCTATTTTTTTTTAAATATGTGTTATCTTAGGTACTTTATCGTCACTACAATTCAGAATGATGTATATAACTCCGATTCTATGTACTAGCTAAGTGTCCCTAGAAGCATGCTGTTGCATGTTGACCAAAGCCTCTAAGACTCTATGATTAAGCCTTAATGAAACTTTCACTCCGAATGTTTCTTCACAATCAGGCTAATATTCACATAAGTCGTTGAGCTACCTTACTCTTCTCATATTGAGTTAAGAGTAGACTGCTTAGTCATTCGCAATATAACAGAGGTACATTTTTATCTGTGGAACCACCTTTAACAGTTCTATATATTACATTCGCTTTCACACTAGACTCTCAGAGTTTACCACTGATGTTTATGGTTACATAACTTCTATGTTAATGATCTTCGAATTGTTATTACCACAATTTGAGTGAAACCCAAAATCCGAATCCTATCTATGAATTGACATTGAACATTTAACAAGTTCAATATTATTCACCATGGAATTAACGAATATCAACCTTCATGGTTTTGTACCTTGGAATCTCATTATTTTTATTTTTGTGAGATCTTAATGAAATGTTCTCGTCCTAAGACATTTCTTCCCAATAGATCCAATTTTTATTTTTCCTTGAGATTTCCAAATTATCTAGCCACTCAAATAATTCCAAATCATACTTGTTATTATGGTTACACTGGTCAGACAAGTACTTCTTCCATACTTTCAGACTTATGTTGAGTTTCGGAGTTTGGTTGAAGCTAATCCACCCTTTAAAGTCTAATGAACAAAAGCCTTTCACTATTTCTCAACAAATAGTTGATCGTATTTCAACGGAAAGCCATGCAAGCACTTCCGAGTCTCTATTGACTCCGAAGGAAGAGATCGTTGCCCGGGATCCATATGCTTTTGTGTTAATTTTTAAAACTGACATGACAGAATCCCAAATATATATATATTTTTTTATTTCTTTATCTTTGGCACACTTATGCACGAAAATCCTCGTGATTTTTCAACTGTCTTGTTCTAACTTCCGAATGATTCTTTCAAATCCGAGAACCGGTTCTGGTGAATTATGTTGAATTACGAACGTCCAAAACTGAAGCGACGGTTTACAAGGGATAAGCTTTCAAATTAGGCGCGAGAATTTTCGAAAACCCTGACATCATAAACGTGGGATCTAGTTGATCCGGTTCTCGTTTCAGCCGATTGCTAGGGTTTTCTCAAGCTAGGGATCTAGTTGATCCGGGGTCAATATCTTCTTCTGCAATCCTGGAGATGTTCTACCAGATGGGTTATGTGGGAAATCTCTCCATTTTATCCAAGTTCAAGAAGCCCAACCTACTTCCGATGTGGAATGGACTCTTTACCATTCTCTTCAAAAGTTTTTCAGAGCGGTCACAGGCTCGAACTGTGGAAGTAAGCTTTTTTGCACTATAATCTACGAACTTTACCATGGAATCAAACTATATTATGGTTCCATCCTTTGGGCACAACTAGTTTAGAGTACTCTTTCCACAACATGTCACTCAGAGATTTCTTGTGCTTGGTTATGGTCCATCATCGTCCAGAGAGCCATTACTAAGCTCAACATTCTGGTGACTGAGGGGTGTATAATAGTAGCTATTTCGATCTTTCACACTTTGAACTTCATCGTGTCTGATCCTATGAAGTTTTCCTTTATTTGATCTCTTCTAGAGGCAATGCTCAACTGTGTTCCAACAGACAACGAGCTTATCAACAAGTATAAGAAGAAACCTAATCAGGTCCTCACCATTTAACACCTGAGATGCACAAGGCTTTGGAGGAAGCGAACAAGGCTAAAAAGGGAGGTAAGCGAAAGACGAAAGCTGGACCTTCCGAACCAACTCAAGTTCCGAAGAAGAAAGTAAAGAAATCGGCTCGCAAGCCAAGGTCTCCTACTCCTGTTGTTGAGGGGATTTGGAGTCTCATACAATTTCAAAAATTTAGCAAATAGTGCAAGTCCAACAAGAAACTGAATATACAACTACTCAATCCAATCCACATGTAACTTTTTTGATTCCCACCTCTGTTCCATTAACAGAAGATCTTTTTACGTGGCTTTACTCCTCTATCTTCTCCTACTACTACATCTACACCCATCTCTACACCAATCACCATTGCTCCATGTACGAATATATCTGTGGGGGTCTCGCAACCACATATCTCCATCACTCAAACCACTCCTCTTTACACCCAATTTACCGCCACAACCACCATAACCACTAGTACACAACCAATAACTGTTAGCGTATCTGATATGAGGGCTGGTGCTTCTGGTGTTACAATCGGTCCTAGTTCTACCCCAATCTCACCTTTACGCGATGATGATCCTGATATGATTTTTGGTGACGATTGGGATGATTTCCAAGACTTCCACTACAACCCATTCAATATTCAACCATCAAAGTGATGACGGAGATGAACCTATGACGAAGGGGCAATTCAAAGCCCTCAATGAGAAGTTGGATACTTTAATTGAGTCTTCCAAATCATCATCTAGAAATGACTACACCTTTGAGTTTGTCAAGGCATTAATCAAGACTCTCACCAAGGAGCATTCCAAAAGTCTTGATGCCTCTACAGAAGCTATAGAAAATTCAAAAAAGACCGTTCGTGATGCAACCGAAAAAGTCGAAAAACTAGTGAATGATGTAACTGAGTTTATGGTGGACTTTTGTCGATCCTCGGAAAAAAACACTGAAGCTGCGAATGAAGTCATTACGAGTCTTGGCTCGACTCTTTAAACTGACAAAACTGCTCTCTCAAAGGTTTGCACTGAAATTCAGGCTGATAATGCTGAGCTGCAAACTTCTATTACTTCCCAGCTTGATAAGCTTCAAGAGGACCTTGTTATCGAGTATTCACTTATGGATAAACTTGCGGTGAAAACTAAGAAGATCAAAGTTCTTTCTGTGCAACTGTCGCATGCACAACAACAGAATGATGAGCTCAAGTCTGAAAAGGCTGTGATAAAACGTTGTATTGGAGATGTTAACCAATACTTACTAAATCTCATTGACACTCGTGATTCTTTACTCATGGTCTCCGTTTGCTAACATCTTGCTGATAAACTTAAACCCGTCTTCTCAATGCTCAATCTTTTAGAGGATGTTTCAGAGTCTAGCTCTCTTCTGAAACAAAGGGGAGAAGAAAAGCAGGCATCTGGTGAAGAACTCAAGAAACCAACTGGTGGCTCTGATGAGCATGAGCAAAAACCAAATCCAAACGATCCGAAGGGTAATGAAGCTTCTGGGTCAAAAGGAAAAGGAAAGTTGATCGATGACGATGATGAAGAAGAAGATTTATTAGAAGAAGATCAGCTTAAAAAGAAAGAAACATGACCAAGAGCTTGACGAAGCTTAACTTATTGCAACGGAAGTTGAAGCTCATAAAAGAGAGGCTCGTGATGCCCAGGTCACTCTCAAAACTCAGAAGTCTTTATTCCCTCCTTGGTCTATGGAGAGGATTCTGAATGAGGCGATAGACAATTCGAATGTATACTAGTTGGAGCCAATTACTTCGTTTGAATTGGAAAATACTTCGGAGTCTCAACTTGACTTTCCAATAACTCTGAAAGCTTTCCTGTTTAGAAGCTTTGACAGGATTGTGAGAGCACTTGATTCGGACAACGATGTTCATCAGATGCTTATCTCTTTTTATCTCAAGCACGGAAAGCCTCAATACCAATCCTGGAGTTCAAAGAAAATTACAGCTGTGAAAGTCATCGGGCCAATTGAAATGGAAAGCTTTATCAATGCTAAATTCAAAGTTTTCCATGGAGCAAAAAGCTTAGTTTTTGAGTTTTCACTCGCAGACTTGCCGTGCCTTAATCCATATGATTGGATTTACTTGTTCCATCTCTTATTAAAGGATGAACAAAAATTCGAACCCATCTTGGCACATCTAAAAAGGATGCTGATATGCTACATCCAAGAAGTTGGTAAGATTGATCTGGAGATTGCGAACGTGCTCCGAAAGAAACCCATAGTGCTGCCTAAAGAAGCTCCGAAAGACCTTGACAAGATGAAGCTGGGAAGGATTCTAAAGGATAATTGGAGTATGACATTCGAAAAACGAGATAGAGCTAGTGAGAAATTTCAGAAATATTGTTTCTTTCTGCCTGACAAGCATTTGTATTCCACTTCGTGTCTGGAATATGTTTTCGGATTAGCAGAAGCTTACAAAGGGAATGATGTTGCGGATAAGAAGTGCTTCGCTGATATGATTAAATGGTATATTTTGATTCGCAAAACCTTGCGTGGTCTAATGCTGAAACTTTTCAAGGTTCAGAAGCGTATCCAACAGTGAAGAATTTTCCTTCCTTATTGACACAAAGGGGGAGATTGTTGGGATATTTATGGTGTTGTGTCAATATTGATTATGCATGTATATAGTATTTATTATTATTATCGGATTGGGCCTGTCCATCTGTCATTATGATACTAGGGCTAGACCATAAATATAACATGCATGAATTGTTTTAGGGTTAATGTTTTTGTAGCTCTACGTATCCTTACAGAGAAGTTCTATCGAACTCTTCTAAGATATTGATAATTAAGCATTCGACACTCTTTCAATCACATTCAATCTTTGTTCTTATTGTTTGATTCTTCTAAACTGTTTTGAATCTATTGATCATTGTTTTATTGTTTCAAAACTTTTGAATAACTTGTTTTAGGTTTCAAATTGAAAGGCTTCTTGAAAAACTTTTTCACTTTATTATTTGAATAAAAAGCTATTGCTTCGTCACCAACATTCACAATTATTCCTTCATCTTCCGAACTTTCATTCTTAGCAAACTCAATCTCAGCTTCTTTGTTTGTCACCTTAGACATCAATGCTAGGGGACCACCCAAACTGATTCTAGTTTCCTTAACAATCTCATTTACTTCCTGTTCTTGAGTTTTCAACTCAATGTAAAGATCACTAAGAGAAAGATTGTTGAAACATTGTTGAGTTTTTATCATCAGACCAACATTGTGCCACTCCTTACGAAGTCCCATGAGAAAAGTCACATTGTACTGCATTGTTGATCCGTTGACTCCATACCTGCTACACTTGAAGATTAACTCATTCAGACGATCATAATAGAGCTCAATTTTCTCACCTTCTTTTTGCTTGAATTCACCTAACTCAAGCAAACATTGCTTAACAGAACTCTTCTTGGTTTTCTCGCTTCCTTGATACTTTTCCTTTAGTGTATTCCAAATTTCCTTAGCAATAGAACATCCACAGACATAATTGTACACTACAGCTGGAAGCAGCAGATCCAATATTTTGTAACGAACTCGAACATCCGACATCAACAGTGATACATTTCTAGAGTTCTCCATCAATTCCATTCAGACAGTCTTCCATCCTATCCACCCATTGATCATAGGTACTCAGGGATCAACATAAAGATTCTGGTTGAAGAACCAAGGAGATGTGAATAAGAAGTAATTGTTTTCATATTGAAATTCGCCATTGTTGTACGAATGAGTTTTGGAAAAAGCTTTAGAAATTAAGATCTGATGGATGAAATTTGCAGAAATCAAACTCAAAACACTCGATTAACAAATTAAGAACATAATCAAATCAAATTAGATGATCTGAATAGATTTTCAGAATCACAAGTGCGGAAATTTTGAATCTAGAATGAGATTCAAAAACTTTTGAAAACCGGAGAAAATCAGAGATCAACTAAATGCATCCTGCTCTGATACCAAATGTAGTTGTTATTAATTGAATGTATGAAATGAAATCTGAGTATGAATTAAAAGAGAACACAGAATCGTAAATAATTCTAATTTGGCTCAATATATTGCTTTTGAAGATATAGAAAAAATAGAGTACAAGTAGCAGTGACTTCGAAAAATACACCAACTCTAATATCTAACCCCTATTTATAGGGATGACAAAAGTAACCAAAAAAGTACATAAGGGCTTATACATTCACGCTTTGACATTACAATATACCTTTATGCAAATAAACAATACTGACTTTGATACTAACAAAAGACATAAGACACTTTGACACCTTACAACTATTTCGAACCTAACAATATACCTTAATGTACGTGAGAGATGGAAGATATCTTTAGGATCTTGAGTTAAATCGGAAATTCAACCCACATAAAGTAAGTGAATATCTTATAAATCGGTCTATCAACAATTTATATTCTTACCATAATAATCAGATTTAATGATAACATTATATATATTTATGAAGTGGTTCCATATTTATCCAACACACATCTCCTTGGGAACACTCTTCAAATGGAACAAGTTTTTAAAACTACCCTACCATGGCAATATACCGCCACCCTTATGGAACACCTTGCAAACACCCTTATGACACTAGACTTGGCAAACAAAATCTACAAACGATTTCTTATATGATATGAGCCGATGTGTTCTTTAAGGCGCAACTTAATTAATGATTTCGTTGTACTACTTGTCTACTTCAGTCTAAATGCACGAATATGGTAAAAATGCGTTGATGAACTGGTTACCGGGGGTATGTAATCGAGCCGAGTACTGCCAAGCTCGAAACTCGGCTCGACTAAAAACTTGGCTCGTGTTCGACTCAGCAAGCCTTAATTTTTAAGCTCGAGTTGAAGCTTTATGAAGTAATCTTGACTTTTGCGCTCGACTCGACTCGATTACCTATTAAAAAAACAAAATTATATTAAATTGCAATAAAGATACTATGTTGTTCGACGACTCTATAATATGTAAATAGGTACTTATAAAATAAAGATTAAAAGTCTAAATATAAATATGCTCGATTAAGCTCGCTAATATCACTAGCCGAGTATTCCAATACCTGAGCTTGGCTCGATAATGTACATAGGTAGCTCGACTCGAACCAAATCGATTTCAAGTCGGTCTCGAGTATCTCACGAATTGTCTTGACTCAGTTACAACCCTATCCCTACCGGTTACCAAAGTACACACTAAAGATTTCACAGTATTATATGCTTCAATAGATAAAGTTGGTATCTACTCATTTAAGCGGAATATGCAAGGCAATAAGTACATGGTTATGCTTATATATGAAAGTGAAATATGGCCCTATTCTAGTATATCACATTCAGGGTTATTAATTTATCAGAATTATTTATTTATCAAACAATAATAATAAATGATTTGTTTTTCGTTTTTTCTATATGTTGCCGACTACAAACATATCAAACACTACCATTTTGTCACTTCACTCAATCCTTAAATATGTATCGTATTTCAAGTAATATATTCATCATTTAAATGAGACGATGAATGTTAGTTAATCACATATTGACTAATATTCTATTTGGAATTGTATGTTTATTGTATGAAATATTATTTGATGTTTACAAACCTAACAATGCGGTGTTATTTATTTAAATATGTATGGTAC
This sequence comes from Lactuca sativa, assembly GCF_002870075.4. Lineage (NCBI taxonomy): Eukaryota > Viridiplantae > Streptophyta > Magnoliopsida > Asterales > Asteraceae > Lactuca > Lactuca sativa. Next base: position 199,577,363 of record NC_056628.2, on the reverse strand, counting down.
TTTAGTGAACATACTCATCTTAAATATTACTAAAAGAGAAACCTTATGACATCATTTTAAATAATCTGGACCATTGATTGTATTTTAATCTTATTTTTTCCACCTTTAGATCAAATTGCTGACATCATCTTCCCCATATGGAATGTATTTAATTTCAATAAATGCTTTCCAATCATCAATCAATAACATACATTCGTTGAAATGAAATGTATTTAATTCCAATAAAAGCTTTCCATATTTTATATCTTGAATTTTCAGTTATGAAGATTTTAATATGGTCAATTTTAAAAACATATCACTAAAAAATCATTTCAATCTAGGCCTTAATATCAACCATTAATATAAATCTGTTTATATTAGTAAACCATTAATATAAAATCTTTTTTTATTAGGAAATCATTAATACCGAAAAATCATATTCAAATTATCACATACATATACGATTCATCATTGAATCCGCGACTCACATTTATTTTCAATCGTTTGTTTTCTTCAAAACTTCTCCTACAACATCATTAATATTGCTTATAACTTCCATCATCATTCTCTGCTATAAACATTCGCTCTTGTGCGCTAGAAGGTCAGTACCTTCTTTCGCTTTTTGTATTTTTTTTTTCGATTATTTTTTGTTCCTATATCAAATATATGTATTCATATATTTCGATTTTCTTTGTCACAAATTACATGAAATCAGTTAACTACTTTTCTGAAACTTTTCAAATAAACATGAAAATATATTAGGTACTTTTAACAAAACAAAAATTAACTATCTTGGAAATTGACATTAATTACGAAAATGTTATTTTTATATATTAGAGATGATTATGATTTTTTTTAATTTTTATGTCATAAGAATCCAATTAATTTTGGCATGATTTTAAAATATCATTGAAATTATTATGTTTTTGTATATCATATCAACCTACTTTTTTATCTTTGTATAGTAACAATAAAATTTATTAATTTACACAACAAATATAGATATTTCAAATTTTGTAATATTATTATAACTTACAAAATACAACTCCCTCCAAAATAAATTTTCGTCAGTAATTTCATGCATAATTTCAACAAATTTAAATTTGTATTTTCTTTATATAAATTTTTTTAATGATCCTAATTTTTTTTTTCTCTAAAAGTATATCAAACATTTACGTCTTAGATAATGCTGCCCTATTATAATTATTATTTTCCAAAAATATATCCGTTTAATGAGGAATTTGATATAATAAAGGAAGTGAATGTTAATTAAAATGATATATATATATATTCCATAATTATTACATGAGTTTATTCAAAAAATTTATATAAAGGTGTAAACATTAAACATTTTTAAAGTGAAATTTCAGAATACATACAAACGATAATGTTGTACAATGAAATATAAAATTGAATAGACTGAAAATTTTTTTATTAAAACAGTCAATCTTGAAAATAACATAGTTATGAAAATTATAAAGTAAGATACAAATTATAAGATATTAGGAGATTTGTAAAAAATACATTTAGTAAAAGCGTTACGATTATTATAAAAAATAAGACCGTTAAGATTAGTGACAATACAATATATAAACTAAATTATCATAATAGTAATGAAATGTCATTATTTGATATTTCATATAATTGAAAGATATATCAAATTACATTGATGATATACTAAAATTATTCAAAGTTGCGCCAAAACTAATGCAAAGTTCTTGCGAACACCAAATAAATAAGAGCAAACATAAAAGCTAGCATTTATATTTATAATTAATTTAAAATAAACCAATCATGATTTAGAAAAGAATCTCCATTGATGATATACTAAAATTAAATCTATATAACATTTAACATTTTATAAATTATATTACATAACTTTATTTGAATAAATGAAATAGTTGTCAATATTTAATGTAATAGAAAAAACGGTATATTGGTTGTCAATATATGTTTAAATTAGGTAACATTATTATGCAAGGAACGACTAATTAAAATGCTTATAAATATATAAATACCATAACTATATGAGACGAGGAAAGTCGTTCAACTAATAAAACAAAAAATGATGTCTACAAAGAGATCTTTCAGTGATTATATATATTTATCGTTTTCAATGTATTTTCTATACATTTCAATAATACCAATAACCATATATTTTTTTATAATCATTATACAATATCTATAAACGATTATATGTTTTTTTATGCGTTTCCCACGTTTAACGCGGGCTATAATCTAGTTATTTATTTAAATAAAAACTTATAAAATAAATGAAGACGAAAAATTTAATGCTTTCATTTATACATAATGAAATACAAGAAATCATAAATCCCAAACCATAATCGTTAATGGACAAAACCCCACTCAATGGAGTAATTTCCGATGCTTCTTTCTCTCAAATACGTAAGTCATCAACCATGACTCGCCTGACAAGTAACCCCATACCCTAAAAGGTAAACACTAATCGACTATGGCAAACCCAATGGAGTTAGTGACTTCATCCTTGATGATATACGTAAGGTCTAGAACCAGGATTATTGAAACAAACACCAATGATACCAATTTTTTCAGATCCCTTCATGATAAGCAGTGACTCTTTTAGATCCCTTACGCTTCAACTTTAAGTACCGTATATTAACAAAACAAAAGATAAACCGACTAAAAGTCCTAAACAAAGACGTTGCTTTGATGCATATATTTTTTTCAAGAAATCTAAAAAAAAACACATCAATATACTTATTTTGAGGTCAACATCATAAAGCTTAACATATAGACAAACATATATAACATATTTTATTGTGTAAAATTAAATGTGAAAAATATCATAAAACACGGTGGCCAGAACTCGGAATCCGATGTATATGTTCGGAATACGTTTTTCGGAGTTCGATGAACATGCTTGAAATACGTTTTCCGGAGTCCGATATTCTTGTTTTCATTATAAATTAAGCTAATGATATTGAAAAGAAACTTACAAAAACGCAATTAAATCTCGATAAAACGTCATAAAAGCCAGGGTGTAATTTGTCTAGAAATGTTTCGCTGAAGATATAATCTTTGTTCTCTAAAGATTTTTTAGTGAAAGACAGAAATAGTTGAACTTTATATAACTAGTTACTTCAAAAATGTCTCATTTCCGTAAAAACTTAACTTAATCGTTTTCAATAATATATAAAAAGCATTTGATCTTTTTTATGAATATCCTTCGATAAGTTTTGCTGCAGTAATTAAAAGAAGATAATATAACATCTAACCTCTTTTTTTATACATTTTTTTTTTTTTTTAACTTAGTTGTGTTGTGCCTCCAGAAGGTTTTTTTGACTTATTTCCTTAGTGGCTAGCTAGCACAGGTATTTCCTCAAATGTCACTAACATGGTGACACGTTTTTTTTTTTTTTGAACAGCGGAATCACACGTGTTTGACCATCTTACGATTAAATGTTGAAAAACGAACTAACAAGAATCATTTATCTAGTGGTGTATGATAGGGTCCCCAGCTATCAACTAGCATTAGAATCGCCTCAAGTTTCATTACTTCATCCATATCACTCCAAAAAGATAATCATGGATTTACTTCTATCATTCATAACCTTTACAGCAACTATATCTTGTTTCCTGTTTTTTGGTCATCTGGCGTGGATAAGAAGTGGAGCTAATTACACGAGCAGCAAAGGATTAGCAAAGACAGCACCTGAAGCACCAGGCTCATGGCCGATAATTGGTCACCTCTATCTTTTATCTGGTTCTCAAGTTCCTCACAAACTCTTAGGCTCTATGGCCCACAAGTTTGGACCAATATTCACCATCAAACTTGGGGTTAATCGAGTCCTAGTTGTGAGCAATGCAGAAATGGCTAAAGAGTGCCTAACCACAAACGATAGAGTCTTTGCAACTAGACCAAAGTCCATGGCAACTGAGCTGATGGGCTACAACTATGCTAATTTCGCTCTTTCACCACAAGTATCATACTGGCGTGAGATACGGAAGATAGTTGTTCTTGAACTTGCCTCTCATCATCGCCTTCAAATGCTTTCACAAATCCGAGCCTCTGAATTGAAGTCATCCATTACAGATTTGTATAAAGATTGGAAGACAAATAAAGGGTCATCTGAAACGATAAAGGTTGATATGAAACAGTGGTTCAGGAACTTGATTCTAAACATGACTGTGAGGGTGATCTTTGGGAACCGATTTTCACCTGGAGAACAAAAGGAAGTTGAATTTAAGAAATCCATTAGATGGTTTTCAGAACTATTGGGCGCGTTTGTACCTTCTGATGCCATTCCATGGTTGAGGTGGATGGATATAGGAGGGTATGAGAAGAAGATGAAGAAGACAGCTAAAGAATTGGATGTTGTAATTGAAGGATGGTTAGAAGAGCATAGAAAGAAGATGAACTCAACACAACATGTAGATGAGAGGGAAGAAGAAGAAGAAGCCTTCATGTCCGCTTTGTTGTCTCGTGTTAAAGAACTTAAAAAGGATCTTTTTGGCTTCAGCACTGATGCGATTGTGAAAGCTACATGCTTGGTACTATTTATTGGTAATCCTTAAGTTACATATCAAAACAACAGTTGTGAGTTTTTATTGCTTTTATCAGGCACTTTTAGCTGCAGCCAGCGATACCACAACAGCGACTCTAACATGGGGTTTAGCTTTACTGGTCAGCAACCCTGTTGTGTTAAAGAAAGCCCAAGAAGAGATCGAGAAGCATGTAGGACGAGATAGAATGGTTGAAGAGTCGGACTTGAAGAACTTGGTCTATCTTCAAGCCATTATCAAAGAAACAATGCGACTTTACCCAGCTGGGCCACTTTCTGTTCCTCATGAGTCTACAGATGACTGCATCATAGGTGGTTACACTGTTCCTAAAGGGACTCGACTTTTCGTAAATATTTGGAAGATTCAACATGATCCTGAAATATGGGAAGATCCATTTGAATTCATACCCGAGAGATTCTTCACAAGCAAAAAGGAAATTGATGTGAAGGGTCAACATTTTGAGTTGATTCCATTTGGTAGTGGTAGAAGAATATGCTTGGGAATGTCTATAGGGCTAAAATCTTTGCAGTTGATATTGGCTAATATCATACATGGATTTGAGTTCAAAAATCCATCGTCTGAAGCGGTTGACATGACTGAAAGCCCTGGATTGACAAATCTCAAAGCCACTCCACTTGAGCTTTTAATTGCCCCACGGATATTGCCGGATTTTAACTTAGTGCCACCATAGGCCTCCACCACTCCACTGAGCTCTTTGTTGTACAGTGATTTGAGTTGGATGCCTGTCATGTTATGTAGAGTTTATCCCTATTGTTTTTATACAACCAATAATATTATAATTGAGGTATGTTCAATAAAAAGAATTGCATTTAGCATCAATAGATAAGGTGATTGTTCATGGTTCTTGAAATAAGAAAAAAGTAGAGGTGACTACTATCGACCTAACCCGTAATCCAACACTGACGACCCACCTCGAAAATCGACGGGTTTGGGATGAGGTTTTGATCCGCCAACCCGTCAACCCGTGTAACGTCCTAAATCAAGTACGAATTGAAACCCTCGAAGAATTTCTATTTTGGCATAAATGGTCCCTTGAGTACGCTGGGCGTACTTATGAGTACGCTTAGCGTACTCTACATGAAGGATCGCGGAGGAGTCTTACGTACACCGGGGTACGCCGGGCGTACGCAACAGAGGGCCAAAACCCTAAATCTCGGACTTGTCCCCTATTTAAACATCTTTTATCCTCTTGGACCAAACCCTATCAGTCTCTTTAGCCTCATTTCGTCTACCTTCAACTGAGATATTGTGTGAGGGGGTTTTGAGCTTAAGGAGTGAGTTTTGTGGCCATTTTAGAGTTCTTTCAAGGAGGAATTGCTAAGCAAGCTTGGGACAGTTTGGTGCTTCAAGAATTTGCATCTAACATCTTGGTCATCTTTCAAAGCTTCTGGAGGTAAAAAGCTTGCACCTTTCCACTTAAATCTCTAGATCTAGTTAGGTTTTTCTAGTTTTGTCCCTTTGATTGATTTTGGACCTCCATTTGTGAGTTAAGCAACTCCAGAAGATGGGAATGACAGATCTGAGGTCCCTTGGTCCTTTAGTATCATAAAAATGGAGTCTTGGTGGAAGTTTTGGCCTCATGCATGGGTTAAGGACCTTGGAAAGGTCTTAATGGAGGTGTTGGGTGTATATAAGGCATGCAAAGGCATAAAGTTGCCAACTTTATGCCTTAGGACGTCTTAACAAACTTAGATCTGGCTTTTGGACGCAAAGGAATAAAGTATTAAGCACTTAATGGAGAAAGTGCTTAATTTGGTTGTACGCTGGGCGTAACCCAATGTACGTTGCGAGTAGTCCCAAGACCCCAGTACGTTGTGTGTACCTGGATGGTACACCAAGCGTACGCATCATAGTTGGGCCCGAATCTGTTTTGGGCCTTTGAGCTATTGGGCCTCATTTGGTTATTAGACATGTTTGTATTCTGGGAATTATGAGTCATTTCATCTGTTATGGGCCATGTATATATTGATTGGGCCTTATTGGGCTAAGAGGCCCATTAATAATTTTGGACAGGAACTTTGGGCCCATTAACATGGGAAGGATAATTGGGCCTCATGGAAAGGTTTGAAGTTTGGGGTTTCCCTTCGATTAAGTAAAGTGCTAACATTGATTAATAATATTATTCAGTACGGGAGGCTACAAATTGTTAGGAGAGCAGCTTTCGCGTTCAGCAGACAGAGGTGAGTCTCCTCACCATACAAATGGGTCGAAGGCACCAAGGCCGGCCCATTAATTGTTACGTATATGCTATTTAGATTACTTGATATGCAATGTACTAGTTGTTTCTGTGTATCGTGTATGGAAGACCTCGGGGGTTCCTGAGGCACTTAGGTATAAGACCGTGGAGGGTTTCTACGGCATCCTAGGTCAAAGACCTCGGGGGGTTCCCGAGGCACTTAGGTGTAAGACCTTGGAGGGTTTCCTTGGCATCCTAGGTCAAAAAACTCGGAGGGGGGGGGGGGGGGGGGGGCTTCCCGAGGCATTGGGCTAAGACCATGTGGGGGTTCCCATGACACCCGGAGTAATATCCTGGAGGGTTTCCAGGGCTTCCTTATATGTTGGTATGCATGGCTTATGTGTTTTGTATAACTGTTTAGCTAATATGATATGTTATACGCCTTTGTGTGTGGGTATGCTCTGGGGAACTCACCAAGCTTTCATGCTTACCGTGTGTGGATTTGTTTCAGGTACTTCCGAGCCCAAGGGAAAGGGCAAGGTGTGATGGCGCGACGTGCACTCTATCTCTCTTCCATTGATATGCTTTGGGACACTCTAATGTTTTGAAATAAAATTGTAATGATTGTGGATTTGAAAACAATGGTGTTGGGATTTCATGATATATGCAAATGTGTTTGATTAATTAAAAATGAAAAAAAAATCTTTGAAAATTTGGGTCGTTACAACCCGCCAACCCACCAACCCATTTATTTCATGGGTTGGGTTGGGTTATCTGTTTGGGTTCGCGGGTCAACCCGTCAACCCGAATATATTTAATTATTAATTAAATTTGATTTCAATCCTTATTCGTAATTTTCCGTATCATTGTATTCCTTCCGTATTCGTATGTGACTAATCTGCATTTGAGGTTCGTTAATAAAAAAAAACACACATGTCGTTATTTCACGAGTGACAAACAAAGAACACATCCACTTTCTATGAATGTTTTCATTTTTCCTTTTTATTTGGATGTTATTGACTTTATGAATTTATGTTGAAAACCTTTTTATTATGTTAATTACTTTAATCATTTTATGAATTTATGTTGAAAAAACCTCATTTTTTAAAATGTGTTGTTTATTTATTAAACGGGTTACATGGGTTGGATTTGACCCATTAACCTGTGAACCCATATACTTAAACAAGTTATATAGGTTGGGTTGGGTTGAGGTTTGCAACTCACCAACCCGTCAACCCATATATTATATGGGTTGGGTTGAGTTTATGTTTTCTGACCCGTCAACCGTGACCCGCCAACCCGAACCCAACCCAATTTCCAGGCCTAGAAAAAAGGCTTCTACTAACACTGAAAATTATACATTTGTAGATTATTTGAAATTAAACTCACTTGAGAACGTTCAAAGAACAAAAATTTGAGCAAATCGTTCCAATACCTCAAACTACTTTACCTGAAACAATGAAAAAGAATAGTCATGTGCATTCAAAGAGAGTGCTATTTTTTTATTCGGTTGCCACATGAAAACTTGAAAAATGTAAAAGAAAAATACCAAAGGGTCGGGTAGACGTTATCGGCGAGTTCCCAAGGGAATCCAATGTATGAATCTTGAAACAAACGAATATTTGATAAATATGGATCGCCACGTTGTTGGATATGTAGAGATTTTACCCAATGATTTTCTCATGTACTTGTTTTGAAGCTGTTAACCAACAATAAAAAAACATTAGTGAATTAAATCATGCATACCTCTATTTTGATCACTACTTCTAGAATAGTGATTTGTACACAACATTTTTTTAGCCATACACAATAATTTATCTTTTACATGATTGTACTGTACAACTATATAAAACATAATTTGTTATGCATGACAAAAAAATGTTGTGTATGAAGAATAACCCTACTTTATGGGTGTTTGAGTAACTAATGCAGATTGCAATCATTAATTGCATGCTGTCTTGTTCGCTAAAGAAAAAATACCATTACTCATTAATTATATTATAAAGCAATAATTCATCTGGATATGTGTTGTTACACTTTTAAACAACTATACTCTAGTTACCATAATGCATGATACAACATTCTTGTTTAATGCCCAATTTTGACACATCTCTTTTTTAAATCTCTTCAGTACTATTATTATATATATATATATATATATATATATATATATATATATATATATATATATATATATAGGTATTTGTTTCTATATTTTATTTGTTTAATTTATGAAAAAAAATGTTTTTATTATTTTAAAGACGTCCTAACTTCACCTTGATCTCTACCAAACCTCTCGCCACCTCAAGCTATATAACCTATGTACTCATGTTTTGGCGAATGCTCCAAACCGTACCTATGCTTGTAACTTTGACCCATGCGATACACCATTTGATTATCCAAAAAAACCACTCGGTCGAGCCCTTGAGTTTCCTTCTACGAGATCACCATGAAGAAACTTCCCCTATCGCACTATGTGTGAAATGTTTTGCTTTGTAATCGATCATAACCGTTGAAATAAACACATAAGCCACAAATCCAACCCACGACCCGTCTACTTTTCCAACCATGTTGCACTTGCAAGCCTGATCTTTCTGACGATTGGAGACTATAATCTTCGTTCTTTTAGCAACACTACACCTTGAACGAAAAACTCAACCCACTATAGATCATTGTTCAATGTAAACATGCCAATTTACCATGTGAAGAACGCCCTCCATGCTGTCAAATAACCAAGACCATTGCAACTTTCTTCCACCAAATTACTTTTGACCTTTGACCTAGTGGCTTCGTTCTTCAACTCCCCTTTCTTGATTAATCAAACCTTGTGAAAACCTTGATCGACTAACATCTGATTTCCTCTAATTCAACCATTTGATCAACCAAGCCCAATAAGAACCAAAACACCACTTTATTGATTGAAAATCCATAGTAGATAACAAATGGATCTCCACCTAATTGAAACCCTTTCACCCTTTAATCGATTCCTTTAAAATGACAGTCATACCCTTGTTTTTGAACCCTAATAACACCACTGGTCCTGTTTGACAACTTTATCGAACATTTGGCGTGCGACCTTTCAGCCACAAATCGAACCCATGACCCGTCTACTTTTCCAACCATGTTGCACTTGTAAGCCTGATCTTTCCGACGATTGGAGACTATAATCGTTGTTCCTTTAGCAACAGTACACCTTGAACAAAAAACTCGACCCGCTATAGATCATTGTTCAATGTAAACATGCCAATTTACCATGTGAAGAACACCCTCTATGCTGTCATATAACCAAGACCATTGCAACTTTCTTCCACCAAATTTCTTTTGACCTTTGACCTAGTGGATTCGTTCTTCAACTCCCCTTTCTTGATTAATCAAACCTTGTGAAAACCTCGATCGACTAACATCCGATTTCCTCTAATTCACCCATTTGATCAATCAAGCCCAATAAGAACTAAAACATCACTTTATTGATTAAAAATCCATATTAGATAACAAATAGATCTCCACCTAATTGAAACCCTTTAACCCTTTAATCGATTCCTGTAAAATGACAGTTATACCCTTGTTTTTGAACCCTAATAACACCACTGGTCCTCTTTGACAACTTTATCGAACATTTGGCATGCGGCCTTTCAAACTCCACCTCAACACATAATTTCTTTATTTAGGGACCCCATTTTAAATTCAAATCATCAAAACAACTACAACTCAACCAAAATGGAAATGAATGTGCCTATCTTATAAATTAGATTTGTAATTGGAAAATTTTCCAAAATGAGAAAAAAACTGAACACCACTGTCTTTCTTGTTGATGTTTTCTTGATCGAGAATCGCATGTGAAGGCCAATTTGGATCAACATCCAATTACATCTTACACTGACGTAGGTCACATGTAATATGTGTTGGAATAGTGTCTAAGCCCGTAACTATATTTGGTATGTACTTGACCCGGTTATGCATGGTCCTTTTGGGTTGCCTTCTCCAAAGCAACTTGACAAGGTAATTTAAGGAGAAAGAGAGAGTATTATGATTTATTAATATATTATAAGAATAATATATTAAAGGAGAAATCATATTTATTCAATTAGTATTGGTCATAAATTAATTAGGAATTAATTTGGTGGTCAAAAGAGATTAATTGAATAAAGGGGTATAAACTGTCAAATGTATGATAGTTGAGTTTTTGGTTAAGGAAACCTAATGGGCTTAAGGGGGAACGAAATTATGATGGGTATCCATCATATTTTCATCCAAGGGCCTTATTCCAGAAGGTTCCATGGGCTGCTTGGTGATTAAGCTATCCATTAGGGTTTAGAGTGAAACCCTAGTAACCTGTAAGTATAAATATGACCCCTAGGGCATGAATTCGGCCACCACTTGATTCTAAGAGTACCCTAGGCCGATTTCTAGCCTCTCTCTCCCTCTCTCATATTGCCTTCTTGCTTGTGGGGTTTGTGAACCATTAGAGGAGTTGCATTTGTGACTCTAGGCTCAAAGGAAGAAGATATACAAGATCTAAGCCAACCATTGAAGAGGTAAACATCTAGATCTGATTCTATATGTTATTTCAGTTGTTTATATACTAGATTAGGGTTTGTAAGTCTTGGAATCAAAGCATGTTCAATACTGAAACCTAGATCCAAGCATTAGGGTTTGTATGAGCACATATGAATATTTTTTATGCATAAAACCCCTCAATATGGACCCCACTTGCAAGTGTCTTTCACCCTAACTATTATATATATATATATATATATATATATATATATATATATATATATATATATATATATATGAAGTTACTTAGTCTGTACCCCCATTATGTTTGACACAACTTTTTTTGTTGAAAGAACCTTAAGAAAACCTTAAATTTTAGATTTTTTTTCTTATTTTCAATATTTTTATTATGGACCCCATTAATGTTTCACCTGGATTCACCACTACCCCCTTTTGGCTCTTCACTCGATCACTAGGAAAAAAAGCCAACCAATAACTCATGACGTTCGATAAAAAAATACACCCACCAGCTCTAATATCACTTGTGCAAACGGAGAAATATAACCCAATAATTAGGAAATAAATAGAGTAAATCGTCAAAAATTAGCTAAAACCAGAAATTATATCATTGATGGTTTATGTGTATGAAGGAAGAAGTCAGTTATTTCCATATTTACACTAATGGCCCCTGCATTATAGCCTTATTGACACATTAGACCCCATCCTTAGTTTATATTTAGTGAGTTCAATGAGAGAGTTGAATAAGGTGACAAATCCATGTGTCATTCAATGGATGGAACTCTATCACTGTGAGATACCACCTTGACATTCAATGGATTTGAAGTTTAATGACCATTGAACTCTTCAATCGGAAAAAGGAAAATTTTTAATTCATAAATATTTATTATAAATTACATTTTGTAACATTCTATTAAACTTTGTAGAGTTTAATACATTATAAGAAAAAAATTATAGAGTTGTATGAATTGTAGAAGGGTAAATTAGCACAAAAGACACTAAGTTTACACCAAAATTCTAATTTGAAACTGTGTTTTTCTCCTCAAATTTGACAGTGTGTTTTCCAATTTTTTTCAATTCTGACAACTTGACCGGTTAACCCGGTTACCTGCTGATGTGACATGATGACGTGTCAGTTTTGATTATATGACATGCTGAGGTGTCAAAATTTATTTTTTTCCCACAAAAGACACTAAGTTTTCACTTTTTTTAATTTTGACACTAAGTTTAATTTTTTCTTTCAATTTTGATACTTTGTTTTTTGTTCAAAATCGAACTTCATTTTTTCCAATTTTGTTCAATGTTGACCATTTTTCATTTGAAACCGTATAAATATTTTTAATACATTTTAAACTGTATAAATATATTTTTTTCATTTAAAAACCATATTTTTATATAAATACAAAGTTTTTTTCTTGTTTTGTTGTTTTTTGTAACGTTCATAAAAATCATGCCAAATTTAAACTTTTAAAAACATTTCAAAACCAATAATTATGACAAACTTTTTTTAAAAATAGTTCAGAGTATCCCATAATCAAATCATGAAACATAAGGAGGTATACGATGACGCCTTCACCTTCCCGCGATCATCAGAGGTACTTGAAACAATAATTGATAAATGTAAGCTCGAAGGCTTAGTGAATTACCCCCAAAATACCAACGCCATACATATATAACCATATCATATAAACAACAACATGCATAGTGAGCCTTCAGCCTGACTGGACCACCTCGCATGCCTTTAGCCTATCTGGACCGCTCTCTAAGCCTTCAGCAGGTCTGGACCGCCTTTCAGGGCCTATAGCCTATCTGGACCGCTCACCGGGCCTTCAGCCTGACTATTATACCCTAACCGGGTCTGCAGTCTATCTGGTCCGCCCTGGGTATCTTGGCCTACAACACAAAGCAGTACCTGCCTCAACCCAATCCTCCAAACCAACAAACACGTGCATATAAATATCATATGCTAGCTAGCATGTACAAATCTAACAGATCACTAACATGGAAACCATCCTATAACCAGGATACCGATCTAACCGATCATTAACAAAGCAACCATCCTATACCCAAGATACAGATCTAACATATCACTAACATGGCATAATCCTATAACCAGGATACCGATCTAACATATCACTAACATGGCAACCATCTTATCCCTAGGATACAAATCATAAAGCATAACATGCAATAAACCCGGATACAAATCCGAAAAGGGCCGACATTGGTGCCTTAGACCCTGTTGATATAATAAGGAGAACTCACCTCACAAGTAATGCAGAACTGGACTGAAAGTCTCCGACCGCTGTGTCACCGAAAATCTCGAAGTATCCAAAATAACGAATACTAAGTCAATAATTGGGATCTCAATATTGCCCAAGGGTCTCGCATAGAGTAATTGTCCACTATTTCCTTTTCTCTAATTTGGGCCAAGGCCCAAAGCCAAATCCATGATCTTAAAAGTCCATATATCAAAAGCCCATTAATAGCCCAATTTTCCCAATTGGGCCCAACTCCCTAATTGGGCCTTATTCTAGGATCCATTATCAAAACTGGCCCAAAACCCAATTATTCAGAACGTCCAGCAAGGCCCAAGTCCAACTAGTCCAAAGGCGGCCCAATCCTGAAGCCCAATTCGTCAAAAGCCCAACAGAGGGCGTACACATGGCATACTCCTCTGGTACGCTCAGTGTTCTAAAAGGCGCGCCATGGCGGGCGCCAAGGCGCGCCATGGCGTGAGGCGCGGCGTCGTCGTTACGAAAAGTTTCATAACGTTGCTATTAGGCATGGCGCGCGACAAGGCGTGATATGGCGTGCCATGGCACGTTATGGAGTGTTATGGCGCATGTTTTTTCGTTTGAGACACGTTTTTTTGCTCTTTTTTGTACCTTTTCTAATCGGACATACAAGTATTGTGTTTTTTTATTAACTTTTGGTTATTAGTTGTTGACATAACACTTCTAAAAACTAGGTATATTTGATATAAATTTATATTTATGCGGTAATATAATTATAATTAATACAAAATCGCCGCCTTACATCACGCCTTGAAAAACGCCATGGCTTGCCATAACTCGTTAAGCTTGAGGCTTGGCCTTGCCGCCACGCCACGCCTCACGCCTTTTAGAACCTTGGGTACGCTAGGCGTACTTCTGTTTTGCATTGACCACTATCGGGGTGGTTGACTCAGTATGTTGGGCGTACAAAAATTACGCGGGACGTATGCGAGTTTTACCAAAACTCTAATAAGTGCTTAATGACTTAAGCACTTAAGCCCAAATTCCAGATCCATCGACCAAATGTGTCTTTGAACCATAAAGTCTCGAGCTTTAAGACTTTGGACATCTAGAAAGTTCTTAATACATGGTCTTAACCCATTAAGACCTTCATTTTAAGCCATTGGGACATCATTTTTATCACTTAGGACCGTTTCTAGGGTCTGAAAGGACAACTTATTATGTTCAAACCATAACATGCACCAACTTGGGACTTTTGGGACAAAAAAAGGTTTCATAAAGCTACTAAGGCTAGATCTACATCATACACACATAAAGGTTGGAGCTTTTTACCTTCCGGAGCTTCTAGAGCACAAAGAAACTAAAATCTACAAGCTTTTCCTCCTTCTCCAACTCCTTGATACAACACCTTCTTCTCCAACTACTCAAAGCACAATCTTTTATCTCATACACTCAAGAAATAGGTTAGGGTTTGGGGAAATGACTCAAATCTATGGAGGCTAAGGTGATGGAGGGTTTTGAGCTCATAAGGATGTTTATATAGCACTCAAACCCTAAATATTATGGTTTCCACCTGACGTGAGTACGCTCAGCGTACACAAGTGTACGCCCAACGTACTAGGGCACACCTAGTACGCTCAACGTACCTTATGTACACTTAGTGTACTCTCTTGATCCCAAAGTTACAACTTTAGCCCTCATTCTTCTAATGGCCTCACTCTTCCAACCCCAGGGACTATAAATGACAAAATAAACAGAGAGGATTCGGAATATCTGCAAAATCTCAGGATGTTACACTTTTTATGCTTTTTTTTTTTTTTTACATTCAAACCATAACTTTATGTATAAATATGTACTAGTTATATAAAAACCGTTTTTATGTTAAATACACAACTTCAAAATGAGTTTAGAGGTTTAGAGGTGTGTAGTCGATCAAGGCCAGAGGTCAGGTTTGCAACCCGTGAAATTTTTACATCTTATTCGAAGGTTATGGTTAGTTTGGTTCTCATGATATGACTAATGCACATTTATGCATAACATTATGCTTTGAATGTCAAAAAAACCTTGTATTTATATAAAAATGTGGTTTTTAAACAAAAAAATGTATTTATATGGTTTAAAATGTAATAAAAAAATATATTGCAACACCCCGAGATTCAGGTGCATTTCTTTCACCCTTATTCTTTGTCAATTGGTCATGATTAGTCCTTGAGTGGAGGGAATATAGCAAGTGAGTATGTTGGGCGTACCAGAGGGGTACACTGCGCGTACTCATGCGCTTAATTTGGACGCGGAGTCGCCAAGGTACGTTGGGCGTACCCAGAGTTACGCCGGGCGTACCCGGCCCAGGTGCAAAAACCCTAATCCGTCTTGTGCACTATTTAAAGGGTGCTAAGGCTCATTTCTCAGCCTCCATATCAGTGAGTGAAACCCTAAGAGAGAGCCTCCCATCGTCCTTAGTGTGTGAGAGTGTTGTTGGAGCTAATTGTGCTTTGGTGACTTAGTGAAGAAGAAGGAAATGAGCTCTTGGAAGCTAAAGCTTGAGTTGCCATTTTGGATCTGAGATTTATAGAGAAAAGGGCTACACTTAGAGGTATAAAGTTCAAAACTTTCCTCTTATTTTGGTTGTTGTTGCATGTGCCATTTCTAGGGCTAAAAACCCAAAGGTGGAGACTTTATGAGTGTAAAGTTCTCCATGGTCCGAGATCTGTCCCTTTTCAGTGGTATTAGTGATTTAGAACCATAAAGTTTCCATCTTGGATGTTAGTTTGAGGTCATGCTTGTGTAATAAGTCTTCTAGAGTTAAAGGATGGAGCATTATGGGAGTTGGTGGCTTGTTCAGCCATGCAAAGGCTTAAAGTCATCAACTTTATGGATTAAGAGGCTTAGATGTGGTCAGATCTAGAAATTAGACGTCGGTCTTAACTGTTTAAGACCTCAAGAGCTAAGGGGCTGAAGTTGGGGAGTACGCCGGGCGTAATCCCAGTACGTGCCGCGTACTGGGTGGCGTTCCCCGATTCTGAGATGCAGCCGGGTACGCTCAGCATACACATCTGGTACGCGCAACGTAACCCGAAAAGTTGACTTTTGGTTGACTTTTAGGTTATGGTCTATTGTGGGGCCTTTTGAGTTATGAGAGGGGTAAAATGGTCTTTTACCCTTCTGAGAGTGTCATAAGAGGACATAGTCTAGCCTTTGAGAGTTATATTAAATAGAGTATTTATTTCATATGATTAGGCGGAGGCTAGGCCAGCGTTTACCGAGTCATAGATTTACCGAGATACCAGAGGTGAGTCTTCTCATTATACTTTACCCGGTGTGGTAACAGAGTTATGTGACAGAGTACTATAAAGTTATATGCTAGTGTATTTGCGATATGTGATATGCATGATTTAGAGTTACAGAGTTAGGACTTTTGGGTCCCTAGAGTTAGGGCCAGAGGGCCCACAGAGAGTTGGGGCTGGAGGGCCCCACCGAGACACATTGACCAGAGGGTCGACAGAGTTACAGCCTCGAGTGGCTATTATGTGTTAGAGTGGTATTTTGGGGAACTCACTAAACTTATGCTTACAGTGTTACGTGTTATGTGTTTCAGGTACCAGTGATGACCGCGGGAAGGCGCCGACTTGATTCGTACACACACATGGGATTTTATGTATTTTGATCTTGTGAGATATTTTGTGAAACAAAGACATGATACTATGACATTTTATGAATGAATGAGTTTGTAAAAAAAATGTGTTTGAAAATGCGAAAAATTGTTTTAATTTTTACGGTGTTACATATATTTATACGGTTTGGAATGGAAAATGGTCAACATTGAACAAAGTTGAAAAAAATGATGTTCGATTTGAAACAAAAAAATAGAGTGACAAAATTGAAAAAAAATTAATTAGTGTTAAAATTGAAAAAAAAATAAAAACTTAGTGTCTTTTGTGGGAAAAAAATTTCTATTTCGACACGTCAACATGTCATGTCAGCATGCCACATCATCAAAACTGACATGGCATCAGACCACGTCAACAGGTAACCGGGTTGACCGGTCAAGTGGTCAGAATTGTAAAAAATTGGAAAACCCAATATCAAATTTGAGACAAAAAAAACACAGTGTCAAATTATAATTTTGGTGTAAATTTAGGTGTTGTTTGTTTTTTGTCTGCAGATCTTCTTGGCATTTTCTGTTTGCGTCGTGCAGACCACACGCAAACATTAGGCTTCGCAGACTGTTTTTTTTTTTCTGAAGATTGCTGATCTAGAAAGTCTGCGCGTCCTCTTCAAACATCTTCTAGCCTAAAAAACAAATATATCTTAGTTTTTTTTTTTTTTTTTTTTTTTTTTTTAACTTAGATTTATTTTAACTTTATCTATGATAAACAGTTTGAAAGAAGAAGTTGCAATACTTAAGGAAAAAATGTTCGATGACACAATCATGACTTTTATGACAAATTTACAAATACAAATTTAATTACAATAATGGTCATTAGAGCTGTTTATATAGATCCCGAAAAAACCAAAAAAAAAAAAAAAAAAAAAAAAAAAAAAAAAAAAAAAAAACTGTAATATCGTTTTATATTTTTTGTGTCAAATTTCATAAAACATTATTTAATGCAATATCAATCATTTTTTGGATAAATATTTATAGATAGTTTTTAATTGATTTAATTGAAAAGGTAAATTGAAAACTTTGAAATTTTCATTTAAAATCAAAGTTTATTTCCATCTATTTTACGTGTTAAATTCTTTTATCCTTAATTACAATGTTTATGTATATCTTTGCGACTAAAATTTGTTGGTTTTTATCAAATATATACGTTAATTCGTACTATTTATTTTCGTATTTTATACAATAATACATAAAAGTCGATCTACAGTTGTTAATTATCTATAATAAAGTAATAAAGTTATTGAAAAACTCTTTTAAATTAAAAAAAGAAAATTGGTTTAATTAGATTTTAGTTTATTATAATAGTCTGCAAATGTTAAAAAACAAACAATCTTTTTCTTTCTGACTACAGAGGTTTGGTCCATGCTATACCGACGACACCTTTACCGACGACATTTTCGACTTTTAGCGACGGAGCTATACCGACGACTTTGTACAGACCACATGTCGTCGGTAGAGGCTTTAGCGACGACAAGTCGTCTGGACAGGGTTTAAAGTTGTCGTCTGCATAGTGTACGATCCTTGTAGTGAATGCAGAGGTCTGTAGTTATGGTCTGCAGACTGCAGACATTTTGCCTCTGGAAAAACAAACAACACTTTAGTGTCTTTTGTGCTATTTATCCATTGTAGAAAGATGATACGACAATTTATTAAACTTTATGAAGTTGAATGCATTATGGATGGCTAAGCCAATTTTTCCTATATAGTCTACAAAATCCTATCAGTAAAAAATTGAAATCTCTATCGCTATTATAGACAAGTAGGCTTGATATTTAAATTTTATAAAACATACATGATACATGATCATAATGATCGTTTTACATGCCATATCCATCCTGTTTATTATGTTGATAGTTAAATAATAACAAGGCTAAAGGCCAACCATATCACGATAAGGATCTAACTTAACGCATAGCATAACATAGTGAACAGAAGTCTGTCGGAGGCTTACAACTTGCAAACTAAGTTACTAAGGGCAGCCAATCAGGGTTGGAGGACTAAGGTGACACACGGTAAAAATCTGTCAAAAAGCGCGGCGCAACAAAGAGCTCAAGGGGAGTGGCTTTGTGATTTGTCAATCCAAAGCTTTCAGTCATGTCGATCTTCTCAGACAATGGATTGTGGAAATTATATGCATGTATTACGTTTGCTAATATCATCTGCATAGCTTTTAGAGCAAAAGAGATTCCCAAGCATATTCTTCTACCACTTCCAAATGGAATCAACTCAAAATGTTGACCCTTCACATCAATTTCCTTTTTGCTTGTCAAGAATCTCTCGGGTTGGAATTCAAATGGATCTTCCCATATTTCAGGATCATGTTGAATCCTCCAAATATTTACCAAAAGGCGAGTCCCTTTATCGACAGTGTAACCACCTACGATGCAGTCTTGTGTAGACTCATGAGGAACAGAAAGTGGCACAGCTGGGTAAAGTCGCATTGTTTCTTTGATAATGGCTTGAAGATAGACCAAGTTCTTCAAATCCGACTCTTCAACCATTCTATCTCGTCCTACATGCTTCTCGATCTCTTCTTGGGCTTTCTTTAACACAACAGGGTTGCTGACCAGTAAAGCTAAACCCCATGTTAAAGTCGCTGTTGTAGTATCAGTGGCAGCAACAAAAATTGCCTTAAAAAATCACAAATTAAGTTAATTCTCAACTGTTTATGAATGACGCACAACAACAGGGACTAAGAACATAGGGATTAATTACAAAGTAATACCAAGCATGTAGCTTTCACAATCGCATCAGTGCTGAAGCCATAAACATTCTCTTTGAATTCTTCTTTAATTCGGGACAACAATGCAGCCATTAGAACTTGGTGTTCCTCCTCATCTTCCTGTTGCGTACAACTCATCTTCTTTCTGTGCTCTTCTAACCATCCATCAATTACAACATCAAATGCTTTTGCTGTCTGCTTCATCCGCTTTTCATAGCCTCCTAAATCTAGCCATCTCAAGGCTGGAATGGCATCAGATGGCACAAATGCACCGAATAGTTGTAAAATGCTTCTGATAGTATTCTTAAGTTCATCTTCTTTTTGTTCACCAAGTGACAAGCAATTCCCAAATGCCGCCCTCAAAGTCATGTTTAGACTTAAGTTCCCAAACCAGTGCTTCATGTCAACCTTTACCGTTTCAGAAGACCCTTTATTATTTCTCATCCAATTTTTGTATATGTCTATTATGGATGCCTTCACTTCAGAGGTTCGGATATGTTCTAGCATTTGAACGCGACGTTGAGACCCCAATTCAAGAACAATTATCTTCCGCATCTCACGCCAGTATGATACATGTGGTGAAAGGGCGAAATTAGCATAGTTGTGGCCCATCAGCTCACTTGCCATGGATTTTGGTCGGCTTGCAAAGACTCTGTCGTTTGTTGCTAAGCACTCTTTAGCCATCTCTGCATTGCTCACAACCAGGACTCGATTAACCCCAAGTTTGATGCTGAATATTGGTCCAAACTTGTCTGCCATAGAGCCCAACAGTTTGTGAGGAACTTGAGAATTACCAGATAAAAGATACAGGTGACCAATTATTGGCAATGAGCCTGATGCTTCTGGTACTGTCTTTCCTGTTGCATTTCTGCTCCTGTGAACTCCAGTTCGAATCCATGCAAGACGAGCAAAGAGCAGAAAAGAAAACATACTAGCTATTAAGGTTATGAATAGTAGAAGTAAATCCATGATAATCTTTGTGGTGCGAATTGCGATGGATTGTTTACGGAATCTAAAGATCTAGTATAGAGGGGATTGAAGGGTTTTATATTTATCATAGACGTACACCACTAAATTATTAAGTACTGTTGATAAATTGACCAATCAAGTTTTTGGTTGTTTTCCTTAATTTTTCAAGATTTTATGATGGCCAAACACGTGTGGATATGTTACCCTACTAAACAATAAGTCAAAAGAATCTTGTACAACTACAAATATTATTTGATCCTTACTTTTTTAACTTTGTGCAAAAATTTATAGAAACCACACTATACACTTTGGAGAATCAGAAATTAAATATCTTCTTACTTTTAAGAAATTAAATATCTTCTTACTTTTAAGAAATTAAATATCTTCTTACTTTTAGTTTTTATAAATCATTTTAACCAATTAAATGGTGACATATGTAACATTTAATGCTTATTTAATGAAATTGAAAGATATTTTAGGATACTAATATGTAACATGTTATTATTTTTATTGTTGTTTAGTTCGCTGTTCAATCAACCCTCCCCTTCGGTTGCTCTAGCTGGCAACCACCGTAACCAGAAACCCATGAAACACCTATGGTGAACTCTACTCTCTTACTACCTTTTAGCACCACCTTCATCTTGTTGTATTTCCGACTTGGTACACAAACAATTTGGTAACTTGTATTGCATGCTTACTTCAAATTGAGTTAGTGAAATCCAAAGCAATTGACAAATAATATTGTGAATTATATGTGGATTAGTCGCAAACAATAAGTTCAGTTATTTTCATCTAAAAATTAATTTAATCGTTTGCGATTAAATCTGATTGTAAAAATATATAAAAAGATTATCTCGTTGTCAGGCAAATTAAAAATGTGAGACAAAAATCAAAACCATCCTTGATTTTTTCTTATCGCTAGTCTCTAGTATAATAGTTGAAATTGCACATAATGACTCCTATCCTTAAAGGTTTCTACGTCGCTCTAGAGATGTATGTTTCAGAGTAAAACCTTAGGATTTAATACATATTATCGCTCTTTCCAACATCTATGGAAGAACTGATAAACACAAAACAAATACTCAGAAATGTGGAATTGCTGAAATCATTGAGAGAAGAGAGTAGATCTCTATATTGGGGGTGAGGTATATAACTCTTACGAGAGTTGTATTTAAAGTCGCGGAATCCCTAAGAAACTCCAAACAATCCAAAATTTTGACGACGACAGACCTTTCACATCTCGCCACGTGGAAAACAAAGTATATCCATATATGCGGTAGCTTGCTCTCACAGAAAAGCGTTTCTGGAGGCTTCTAGAAGTTTCCACAAAGTCAACACTAGTCAACATGCCAACTAGGTCAGTCCAACCCGATATGATCTGATATGTTTTTTTGTGCCTAAATAGCACCATTTCGCGAACCTCACGTCTCACATCCTCGACATGTGTGTCAGATTTGCCCATCCGTTATCCTTCACTAATGACTTTGAAGGCTTACTAAGAATAATATTCTCATGAAGACACTTTATGTTCTTCCCCAATAATGTGGTTCAGTGGGAAACTTGCTTACTTGCAAATAACCCATTAATTTCCAAAAACCCCTTTTGGATCGGAAAGTTTTTTTTTTTTTTTTTTTCATTCAGACATATGATCTCATATGGGTGTCACTGAATTTAAACACATGTTTAATAAGAATAGACAAGAAGAGACTGATTCAATGGTATCCTATACATTTAAACCAAGAACCTAGTAATGATATGATCATGCACTATAAACCATTTTCATGACCCTCTAGAAGATAGGTCTGAAAATTCTTGACGCGATCCGTGACACGAAATAAACGAGTTTAGGTTGAGTTTTTCAACCCGTCAACCCGTTTATTAAACATGTCATATATGGGTTTCTCAAAAAATATACGAGTTGACCCACCAACCCGTTTAGAGATTTAATAAAAAAAATATTTTTTAAATGTATTAAGTATTATACACTATAAACTTTATACTTTATACTTGGATAGAATACCCGATACCAATGACCTTTTAACGTTTAGTGTTTTCCCTAAATAATCTCTGTATCTTACAAAAAAATTGAATAACCCCTCTCTCGCTCTCCCCTCTGTGATGAACGACAGAACGAACTCATGAAGAACGACAACATGAATGAACGACGTCGACGCCTGGATGTGAATGACGAACGCACAATGTAGTAAACAGTTAATTTGTTGCGATCCAACCCACGAACACACGAACCCAAATCTGATGTAACATCCATAAAATTTCATTAAAATCTAAACTTTCCAAAACAATCCTTTATCAATAGAAGTGTTTACAAAACCGTTGTTTCCAAGACATTTATTTAAAACCGGAATCATAAAACATTCATATTATCAGAGTTTCCAAGAAATCATAAGTCCAAAGCACGAGGATGTGTACGGTCACACATTCTCCTTGCCAAAACATATGAAGCACCTGAAATAATAAACTGAAACCGTAAGCATAAAGCTTAGTGACTTCCCCCAAAATACCAACACCATACAAACCATAACCATATCATAACAAATAAAACATCATGCATATAGAGTCTACAATATGACTGGATTGCCCTCACCGGGCCTGTAGTCTATCTGGCCCACTCTCAGAACATTCAGCATGTCTGGTCTGCCCACTCGGGCCTTCAGCCTGTCTGGACCGTTCTCCGGGTCTTCGGCCTAACTGGTATGCCCTAATGGGTCTGCAGTCTATCCGGTCCGCCCTAGGTTTGTTGGCCTTCAGCACAAAGCAGGTCCCACCTCAACCCAACCACACATATATAATCAACATACATATATCATACACTAGCTAGCATGTACAAACAGTCAAACCGATCTAACATATCACTCATCATAACATCATCCTATATACCAGGATGCCGACCTAACCGGTCACTAACATATCATTATCCTATATACCAGGATACCGACCTAACAGGTCACTAACATAGCATTATCCTATATACCAGGATACCGAACTAATAGGTCCCTAACATAACATCAACATGCAATAACTAGGATAACAATCCAAAAAGGGTCGGCATTGGTGCCTTCGACCCTGTTAGTATATTGAGGACAACTCACCTCACAAGTAGTGTTGAACTAGACTGAAAGTCTCTGACCTTTTACTTACTGAAAATCTCAAACTATCCAAAATAACGAATACTAAGTCAACAATTGGAATATCAATCTTGACCAAGGGTCCCACATAGGGTAATAGTCCATTTTGCTCTTTCTTGAATTTGGGCCAACGCCCAATTCTATATCCATAATCTAAAAGTCAAAATATAAAAGCCAATCATTGGCCCGATTTTCCCAATTGGGCCCAACTCTTTAATTAGGCCTCATTCTACGATCCATATCCAAAACTGGCCCAAAACTCATTTATTCAGAAAATCCAGCAAGGTCCAAGACAAACTGGCCCAATCTTGAAGCCTGTGACAACCCTATATTTTTCCAAAAGCATTGTAACGCTCGAAAGCTAAGTACAACGAAATTAACCTCGAAAATAAAGTGTTCAAGTATCTAAGTTGGGATGCATCGAATATTAGATATCATGCCAAGGTTTCCAAAAACATAAAGAACGCTCAAAACCGGGTTATATTGAAGAAATTATAACCACTCGTATATTTACGACGCGACGTTAAAACATTATTTGACGTAAAAAGTAGAATCTCAATAAAATGCATTTTAAGCCTTAAGTATCTAAACAAAAGTCGTAGACATCGTTGAAAGGTGAACGTACATAAAAAGATCGCCCAAATTGGACCTCGTATGAAGAAGTTACGAATTTTCAAAGTTTCGTAACAGTAGTAGAGGGCTAAAAACTCGGATTGAAGATCGAGTGTTATTTAGCTAACGCAACCTAAACGAAAGTTGAAGATCTCCTCAGTAGTAATAAAACAATAAAAAGACAGACGAAAACCGACGTCGAATAAGGAACCTATGAATTTTTAACGAACTTTAGGAGGCCCGGCCTATTAAAAATATATCATTAAAAATAAAGTCAAAACTAGCCGACGGAGTCTAAATGAAAATTGTAGAGCATAATCTCACCTACGCGTGGATATAAAGAACGCGAAAAACGGAGATCGTACGCGAAAGTTACGGAATTTAGAAGTCGGAAGCAGGGATTACGCCCCGCGTACTCTGGGAGTACGCCCCGCGTACTAGACCCAGAGTCGAGTCCCATCGGCCCGCCCAAGCTACGTTTAGCTAGACCCGAGTCGTAAGCCATGACGCCATTCTACGCCCCGCGTAACCAAGAACGCCCCGCGTACTCCGGAAGTACGCGCCGCGTACGAGGGTTTCCAGCCCTATAAATAGAAGGCATGAGCTCGAGTCTTTGCACACCTTTCTCAATTCTTCAGTCACTCTCACACCCTTCCAA
Organism: Lactuca sativa; assembly: GCF_002870075.4. Classification (NCBI taxonomy): domain Eukaryota; kingdom Viridiplantae; phylum Streptophyta; class Magnoliopsida; order Asterales; family Asteraceae; genus Lactuca; species Lactuca sativa. The sequence continues at coordinate 199,552,119 of NC_056628.2, read as the reverse complement.
GCACCAGAGACCATTCCCTCACCCCGGTTTCCGCACTCGAGCCCCGACGAAAGATTTACGCTGCAGAGATCCCCGAAGAGCCCGACGACGCGACCATCCGCGGACGAAGTTCTGCTCAACCCTAGCCTCTCTCTTCGAAACGAGTGAGTTCATACCCCTACTTTTCAATTCTTTTCACGTTTTAGGGGGGGAATACAAGTACATTACAAATCAAAGTATTATTTTTATAATATCGTTCTTATAGAGTGTTGATACAAAAATAACTTTATGTTTTAAAGGGATATTATATCACCAAGTTGTTATTACCAAATGGGAACATACTTTTGACAAACTATAATGAGCATAGTATTCAAGTGATTCATACATTTTACATATACATCTCGACAAATGAAATGCTTTCAAAAGAAGTACAGTCTTTTATCATCGTAAATCTGTTTATACCTAGTAATGTGAGACAGCTTCACGTACGTTCGAGTATGCATTATTAAGTCCTGTATTATATACCATAATCCCTTGTAGGGGGAGCGTGATACTTGTGTATAGATCTATACGGGATTGACAATCCCACACCTAAGTTGTTAGCTACAGCTAGGCCGGCAGGCCTGGGGTGACAAATGTCATAACAGTTCCAACGCCTGAAGAACGTTGTTACAGGCCAACAATGTCATTAGCATGGTTATAAAACTCACATAAAAGTATAAAAACAAGTTAGATTTACGAGATTCATACATGCATTTCAGTTTTCCATTTCATTGCTAATACAAATGTTATCACTATTATTCAAGCATGGAAAACACTAATGCACTCCAACACGGGAAACTTTTCAAATCATCTATAGAAAATATTGGATTTTCTGAAAACCTCGTTCATCGATTTACTATCAAAAAGGACATACTTTTCAATGCAAAACACTTATGAACTCACCAACTTAATTGTTGACACTTTTTCGAAACCACTTGTATTTCTCAGGGAATCAGTAATACAGGTAACCACCAGCTTTTGGAGAAGGAAACACTAAAGATGTTTTATTATTGAACATTTATCATCTCATTGTAATATTCTTTTGCTATTATGTATAACGCAACAACATACGTTTTCATTATATATGTGATGGTTGTGTTACTTTCTTTACAATATTCAATGGTTGTGATACTACGTGAAGTCATCCACCTCCGAATGTTTCCGCCATTCTGGTTTGGGGGTGTGACAAAGTCCAAATCGCCAAAAGCCCAACAGTAGACGTATGTTGGGCGTACTCCGAAGCTACGCGGGGCATATGCGGCCTCGTGTTGACTGGAAAGCAGGAACGTTGACTACGTACGGAGGGCGCACTGATTTTACGTGGGGCGTACGCAAGCTTTACCAAAACCCTAACAAGTACTTAATGGTTTAAGCACTTAAGCTCAAATTCCAGATCCACCAACCAAATGTGTCTTAGAACCATAATATCTCAAACTTTAAGACTTTGGTCGTCCAGAAAGTTCTTAATGCAAGGTCTTAATCCATTAAGACCTCTCTACCACTTGCATGAGACACTTCTAGCCATTGGGACCTCATTTTTATCACTTAGGACCCTTCGTAGGGTCTGAAAGGACAACTTATCACGTCCAAAACACAACATGCATAATATTGGGACAAGAAAGGTGTCATAAAGCTATTAAGGCAAGATCTACATCATACAAGCATAAAGGTTTAAGCCTTTTACCTCCTGAAGCTTCTAGAGAACAAGATAACCTCAGATCTTCAAGCTTGCCTCACTTCTCCTACACCTTGATGCAATACCTTTTTCTTCAATTACTCAAAACACACACTTTTAGCTCACACACTCAAGAGAGGGGTTAGGGTTTGGGGAAAACAGCTCAAAGCTATGGAGGCTGAAATGATAGAGGGTTATGAGCTCATAAGGACACTTATATAGCACCCAAACCCTAAATATTAGGGTTTTCTCCTGACGTGAGTATGCCCAACGTACACAAGTGTACGCCCAGCGTACTAGGGCATGCCTAGTACTATTAACGTACCCTTATGTACATGCAACGTACTCCTCCTTGCCCAAAATTGTGTTATTTGCCATTAGGGAATCCCTTTGCCACTTCTTTCCAAACCAAGGGCCAAAAATGACATAACTCAAAGTCCAAGGGACGAATTTGAAGTTACTTAAAAGATGAGGTGTTACAACTCTCCTCCAATTAATTTCAATTTCGTCCTCAAAATCATTTTTTACCATCCCCAGCAGTCCAACATCTTGAGGGGCACATCCACAACCATGACATACGACGATCTTCTAGGGCGACTAAACTCAACATAAAATTCCAATCCGAAGCAAATAAATCCATAATCCCACGCAGCCAATCCACCCTACATCACCTGAAAATCTGCAATCCAGAAACTTGAAATTTGTCTGACTCCCCAACAAACCGCCCATACTAACCATCACTAATTCTATTCCCTTTATTCCATAAACGGACTACTCAACCCTCGAACCTGAGGTTCCTACCAGAAAACAGAACCAGGGATCATACTCTGCTGCCGACAACTCTTTACTGGACAAAATAGATTCGATAAACCTTCCAGGGAAAGCTAATTCTGATGATAGAATTTCCTAGGATATGATGAACAATGAGAGACAACTAGGAGATGAACCTTTTTGGTCCGACTGGCAATGCTTCTTTTAATTCCCGAACCAATATATCCATCATTTCCAGCTCATAACCACCAACACCCATGACTGGTGTGATCAGCCTCGGATTGGAATACCAATATGTCGAATCCAATCAACCATCGAGTTGTAATTCTCAGGGTTTGTAGGCTTACCGCCTCAACCCTACCGCTCCCCCCCTGAGCCTCCGTGCCTACGACTTACAGTCGGTCCACACTGGGTATCTTGGCCTACTGCATAGAGCAGGACCGCCTCAACCCTCACAACACAATGTGTCGCCATAGACAATAAGGAGAAAGATCTAACCCGGTTCCCAAAACCTAAAAGACGGGGACATTCTAACCCAACAACCCTCGATTCCACCATTGACGACATCACACCTTTCTCTTGAAATCCACGACTCGCACCGCCAACCAAAAGATTCCCTAATTACCATACTGACTTCCAGGATGCATGCCTCACACAGATATACTCACGATTTCCAACGCGAGTTTCCACTATAAGATATCTCGAAATGGCCATCCATGAATCCACCCTAAGTTTCCGATTGGAGATACCACAAATCATACTAAAAAGATCCTCAAACAGGTTGATAGTGAAATTCACCTAGAACCAAATCGTATGATGTACTAATACCTAAATAATCCTTGACTCTTGGTTTTTCCATTACTATCCACTGCTGTGACGAGCAAAGATGATCAACCAAAAATTTCCGCGTTACAACCATTTCTATCAGCTCAGATTTACCCCCACCAAAATAACCACTCGGGACATCATAAAGAGGTCTATGACTTGTGACCTCATAAGCAATTTCCAATATTGAAAGTCAAAATCCTAACAACAACTTGCGAACCAATAGAAATACGGAGCAATCATTCCACAGATTCATTCTGATACCTGACTGGCACTCACAACGGCCCTTGACTGTTTCCTATCCATGCCAACTGATTTATGGGTTCTCCGACCCATCCACGCATCACTACCGTGAGTATCACAAATAGATTAAATGAATAATCCTGACCATGTACGATTCACTTATAGAACAAGTTGTTACCCAAGCAAAACCTTACGAACCCATGGTTGCACCTAACTTGAGGATAGGATAATGGTCGAAATCTTGACCTAATTCGAAAGCTATAACCTAACATAACCATGCATATTCTTAGGGAAACCCAGCCGTCATCCAAAAGGAAAGGTTTCCCGAGATAAAGTAACACACCACATCCATCAATAACAGAAGACGTCCACATCATCGATCGAAACAAGATCCCATACTTGATCGAGACTTCATGGATCCTACCCCCACGAAACTTAGCTCGAGAAGACTTACAAGGCAATCTCAAAGGTTGCCAAACCCGAGTCTGCTATGAATAGAAAATCTAGTCTACCACTGAGGGTGAACTTGCCTAAGGACCAAGGGAAACATAAACACACTGTATTGGAAGGTGGGTGACACATTCCTTGCTTTTAACTATTGCCTCTTGAATCCTTCGAGGAATTCCCGCTAAAATACGACTCAATGACTAATGGTTGATGACATCCTGGCACCTAAACTAGAGAATCACAAACCCGCCAGGAGCTGAACATACCCGCTTTTGGAGAGGTTCACTGATCAATATCTGCCCAATAATCTGAAAACAACAGTCCGAACAACAACCGAAAAATCCTTCAATGTCTGACACTCAACTTGAGAATTCCCAAATCTTCCCCACTCAGGGTTCTAACTACCACTCAATGGCTGACAACTCAAACCGGCTCACCAGGTACAATCATTCCTAACCATGGAATGAATAACGTACGCAAAATGATCCTCCCATTACAAATCAATCGGAACCCAAGAGAAACCTGAATTTCTACTGAAGACTTTCGTTATACAGAATGGCACATAATAACTTCCACTCACTCAAAAATAGCAGGAAGTCAACTTACCCAATCCAGCAAACCTCCAACACAATACATGTAACATCCCAAAATTCTTGACCAAAAATTTCATTTTTAAATAAGTTGTTATAAAGACCAATAGTATAAAAACGTTCATAATATCATCCCATGTCAAAATCAGTATATAAATAATCAAAACATGTTATCATAAAACAATATCAAAGTGTAATCCCAAAGATCTCATATGTGGAAAACATAGTGTGATGCGCTGCGATCGAGTCGGCTCCTTTCCTTTGAAAACTTGAAACCAAAATTGAAAACTGTAAGCACGAAGCTTAGTAAGTTCCTCCATCATACCACATACTATACAATAAACATACTGCCAAACATATCTGGGTGCCCGACCTACCCTGCTGAACATATTTGGGTGCTCAACCTACCCTCGTCAGGCATACTAGGGTGCCCGACCTACCCCTGTCAAGCATTGCTCGACCTACCCTGCCAGGCATATATGAGTGCCCGAACTACCCTCCGGTTTATTTTAATTGGTTACAGGGACTATTTCACCCCTACCACTACCATATAATAACATAGCATAACATACTTTCAAGCATATCTGGGTGCCTGACCTACCCTGTCGATTTATCTGAATCGGATCCGGGGACTAGTCCCCTTCCTACCACTATCACATAATATCATAACATACTAGCACAAATAGCATAACAGATTGTGGCATGCGATATAATTATCACAAAGACAATCATCTCTACTATAATCAACTAGTAGTGGGTCGACATTGGTGCCTTCGACCCACTCCTACTGGAAGATAACTCACTTCACACTGCTGCAGTCCCGCAGACAAAACTCTAGCTGTTGGATGACAGATTCCCGAACTGCCAACATCAAAATAACACCCAATTAATAATTAGTCATGTTTGGGATAAAGGACTACTTTACCCCCAACTTAGCTTGATTCAAGCCCAAGGCCCAATCTAAAGGCCCAAAAGTCAAACAATGAAACAAAGCCCAACATGTGGCCCAATTTTCCAAATTGGACACAAACCCTTACATGGTCTTACCCTAAGGCCCAACCATTTATTCTAGTCCAAACATTTGGCATTCCAATGGTCCAACATCTCATAATCATCAAGGCCCAGTTATGGCCCATCTATGGCCTAATTTTCTATATTGGGCCCAAACCCCTCACATGGGCCTTACCCTAAAGCCTATATAATTATTCTAGTCCATATGCTTGTTCTTGGATGGCCCATCATTAGCCCAATCACCAAAACCTAATAGTAAGGCCCAACTCAAGGCCCATGCAAAATTAAGGTTTTCACATAAAATAACGATTAGGGTTAAGTGTTTCTTACTTAACCCATTAAGGACTTAATCCATTAAGTCCATCACTCAACTAGATAAATCATATGGTGTGATCGGGTGTAATTCATAATTCAATTCCAATGGCCCAAAACATGGGTCCCGATAAGTCCAAATTAAAATCTCCAAGATTAGGGTTTTCTAAACCCTAATTAGGGTTTCCAACCCAAAACACACCAATTAGGCCCAAAGGCTAAGTCTATAGACCACTTAGGGTTTCATTAGGTCAACTAGGGTTAAATGAGTCGGGCACCACCCACTACCACCTCGGGTAGTGGTGGTCAACGGCGGCTTATGGCGGCGGTTCTAGTCCAATTATGTCCAAGCATCACAAAAGCAAACTAAACACAAGCAAAAGCACACCGCCACCCAACATAGTGGCAGAAGGCGGTAACCACCACATTACAGTGGTGGTTATGAATTTCTTGATTATTCTGGTCACCAATTACAATAATACAACATAATTTCCATAAAGTAAACACACCCAATAAGTTAACCCCCCCCCCCCCCCCACACACACACAACCACCCTTGTGGTGGCCGGTAGTGGTACAAGGTGGCAGCCACCACCTCACGGTGGTGGTGGTGGCTTTTCTCGCGAATTCCGGCCAAATAACCCTACACACCACACACACTCATAGTAAAAACACACACACACGTTTTTTGTTTGCAAAATGGACCTAGCCACCCACCTGGTGGCGTTTAGCGATGGCAGTAGCATGAATGACGGCAATATCAGTGACAAATGGTGGTGTTGATGGTGACAGCCACCATGGCCGGCTGCCATGGTGGTTATTCACGACTCCTAATCGACAGAAAGCCTACACATATGCACATCCACATCGCAAGCCACGAACACTACCACCATTTCACAGAAAACACAATGAGCTCGTTAACCCACGAGACGGCAGGCGGTGGACGCCGGTTACCTGCTGTAGAGAAGAAACAGAAGGGAAAAGGCGAACGGAACAACACCGGCAGCACTGCCATGCGCGGCTGAGAACGGCGACAGAAGAAGAAGAAGATTACGTTATTTAGAACCTTGGTTGAATAAGATGATGATTATGATTAAATATGAGTTGAATAAGTTATATATGATTACATAGAGTAAAGTTGAATGGATAGAAGGAATAAAATGATAACTATGATTAAATTGGTGTTTAATACGTTGTGGGTATTGTTGAATGTAATTGATTTTCTAAAAATTAGGATTAAATATGATTAAATAGCTCCCGTTATCTATGAATTGATTTTCTAGTGCGACAACTTGTTTCCGACGTACCGTGTTACATTACAAGTTAGCAATAAGGGTGTTCAAATGCGGATATCCGAAAATTCGGATACTAGATATTGATATCCGTATCCGTATCCGAAATTTCGGATACGGATTCGGATAGGTGTACGGATATCCGAAAATTTTATCTTGTTATTATTTCTCAACCAATAAACCAACTATAAATAAACCTTTTAGCATAAAGTAGACTAATTGTATGAACTTAAACAGTATATAAACTCAAAAATACTATACACATAAAATGTTAATGTTTTTCTTCATCATTAATGCATAGTATCCAAAGATCCATTTATCACTAGAAAGCTTCCAATCGTTTCCAAACAATTTTGGTTAATTTTCAAACATTTCCTACCTTTCACTAAATAAACTTCATGTAGTCAATGAAAAACCACTTTTAAAATGCTTACAAATAAATTGAATATATAACAAAGCTACGATTTGTGAATTAAAACTTACTTTTAAAATATGTGTAGTGAATTGAAAATGATAAGAGGTAGTAATGGATTCAGTATGAATTTTTGCACCGAAGCTCTAGTCTATTTAGTCCCTCCTTTTTAAATATTACTTTAAATTAAATTAAAAATATATATAATTAAAAAATAATTTTCGGATATCGGATATCCGAACTATCCGAAATTTATTGAAACCAATATCCGTATCCGAATCCGAATTTCGGATATCCGAAAATTCGGATATCCGAAATTTTCAGATAATATCATATCGGAGTTTTAAATTTTCGGATCAGATATCGGATATCGGATTTTTTTGAACAGCCTTAGTTAGCAAGGCATGGGGTTATATGGTTGAGCTAGTTTTCTATTATTGTTCACATTATAATAATACATATTGTATATAGATACAAGTCCAAGCTATACGTTTTTAATTCATGAGAAATAGAATACATTCACTCTTGCTAAAGCTTTCTACTCTCTAATTTGTAATTCTTTTCACCAGCAAAGAATCCAAAATCCTCGATTAATCATTTTGTTTCCTCCTTGCATATAACCCCAGGGTATTCTCTTACGTTGAAATTCATGTATGGAGATTAACCACTTAAACACTTAATGACTTAACACAACGGAACCCCATGAAAACAAAAAATACAACACTCAATACTTTGCCGATGGTATATGATCCAATGAAACGTCTCCATTCATGAGAGCCAATGTTTGCATGTCAGGTGCAAGCTCTGACACACTCCAAACTTTGACCGATTTATCCAAACTGCCACTATAAACCTTCCATCTTCCCTTACCGCCGTCTGACTCCGCCTCCCGCACCACCGCCAGACACTTCACCGGTCCAGAATGGCCAGTCAGCACCGACAAGCATGTATGGATAATCCCCTCACTCCTCCATACACATATCATTTTATCAGCTGATCCACTGAACACCAGATTACCAGCAGCCGAAAGACACAGAACCGCTAACTTGTGTCCATTGAGGACGCCACCATGAGCCAACTCGTTTCCTCCTTCCCAGAAGTTCACTATTCCGTCCGATGTCCCGCAATACACAAACGAGCCTGTACTAGACGCTGTCAATGCCGTCACAGCACTATCTTGATTAAATAGAGTCTTCACGAAGATATGCTTCATCGATCTTCCTTTCCCTTCACGTTTCCAGACCTTCACGGACCCATCTGCAGATCCCGTGAACACATACCCTTCTACGGTGGAGATAACAGAGTTCACTGCATCATCATGCGCCTTCACGGTCTGTAAACATCTTGAGTTTGACGTTTTCCATACTTTAAAGGTCCTATCCCATGACCCTGAATAAAGCAACCCTGCTTCTTCATTCATGCTAAGACACGAAATGGCATCACAGTGTTTGACCCAAACTGCAGTGTGCCATGGGTTTACTGAACTTTTAAGGATCGCAAAGAACGATGGGTAGGTGCCTACACGATTGTAAAGGGTTGGCTTCCTACGGCTTGGTTTCCATACACGAACTTTTCCATCTTGATGTCCGGTGAAAATCTTTCCATTGGATATGATAATCGCCTTCACCAATCCACTGTTGGATTTAAAAGCTGCAAACTCGTTCATGTTCTTCCATACACGGACATTCTTGCTGTCGGAACCTGTGTAAAGAAGATCATCACAGGCTGCGAGTGAATAAATATGGCCTTCTTCACGTACCAAGGAGCCAACAAGACCATTTTTAGGACAATTTGGATCATCAATGTTAGAGCTTGACCATGCAGATGGAAGGAAAGGAGTACCCTGGTTCCAGGGTGACTTCATCATTGGTGAGCCCTCAATGCTTGTTCGCTGGGCATCATAGCCGGAAAAGTCGCTACGCCGGCTGTTGAGTTCTTCATCCGTGTCTGAAAATGAGAACGAGAGGTTTGGATCAGAAAGCGTCCTTTGTTTAGGTAACCCTCCCGTACCTCCAACTCCATAACTTGTTTTCTGTTCTTTCATTATCTGTGAATTATGACTATGATTTCTTTTATCGATTTATGAAGATTCAGGTTTTTGAATTCTAACAATGGAAATCGAAACGATGAACAAAACTGAACAAATGCAATAGGAAAGATGGAACCGGTGGCCAGGAAAGAGATGGAAGGTTTTTTTGGCATGTATACGTACGTACACTTGCTTCTTACAATGGATGGGAATATGATGACATGTGATAATTTTAGGAGCTAAAACATTATCTAACGTTTGGTGAATAGAGAATTCCGGGGCTCCTTGAATTTGAGAAAAGAATCTAATGAAATAGAAATTGTTAGATACAACTTATATACATTTGTATTAAGGGTTAATGAAAATATCGTCCATTGAACTTTTTGAAATCGGTTTAAAAAGTATTTTTTTCTATAAAGTGGATGTTGACCCGACATGTTTTTTTTTTCACCTTTATCTAAAACAACCGACATAGTATGTCATAACTATATTTGAAGCACATTACATATGACACTCATATCATAGTTGATGTGGTGGTAATTGAATATGTGGTTGCCCATGTGTAATCATAAGATAATCCCTGCACGATCTTGGTATCGAAGGTGTTTGATGGAATAGGCTTTGCGGCATGGAAGAGAATCTCTCACTCTTTCATGTAAGAACAAAATCGGTTTTTATTAATGGTTCTATGAAAAAGCCTACTATGATTCTAATCTATTTCAAAATTGGAACAGAGAAACACTATTGTTATTAATTAGTTGGTTACTGAATTCAATGTCCATAGACATTGTCGAGAGTATCTTGTTTCTATCAACAACCAAAGAAATCTGTCTAAAAAAAATCAAAGGTATGAACAAGCTAAAGGAGCATTGATTTATCAATTTCAGAAACAATCGTTTTCCATTAATCAAGGATTGGAAAATTTCCCCACTTACACCAAAATAAAGAAACTATGTGATGGATAAGAATGATTCAAGAAATACCTAACTGTCCATGTCTTCTCTTCCTTTTAACGTGTTCTGCACCTAAGACGACAGTAACATTTCGTTCTATGACATCGGCCCTTTCATTCACATAAAGACATTGAAGATACATAAAAAGGATGTTAACGATATGTTTGTTCATCCATCTGGGAAGTTGGTGTTGACAGCGGGGAGAGATTCGTGTTTAACTATGGTGAATTTGGTAAGAGGAAGGAGTAGTTTCTGTTGTTGGTTGGGGAAAGAAGCTTCCTTTTGAAAATTTGAAATTTGATTGTAATGGTGACAAGTTCTTTATGGAATAGATGAGAAAATATACATGCATGAAGCAGAGGATGCAACCTCGTTTCTTGAATTGGAATCTAAGAAAAAAGTTATTGGCATGTGGCTTATGACATGGAAAGGATAACTTATTTACCCCTTCAAAATCTCCACATGGATCTTTTAAACCCCACAAATTGCACCTTATACCGCTAGAGCGAGAAAACAACAACGTCGAGGAGTTTTTAGAGAAATGAATTACGAGGCCAACGAAGTTTCCAGACAGTTCAAAAAACCACAATCATGCTATGTTTGTTCAGAAAAACCCAACACACTTAAGATTTGTCTAAAAAAAACTCAACTATGTTACATTTTTATTCAATTCTATGGAAGTTATCATATTGGGAAAATGACTTGTAAGACCAACGAAGTTTTAAAACCGTTCAAAAAACCTCAATCATATTTTGTCTGTTCAAAAAAACCCAAAGAATTTAACATTTTGAACAGACAAAAAATGATTTGTATTTTTTGAACGGTTTGAAAACTTCGTTGGGTTTTTGTAGACAAAAGGTTATGTTCATTAGGGTTTCTTGAACAGACAAAATATGATTAAGGTTTTTTGAACGTTTTGAAAACTTAGTTGGGCTTGTAAGTCATTTTCCGGGAGTTTTTAAACCAATTTGAGACAGTATGACGGGCAACAGTGACATTAATTATGGTTTTCCTTGGCTCTAACTAGTATCATGTGATTCAAAACTCATCGATGTATTTCTTGTTCTGAGTGTGTTTTCCTTGGTTGAGAAACTATTTTGAAGAACTTTTTAGGGTTTTCCACTACTAAATAAAGAGCCCATTTCCAATGAATATTTTCATCAGAAATTTGTCAATAAATGGTTTTTTCAATGAATTTTCTTAGGAACTACAGACAAAATTTTTCGTCAAAAATTTACCGACATACATAGATCACCAGTGGACTTATTATCAATAGATTACCAAAGAACCTGATTTGGCTACATTTGACCATTTACAACTGAGTTATTTAGATCGCCTTTGACTATCTCTATCATGTGTAATCTAGGTTGACAAATATTGAATTTTCCTACAGATTTTTGAAGGACTTTTTTCAGTTTTTAGTGTCAGATTTCAACCAGTTTAGCCACTAAACTGACTTTTTAACAATAGTTTTTTTTTAAGAAAATATATCCAAAGTTTTCTACTCAAAATGCAGAAAAAAAAACTCAATACTTTAAACATATAATAATATTCATTTTCAACCACAAAACTAATAGAAAATACAATAAAAGTTGTCTAATAGATTATAAATGCCAAATTCAATGAAAAATGTTTAACTAAGTGTTTAAAAACATAAAACTAAGAATTATTTGGTGGATTACCAGAGGAGTTGAATTATCGCATAAAGGTCATCAATTGTTCTCTAATTTGAGTAAGACTCTTATCTAGTTGAGCTTGTCATTGGTGCATTTGCAAATTTTGCTGAGTTTGTCTTCATTCTATCTCATTTTCCATACCAAGTTGAGTTTGTTGGATGGTTTGTTCCAAGCTTGGAACTTGTTCTCGCAACTTTGTACGTAAAAAATGGTTAGGTAAATATAAATAGTTAGTAAATCTACCTCACTTTTAAACCAAAATAGGGGTATAATTTGCTTTATTATAAAAAAAAATATTACCAATCGATCCATAATGACAACATCTATTACCAATCGAACCATAATGACAACATCTTTACTTCTTATCAATTATATCAATCAATTGTACTTTTTTACATAATAAAAACATAATTTACTTTTTATCCATTATAGCATCGTACTTTACATTTACGATTCATGATAGCAATATTATACTTTATTTTTCATCCATATTAGTAATGCTCCTTACTTTTACTATATATATTAGCAACACACTTTACCATTTATCTATTATAACACTGTATGTGATATTTATAATACATATTAGCAATGTACTTTAACCTTACTATCCATAATAGCAAGTTAGCAACATAAGTTAATTTTCAATCATAATAGCAATGTATTTTTCCTTTAATATCCATAATATCAACATAATTTATTTTTCATCCATATTAGCAATGTACCTTACTTTTACTGTCTATAATAGCAACATATTTTTGTTTTTATCCTTATTATTGCATTATACTTTCATTTGCAATCCATATTAGCAATGCACTTTACCTTGTTTTCTATAATTGTAAATAATTTAATTTTCATCCATAATAGTAATGTACTTTCCCTTAGTATCTCTAATACTAACATACTTTAATTTTCAACCATAATAGCAATGTACTTTGCCTATAATATCTTCAATAGCAACATACTTTATTTTTCATCCATATTCGCAATATACTTTACTCTTACTATCTATAATCTTAGAACCCCTAACCCTAGCATCCCTATTTTTCATCCATATTCACTTTCATCGATATTCATGATCATTATGCCTCCATCACCCTCCCAAGCTCAGAACCCCTAACCCTAGCATTCATTGTTGAGTGATGAGCTCTTTGTGGTGTTTTGTTGCATTTTGAAGGAAGAAGAAAAAGGTGTTAGCCCAAGGATCAAGCAACAACTCATCTCCATCTTCGGAATCACCCTCTGGACCATTTGTAAGTCCTCATGTTTCCATCTTGATAATTGTTTGGTTGTAGATCTAGTTTCTTAGCATATTTTGGTCCAGAAGAAATGGTTGGTGGGTTTGAAGTGATAAAGGTTGCAACTTTATAACTCTCGTGAGTCCTATGAACAATATATCTTGTAGATCTAGACTTTGGTTAAGGTTCTTGATCTTACATGAGTTTTTGGTCACTTTTAGCTAATTTTGACCTAAAATGGATTCTAGACATGCAGTGGACATGCATGTCTATAAAGCACCCACTTTTATGCTAGATCTGGTACTCGAAACTCTTCTAGAGTGGTTTGGTTATGGGCTTTTCGAATTAAGGGATTAATGGTTAAGTCCTTGTTGTATTTTGCTTTATTTCGACCTAAGGTTTGAGATCTTTATCTCTTTGGGTGTCCTAATGGATAAAGTTGGAAAGTTTATCCATCTAGAGCATGGGAATCACCAAATATGAGCTTCGGAGCTCCTGGGATTGAAGGAACAGCTTAACCCATTAAGTTGTTAGAAACCTAGTGCTCACGGCATGGCCTTAGTTCGCCATGTCATGATGATTGGGAGATGCCACATGTTTTATTGAATGAGGGCCATGGTGTAGTCATGGATGGCCACGACATGGCAGTTGATTAAAGTCAATGTTTACCATTAACTTTTTGACTTGAGTTGACTTTTGGTGAAACTCCTAGATTTGGAAGAAAAGCTAAGGACTTACCTAGTATATCTGTATATGTGGCACATAGCATCGGGGGTCGAAGGCACCAATGTCGGCTCACTGGATTATGTTTGTAGGATGCTAGCTATCTTTGAGACTCTTACATGTTATGTATTTCGGGTGGTGCCTGTTAGTCGGGGGCCCGATGAATACAAGGCAGGGCCCGATGAATATCGGGCGGGGCCCGATCAATGTCGAGCGGGGCTCAATGTATGTATGGTATGTGGTATTTTGAGGAACTTACTATGTTTTGTGCTTATCATTTCATGTTTATTTTTTCAGGTACTTCTGGTTCTAGAGGGAAGGGCACAACGTGATCGCACTGCATCCACTAGAGTTTATTATGCATTGACTATTTGTGATTTTTACTCTGATGTTTGAGAAAACTCTTACTTGAGTAACTTTTAAAGAAAATGAATGAACGGTCTGATTAAATAAAAATGAAATTTTATTATGAATTTTTAGGACGTTACAAGTTGGTATCAAAGCCTTGGTTTGAGGGATTTGGACACACCCTCAGGTGTGCTTAGACGCAAATTGAGGAATTAGTAAATTTTCAAAAGAAAATGACTTCCAAAAAGGTTTTTTTATAAAAGAAAAGGGTGTGTGATGCATGTAATTAGCCGAGCTCAAGTAAGGGGTGAAGAATCGTTATCCACTCCCGAGGATCGGTGATTTGTTTGACCAGCTTCAGGGCGCATCGTGTTTTCCAAGATTGATCTGCGTTTAGGTTATCATCAGATGAGGTTCAGAGACGAGGATATGCAGAAAACGGCCTTCCGAACTTGTTATGGTCATTACGAGCTCATGGTGATGTGTAACACCCGCAGATTTGGGCTAGTCATTTTAGAGACAATAACAATCAAAAATGACTTTTTGATAGAAGTTTATTTAGAGTAAATCATCTTAACTAAGTTATAGTATATGTCACAGGGGTTCGATACATATAAAGAACGTCGAAATCCGAGCTATAACGAAGAAGTTATGGCTCGTCGAAGTTTTACGGCAAAACCAACATGACACCGTGAATCGTAAAAAGTGAATTTGGGATAAAATACTTTTTGGCCTTATAGATCTAAAAAAATTTAGTGTATGCTAAACCGAGAACGTACACAAAAAGAACGTCTAAATATGACTTCGTATGAGGAAGTTATGATTTTTCTAAGATTTAGCATAGCAGTGCACAACCCGGAAATCGAATTTTAGATCGATCGATTTTTAGCCGACACAACCTAAATGAGAAACGAATATCTCTTTAATAAGAGCTCAACTACATAAAGACAGTAAAAAACGGAGGTCAGATGAAAAAGTTCTGAATTTTTGACGGATTTTAACTGTCTAAGTCTATTAAAATATAACTTTAAAAATAAATTCAAAATTAGCTGATGGAGTCAAAACGAAAGTTATAGCTGCCGTTGATACCTACGCGTTGATGTAAAGAACATCAAAAAAAATGCTCGTATGCAAAAGTTACGGATTTTAGAAGATAATTAGTTTTTTGGGTAACCAGCAAGCGACACGTAACGCGATCTGAGCCACTGCTTCCTCACCATGGCTTGAAACGAGATTGCGACACCTAGACGGAGTACGCCCAGGGTAACTCGAAGTATGCCCAACGTATTAATGTTTTGGCCATTACTCCCAATGTAATTCTTGAGTACGCCCGCGTACTCGATGCTGACAACCGATAAATAGAGCTCGTTTTTCACTCGTTTCTCCACACTTTCTCAACCAACTCTCTCCCAAACACACCCAAAGCCGCAAGGCTTTTCTCTAGCCTTTCCTAGGAGTTAGTAATGAGTCTCTAAGCACCAGAAGGATCCAATAAGAAGAGCTTTCAGCTCAAAAGTTTTGTCCACGCAGAGCTCGGTTCTTCGCTAAACTCCATTGTAAGTGAGTTATGCTTACACTTCTTTAAGTATAGCTTATGTTTAAGTTCAATATCGTTATTAGGAAATTATAAACAATATAAAATATAATATACAAATTGTTATTATAATATCTTTTAACTACTCGCGGTATGGGGAATCCGGTTTGAAGGGCCGCATATGGTTGTTGGATTTCAAAAGCGCTATAATGCCAAAATGGTCCTTCCCTCCGGTGTTTCATGTATGGCCTGTGTCTGTACATAGTGGTTGAAAAGTATTGTTTAACACTTATAAAACAATATGGCTCATAAATAGTCGCGATAAATTTTAGATTAAAATCTAGTGGTAATAATACTAGGTTTCGTCGAAGGAAAATACAATCGTTAGAAGCGAAGCGCTACCCGAGTTTGGAATCGTCACTTTAATAGGCGAGTGCATAGTCCCTTTCATGAACATGATTTTAATACAAGTATTGATTAAGGTATTAAATATATGTTTGTGTGTGAAATATTTGTTATTGCCTGAAATACGTGTTAAAAACATATCTGATAATATATGATGATTTAGGATACATAGTAAACCTAAATTAATTAAGAGGAATATTGGGTAGTATCTCCTTATGAGTACGAGTGAGATATACACGGAGGGTAGAACTTTAAAACTTGTCATTGATCCGATAGCATAGATTAGACTTAGTCATTCGTCCTTAGTCCGAGAGTATGGAAAGGACATGGTTATTTGTCATTAATCTGGGAGCATGGATTGAGACATAGTCAATTGTCCCTAGTCGGAGTGTATGGAATGGGCACAGTTATTGATATGAGAGTATGGATTAGACATACTTAATCCGGGAGTATGGATTAAGTAAAGAGGTTAATTTTAGATCTAAGAGTATGGATCGTGTCGTTGTAAGGATCGACGGGGTGGGATAAGAATTGCTTATATAAGATGAAATTGAATATTTTGTGAGTTCTAATATATATATATATATATATATATATATATATATATATATATATATATATATATATATATACCTTAATAAGCATTTAGCCTCAAATGCTGAATTTTAAGAGGTATGCCCCTTAAAGCACCATTTAAAACAACTTTATGCAGAAAAATCAGATGTTATCTGGTCAATAAGTGAGTCAGTTAAAGTTGAGCCTGCATTCCTCAAATTCAACCAATTGAATTGGTCAAAACTAATTGAATCAGTTAAATCCATGTTATATAGCATCTCAATCTTCTTCAATCTTTGTGTGTGTGTGTGTGTTTGTTTGTTTGTTTTGTGTTTACAGGTTCGAAGCAGCCATCAACAATACACTTCCACTGCTTGTGTTCTGGCTTGAATCAGTCACCGCTCTCAATCATCCACCACTACAAACAACCCACTATTCTTCTCTTTCCCCACTAGAAACTAATTTTTGAAAAAACCATTTACACTCGTCGCTTAACACGGGTAAACGGCTAGTATGTTTGTGTGTGTGTGTCTATATATATATATATATATATATATATATATATATATATATATATATATATATATATATAGGAAAAGTGAATATGTAGTTGTTATATATCTAATCTTAGGTATAGAACCTTTTAAACAAAGTAACTTTAAACAAAACAAAACAAATTTCATTTTCTCTTACTTTTGTTTTAATAGAATATCATTGAATTAAGTTTAATTATGAAATGAAAAAGATCAATTAAATATATTTTTATTGCAAATAATTATTGAAGTTTATAGAGAAAATAAAAAACCAATATTTTTTTTAATATAAATGAAGCGTTTTGTCTTTCAATTGAAAACTATATCCAATGATTTTGTGAAAAACTTGATTAAGTTATGACATGTTCTTTTATCTTTTATTCTATTAGTTTTCATTTACAATTTAGTAGAGTTGATTAAATGGTCACCACATTTAATGCTTTAAGTTCTTAGACACAATGAAGAAAAAAAACATAAATTTGATGAATTTAGTAAGTCACATGATTATGGAATAATACCAAAAGATATATCATGATTACTTTGGATATAAATGGATCAAAACTACATTGTTTGGAAGGTTCTATATATAAGCTTAGGTACATAACAGTCACATATTCCTTAAGCCCATATATATATATATATATATATATATATATATATATATATATATATATATATATATATATATATATATATATGTTCAGGTTCATTTGAGACCATTCTAATTTTGTGATACCGTGTGACCAAATCTAAAAATAATTTTAAAATGCAAAATAAATAGAAAAATCCAAAAATTCTTTTTTTAAATATTATTTTCGGAACTTGAATTAACTAAAATAAAATAAAATAAAATAAAATAAAATAAAATAAAATTCCATTTTTTTAAAAATACGTGAAATATTCTAATACAATATTACACTGATATATTCTAAAAAATAATTTTAAAATGCAGAATAAATGGAAAAATCTAAAAATTCTTTTTTTTAAATATTATTTTCGGAACTTGAATTAACTAAAAAAAATAAAATAAAAATAAATTTCATTTTTTTAAAAAAATACGTAAAATATTCTAATAGAATATTATACTGAGATATTCTAAAAAATAATTTTAAAATGCAGAATAAATGAAAAAATCTAAAATTTCTTTTTTTAAATATTATTTTTGGAACTTGAATTAACTAAAAAAAATAAAAATAAATAAAAAAATAAAATAAAAATAAATTCCATTTTTTTTTTGAAAAATACGTGAAATATTCTAATAGAATATTATACTGACATGTTCTAAAAAATAATTTTAAAATGCAGAATAAATGGAAAAATCTAAAAATTCTTTTTTTAAATATTATTTTCCGAACTTGAATTAACTAAAAAATAAATAAAAATAAATTCCATTTTTTTTGAAAAATACGTGAAATATTCTAATAGATTATTACACTGACATATTCTAAAAAATAATTTTAAAATGCAGAATAAATGGAAAAATCTAAAAATTCTTTTTTTAAATATTATTTTCGGAACTTGAATTAACTAAAAGAAATAAAAATAAATAAAAAAAATAAAAATAAATTCCATTTTTTTTGAAAAAACTGTGAAATATTCTAATAGAATATTAGACTCTACATATTCTAAAAAATAATTTTAAAATGCAAAATAAATGGAAAAATCCAAAAAAAAAAATTTTAATATTATTTTCGGAACTTGAATTAACTAAACAAAAATTAAAAAAAATAAAAAAATACGTCTCACGGTCTCACAAAATTAGGCCGTCTCACATGAACCTAACCTTATATATATATATATATATATATATATATATATATATATATATATATATATATATATATATATATATATTCTTCAACAAACATTGTTTACACCACTATAACTGCATACAAAAAACCGTGTATAATTTCTATAATTGTTGGTAGATAAATAGAGTGAAAGATTCTAACCTCTACATGTTTATTTATTGAAATATATATTCTGAGAGGAAAGGATATATATAAATTATAAAGTTCATTTTATTCCTCTATGCATGTCATAACCACAAATAGATATTGCAGGGGACCCAAATATAAACTGTGATATAAAAGCTTACGATATAAATAGATATACCCTATCTTCATTCATCTTATATAATTAAAGCAAAACTAGATTCAAAACCATATAACATCTTAAATAACTGTATGCAGTCATGATCATATGAGCGATAAAGAATATAACTTGTAAAAAATAAAACCTTATTCTCCTAAAATTAGCTTCCAAGTAGTTATGAACAAAAAGTCTGGATGAAGTAATATCAAGTCATTTATCAAGCTCCACAGCCTTATCTGCACCCATCGATCTATAAGGCGCTATGTTGATCGTTGTTCTCAGATGAAGCAGTATCTCATTGTCAATGCAATCGTACCTGAAGTCAACAAATCAAAAAACATGACAGATCAGGTTATACTGTGTTTGTGTTTGACACGCACCGGACTAACACATGACAATTTTTGCCCCCCCCCCCCTAAAAAAAGGTGGAGCATGGACTCACTCTCGTGTGTGCAAAAGACGTAAATGCCCCTGTCATCCTCCTCATCGAAATAGTCGTAGAAAACTTGTCTGGTTTTGTCCACTCGGGTCTTTATTAACAAATGCAGCGGTACGCTGCATTTGTTACAAGATGACCGGACAGGACAGGACAAAACCAGACAAGCTTTCTACGGCTATTTCGATGATGAGGACAACAGGGGCATTTACGTCTTCTGCGCACACGAGAGATCTAGAGTGAGTCCATGCCCCACCTTATTCTACCTTTTTTTCTAGGGGGAGGGGGGACAAAAATTGTAATTTTTATCTAATTCACATCAGTAGAAAGTAGACAGTAGATAGTAGATAGTAGACAGATGTACTCACAAATTCTTGCAAAGGGCATCAGTAACCTTGGAAAGCGCAATAATCCGCATTCTCGAATCCATAACTTTGTCCTCGGAAAACTCCTCAAACTCTTGTTCCAAAAAATGTGATAATTTCTCAACATGCCCCTCAAGTTGCTGCTGCTGATCTTCAAACAAGTTCTGTTTAATATTCCTTTCCAAATTTGTCAATTCATCGCTAAGAAACGTGTCACTAAACATGTAAAACGCAAACGGATATGAATAAGAAAGAATCCGCCTTGATCTAAACAGCCTTTTAGCCCCATTTCTCACCCAATCATAATCCTTTATTTCCAATTCCCTGGCTTCCATTTTCACTATTTTCCTCTCTAACTTTTCCTTCATAATGATTTCAGCCTTTAAGGAATCTGTATGTGCTTTGAATCGACTATGATAATGAGAATAACGCACGATTTCTATTTTTGCACGTTTTGTGTTTGCTATTTGCTCTTCATTGAACCTTCCACATGTGTGGTTAGCTATACTATCCCATGTGTGTTGTATACCCGTTGCTCCACCACATAGCCAGCTACAAAATCAAAATCAAGCTTCTCTTGTTACTTATTTTTTTTTAGGGTTTAAATGTAAAAAAAAAAAAAAAAAAAAAAAGGAAAAGATTCTCACCAAAATGGTTGACCACATATACATCGAACAAGGTTGCATCCACCATTTTTTTCAACTGGTTTATGACATTTTGGACAAGTTTTTGTATTAACTGTGATCCAATTACATGTCTCTGACTCATCTTGACATTTTTTTGACCAAAGTTCCCACATTTGACATGAACATGGAGAATGTGCTTCTGAAGAACAACTAAAACAAAACTGAACACCACAAGCACATTCAACCTCACAATACTCATCATCTTCAACACGAATGGCATTTCCACAATGTGGGACACTCGGACACCATTTTACCCTTTTGTTATCTTCAATATATGACTCCAAAAGGTATCTTTCAAACTTTTCAGCCAATTTAGGATCCTTTTTGCTCACATAATTTCTGATTTTATCCTCATCACAAACCACACTGCATCTAGAAGCCATGCAACTAATTCGCCTACTTTGCCCCTCGTTTATCTTCACAACAAAATGCTCTGTCCAACCTTAAAAAGAAAAAGTAAATGTTACTTCCCTATTAAATTCTTTTGGGAAAGAAAAATTTGTACTTACAAGTGTTGCAAAAATAATGGCCACAATCCATTGTTGTCATTTTATAGAAGGGGACTTCCTCCAAGCATATTTCACAAAGTACAATGGAAGATCGATTCTTTGAAGAAACATTGGAATCATTGGATACCATTACACATGCTTCATTATAAAGCCTATCTTTTCCATTTTCTACAAGCACTTGAAAGACTTTATCAACATCCCATCTATGATGTATAAGTAGAGTTCTTGCTTGATGTTCCCTTAAAGATAACAAGTCCATTACTCTTTGTAGATCTTCCCTCTACACAATGTAAACAACAGAATCACAAAATTACTAAAAATCACCATGTGTAGCCAATTTTAAAATGACATAGATAACATGCCTTACCTGTGCAGTCGATACACACTCTTTTGTGATAACCTACATG
Organism: Lactuca sativa; assembly: GCF_002870075.4. Lineage (NCBI taxonomy): Eukaryota > Viridiplantae > Streptophyta > Magnoliopsida > Asterales > Asteraceae > Lactuca > Lactuca sativa. Next base: position 199,530,033 of record NC_056628.2, on the reverse strand, counting down.
TTGATCAAAAAGAAGAATTACATTTAAATTTATAATAGAACAGATGAGGATGAGGAGGGCAATTATGTCTTTTGCAAAGAGGAGATCAAGAGGACAAAAGATTGCAATTTTTGTCCCATTGACATATGTACAACCTAATATGTCCCTTCATTTTTTCTAAACATAGTTTCCTACAATATAGACAAAGACCTACAACTTTTCACTATGAGCAACTTCTTCATATTGAAAATGATCAAACTTTTTGTGGTTTTAGAGATTGATAACTGCCTTAAACTTAAGGCTTAAGCTAATCAATATGTTTATGGAAATATGATGGAGTTCACAAACTAAACTTTTTCGGGTCAATTTTTAAACTTTAAAAGTATTAGATAGAACACGATTATTCAAAAGTTGACTGCTTTTCTTCGGAGAAAGTTGATCTATGTACACCGATTGCAAAACGTATGAGTGATCTTAGTTACTTTTTTCAAAAAGAATCAAAATTTCATGGGTTTAATGAAGCAATTCCTACCAGAATCACAAAACGTTAAAGGGTAAACACGACAAACCCTAAACTTTGATTCTTAGGTTTCACAAAAACAGGGGATTAGAAAAGAATGCTGAAATAAAAACCTTTATTTTCGTTTTTTATTTCCATTGAATGAAAGAATCTTCACAAATATTATAATAAACATAAGATAAAACATTAGCTGGTTGATTACCTTACAAGACGAACCATTGCGGCTCGTTAAAGCAACATCTGCACGACGATCACAATCATCATGGTGATCAAACTCATAGTAATCGTCCTCATCGCAATAATCGCCATCATCGCAGTAATCGCTATCGTATGGATCCATTTATATGTAAAATATAGTTTTTTACAACGACCAAGTCAATTTTCGTGCAGAAGGGGAGGGGAGAGAGCTTGGTATGGAAGCAAGAAGCCAGAGAGATTTAAGGGAAGCTGTTGCTTCTGTTTTACATCTTGCGATTGGATTGTTTGAGAAACAAAAGAGGCAATGTGTGTAGTGATTAGGAAAAGGGGTAGGAGGTGGAAGAAGATTTAGGGAAGTGGGGATGAATTTCGGCACTTCTTTTATAGGTTTAGATGAGTGTGGTAGACCCCCATTGGAGAGTGGAGACGTCGAAGTTGTGAGTTGTGAGTTGTGAAAGTTGTGATCGCTTAATAAGTAGAGACTAGAGAGCTGAGAGAGTCACCACATCAAATCAAATCATCAAATAAATCGGTTGGTTTGTTTGATTTCTACCCCAACTGGTTTTCTTATTTCCTTATAAAAAAAAATAGTGTTAAATAAGAAAATTAAAAAACTATTTTATATTCAATTAGAGTCCAAGAAAAAATATTTTATTAAATACTATGTCAATTAAATTCCTTTCTTTTTATAAAATGATTAACCTTGTTCTCTTAAAATTTACTTCTATAAAATGTCTATAATATTGTAGTTTTTTCAAGGTGTTGTATTTAATGTGGGGGGTTTGGCATTAAATATAATGTTTTGTATTTAACTATAATATTATATCTTTTTTATTATTATTTGGGCTAATATCATATTTTTGGTTTTTCGTATTAAATCTTAATTTATTTTTCCTACTAAGAAAACATCTTACATTTTTTTTAAATTTGGTCATTTTAACAGATTTACCATTAATCTTCTATTTTAGAAAAAAAAATCTAGAAAAAGCCTCAGCTTATTTTCTCGAAAAACCATCATGAAACATTTGTTTTTTTTAAATGTTGTTTCCAATTATCGTTGGCAAAATTGCATGATGCTTAAAGACTGTAGTAGCCGCCTAGCAGTTGAAAACAAATGTCCAGTCTGGTTTGACAATGTTGTCAACATAGATAACATGAATGCTTAGATTAAATTCCAAACATAGATTGGCATTTGAAGTTGTCTTTTCTCTTTGGTTCTTAAAACATTCTAAGATATCAAGTCAATTTAGATCGTGTATATACCTGTTACAATCTCCGATCACCCTGCAAATATATTTTGGTATGTATTTTTCCAACAAATATTATATATAATAGTTTTTCTTTTTGTTTCGAACAAATAAAATGTTTCATTTAGGAATTAATGCTAAAAAACCATTACGAATATTATAAATACCAACAATAAGAACATGAAAATTATAAGTACAAATAAAAAAAAACTGGTTTAAAAAGAAACAAAATTGAGTTTCAAAGAAAATAATAAGATTATTATGGATCAAAACATTTTTAAGATTAAAAATGTATATCTATAGAAACATAAAAGCTAAAATTAACTTTCAATAAAAAAAAACATATATAAGAGGTTATTTTCAAAAAAAAAAAAAAAAAAAAAAAAAGTTGAGAGTTTTCGAAGAAAAAAAAGTTAATGGTTTAAAAATTGTACATGTGAAAATTGGCTTAAAATTTGTATTTTGATAAAAAAAAAATAATAAATAAATCTTTAGTTCTATCCTTCGGTAGTTATCAATGGATCTTGTGTGTGTACCAATTAAATACAATAAAAAGTAAATAATTTAATATAGTAAAATAAAAATTATTTATAAAACCATTTTGTGTCATTAACCCAAAAAGGTATCCAGACTTATCATTGTAATAAACATATATACTTGAACATTTTTTTGGAAGTGATTCCTTGTTGAGATAGCTTTTGCTTGACGAAAGCCTTTGATTTTTCTTTAGTGTGACTATGTATTGGTTTGTAGACGGTTTAGTATTTTTTTTAAGGATTCGTTCCCCATCGCGTCGTTAATAAAACTTAGTCTTCAACATATAATGATAAAATTCTAAGAAGTTGCATGTTACTTACTTTATCATTTTTGGCAACATATATTCACAATGATTGGACCAACATTCTTGAATAAATCTCAATTTTGGTTTTTTTTGGTCAAAGTTTGATTTTATTTCATCAAAATTTCCGCAAAATTGGTATTTTGCCTTCTTTTAGTCCTTTTAGTCTCGGTTGAGTTTTGAAGGTTAAAAGTATTTTAAAATTCGTAGTAAATTACGGATTTTGAAAACTCGATTTCACTAATAATAATCAAGTTTTTCATTATTCTTTTTTTTTTTTTATTTTTTTTTTATTTTTTTTATACCTAATACCGGTTATATTATTATGTTATGGAGTTCTTGATAACATCGTTGAAGAGTAATCAAGTTTTATAGTTATCTCATATATATATATATATATATATATATATATATATATATATATATATATATATATATATATATATATATATATATATATATATATATATATATATATATATATATATATATATATATATGTTCTATGATGGGAGCTAATAGTTAAAGGAGAAATTTTTTTGCATAAGATATCAATGGTTCAAATCATGACACGTTTAAAATATTGTTATTACATTGTGATTAACGTTCTCACGTGTGCTTTAAGGCGGGTTTTATATAAATTGCTCCTATAATTCGATTTACCATTTTTTTATATATCATTTATTTTTTTTATTTTTTTGAAAAAAATAAATCAAACAAATTCATAATAATCAAAGAAAATTAATATTTAAGTGTTTAAACCTCTTAAGAAAGTTTAACTGGCCTAGAAAAAATAATAAAATAAAAACTGGATTCCTAGTTAACGATATTAAATATTAACCCATTTTTTAAAACAAAATATTTTGTAAACTTTTTTAGAATGTTTGGGCTTTCGCTCTCTTTAGGTGCCCAATAAAAAGAAACAAATGAAGACCTAACTAATTCACATCGTTAAGAAATTGAGCCAAACATACAACAATAATTGTTTATTTATAAACTACTACCCTACAATGTTTTAAAAACCGGTTTTTTAGTTGAACCGGTATGGTGGTCGGTTCTCAATTTAACCGGTTCGACCGGTAGGTCGATCGATTTTTATAATTTTTTTTTTTTTTTTTATTATTTCCCTACACATATACACATATAAATCATGAATTTGACATTAAAAAACATTAAAAATATACATAAAAATAAGTTATAGATCAATCCAAATACATTAAAATAACACATAACAATAAGTTTTAGTGTTTACGTCAATTCATATACGTCAAAAAGAAAATAAAGTATAATATCGAAATAAAATATAGTTTTAGATGAATAAAAACACATCAAAAAACTTTATAGCATTTATCATATGTTTTTATTTTGAGAAAATTAAATAGATTTGAAAAAAAAATCACCAAAGTTTATTATTCAAATAGTTCTTGTCTATGTGTTTTTATTTGGTTGAACCGGTTCAACCTGGTTTTTCTGAAAACCGGCCGGTTCAAAAATCAACGTAAAACCGGTGATTGTTGAACCGCTCACTCCCCCGGTTCCCGGTCCAACCGGTTCGACCGGCCGGTTCAAACCAGTTTTTAAAACATTGCTTACCTATGTTTCCTTTGGAATTTCAGTGTCTATTTATGGTTCACATATTAGTATACGAGTAAAACATAAGAGTCTAAATTGTAATGTGCCCCTACTTGGACCAAGTCCTCGCTTAGGGAGGAGGGAGTCGTTCTCTCCTAACCCACTGAACCCACTGTCACATCAATTTTTGTCTCTTCTTATTTTTCATCTTTCTCAACCCAAAACACACGAAAATCATATCTTTCTGAACTCACTCAATTAAAAAAGATACAAAACAACTAAGATACAAGTTTTAAAACACACGGTAGAAGAGAAAACGAGAGAAAGAAAGTAGAGATAGATGATGAAGTGGGTTAGTGAAACCAATTAACCACCCCGTTGAAGCGGGAGTGGTACCGCCGGTAACTCTATTGCTAATTATGATTTTACCTTTGATTATTTTGTATTGTTTTTTAATTGAATGAGTTGAGTGGGTTCAAAATGATAGAATTTTTGTGTGTTGTTGATTGAGAAAGATGAAGAAAAATAAAAGAGAAAAAGTGATGTGGCAGTGGGTTCAGTGGGTTGGAAGAGAATTACTCCCTCCTCCCTTATATTGAAATTTTATTTTATTTTGTGGTCCGCATCAATCTAACTAGAACATATATATACAAATAATATACAATTAGAGGATTTTTAATATGTCTTTTAGTGGGTCTGATAAAAAGTTGGATCTGACTTCATCAGATTCAAGCCGTTTGAGATCATAATTAGAAGCATTTGATTCAGTCATATTCATATAACATCTAATATGTTTTTACCGTGTCATATACAATCAACAACTATCAACCAGAGAACACCATTTATTTTGTTTTTGCTAGACGAAAACAATAATAATTTGTGCTATAATAAAAGAAAAGCTAATTGTATATCATGTTTGCGACAAAATAAATTCGTATGTGCTTAACTAAAGTATAACTCTCCTTGAATATAAACTTTTCAGAAAATACGATATTTTTTTTTTTTGTAAAATATAACATTTTGATTTATCATGTAATTGTAAAATACTTTTTTAATTAAGGTTACATTCGTAAAATGCCTCTTATTAAATACTATGTGTCAAAATATTTTGTATTGATTGTTGACAAAATATATAGTCATAAATATGTTAAAAATGATATAACTATAAAATGTTGTGTTTTTTTTTTTCTGAAAGGAAAAAACTAACGAGAAAAGGCATGTTACAAGGACAATGCTTTATTGAGTTGGAATATCAACTTTCCATTTTTGGTATTAAATCATCATAAATATGCTCTTAGGGTTTTCAGTAAAAATAAAAAATCAAAGTTTAAGCTAAAAGTCAAAGTTTTTGACAAGAATTTAAAGTTTCACAGACTTTATCTACACCATTATTTTGTTCCGTACAATATTAACATTCCAGGAAATTGCTGGGTAATTTAATAAAAGTGATGTACCCTACAACGGAATTGCTGGAAAATTCTTCGGTTATTGCGTTTTTTCTCAGAGCATTTTATAATTATAGTTATAAGGGAATAGAAAAACAGAAAGTTAGAAATTAGAAAGAAAAAAAAAAAGATCCAATAGTTGAAAATTTGTCACAAAACCAAAGAAATAATAATGAATTGTTCAAATAATCCAAAGGGAAATGTGTTTATTAATTTTAATATACCTAGAAAGATCCTACAATATCGTTTTATTACATTTGATAGATCGCCAAATTTCTGAAAATTAAAATCGACATCAGATTCATCTAATTAACCTCCTAAATAAAGAGAGGAAAAACATAAAATCAAAGAAACGAACGTTCTGCCATTAAAACCGAAGAAATAAAATAAATAACTAAGCCAAAATTACAGAAATGGTCCTTGCATTCAAGACAAAATTACAGAAATGATCCATCTCGCCACAAAGCACAGGCTTAAAACCCTCTCATTGATAGAAAATCAGCAAGTTTGATCAATAACTCTAGCCATGGTTTTAAATTGATAGGAGGTACAATTTATAACAAAACTACCCTACAAACCAGTATTTGACAAGACCCAAAATATCCGAATGCAACAAAAGATTTATAACAAAACATTGATTGGAGTAAATGTCGAAAACGCCCCTCAACGTTTGGAGAATTGTGGGGCTTTTCGTGCTTTATGGAGACCAGCTTTCTTCCTTTCAACTCTTCTTGCATCTCTAGTAAGCAGACCTTCCTTCCTCAGAGGCTTTCTGTGGTCTTCACTCACTTTCAGAAGCGCCCGGGCAATGCCCAAAGAGATTGCTTGTGCCTGCCCTGATAGACCACCTCCATGTGCCTTCACAAACACATCATAACTTGTCTCGTATCCCAATGTTGCTAAAGGCACTTTGATGTATTGAAGCCACAAAGGATTCCCTTGAAGATATTCCTGTATAATAATTGAATCCCCAATCTTAAGCAATGATTCACACTCGTTTTGGGAATTTAAACTGCACAGTCTTTGTTAATTGTTATCATCAACAACTTACTCCTACTTTGATTTCACATTTGGTTATCTCAAATACTTGAAGAAGTAATTCTTCAGTGAGACAAGAACTGAAAGAATCTGGACTAATTTAAAATACCTTTAGTTTGGTTGCAATGCAGAATTGATGAAGCCAAATCAGTAAAACATTAAGAAGAATGTTGCAAGTTTCATCATCTCAAACAAAAAAGATTCTTTGGTTAACAATTTGACAACAATAGGTTTTGATGTAATTTCTGTATCAATTATGCGTTTGATAGCTCTTCTTGGTTGCTAGATTAGATAGACTAAAAAATTCAAGTTTTACAGCAAGAAACAATATCAAAGCAAAAGGGATTTTTGAACAAATGTAGATAAGACGCAAAAGCATAACAAGTGGATAATATGGAACTACCTGTGCATCACGGTAATTGATTATGAATTTTCCAGTTCCTTCCTGAATGACAACCCGCGCAATGGCACATTTCCGGCGACCGGTGCCAATCAGCGTCTGGGCAGCGAAGCCACCGGGGAGTCTCGATTTGACGTACTTCTCGATGTTCGTAGTCTCCAAATCTCCGGTGAGAGGCTCGGCGGCGACAGTGGCAAGTATGGTAAGAGATTGGGGTTTGTTTGTGGAAAATTGAGATAAGCGAAGTGATTTTGAGGAGGGAGCGAGAGAGATGGAGTAGGGTTTTTGAGAAACTTGTGAGGAGAAAGATAAAGAAGAGAAGGATGAGGTGAGCGAAGAGATGGACATCGCCATTTTCGTTCTCTTGGTCCTTCTGGATTTGGGGATGAAATTTTGGTTGGAGAGTTTATGAAGGTGGATAGCGTACTACAGGATAACGTAGTTGTCTTTGTCCAGAATGCCCCTTCTTCGTTACCAAAAATTATTATTACATCATTAAGTTACAGTTTTTGTTACTATGGTATATAAACATTTTCACACATTTGATTCTAATTTTAAAAATTTGACATTACTGTTATTGTAGTTAAATCTTGGGTTGATGTAAACCAATACAAACAATGGCTTCTTTATGTTTGTTTCTTTAAATTAACCGAATAAAGAATAACGGAACTAACACGAACATATAAACAAACAAGTTTTTTTGTATTTTTTTTTTGTTCGTTTAACCAATTATATTGTTCATGTTCATTTGTTTATGTTTATGAACATGCTGAACAAATATAAACAAACGAAGATAAACACACAATCAAACATATAATATAATAATATTATATAAAAATAATTTCACCTTCGATTCATTTACCATTCTAGATAAATCCATTATATTTGGTCCCCCCTCAATATCAAATTTCCAAAATATAACAAAAACAATAGAAATATATACCACATGGGCCAAAACCGTAACTTACTATCATTACATTATACTTGGATAAATTATTACATTATAACCTAACTTTACAATTTTCTTAAGTTAGTTTCTTTATATTAACCCAACAAAATTTCATTTAAAACAAACCTAATAAAGACCTAGACAATAAATCAAAAATAGCTACAACAAAACTACATCACGAGACTATGACTATATTGCAACATAGGTCGTTAGGTCCAATTAAGACTTGTATATTGTGATACATGTTTATTTTATAAACCAATGAAAAAAAGTTAATTGAATCACCTACACATGTACTTCACCATGCATTTATACTATGTTAACAAACCTAATAAAACGGTGGAAGGAATATAAGAAACGTGGCACAAAATAAGTCTTTGTAGCAAAGTTAACAGATTCTTTCGGGTTAACATAGAAAAAAACACAAGTGTTGGTCAAGCATTAAAACTAAAAAGCATGAAAACACTGATGATTTAAAGTTTAAAGTGAATCATGGATCGAGGTAAATGATTTCAGCATGCACAGAAGATCGCCTAAACCTTAACAATTCTTTGAGGAGGTCCCAACCACATTCTTGAGAAGCAGGCTTCACAGTCATTCTTTCAAGTACAGGCGTATTCGCAAGCAAAAAGTTAATAAAATTCAGCTCTCGAGCCACCCCAAAAATCCCAGCAATTTTCACAAACCGCAATTGGCTAAAAAAGCAATTCTGGAAGTCTTCTTCCACTAAGTTCTTTGCAACTGCCCTTGGAGCTGCCTGTTCATCCGGTCGTGCCTACACCATAATAAAAAAAAATTCTTACACATAAATCACTTGTACTGTGTTTGACATGCACTGAACTCACATGTATACTTATACTGTGTTTGACATGCACTGGATTGAAAGAAACTCACCAACAACTCGAGTTCTAGAAGGTTGGGTGAACTCCTAAGAATGCAAAGGGCTGCAAGACACTCCTCCATGTCATTGAAATTTATACGTAGTGAAAGGTAATTCAATTCCATACATGGAGTAGGCAACCTCCTTGGCACCATATCAACTGCCAAAAACTATATACATGCAACCAAATAGACCAAAATACCCCCCAATTAGTATTGTATTAAGGTCCCATTTGTTATACAATACAAGACATACAAAACAGGTTGCACTGCGTTTGTCATGCATTAGACATTAGACTAAAATTAATGCCAATGGACAAAAGTTGCAATTTTTTGTCTCACTTTTTTGGGTGGGAAAAAAAAATTGCAACTTTTCCAAAAAGGTGAGACTGGGTCTCACGCTTTTTGGGTGAGACAAAAAAAGTACAATTTTTGTCTTATTGAAATCAGTCTGTGTAAAAATATAGTACAACCTGTTATGTTGTGTCTTATTATCCTGTGTAACAAATACAAATACAAATACAGAGACAAACATGGCCTTGATGGGTTTTTTACCTTTAAAAAGAAACTTTGAACTTCGAGTCTTTGAATACTTGGCAACGAAGCAAAAAACTTGGTCAACTTGCTCGTAGTTCCAAGGGTCAACTCATGATCATTGCCAATATTGACATACAACCCAATAGAAACAGTAGAAAGATGAAAAGTGTTCTCAAACACAACATCTTCAAAAACACCTCCAATGTCAAAAAACGTAAGTTTAGGAGCATGAATCTTAAGATTTGCAAATCCTTCAAAGTTCATCAAAGTCAACCTCTCAAGCAATGGACACCTATGTATCAAATCCTCAAAAACATCTTGATCCATTGTAATGTGTTGAAGATCAAGACTAGTCAAGATCTTAAACCCATTAAACCCCAATGGAGGTTTCAACAAACAGTTGAAAAGCTCTAAATGAGATAACTTGTCACACAAGTATAGAGAAGATGGTAGCTTGTAGCGTTGACCTTTCCAAATCTCAAGTATAAATTCTTTGACTGAACCTCGTGAAAGAAACAGAATCCATCTATCAATGTCACAAACACCTTGAAGGTCTCGATGTGAAAGCTTGAATTTGTGGATTAGACCATTGTGAAGTAATAAAACATGATCCACAATTTTAACCATTTTGTTTTTTATGATTGTTGGATCTTGAGATGAGACTAGAACAGATTGATTATCGAATACAAGACTTGTGAGATTTACCCATTTGTATCTCCATTTGCTTGATAAGATGCTTGTTCTTACTGCATCACGCAGGGTTAAAAGAGACAAGATTTTGTCTATGATGTGTCCTGGTAAGTTGCTGATTCTATCAACCTCTGCTTCCATTTGGCAAGGAACCTTTGGTTGCTCTCTTGGCTTCTGAAAAAGATTTACAAGAGTTATCATGATACTATAAGTTGCAAAAGGAGCATAAAAATGAGAAGATGAATGTTTTGTGGAGAGATAACTTACCATACTACTCATCAAGAGGTGTGATTATTGAAGTGTATTGTTGAATCATCATTACTCAGTTTCAGCCATTTTCCTACAAAAAGATGAAAAGAAAACAAGGAGATGATGAGAATAAGTTTTTCTCTCATGTTCTCCCCTTTATCTAGAAGAATGCTTGAACATCAAACTTTGATGTTCTTACATAAAAAAACAAAATTGTTTTCAACAAATAAACACTGAAAAAGGAACGATTGATTCAATTCAACAGTGTGTAAAAGCAATAACAAATAACAAAAATCTGCAATAACATAATAACTCCTTGAAATCAAAATAACAGCAGTGTCTAAAAACTGAATTTTGAAATCAAAAGTGAAAACAATACCTAATGTCCTAATCTAAAATCTGCAACAAAGTAACAAACTAACAATAAACAATCAACATTGAATTGATTATTGATTCCCAAATCACAACAACTCAACAACAAGTCAACAAGTCAGGAGCATTTGGATTTTGGCAGTCCTAATTCCTAATCCAAGAAATTGCGTACAGGAGAAATGGCGTAAATTTAAAGTTTTTGGGGGTCTTGGTAGTGTATGAACATACCTAATTGTTGAATTAACTATTGATTCCCAAAACCCCAATAACTCAACTACAGGACTACGGCCTAAAGGAGAACCGGAAGAGAAGAAAGAATGAGCTTACATACCTGATTTGAGTGACCTTCCGGTGACAGCTGATTTCCGATGAATGGCGATTGTCGATTGGCGATTTTGCGAGACCAGCCGGCCACAGGCGTCCAGACTCCAGCGAGGCAGCGAGCGACGATGAGGGCGGAAGATACGATCGATTTCACATTCGTTTGGTTTGGATTTTGGAAATTGGACTATGGACTATGGACTATGGACTATTGAGAAATCGGGAGGGGCCACAGCCCAAATTTGAAACTATACTAAATTTTTCCAAGTTATATTTGCTATTTGTTATGCTTCCTGCGTCTTATCTACATTTGTTCAAAAATCCCTTTTGCTTTGATATTATATTGTTTCTTGCTGTAAAACTTGAATTTTTTACTTTATCTAATCTAGCTACCAAGAAGAGCTATCAAACGCATAATTGATACAGAAATTACATCAAAACCTATTGTTGTCAAATTGTTAACCAAAGAATCTTTTTTGTTTGAGATCATGAAACCTGCAACATTTGGCATCATCAATTCTACATTGCAACCAAACTAATGGTATTTTAAATTTGTCAAGATTCTTTCAATTTTTGTCACACTTCAAGTATTTGACATAGCCAAATGTGAAATCAAAAGTTGTGATATTCATTTATAGGAGTAAGTTGATATCAAGATGTATTATGAAACTCATCTTAGTTTATTTATTGTAACAAAGACAGTATTCAAAATCGGCAGTTTAAATTCCCAAAACCAATGTGAATCATTGCTTAAGATTGGGCATTCAATTATTATACAGGAATATCTTCAAGGGAATCATTTGTGGCTTCATTACATCAAAGTCCCTTTAGCAACATTGGGATAGGAGACAAGTTATGATGTGTTTGTAAAAGCACATGAAGGTGGTCTATCTGGGCAGGCACAAGCAATCTCTTTGGGCATTGCCCGGGCACTCCTGAGAAAGCGAGTGAGGACCACAGAAAGCCTCTGAGGAAGGAAGGTCTATTTACTAGAGATGCAAAAAGAGTTGAAAGGAAGAAAGCTGGTCTCCATAAAGCACAAAAAGGGATAATGACTTAGGAGGGTAATTACCTATTAGCGTTGTTCACATATTGGCAACTTGTTTTTTTTTTTGTACCTAATAAACCAACTAACTTGTTTTAACCGTTTACATTATAACAATATTACCGGCTAACCTCCATTTTAACCGGTAAATGCAATTAAATCATTTAAATGAAAAGGAAAAGAAAATACGTGGCTTATGACGTGGCTATTTCACCCTTTGTCTGTATTCGACTTCATTTAAACAGGTGTTAGGTGTATCGATCTAATTTATTTAGGGTTCTTAATCTTACCAACTACTCCCAAATCATTCCCCAAATCGATCCCGGTTACTTGAGTTTTCTCAAAATTCAGTCGATCAAAGCAGTAGGAACTGAAGTTGGGACTTGAAATCGTCTAACGATACGTATCTCACTACAATGGAAGCATCTAACGGTAAGTATCTCACTATAGATTTTCACTTCAACGACATGTTTGCACCAAACCCGTTAGTGTACTTAGACCCTATGAGAATGTCAGTTCGTGATGTGGATTTTGGTGGCATGGACTATAGAGAATTTGTGTTGTGGGTTTCAAAGCTGACAAGACGAAGCTGTGAGAACTTGTACTATTGTAGTACTCATGAAAGATTGGCAGAGGGTATCAGAAGAATTGACAATGATGCTGACTATTTTGAGTTTATTGAAGATGGTTACATAGATAAGCAGGAGCTAAGGATGAATGTGTACTTTGACCACAAAAACGAACCCATTCTTGACTGGGCCGATAAGGAGTTGTTAACAGGTGATGAGCTATCTGACGTAATAGAAGATGATGATACAGAGTCACAAATTTCAGATATAAGGGAATGTGAGCATGAACCTGATGAAGAGGTGCATACATTTGACAAAACAGATGATGATGAATTCTTGAACAAGTTGTGTGGTAAACCCATTCTCAATAGTATTCGAGAAGAAGTAAATGATGCTAATGATGATGAAGATAGTGATAAAGATGATGAGGTTGTGTTCCCTACCTTTGATAAGAAGCAAGAATGGGATAAAATGGTCCCAGTTTTAGGTATGCAGTTTGCCAACCCTCTTGAATTGAAGCTTTGTCTAACCAACTATGCTGTTAAGAATGAGTATGACTTATGGTTTGAAAAAAATGATCATCAAAAGTTGTTGGCAAAATGTTGTAAATATAAGAAGAACAAGAAGAGTAAGAGTTGTCTCTTTAGGTTGTGGGCAACCTGGATAAAGAATGAGAGGTCTTTTCAGATTAAGTCATTAATTGATAGGCATAATTGTGCAAGAGTTTTCAAATTTGGGTCCACTGTAAGCTACAAATGGATTGGAACTCATTTCATGAATGATATATTACAGAAACAAAAGATGAGCATTAGGAAATTGAAAGCTAAGGGTAATTGGAGTAGATGGTTGTTTCTTAAAGGGCATATGTAGAGGTCAGTTGCTTGTAGCCATTGGGAGGGATGCAAACAACCACATATATCCTATTGCATGGGTTGTGGTTGCAGTAGAAAATAAAGAATCATGGAAGTGGTTTCTTGATCTTCTAATTGATGACATTGGAATGGGAGTTGGGCATGGACTAACCATAATATCATACCAACACAAAGTAATGTTCACACTTCAATTATTGTTATTTTCCATACTTATTTTACATACTTAATATGTTTTTGCTTATGTTGTTTATGTTTTGATTATAGGGATTAGTTGAAGCTGTGAAGGAAAGGGTTCCAGCTGCAGAGCATAGGCAATGTGCTAGGCACATATGTGCTAATTTCCAAAAAAGAATTAAGGGGCAAATATTTAAGAAACTGTTTTGGAGAGCTGCTGGATTACAGTTCCAAAAAAATTTGAATACTATATGAATGAAATCAAGAAGCTGGAGCCACTAGCTTATGAACATTTGATGGAAAGGGACCCTAAAACATGGTGTAAAGCATTTTTTTCAGGTTAATAGGAGTTGCAATGCATATGTAAATGGTGTTTCTGAAAGTTTTAACTCTGTGATTGAAGCTGCTAGGAAGAAACCACTTATTACCATGTTAGAAGAAATCCGGATTTATGTAATGGAAAGGTTGTGTATATACAAGGCCAAGGGTCAATCTTGGGATTTAAGCATATGTCCTTCCATAAGGTTGAAGTTGAATAAGCACAAGGAAACACAAAGGTAAATTCTTATTGCTTATATGTTTGTCATTTTTAATATTTTCTAATTTGTATATGATTATGGATAGGTTTTGGCAAGTGGTACCTTCTGGGTATATGCAATTTGAGGTGAGGGTGGGGACTGAAAGGTATGCTGTAGACCTGAATACTAGGCAATGTGGATGCAGGGCATGGCAGTTAGCAGGGTATCCCTGTGTGCATGGATATGCTACCATTTCAAGCCTCAATAGGGACCCTGAGGAGTATGTGTCAGAATGGTTTACTACATCAATGTATGCAAGTTGTTATAGGTACAACATTAGGCCACTAAACTGTAGTGCTATGTGGCCTGAAGTGGATTACACCAAACCATTGCCCCCCTAAAAAAATACTACCTGGAAGACCAACAATGAAAAGGAAAAGGGATCAGAGTGAGAGAGAAGCTAAGGGAACAAGGCATACAGTCTCAAAAAAGGGAATGATCATGAGATGTACCATTTGTAGGGAAAGAGGACATAACAAATCAACATGTCCTCAAAGACCAAATAATGTACCATCTACTTTAGGTTCTAACAAAAAGAAACCTAAGAAACAAGGTATGGTGTTAAATTATCTAATATATTATACTTGTGTGCCATTTCTGATTTTTTCCCCTTTTACAGGTAAAGTAGACCTTGAAGCTGAATTGGAAGTGGAACATGTTGTCATGTTTGAAAGTGAAAGTGATAGTGACTTTGAAAGTGAAAGTGATGTGGAAGCTAATGTTCCTGAACCTGATGTGGAAGCTGAAGTTGATGTTCTTGAAGTTTATGTGGTACCTAAAGTTGAAGTTGATGTTCCTTTAGTTCAAGATAAGCTTGTAGGGGGGATTCAAGATGACATTCAAGTTGATGCTAACATTGAAGTTGATGTTCCTGAAGTTGATCTGGTACCAGAAGTTGAAGTTGATGCTAACATAGAAGATGAGATTCAAGCTAACATTGAAGTGGAACATGAAATTGAAGTTCAAGATAATGTGGAACAGGAAATTCAACACAATGCAGAAAATCAAGTTAGGAAGAGGACAAGAAAAACTTCAGAAAGAATCACAAAGATTCGGATTAGGAAGAACATAAGGAGGAAGGAAGGAAGCAGTATTGACCACCCACTGGAGATTTGAATTCAATGTGTTGTTTTATTTTGCATGTTTTGGAATCTTGGGTCTTGTAATATCGTTTGGCACAATAGGACAAACTTGGCACATCTTTTGGAATATTTTGATACTTTAACATCTTGGGTCCTGTATGTTTGGGAATATTTTGGTACTTTAAGTACATGTTAATTTAAGTACATGTTTACCCTCCCAAGTCATTATCCCTAAATTAAGTACATGTTTATTTATGTGTTTGTATACATTACATGTTTACTGTCTTAATACATCAAACTCCCAAGTTACATGTTTACTGTCTTAATACAGGTTTATTTATGTGTTTGTATACATTACATGTTTACTGTCTTAATACATCAAGTATTAAACATCAAACTTTAGTCATAACTTTCATTGCATTCAAAACTTCATGAAGTACATGATTTAGTCAGAACACATCAAAGAAGAATACATCAAACAACAGTACATCAAACAAACTTTAAAAAATACATGTTTAACATACAAGAAAAATAACACAAACAATGAAGCTTTATGAGTAAACAACTTCCACTTCACTTTGTCCAGCTCTTGTCTGAAAACCAAATCAGAGTTCTTCTCTTCTTCCAACTTCTTCCTGCAATAACTAATTTCGTTTTCCAAATTTCCAAGCTTGAATGTTAGGTTGTAGATTTGTCCCAAATCACTGTTCTTTTGTAGTTGGTACTCATCGTCTTCCACCCATTCCCAGAAATTAAATCTTGGAGTTCTTGCACTCTTCATGAAAGAATAAAAAAAATTAAATTGAAGAGAAGATGAAGAAGAAGATTCAGTTTCGGGTTGAATAAATAATACATATTTACCAAAGAATTTTGACAAACTCGAAATTTTCTTCCTGGATTATCGGGTGTTCTTGAAATCTTCACACGAGATGGCATGTCGCACTTACATGGATGGTCAGCTTGGAGTTCGACATTTCGTTTGGAAGAAGCAGATGAAGCAGAAGAAGAAGCCATTGTCGATCTAGGGCTTCAACGACAAACACCCTCTATATAATAAGTGAGGTGTAAATAGACACGTAACATGCCACGTATAATCTTCTAGAGCCACATATTTTCTTTTTTACTTTTCATTTAAATGAATTAATTGCATTTACCGGTTAAAATGGAGGTTAGCCGGTAATATTGTTATAATGTAAACGGTTAAAACAAGTTAGTTGGTTTATTAGGTACAAAAAAAACAAGTTGTCAATATGTGAACAACGCTAAAACCACTTGGGTTGTGGTGACTTGGTAAGACATGTGGAAGATATGGTGGATAACCTATTGACCCATGTTCAAATCCTGGCACTACTTAGCTCTTGTGGCCATGGAGGTTCGCCTGCAGTGACTCCAGGGCATGCGGCAAAGTCTCATGTTTGCAGCGGGGGATTAGTCGGTGCGCGTAAGCTGGCCCGGAAACCCTCGTTAGGGAAGTTCCCTTTCCAAAAAAAACAACGCTAATAGGTAATTACCCTCCTAAGTCATTATCCCAGCACAAAAAGCCCCATAATTCTCCAAACATTGAGGGGCGTTTTTGGCATTTACTCTAATCAATGTTTTGTTATAAATCTTTTGTTGCATTCGGGTATTTTGGGTCTTGTCAAATACTGGTTTGTAGGGTAGTTTTGTTATAAATTGTACCTCCTATCAATTTAAAACCATGGCTAGAGTTATTGATCAAACTTGCTGATTTTCTATCAATGAGAGGGTTTTAAGCCTGTGCGTTGTGGCGAGATTGATCATTTCCGTAATTTTGTTACATATGGATCATTTCTTTAATTTTGTCTTAAATGCAAGGACCACTTCTGTAATTTTGGCTTACTTCTTTATTTTATTTCTTCGGTTTTAATGGCAGAACGTTCGTTTCTTTGCTTTATGTTTTTCCTCTCTTTATTTAGGAGGTTAATTAGATGAATTTGATGTCAATTTTAATTTTCAGAACTTTGGCGATCTATCAAATGGAGCTCCCTCAATATAAAACGATTTTGTAGGATCTTTCTAGGTATCTTAAAACTAATAAACACATTTCCTTTTGGATTATTTGAACAATTCATTATTATTTATGTGGTTTTGTGACAAATTCGTTATAATGCAAAAAACAAAGGAAAACCTACCATCAGGCATTCAAAATACGATAAAAAACCCAATTTTAAGGGTTCTGTACAAAAACCCTATGACATAGAGTAATTAGTAATTTAACGATAATCCTATAAAACGCGCCTATAAGTTTATGTCAAAAAACCTAACACCATTCAAATAAAAAGCCGATACATTTTGTCCATAATTTCACGCTATCAACGTTAGAATTATTGACTGTAGTTTGGAGCTTTCCATCAAATTTCAAAGAAATCCTATCAATTCACACATACATTTCTAAATACTAAATCCGATGGTGATACTGAATGGTAACAAACACATACACGATAATTTTACCGGCTAACATCTAGCAAATTTTGACAATTCAAATAATTAAATGAAGCAGAGGAAAGGAGAGTCGTGGAGATTATATGTGTAAAAGGTCAGAATCTTCTTCGTCGGTGATCGGTGTGATAAATTGTTGCAGAAAGGTGGATTCTAGAGATATAGGGATGGCAAAAGAAACCGAACCCGATGGTAAAAACCGACATATTAGGGTCGGGTTTGGGGTCGGTAAATCGGGGCCGGCATCGGGTTTGGTATGCTTTTAAAAAAAAATTTGCGGGTTTGGTTACGGGGATAGTAAACAAAATACCCGTCTTGAAACCGAAACCAAAACCGAAACTCGTTACCTGAAACCGTTCATATATATATATATATATATATATATATATATATATATATATATATATATATATATATATATATATATATATATATATTTATTTATTTATTTATGCTTGCATCACTAAGTCTAATGATTTTGTGCTCTCATTGCATCAAAATTATTCTTAATTTGAATGTTAAAAGGGGATCCCCGTTACCCCGTTGGGATACCTGTAACACCCTGATCCTCAGGTATGGTTTAAATAAGATTTCTTGGGTTAAGGCCTACTCGACGAGCTGGTTCCCCCACTCGTCGAGTAGCAACGGGGTGGGATCGCGTGATAAGTGACCTACTCTATGAGTCCATATTAGGACTCAGCGAATAGGAGCTGACAGATGAAACCCTAAATCTCGGGGTTTTACACCCTATTTAAAGGAACCTCAGGCTCTTTTGGGCCTCTTTACAGTTCTAGAGAGCTCTTGTGAGACCCTAATCCATGTGTGTGTGCCCCTTTGTGTGTTGAAGCTTGAAAAGAGGATCTTTGGAGGGAGAAGGCTTGGAGGAGAAGGAGATTGGAGCAAGTAGAGTGTGGGAATCAACACTTATCTCAGTTATCATTTGCTAGAGGTACCCAAATTGCCATTTCCATGTAGATCGCTTCTATTGGTTGAGTTTTAGGGTTTCTTTTATGGAATGTTAAGTTGATAAGATGAGCTATGGGCTAGATCTGAAGTTGTAACTTCAGATCTGGGCCCTCCTTGGATTGTAGAAGCATAAAGTTGCAGTCTTGGTCATGATTGAGGTCCCTTTTGGGCATGAAGCTCCATGAAGAACTTAAAATAGGCATTTAGAGCCTTTATAGCCATGCATGCACGTAAAGTTTGCAACTTTACGTGAAAAGCATGCCCTAGAAGCTTGGATATGTGATTTGGAGCCGCTGCATGGCTCAAAACAAGTCTGTATGGAAAAAGGACTGAATGGACTCGGCGAGTCGCAAGGTTGACTTGGTGAGTCATATGAAGATAGTCGTGGACTCGACGAGTAGGATGAGCAACTCGGCGAGTCCGATGAAGATTGCCATAGACTCGACGAGTTGTATGAACAACTCGGCGAGTTGGATGAGCTTTCCCCAAGTTATGAATGCGTGTGTATCCGTTGTGTTGCTAGAAGGAAACCCGAAGAGTAGCCTTTAGGTTTCGATCGAAAATCGTAAGAACTCGGCGAGTTACCCCGGTGACTCGGCGAGTGGGAAGGAGTTTCAAGGAACTCGGTGAGTAGCCTCGGGTACTCGGTGAGTCAAGGTCAACATGGACTGTTGACCTTGACTAGGGACTTTGACATTGATTAGGGGTAAAATGGTCATTATACCCTCAGTTCGGTTATCGGTATCTGATTTAGTGTTTATGGAAATTGTAGTCTGGGAATTCCGGAGCAGCAGTCATCCAGCTTCGGATTTAGCATCTCAACAGTTAGAGTTACGAGGTGAGTTTCCTTCCAGTAGTAACGGGTCTACGACCTCAATGCCGACTCATTTAGATAGTAGTTTTGGACTTCGGTCTGATACCGGGAGGGTCCCGAGAAGTAGATAGGTATGCTTGTTGTCTTCATGATTCATGCATGTTATGTTCGATTATGTTATGTGCTATATGTTCCAGACTTTGGTCTGATGACGGGCGGGGCCTGATGTAGTGGGAGGGGCCCAAGCTAGTTCCGGACCTCGGTCCGATGCCGGGCGGGGCCCAAGTTAGTCCCAGACTTCGGTCTGATGCCGGGCGGGGCCCGATGCAGTGGGCGGGGCCCAATATTTGCTTATATGTCATTGTATGGTATGTGGTAGTTTGGGGGAGCTCACTAAGCTTAGTGCTTACAATTTCAATTTTTGGTTTCAGGTACTTCCGCTAGTAAGGGGAAGAGCTCGGGATGATAGCATCGCACACACCACAACCTCAGTTTTTTTTATCCTGGGAGTTTTCATCAGAAACTGTGATATGTTTTGATACAGTCATTATGTTATGATCTTTTGGGATACTTGTTCCACAGTTTTGTTGGTATGTTATCGATGATGTGATTTTTAGTATTATTAAAACAAAATTTTTTGGGTCGTATTCTTGGATGTTACAATACCCGTAGTCCCGATAGTGTTTGGTAAACGAGTACCTGTTGGGATTCAGGTCGGTGATGGGATCAATTTTCATATTTGGGGATGGGGACGGGATTACCAAAACCCGTCCCAAACCCGCCCCGTTGCCATCCCTGTAGAGATAACATTGAGAAAGGAAATGGTATTTGGGATTGAATTGGGAAGATTGGCCTGCAACCTACAACCTTCAAACTTTGGAGCCTATGCTACTTACTTGGCCTAGTGTCTTAATGTTAAGCACGACTACGACGTCTCAGTTGGGCATTGGGTTGGTGTGGTGGTAAGTGGTAACACTTTGACATCAATTTTAGGGTTGTACACAAAAGACAAATTGAATCAAAATCAAAAAAATAATAAATAAATAACTTTTGCTTTTAGAAATGAAAATTTACATAACACCCCTTTTAAGTTTGGCAACTTTTTTTTTTTTGAACGGCAACCAGCAAGACGCTAGCAAAAGTTACAAATTACAAGCATGCAAAAGGGAAATATTCCACTTAAACCAACGTAAAGAAATAGATTTAGAATGAAACTTAATCCAATTAAAAGTCACAAGTTGGATGTCATCCGCCGTCTTAAAAAAAGAACACTTTCTCTTGTTGAAAACTAAAGCGCTTTGAGATTTCCAAATACCCGAGTAAACCAAGGCAATGTGAAGTTTACTCTTCTCCTTTCCAACATCCGAACCAACTAAAGACTTAGAAAAGTTCCTCTCTATTTTTTTGGGGGCACCAAAAGAAAACTTGTCTAACCACCGAACCAACTCCAAATGCAACCAGAAAAATGACATTTAAAAAAGGAGTAAATTACTGAAATCGTCCCTGTGGTTTGGTCAAAATTCCACGTTTGGTCCTTAACTTTTATTTTGCACTCGGATCATCCCTATGGTTTGATTTTGTTGCATTTTTCGTCCCTATGGTTTGGTAAAAGTTGCATGTTTGGTCCCTAACTTTATGTATGTAAGGGACGAAAAATGCAACAAAATCAAACCACAGGGACTAAAAACGCAACAAAATCAAACTACAGGGACGATCCGAGTGCAAAAAAAAAAGTTAAGGACCAAACGTGCAATTTTGACCAAACCACATGGACGATTTCAGTAATTTACTCTTAAAAAAGACATAATTAACCTTTTCTTCATCCAGATTACAAAAAAGGGAAAATAGAGGAAGGTAAAGCTATTCCTTTAGAAGAAAGATTACTTGCCACATGAACCCGGTTTAAGAACATTCTCCAAACAAAACAATTAGACTTTAAAGGGATCTAACTAATCCATTTGAAAGAATTCATGCTCTATATTTAATTGCATTGATTATATGTACATTATGCGTATGTATAGGGACCTTTTGGTCAATGGTATGCCGAATTACGTTTTGTTTGACTCAGGAGCTACCCGATCATTTGTGTCTCTTGCGCTTGGCAAGAAGTTTTGGGATGCACCGGGAACTTTGGATTCCCCGCTCGAGGTAGAGATTGCAGATGACCGCACTGTGAATGCTGAAAAGGTGTATCGGGACTGTGTCCTGAACGTGCTTGAAGAAAGGTTTCAGGACAATCTAGTCCCAATACCGTTGCGAGGTTTGAAGGTGATTATCGAGATGCACTGGTTGGGGGGCAATGGTGTTGGAATAGTGTCTAAGGCTGCAACTATATTAGGCAAGTATTTGACCCGGTTGTGCATGGTCCTTTTGGGTTACTTTCACCATAGCAACTTGATAGGATGATTTATTAAGAGAGAATAAATATTATTAATATATTATGAGAATAATATAAAGAATAATATTATTGTTATTTGATTAATATAAGTCATAGAATTAATTGAAATTAATTTGGTGACTTAAAGAGATTAATTAAATAAGAGGGTATAAACTGTCAATTGTTTGATAGTTAAACTTTAGACTGTAAATCCATATAGATATGGATTGGACGGATTCTAGAAGCTAAAGGATAGCTCAAACCGTCCAAGAGTTATCTAAGGAATGGATTTGGATAGCCTTAAGAGAAGATTATCCAATTAGGGTTTAGGTTGTAACCCTTAAGGAGTCTACAAGTATAAATAGACCCTATGGCATAAGGAAATCGGCACTTGATCTAAAGTATAGAATCCCTGGCCGATTTCCTCCCCTTTCCTCTCTCCCAAATCATCCTCCTTGCTATTTGGTGTTTGTAAGCCATTAGAGGAGTGACAATTGTGACTCTAGAAGCTCCAAGACAACAAGATCAACAAGGGATTCAAAGGTATGATTCTAGATCTGTTTTAATATTGTTCTTATTCCTAAATAGTCATTAGAAGTCTTGGATTCAAAGCATGTTTAATTAGAAAGCCTAGATCCAAGCATTAGGGTTTTGCATGCGCACATAGGAAAGTTCTTATGGCTAAAACCCATCAGTGGCATCAGAGCCTAGCTTGGTTTTCATTAAATTGTTGCTTATTTGTTTGAAACTAAACTGCAAAATTCGATTTTTGGGTTTCTGAGTCATGGACTCGGCGAGTTGGCTTGACTCGGTGAGTCCCTTTGTGCACTCGGCGAGTCCAAGCGTCAGGAATGGCCAGATTCGGGATTTCTTCATAATTATCTTATGGAAACTTACCTTAATCATATTAGATCAATCCTAATCCGATTTTTTGATATACATGACTATAATTTTGATCTAATTAAAGATATTTATCAACTAATAAAATATTTAATTTCCTTATATGATAATTAATTAATTATTTTGATTATTTTGGTAATTATCTTGAAAGAAATCTTGAATAAATCAAATATAGATAATTAGGAAATTAATTGTTAATTGAAATTATTTGTTATTTGATCCTTCATGTTTTAAATGTTTAAAACTTGTCCTCAAGTTTTGAAATTTATATTTGTGATTAAAAGTTTTAATTTAGACAACTTAAATTTCAAACCCTAGATTTTAAAAGGTTTAAAATACAACCCTATACTAATATAATATTACTAGAATAATATATATATATATATATATATATATATATATATATATATATGTATGTATAACTAAAATGCTAGTCTTACCGTTAGTAGGCCTCATTTACGAAGCCGATCTATAAGGTGGGTATAAGGTTGCGGCCTATAAAATGACGCTTAATGGGTGTACACTCACACCCGCCGCTTGCTTGATCGCTGGAGGGTCGTTAGCCGAACGGGTAGGATAGGGCAACCTCATCCTCCCATTAAAAGTATAATAAGTAATACAAAGTAACTACACATTTTTTAAAAAAATTTCCCAATCTTAGTTACTTTAGGAAAAGTAAATTGATGCAATCCCATGAAATTACACTTTGCACCCTTGCTAAGAAGTTAGTGGAGCGTGTGTGGTTTACCGGCACACTAATTGGTTCTAAGAAAAGGTGGCAAAGGGTGATTCATTGTTTATCATAGTTCGATGGAGCGTGTGTGGTTTACCGGCACATCGAATAAGTGATCGTTACAATGAAGGCACCATGTGAATTTGCATGGTAATTCACACCCGCTTTGTGATCCTCGGTATCCCAGTCACAAACTAGAGGGGCATATCGAGATTTAAACATGCCATTGAATAGTTTCAATGAATCTCATCCGAACCTAGGAATTCTCAATACATTTAGGGCTTATAGTTAGTTTTTATGGTGGAGAATTAGTGAATCGTCATTCACTTACCTTCAATTTATTTGCATGTTAGATTACGGCATCCCTTTTCTAATATGTAAATGTTGTTGTTAGATCCTAGCCCTAATTTTTCTTATTGGGTGATAATTAGGGATTCTCATTCTAATTTTTCTATTTGTAGATGCCACCACTGCCACAAGATAGGACATTGGAAGAGAAGCTGCCCAGAGTACCTGCAAGCCATCAAGGAAGGAAAGATCAAGCCATCTTTCGCAGGTATATACACAATTAAATCTAACGATTCTAATCATGCTATTTCTTGGGTTCTTGATACCGGTTGTGGTTACCACATTTGTTCTAATGTGCAGGGACTAAGAAGAAGCAGGGATGTGGAGCAAGGAAGAATCAATCTAATCATGGGGAACAGAAGATCGTCGCCTGTGACCAAGATTGGAGTGTATTCTTTAGTGCTTAGGAATAATTTATGTTTAGATTTGAACAATTGTTGCTATTCGCCAGAAATGGCTAGAAACATCATTTCATTTCATGGTTTGTTTAGACATGGTTTTAGATTTTCTTTTAATAATGAGAATGGTTCTATTTTGGCTTATCTAAATGGTGTCTTTTACTTTGAAGCTGTACCATGTAATGAAATTTATGAAACTGTTATGATTGTTGATAACTTAGGAAATGATGTTTTGAATATTGATTCTTCCACTAGTATGGATAAAGCATCCTTGTGGCATTGTCGTCTTGGACATGTCAACATGAAACGCATAGCCCAACTCCAAAAGGATGGAGTATTGGAGTCATTCGACCTTAGGGAAGATGACACATACGAGTCTTGTTTACTTGGAAAGATGACTAAGTCACCCTTCACGAGTACGTGTGAAAGGGGTGAGGGTCTATTGGACTTAATACATACCGATGTATGTGGACCGTTTAGATCAACCACGAAAGATGGGAACCGCTTCTACGTGACTTTTACCGATGATTATAGTAGATATGGGTATATCTATTTAATCAAGCAAAAGTCAGAAACCTTTAAAAAGTTCAAAGAGTTCAAGAATGAAGTGGAGAATCAATTGGGCAGGAAAATCAAGATGCTTCGATCCGATCGAGGAGGAGAGTACCTAAGTCTTGAATTCCACGATTATCTCAAGGAGTGTGGAATAGTTTCGCAATTGACGCCTCCTAGGACACCGCAGTTGAATGGTGTGGCAGTAAGGCGTAATCGAACCTTATTAGATATGGTTCGCTCTCTGATGAGTCGTGCTTCACTACCTATCTCTTTTTGGGGGTATGCCTTAGAGACTGCTGCCCATATCCTTAACCGAGTCCCTACTAAGAAGGTTGCCAAAACACCTCACGAGATGTGGACAGGGAAAACTCCCTCGTTGGCACATATCAAGGTTTGGGGTTGTGAGGCTTTCGTAAGACGAGATACTCACGACAAGCTCGAACCTCGAAGTGAGCAATGTATTTTCATCGGATACCCGTAGACATCCTTTGGATATCTCTTCTATAGACCGAAGGACAATGTTGTCTTCGTTGCGAGGAGAGGAGTTTTCCGAGAGCGAGAACTCATAGGCCAAGGAGACAGTGGGAGGCAAATCGAGCTTGAAGAGATTCATGAGTCGATAGATGAAGGAACCTCTACCGCTGGCACTCAACCCGAGGAGGAAACTCCGGTTGAACCGATTGACGAGTCCTTACCTCTTAGACGTTCCGATAGAGTTAGAGTTCATCCCCAGTTTTATGGTTTTCATATTACTACCAAAGGGGACATGTATATTAGTGATGGTACACTAATAAATCTTGATGAACTTAATAGCTATAAGGAAGCCATGGCAGGCCCAGAGTCTGGAAAATGGAAAGAGGCAATGGATAGCGAGATCCAATCCATGCATGATAACCAAGTTTGGAATTTGGTTGATTATGTGCCCGGACGTAAGACTGTTGGGTGCAAATGGATCTTCAAGAAGAAGACCGACGTGGATGGAAACATACACACATATAAAGCGCGATTGGTTGCGAAGGGATTTACTCAAACTCCCGGAGTTGACTATGATGAGACCTTCTCACCAGTTGCGAAGATTAAATCTTTTAGAATGATGCTAGCTATTGCCGCATTTCATGATTATGAGATTTGGCAAATGGATGTCAAGACCGCTTTCCTTAACGGAAAGTTGGCTGAGGATGTTTACATGGCTCAGCCAGAGGGGTTTGTGGATCCGAAGCATCCGAATAGAGTGTGTAAGCTTGAGAAGTCCATTTATGGACTTAAGCAAGCGTCTCGCAGATGGAATCTTTGCTTCGATGAGAAAGTCAAAGAGTTTGGATTTGTACGAAGCGAAGACGAATCATGTGTATATGTCAAAGCCAGTGGGAGTATAGTAAGCTTCCTCGTTCTATATGTCGATGACATATTACTCATAGGAAACGACATCCCGACTCTGCATGAGGTTAAGTCCTGGCTCGGGAAGTGCTTCGCTATGAAGGACCTCGGAGAGGCTTCTTACATTTTGGGAATAAGGATAGTAAGAGAAAGAAGTAAGAGAATAATTGGACTTAGTCAGAATACTTACTTGGAGAAGGTACTAAAACGTTTTAGTATGGAAAACTCGAACAAGGGAGAATTACCGATACAAAGTAATGCCAAGTTGAGTAAGACTCAAAGTCCGAGTACCGAAGCTGAGATAGCAGAAATGAGCCGAGTATCATACGCTTCCGCAGTTGGCTCAATCATGTACGCTATGACTTGTACTCACCCTGATGTAGCCTTCGCTTTGAGCATGGTCAGCAGATATCAAGGGAATCCTGGCATAGCACATTGGATTGCGGTGAAGAATATCCTTAAGTACCTTCGGAGGACGAAGGAATGGTTCTTAGTCCTCGGAGGGAGTGATGACTTGAAGGTGCGAGGGTATAGTGACGCCAGTTTTCAGACCGATAGGGACAACTACCGTTCACAGTCGGGCTGGGTCTTTACCCTGAATGGAGGAGTAGTTACATGGAAGAGTTCCAAGCAGGAAACCGTAGCTGATTCAACGTGCGAATCAGAGTACATTGCTGCGAGCGAAGCGTCGTAGGAGGAAATATGGCTGAAGAACTTCATCGGTGATCTTGGAGTTGTACCTGCCATAAAGGAGCCCATGGAAATTTTCTGTGATAACGAAGGAGCGGTTGCCTTGACCAAGGAACCGAGGGATCATGGTAGATCAAGACATATCGACAGAAAATATCACTTCATTAGACATCGTGTAGAAGAAGGACAACTCGTAGTGAAGAGGATATCATCAGAAGATAACCCAGCAGATCCGCTTACGAAGGGACTGAGTAGGGTTAAGCACTTGCAGCATGCTAGGAGTATTGGGCTGAAGGATGATATTAGGATATATTAGATAGTATTAGAAACGTGTAATAGATAAATGTAATTAAAATTTGATGATCAAATAAAGGAGTTTTATTTATGAGTAATGTTACTATCTTATGTTAATTGTTTAACTATTGTTTCACTTTGCATGTTTTGACTTCCAGAATAATTGAGTTTATTAGGAATAATCGAATTGTTCAAATTATCCACAATCGTTCATATGTTGGAAGTAGATATGAATGAAGATTGTCATGAATGGGTGTGTAGATTGTCTAAATGGTGTTAGACATAGCAAAGGGTTGCTGCAACGTTCATGAGTGCTTACGAACTAGTTTTGAGCATTGGAACAAACCCGCGCTTGCTGGAATCACCTTATGGAATATGATATAAAAGGGTGATCGCAAGACGATAATATCATATAGTCTTAAAACCTAGATATATGGTTTGTTATTTGTTAATTGATTGTACATTGATAATGCGAAAACGCATCAGTAACTCGGTGTTATAAAACGCATTGTTGTGTATAGCTGGTTAATGAATAAGTAAATGCATATAAGTCGAAGTTTATCTGTAACTTTTATCTAAGAAGGTAAAAGCGATATCTCGGCCGCTCGATGATTTGATTTGACTTATGTGTCGGGCCCGGTCAGAACTGAATTGATGTGTTCGATTAAGTTCTATGTCAAATAAATCAGAGATTGAGAAACCTAAATGCTTGACTAACCATTCCATAGGATTGTCAGCATGATATCTAACAGAGGACTGTAGGATCCCTTATCTAAAGGACAAGATTGATTAGGTCAGAGTTGACAGCGTCTTTGAGAGCTACGATTGCAAACCGAATTGTACTAGTGCATATAGTTACTAGACTTATCCAAGTGGGAGACTGTTGGAATAGTGTCTAAGGCTGCAACTATATTAGGCAAGTATTTGACCCGGTTGTGCATGGTCCTTTTGGGTTGCCTTCACCAAAGCAACTTGATAGGATGATTTATTAAGAGAGAATAAATATTATTAATATATTATGAGAATAATATAAAGAATAATATTATTGTTATTTGATTAATATAAGTCATAGAATTAATTGGAATTAATTTGGTGACTTAAAGAGATTAATTAAATAAGAGGGTATAAACTGTCAATTGTTTGATAGTTAAACTTTAGACTGTAAATCCATATAGATATGGATTGGACGGATTCTAGAAGCTAAAGGATAGCTCAAATCGTCCAAGAGTTATCTAAGGAATGGATTTGGATAGCCTTAAGAGAAGATTATCCAATTAGGGTTTAGGTTGTAACCCTTAAGGAGTCTACAAGTATAAATAGACCCTATGGCATAAGGAAATCGGCACTTGATCTAAAGTATAGAATCCCTGGCCGATTTCCTCCCCTTTCCTCTCTCCCAAATCATCCTCCTTGCTATTTGGTGTTTGTAAGCCATTAGAGGAGTGACAATTGTGACTCTAGAAGCTCCAAGACAACAAGATCAACAAGGGATTCAAAGGTATGATTCTAGATCTGTTTTAATATTGTTCTTATTCCTAAATAGTCATTAGAAGTCTTGGATTCAAAGCATGTTTAATTAGAAAGCCTAGATCCAAGCATTAGGGTTTTGCATGCGCACATAGGAAAGTTCTTATGGCTAAAACCCATCAAATGGGGCTATGATTGATTGCGAGCGTCAGATGGTGAGGGTTCGAACCCCAAGTGGGAAGAATTGGTTATACACGGTGAGAGGGCCTCGCAAGGGCCAACTCTTTGTTCGGATGCGAGGGATAGGAGATCTCTGCAGCAGGGATGTACGGGATATCTGGCTTATATCTCAGATACGAGGGTTGAGACCATGATAGATGTGGGAAATATGCCGGTTGTACAGGCATTTCAGGATGTCTTTCCCGAAGAGTTACCAAGAGTGCCTCTAGAGAGGAAGGTGGAGTTTCACATTGATTTGGTGTCGGGTGCCGCTCCAATAGCAAAGGCACCATATCGGATGGCACCGCCTGAGATGCAGGAGTTATCTATGCAGATTGAGGAGCTGCTAGACCGAGGGTTCATCCATCCGAGCAGTTCACCGTTGGGAGCACTGATCATGTTCGTGAAAAAGAAGGATATATTACACAGGATGTACATTAATTACTGGGAGCTGAATAAACTAACGGTGAAGAACCGTTATCTGTTGCCGAGGATCGATGATTTGTTGGATCAACTGTAGGGTGCGTCTTGGTTTTCCAAGATTGATCATTGGTCGGGGTACCATCAGATGAGGATTTAGGATGAAGATGATGGGTTTTGGTCCTAAGAACATCCTATGTGCTCATACAAACCCTAATGCTTGGATCTAGGTTTCTCTATTGTACATGCTTGTTATCCAAGACTATAAACCCTAATTCTAGCATATGGAATTCGATATTAACATATAATTAAGTTTATGATATTACCTTGATTGTTATGTAGCAATAACAATCCCAATTCCTCCTTGAATTGACTTTGGAAGGCTTAGAGTCACAAGTGTCACTCCTCTAATGGCTTACAAACACCATAAGCAAGTGGAGAAGGTATAAAGAGAGAGGAGAAAGGTAGAAATTCGTCCTTAGATGCTCTAGGGATCAAGTGCATGAAATCCTAAGGCCTTAGGGGTCTTTATATAGGGTTGGGATTAGGGTTTCAGTCCTTATCCTTATCTAGTTACTTGCCCATCAAGCAACCATAAGATAAGCCTTGAAAATCCCTATCTCTTGGACCTTGGACGATTTTAAGGATATCCTTATCCTTGAATTCGTCCATCCTTTAACAAGGATAACCATTGCCCTATTTTGCAACTATCACATAATTACAATTCAGCCCCTCTAGTTTAATTAATTACATTTGATCACAAAATTAATTCTTAATTAATTATTGACCAATACTAATTAAAAAAATCTGATTTCTCCTTTAATATATTATTCTTATAACATATTAATAAGTCATAATAACCTCTCTCTTTATTTATTTCTCCAATCAAGTTGCCTTGGTGAAGGCAACCCAAAAGGACCATGCACCATCGGGTCAAGTACATACCAAAATAGTTATGGACTTAGACACTAATCCAACAGTCTCCCACTTGGATAAGTCTAATAACTATTATGCGTATGACTTCAGATCCTGATCTGCAATCGTATGATATGATTTCAAATCATTCTCTTTGTACTATATCTCGATTCCCGATTTATGATGACTGACTAATTGAACAAATCAAATTAGCCCTAGCTCGGCCGAGCATTTACGTTTGTCATCACTAAATCATCGAGGGGCCCAAAAGATATCGCTTTTATCCTACCTTGGATAAAAGGAACGGATAAAATTTGATACAATGCTTGCTTGCACTCACGCACCGAATCACACACAACAATATGTTTTATAACACCAAGTTACTAGTGCGTTTACATATTATCAATGTGCAACCGATTCGCAAGATACAACTCACACATCTCGGTTTCAAGAATATAAGATGTTATCGTCTCACCAATCACTCGTGATACAATTCATGGAGTGATCCAAGTGAGCGTGGGTTTAATCCAATGCTCAAATTCATATTCATAAGCACTCATGAACGTTGCAGCAAACATTTGCTTATGTCTAATGCTCTTTAGACAATCCACACACCAATTCACGACAGTCTTCATTCATATCTACTTCCAACATATGAATGACTATGGCTCGTTCGAATAATTCGATTAGTCTTAATAAACTCAATTATTCTGGAAGTCAAAACATGCAAATGTGAAACACAAGAATAATACTAATCCCATATGGCCTCAAACCTTTGAGTATAAATAAAACACCTTTTATTTATCACCATATTGATTACTCATTATTTGTCGTTTCGGGTAATCAACTTCTTACTTGAACTACAACACTTGTCCCATGCTCCTAGCATGCACACAATGTTTACCTATGGTTCTTACTTTGTGAAATAGATCACATTGAACACATTTCCAATCATTCTCATTTCACAACTCCAAATCCTTTTCATAAGTGAAAGAATATCAAATTCATGCTACTTATAGAATATGCTAGATTCTAACATTCTATGCAATTTATACTTTCGTAATGTCACTGCACAAAAGTCACAAAGACTATTGCCAATGATATTACAAAGTCTTTTATCGGAAATTGTTACAAGACAATTCCTTAGATATGATGTCTCTCACTCAAAGTACATTCCTTTGAACTTCCTTTTGCATAAAAGTTTCTAATCTAGTCATAGATTATCAATGTTCAATTCCCAATGTGGATACATTTCCATATTTTCCATATGACAACTTATTCTTAATAGAATCTTATCTATTCCTAATAATGTCGATATGGTCCATCCAATATGAAAACATTTCCATATCTTCCAATACTATACTTCCAACTACTCACAAACAACCAATCCTCGTCGAACTTGGATTCTCCTTTGATAGTTGCTTAATTATTTTAGTCTAAACCGATTCTAGTCCTTTTTCCCTCTAAATGAGCTAGACATTTGGAAAATTTTAGAATGGTCAAACATTAAAGCATTTGCAATCGATCCTATACTCGAAGCGTATGGGACACGACGCATAATGTTTTATTTGCTATGTTCTCAAAATTCGAATTGTGAAGAGGAATGCCGTAATCATAATCGAAATTTTAAGAACACACTATTTACCTTTGACTAAATTTATTAACATTTCTCAACCTAATCCTTTAGATTTGAAATGAAGCATAATATTCTCTCCCTTAATTATAGCAAAACAACATTACAACCCTTACGACTTTGCAAGGTATAACTCTTGTTTTCTATAATTAATATTGCCAACTTGCAATAGGTGCCTTAATAATCATATAATCATAACTCTTATGCTCCCACTATCATGATGATTATTATAAACATAACACTTATGCTCCCACTA
This sequence comes from Lactuca sativa, assembly GCF_002870075.4. Taxonomy (NCBI): domain Eukaryota; kingdom Viridiplantae; phylum Streptophyta; class Magnoliopsida; order Asterales; family Asteraceae; genus Lactuca; species Lactuca sativa. The sequence goes on along the minus strand of NC_056628.2, from coordinate 199,497,657 downwards.
GCTTCGACATGTATTCAGAAACAACTTAACTTTCAGAAAAACAATACTTATTGAATTTCTTAAGTTCATGTTTCTAATACTTAGTGCTTTGATAATCTTTTATCAAGGTTTCTTGAACTTATACACCTTTGCCTTCGATAGTTCATATGTGTGTCTAAACACTTAAGACTAATTGCCAAACCTCACAATTCAAATTATGGAAAGGGATACCGTAACCATAATCGAATTCGAGAATGCAATTTTACAATCACTATCTTCTTAAATCTTTCTTAGTGAAAGCATTTCCTCACAATCATTTTCATGAAGGAGGAAATCTTATGACACTTAGATTTAAACGGTGTATTTGTTCCTATCCATGTGAATTTGTTAAAACCAAAGTTTACGACAAATTCAAACTCATATGGATCGAACTTTCTTGATCTCGATTTCTTGCCCTTATGGTAGCACAGCTGCCCACTATGTCTTCCAAGTAGTTAAGCATCTCACCTTTTCTTATCAATGTACTTTCCATTGATCAAGGTCCTTGCCTTTTATGCATTCAAAATGAGAACTCAAAGAACTCACATGCATAATTAACTCAAGTGGAATGGCACAGAAACAAAATAATGTCAACACGATAGGTTATAAACCTCAACTCGTGTGCTAGTGATGATCGATAAGGTTTATTTGATTTGTTCTCGAAACCTTTCAAGACCATTAAGACTCCCACTGACTCCTTGACATATAGGATTCTCTTGTCAATAACCATTTCTTGACAATCAAACATTCAAGAGTTAGTGTAGCTTTTATCAAAACTCTTCATAAATTGGTCCTTGTTGGTCTTTGTCTTATCCAAGACATCACAACCTTCCACATTTGATGAATGTTATAAACCTTTAATACTTTTCACTCATTGTCACAATCTTAACTCTAAGACTTGTTATTGGAACGAAGTACGATTGACCTTTTGATTTAACCATTTCTTCAATTCTTGATTCCTCTTCTTAGACATACAATTGTGCTAAGACTCACTTAGAGGATCAATTGAGATATGTTTCTTAATCATTAAGACCTATCATAAAGCATAAAAGCTACTCTCCCTTCTTCTTAGAATGGAGAAACTTTTATCTTTCTGCCTACATGATTCTTCTTATTCGTTTTGCTATTGATTTAAACCTTTTTAATCAATTCCGAATTACACTTAATCTTGTAAGTATAATCATATTTACTAAACCTTTAGTACATCATGACGAATATCATTGTGATTCTTTTGGTGGACTTGATCAACACGCAACTTTGTGTGCTTGATCTCCTAGTCCTTCACTTGACACTTTGTCAATGAATTAGTCTAATTTCCAAATATGAAATTTCTCATTCATCATGCAACCAAGTTGCGTGATTCCAAATTTCTGTCCAATTGAAACTTGGGCGATGAGAAACTCTCCCTATTTGGTAAATTGTCGACTTTCCATAAATAACATAAATAAGAACCAAATCCATTATTGCTAATAACAGAAACATCCAGACATCAATTTTTCATATACGCCATTGCAAGGATAAATAAATAATATAAAATCAAAATTTATTTTATTGCAGAAAAATTTGTCCTTACAATGCAATTCTTTGAAAAACTATGCTAATACATCTTTCTTAGCAATCTTATTCTAACTCTAAGTAGTAGCTTAAGAATCTAATCTTCGAGAAATGCGGTCGAAATCCATTCCTTCATGGTTAGATTCTGCTCACTTATTCCCTTAAGCTTCCTTTCTTTTCTTCGATCCTACAAAACATCAATTGTAATCTTATCACATTATGTATTAAGAATCTAGAATAGAAGCTTAAAAGAGTTAGTTAATGGATTTTACCTATATTAGAGCCATACGTTTTGACTCTCCCATCTCTTAGATCTCTTAGGTAAATGGGGCAGCTTCGTCTCCAATGCCCTTTCTCTTGGCAATAAAAGCAAATTGACTCTTTTGGAACATGACATGGAACTACTTGAGACATTGCCTTTCTCTTATGATCAAACTTTTCGATCATAGCATGTCTTTGTCATTGTTTATATCCATACAGGTCTTGAAGGCAGATTCACCAACCAATTTTGCTTTTCTATTGCGCCAAACCATTGCTGATTCAACAGCAATAAGCATATAGGTGAGATCTATAAGGGTCACGTCGCGGTTCATCATATAGTACTCTCTTACGAACTCACTATATGAGTTAGGAAGTGATTGAAGAACCCAATCAACAGCCATTTCCTCACAAACAACGGATCCCAGCATTCTTAACCTATCAATGTGTGACTTCATCCCTAGGACGTGTGCACACACCGACTTTCCTTCTTTATGTTTACTTCCCAAAAGGGCTGGAGTGATTTCTAACTTTTCAAGCCTTTGAGCTTGTGGGTTAGGGAGAATAATTGGAGGAGGTGGAGGAAGTGAAGCATGATTTCTTGTTCTTCGATCGAATCGTGGAATATCATCTTCATGTGGAAGGCTTGTTCCACGGGATTTGGGAAAACCATAGTTGTCGAACTCTGACATCTACAAAACGGGAGAAAACGAATTCAAGTTAGTTGATTGATTGAGTCCTTAGTAAATCACCCAAATGAGTTACTAAGGCTAGGACCCAACACAATATTCTACAACTCGGGAGAGGGATGTCGTAACCCTAATTGCAGAATATTTGAAGGTAAGTGAATGACGATTCACTAATTTCCACCACGAAAAACGAAAAAGAAATTTAAGTTTTAAATCTATGAAAACTCCTAGATCCTTTGATATTCATTGAACTTTCAATGGCATGTTTAAATCTCGATATGCCCCTCTTGTTTGTGACTGGGATGCCGAGGACCACAAAGCGGGTGTGAATAACCATGCGAACTTACATGGTGCCCTCACATGTTACAGTCACCTATTCGATGTGCCGGTAAACTACACACGGTCCACCGAACTATGAAAAACATTGAGTCACCCTTTGCTATCTTTGCTTAGAACCATTTAGTGTGCCGGTAAACCACACACGCTCCACTAACGTCTTCGCAAGGGCACAAAGTGTAATTTCATGGAATTGCATCAATTCACTTTTGCCTAAGTAACTAAGATTGGGAATTTTATGAAAACATTTAGTTACTTTAGTAATTCATTATACTTATAATGGAAGGTTTTTTCCCATCCTACCCGTTTGGCTAACGTCCCTCCACTAGTCAAGAGTGCGGTGGGTAAGAGTGGATACCCATTCAATCTCCATTTTATAGGCAATTTCCTTAAACACCCCTTATAAACTAGCTTCGTGAATGAGGCCTACTAACGATAAGACTGACTTTTACTCATACATATATATAGTGTTAGACTTTTAATGTTATATATAGTATAGGGTGTATTTTACACTTTTAAAATATTAGGTGGTCAAATTTAACAATTATACTTTTAATTCAATTAAATTTTAAACCAAAAACTTTATGGATTTTTAAACCTCTTTTAATTATACACCTTAATTAATTAATAAAACCATAAGGGTGTGATTTGAACTTTTTCAAAATTATAATAAGGTTTTAGAATTTAACATTCCTAATTAAACTTTTAATTAACTTTTAAATTCCAAAACTTGAGGGCAAGTTTTTGAAACATTTCAAAACAATTTAGTTTTAATCTTTCTTAAAAATTTCGAATTTATGACATTTAAATTAAAAAAATTATATATTAAAACTCTTGATTTAATAATTATCTTGAATTAGACTATTAATTTAATTATTAAATCATAAGGGATTATCTAAATCATGAGGATAATTACCATTTATACATTTAAGATATCCTAATCCCTTAATTATCTCTATAGATTTCGAAAATAAGGATAGGATAATGCAAAATCTATAATTACCATATTTAACAATTAGAGGATAATTACAAGATATGGGATAATCCAAATCCCTAAAATTTAGGATCTTATCTTGGGGAGGAGGCTAATTTCGAAAATCAAGGGATTAAAACAAACCCTAGATTTCGAAATTTAAGGGTTTAAGGAAAGGATTTGAAGATCTTATTCAAACTCTTGCAAATTAGGGTTTGCAAACCCTAATCTCGAAAAAAAACCTTAGCCTCCTAGGGTTTATTGGCAATAAACCCTAATATGTCAAGTTCATACAATTGAATTTTTTATACATATCAAGCATCAATACAATAGAAACCAGTCTAGGCTCTGATACCACTGATGGGTTTTGGTCCTAAGAACATCCTATGTGCTCATACAAACCCTAATGCTTGGATCTAGGTTTCTCTATTGTACATGCTTGTTATCCAAGACTATAAACCCTAATTCTAGCATATGGAATTCGATATTAACATATAATTAAGTTTATGATATTACCTTGATTGTTATGTAGCAATAACAATCCCAATTCCTCCTTGAATTGACTTTGGAAGGCTTAGAGTCACAAGTGTCACTCCTCTAATGGCTTACAAACACCATAAGCAAGTGGAGAAGGTATAAAGAGAGAGGAGAAAGGTAGAAATTCGTCCTTAGATGCTCTAGGGATCAAGTGCACGAAATACTAAGGCCTTAGGGGTCTTTATATAGGGTTGGGATTAGGGTTTCAGTCCTTATTCTTATCTAGTTACTTGCCCATCAAGCAACCATAAGATAAGCCTTGAAAATCCCTATCTCTTGGACCTTGGACGATTTTAAGGATATCCTTATACTTGAATTCGTCTATCCTTTAACAAGGATAACCATTGCCCTGTTTTCAACTATCACATAATTACAATTCAGCCCCTCTAGTTTAATTAATTACATTTGATCACAAAATTAATTCTTAATTAATTATTGACCAATACTAATTAAACAAATATGATTTCTCCTTTAATATATTATTCTTATAACATATTAATAAATCATAATAACCTCTCTCTTTATTTATTTCTCCAATCAAGTTGCCTTGGTGAAGGCAACCCAAAAGGACCATGCATCATCGGATCAAGTACATACCAAAATAGTTATGGACTTAGACACTAATCTAACAAAAGACATACTAAAGACATCTTTCAGGACTCGGTATGGGCATTACGAGTTTATGGTGATGCCGTTTCAGGACTTATTATCTTTCCATCAGGTCCTGGCGCATCTTATGTGACAACCCGAAGTTGTCCCGTCGTCGTAACCCGTTCCGTCGTTAAAAATTTGTCGTCTTAAATTATTTTCGTTTCGTTTCTAAATTAAGTCATTTTGAGTTTTTATATGACTTAATAATTGTCGAAACGTATTAGAAACTTGTGGAAATGCCCCAAGTTATTATTTAGAAAAAAACAATAATTTATTCCGTCAAGTTATAAAACAATTAAATCGGGTACGACCAAAAAGCCCCGCTTATCGTCAGTATCGGGTAGAATTCCTCCGGACCACAAACTCAACCCATATATAAAGGATTGAGTGACATCATTTTGAGGCTTTTACTCTCTCTCTAAAAACTTTCTCTCACTACTCTCTCTCTAGAATTCGAAATTTGTCCAAAAGCCTCATTTCAAGCTTCATTTTGGTAAGAAATATATCCTAATATGTTTCTAAGCTTGTTTATCATTCAAATTTGTGTTTAATCTACCCAAAACACATATGAATAAGTGTTTACGGTCTAGGAAACTCCTTAGGCCGTGAACACCTCATATGAGGGTTTTGAAGCATCAAAACCCCTCCAAGACACTTCTAGGGCTTATATTCGGCTTAGAAACTTGCATGCATGAACTTAGGACCCCAAAATCACATCATTTGACATATGGACATGAGTTTACGGCCCAAGAACCCTCTTGGACCGTAAACCCCCATGCATGAACCTGTTGGATTAATGTCTAAGTCCATAACTAAAATTGGTAAGACTTGACCTGACCTGACATGGTCTATTTGGGTTGCATGGCATCATGCACTTGGATAGACTAAAATGAGAGAAATAACACTTAAGGTTTATTAATATATTATAAGTTCTAATATATTAATAAGATTATTTAATTAGTATTGGTCAGTAATTAATTTAGAATTAATTATGTGATCAAAAGAAGACTAATTAAATATATGGGTTGATTGTGTAAATCATCCATACTTATATAGTGGGCTAATGCTCCATGGATTATCAAGTTGGGCTAAAACCCATTGGATGCTCCATGGTGTATTTGAACCCATGGATCCAAGGAAATGGAAAGCCATGACAATTAGGGTTTACCCTAATTGTCATAACTATATAAGCATCTTATTGATGTGAGAAATCAGCCACTAGGTGTGCGTGGAGGGCAAACCAATTCTTGAAGTGTTCTAATTTCTCTCTAAGTTATTCCAAGTGCTTATGGTGTTGTGTGAACCATTTGACGTGTCACACTTGGGGCACTAGGCACTCAAGCTTCACGAAGACAAGCACCAACAAAAGGTATGTTATTCTAACTTGTGTTATTCAAAGTTTTGTATGCTAAAATAGAACAATACCTTGGAAAGTTGATATTTGCATGTATAATAGAGAAAACATAGATCCAAGGTATTTATGGTTGCATGTACACCATAGGAGTTTTAGAATGCTCAAAACCCAACAGTGGTATCAGAGCCTAGGCTTGTTTTCTTGTTGTACTTGCTTAAATTGCTTAAAAATCAACTTTTGGTGCTGTCTGCCCAGAAGACTCGCCGAGTCCAAGGAAAAATGCATCCAACTCGCCGAGTTTGTTCATGCACTCGACGAGTTGGACCTCCAGACAACATATTTTCGAGTTTTGTGTTGGAATTGGTCTAGAATCATTACCTTTGACTGTTATGGGCTTATAAAACTTGTTTTGAATGTGGTAATGATTATGTTAAACCAATTTCAATGCTATAATAAAAGTTTCAAGTTTATATGTGTTCATGTTATTCTTGAAAAATGTTGATTATGAATGATCATGCTTATGAGTTTTGCTAGATCATAGGAATTGTGTGCAAATTGTTTGGTGATATAATTCATGATCTTGTTGAAAAATTGTATGGAGTTCATAACTTGTCCTCAAGTTATGAATTTTCAATAATTTTATGTTTCCTTGATTTATGAGTTAGTTTAGATTGATAATGAAAAAAATTATGTTTTAGTTGTTTTCAATCCATATTAGTCTAAAAGAAGTTCATAAAATATGTTTTTGTAACTTGTCTTCAAGTTATGTGAAAAGTCATATTTATGAATCTTAAAAACTCATAAAAGTTTTGTAGGTTACATAAAATGTAAGAGTTTTTTCCATTAAATAGTTTAATGACTCCATAACTTGTCCTCAAGTTATGGATGTTGATGAGACACTTCTTTAAAGTGTTTTTAAAGAATAAGGGGTTACATTAAATTGAAGAGTCTTCATTTTAATGAATCATTAAACTCATAAGTTATGATTTAAAGAGTCTTGAAATAGTTTCAAAACTTGCCCTCAAGTTTTGGAATTTGAAAAGTTACTCCTCATGTATACTTTAATTCCAAATTGAACATTGAAATTTTAAAAAAGTTTAAAATTCAACCCTTATACTATTATTATAATTTTAATTATATAGATATGTATAAGAGGAAGTCAATCTTACCGTTAGTAGGCCTCATTCACGAAGCCAGTCTATAAGGGGGGTATAAGGTTACTGCCTATAAAATGGCAGTTTAATGGGTGTCCACTCTCACCCACCGCTTCCTTGACTGGTGGAGGGTCGTTAGCCGAACGGGTAGGAATGGACTATAATTCTCCCTTTATTAAAAGTATAATGAAAAATACTAAGTAACTAAACACTTATAAATTCCCAATCTTAGTTACTTAGGAAAATGTGAAAAGGTGCTAGCCCATAAAATTACACTTTGTACCTTACCAAGTCGTTAGTGGAGCGTGTGTGGTTAACCGGCATACTAACATGGACTAGTAAGAGTGGCAAAGGGTAACTTGACTTTATTATAGATCGGTGGAGCGTGTGTGGTTAACCGGCACATCGATTAGGTAATATTGTTAAGGGTACCAAGTCAATTTGTATGGTTATTCACACCTTGTTTGTGATCCTCGGCATCCCAGTCACAAATTTGAGAGGGAACAATCGAGATTCAAACATGCCATTGAAAAGTTCAATGTATCTCAAAAGATCTAGGAGCTTCAAAACTAATAAAACCTAATAATAAAATATTTCGTTTTCATGGTGGAAATTGGTAAATCGTCATTTACCTACCTTCAACTATTTTATAATTTGGATTATGGCATCCCTCTTCCAGTTATAAATAGGTTGTTGGGTCCTAGCCTTAATATTTCATATTGGGTGTTATATTAAGGACTTTAAATCAACTAATTTGAATTTGTCCCATTATAGATGTCTACTTTAGACAGCTATGGTCTTCCTAAATCTTTAGGAACAAGCTTCCTAATGAAGATGATATCCCAAATGGCAATCAAGGTGAAAGATCAATCCCTTTGTTGGGCATTTGTGGGACTAGGAATCATACTTCACTTCATCCACCTCCTCCAATAAATCTCCCTATCCCACAAGTTTTAAGACTTGGTAAGTTCTAAGTCACTCAATCCCTATTGGCAAGCAAAGTCTATATGTGCTTAGATCTTGGGGATTAAGCCACATATTGACAAGTCGGGAGAGTCGGGTGTCGAAGTCTCGAGGTAGCTGGCTGCTGACTTGGTTCTTCAGCCACTCCCTGATGACAGGTCGCGACATGACCCTTAATGATCTTACCTATTTGCTTGATGATGCTAAATCAGCAGTGATTTGGAGCATTAGTAAAGCAAATTAGATTGGAAGATCTACTTTCCAAACCTATTTGGACATTGAAAATGGTGACATTGGAGGTCCAGGAAAACCTTTCTCTTCCCAATGGAAAGGGATCGGCCATAGTCAACTCGGTTGACCAAATGGTAAAGAGGAAGGTTAAGTCTGTAATAGTCCCATGTACCGTTTCCAAAGAGTCCATAAGATTCTGTTGCCAAAGGAAAGACATTGGTTGTGAAGCTGCTAAATTTACCTGAAACATCTTAAGGATGGTAAAGTCAATAGGTTTGACTCTACTTCAGGTAAAGTCCATTGTCTAACTCTATTAAGTTTCTATTCTGAGATTCTTATTGCATAATGTGACGAGGTCACATGTTGATGTTTTAAGAATCAAAGAAAAGGTAAAGAAACTTAAAGGAAGTATATGCTGATTCTGATCGCGAAGATGGATTTCGATCGCATGGTTCGGTGATCAGAATTTTGAGTTGTTACTTAAGAGTTATGATATATTGCTTAGGAATAGATAACAACAAGTTTTCCATATGGATTGTAAGGATAAATTTTTCCGCAAAGTTTTAAAATAAAAGAAAAATGGTTTTGATTTTATTTATTTTAAGTATCCTTACAATGGTATTTGTGAAAAAAAATTGTTGATTATATGTTTCCATTGATAAACAATATGGGTAAATGGATTTGATTCTTTCATTAGTGGAAGTGTCATAATTTACCAAATAAGGAAAGATTCTCATCACCCAAGTTTCAGTTGGATAGAAACTTGGAATCATGCAACTTGTATTGTATGATCATGAGAATTTTTTATATATTTGGGAAATTAAGTCTAATTCCTTGTTCACATGCATATGTGAATCAAGTGAAGGACAAAGGGATCGGATACACTTGGGTGTGTGCTGATCAGGTCCATCACAAAGTTGATAAGATTATTCATTATGATTTACTAAAGTTTAGTAAATATGGTTATACTTACAAGTTTAAGTATAGTTCTGGATCATTGGAGAAGTTTCAATGATAGACATAATGAGTAAGAAGAATCAAATAAGGCAGAAAGATAAAAGTTTCTCTAATCTGAAGAGATAGGAGAGTACTTGAGTATCTTGTTTTATGATTATCTCAGTGATTATGAAACCATGTCACAATTGATCCTCTAAGGACACCTTAGTTCATTTTGTTTGGCTAAGGAGAGGAATCGTGAATTGTTGAAATGGTTAGATCAAAAGATAAATTATACTTCGTTCCAAAATTAAATCTTAGAGTCATAAGATTAAGCTTTGAGTGACATAATCTTAAGAAAGGTTTAAAACACTTGTTAAATGTAGAGTAAAATGTGTTCTTACTCTTATACATTTGAAATTGGTAAGTTGTGATGTTTTGGATAAAACAAAGACCAATTAAGACCAATTGTGAGAAGTGTTTAACTTGATAAGAATCTGAACTAACTCTTGAATATTCGTTTTTGTCAAGGAATGGTTCTTGACAAAGAGAATCTTATATGTCAAGAGGTCAGTGGGAGTCTTAAAAGGATCTTAAGATAGATTCAAGAACTAATCAAGAGTTTTGTTAATCACTAGACCACGACTTGAGGTTTGTAACCTATCGTGTTGACATATTCTGTGCCCATTCCAGTTAAAGTTGGTTCTGCATTGGAGTTCTGAGAGTTCTCAAATGGTTGCATAACAACTTGGAAGCAATGACAGGCCCTTGTGCTACCAGGTGGCAAGAAATTAAGACTGCACAAGTTCAGTCCATATGAATTTGGATTTGTCATTAACCTTGTCGTGTGATTATGGTTATGTCAAATTCACATGGATAGGAACACATACACCATCAAAATCTAAGTGTCATAAGGTTTATCTCCGATTCATGGAAATGATAGTGAGGAAACTCTTTCACTAAGTAGATTTAAGTAGATAGCAAGTGTAAAGTTTGCATTCTCATGTCGTTAGTGGAGCGTGTGTGGTTAACCGGCACACTAACTAATGAGAATGGCAAAGGTTTAGACTCACATGTGAGCTATCTAAGGAAAGGTTTAGACTCCAGGTGTATGATTTGATAAAGTCTTATCAAGGCAATTTAGTATCAGAAATCTGACTGATTTCTAGGTACATGTCAAAGCTAGTGGGAGCATAAAGTGTTATGCTAGTTAGATAATAATCATTATGCTAGTGGGAGCATGTTGATTATGTTGCAAGTTAGCAATGTTAATTATAGAAAACAAAAGTTTCAACTCACTTTGAAAAAGTTGTTTTACTATAATTAAGGGAAAGAAATTTATACTTCATTCCAATTCTACAAGCTTAGATTGAGATTTTAATCAACTTTAATCAAGAATATATATGAATGTTATGTTGGAATGGTTCAAAATAAGGAATTTCTATATATGTTGCTTTCTCAAAATTCGATTATGATTACGGCATCCCTCTTCATAGTTCGAATTATGAGAACATGGCAAATAAAAATTTTATAGCATGAATCGTATCCCATATGCTACGGATATAGGATCGATTGCATGTGTTAGAATATCCCTCCATTCTAAATTTTCCTAATGCTTAGGGCGTTAAGAAGGGAAAAGGGATTAGAACTGGATATGACTAAGATGATTAAGCAATTGTCGAGAACAATTTGGAGTTTTCCAAAGTTTGGTTACTCATGGACAATTGGAAGTATAGAGTAAGGATCGTATTGACATATTTTGGAAAGAGGCAACTCTTGTTCAAAAGTGATGGTCAAGATGGGAATATGGAATTGTTTCCATAGGTGGGAAGTTATTCTTTGAATCTGTGTAAGATTAAAGAGCTTAATGCAAAGAAGGATGTTCAAAGGAATGTACTTTGAATTTGAGACTTCATCTCCATGGAATTGCTTTCCATTGGAATACTTTGTGATGTTTGTTGCCAAGTCTTTGTGACTTGTGTGAATATCATTACAAGAGGATCATTACATAGATTACGGTAAATGACAAGAACTTGGTATTCTTACATTTACAATAAGGATTGGGATTGTGAAATGAGAATCATTGAAGTCATGTTCAATTGATATACATTTCACAAAGAGATGACCATATGTAAACATAGTGTGCATACTTGGAGTATGGCATAGCTATTGTTTAGAGAAACATAGTATGCATGCTTGGAGCATGGCATAACTACTGTTTCAATTCAAGTATTAAGTTGATTAATCGAAACATGAATAATGAGTGATCAATATGGTGCTTAGATAAAAGGTGTTTTATTTACGCTCAAAGTGTTGAGGCCATATAGGACTAGTATTATTTTGTGTTTCACTTTGCATGTTTTGACTTCCAGAATAACTAGGTTATTATCCCGAATGACCAAGTTATTCAAACCATCCACAGTCGGTCATATGTTGGAAGTAGATATGAATCAAGACTGTCGTGAATTTGGCTTGTATGATTTGTCTAAAGTGCTTTAGACAATGCAATAGTTGCTACAACATTCGTGAGTACTCATAAGGGCTGAGTATTGGATTCAACCCATGCTCATTTGGACTCACTTCATGGATTTCATCACGAGTGAATCATGAGACGATAATATCTTATATTCTTCAAACCTAGAGATATGAGTTGTTGCCTATGAGTTGGTTATACATTGATTGTACGAAAACGCATTGGTAACTCGATGCTATAAAACGTGCCTTTGTGTATGATTCAACAAGTAGTCAGTACAAGCATATGAGTCGAAGTTTATCCATTACTTTCACCTTCAGGATAAATGCGATATCTGTGGGCCCCTAGATGATTTAGTGATGACAAAAGTAAGTGCTCGGCCGGGCCTGGACTGATTTGATTTGTTCAATTAGTCAGTCGTCATAAATCAGAAATCAGGAAACAACAAATGGACAGAGAGAATGATTATAATCCATGTCTCAGTCCATATGATATCTAGAATGGAGGAATATATGATCCCTTATCTAATGGACAAGTCATTGACAAAGGTCAGAGTTCATCTACAAGGTCAGAGTTCGACAGAAGCTTTTGAGAGCTACGATTGCTAGTCGGGTTATGAAGTCATACTTGCAATAATAGTTTTAGACTTATCCAAGTGGGAGACTGTTGGATTAATGTCTAAGTCCATAACTATAATTGGTAAGACTTGACGCGACCCGACATGGTCCATTTGGGTTGCATGGCATCATGCACTTGGATAGACTAAAATGAGAGAAATAACACTTAAGGTTTATTAATATATTATAAGTTCTAATATATTAATAAGATTATTTAATTAGTATTGGTCAGTAATTAATTTAGAATTAATTATGTGATCAAAAGAAGACTAATTAAATATATGGGTTGATTGTGTAAATCATCCATACTTATATAGTGGGCTAATGCCTCCATGGATTATCAAGTTGGGCTAAAACCCATTGGATGCTCCATGGTGTATTTGAACCCATGGATCCAAGGAAATGGAAAGCCATGACAATTAGGGTTTACCCTAATTGTAACAACTATATAAGCATCTTATTGATGTGAGAAATCGGCCACTAGGTGTGCGTGGAGGGCAAACCGATTCTTGAAGTGTTCTAATTTCTCTCTAAGTTATTCCAAGTGCTTATGGTGTTGTGTGAACCATTTGAGGTGTCACACTTGGGGCACTAGGCACTCAAGCTTCATGAAGACAAGCACCAACAAAAGGTATGTTATTCTAACTTGTGTTATTCAAAGTTTTGTATGCTAAAATAGAAAAATACCTTGGAAAGTTGATATTTGCATGTATAATAGAGAAAACATAGATCCAAGGTATTTATGGTTGCATGTACACCATAGGAGTTTTAGAATGCTCAAAACCCAACAGAACCATAAACACCTCTTAAGGCGTTAAAAATGCCCTTAAACACCACCACAAGCTTCCAAACGTGTCTAGGACCTTCTATTTCATCATTTGAAGCACCAAATCATACAAGAAGGGACCAAACAAGAGTTTATGGTCCAAGATCATGCTTGGACCGTAAAACCTCATTCATAGACCTTAAACACCTTGTTGGGTGTTAGTTTGCCCCTAAACACCTCCAATGAACCTCCATGAATGCATAGAACCTTATAGCCCTTCAAGAAATGCACCAAAACATCATCAAATGGAACAAGCTTGAGTTTACGGCCCAAGAACATTCTTGGACCGTAAACCCACCTCCTTAGACCGTAAACACCCAACAAAGGGTGTTATGGTGCCTTTAATCCCTTGAAAAGCTTGGTTTTGGACCTAGAATCACATGTGATTGAATTACAACCATCAAAGCCCTTAATTCTTGGAAAAACATGAGTATACGGTTGTAAAATCATGAGTTTAAGGTAGTAAACTCCCCAAGAACATCTCCTTAGACCTTAAGCTCATTTCCCAAGGGCATTTCAAGTCCCGATCACTCTCTAAGCCATGGAATCGACCCTAGAACCTTCCCGTGTGCATGACTTTTCCATTTGGCATCCAAGAACCCACCATCCATGAGTTTACGGCCATAAACTCATGGGGAAAGGGTCATTAGGACCGTAAACCCTCTTATGAGTTTACTCTTGAGGAGTAAACTCCATATCCAAGCCTTATACGTCCTTAGATGTCACCCAGGTCACTCCAAACACTTAATTTAGAGTGTTCTCGCGTATTGGAGTGTAAAAGCTTATCTAATTAGTGATTTAAAGTCTAATTAGATACATTTGTATATCATTTCATATTACATAGGAACCTCGCGCGTTATGAAGCCCCGAACCGACACTTAGCATCCAATTCGACACGCTTCTCCACCGGTGAGTTCATACCCCTACCCTTTTTCAAATGTTTTTCAATGTTTTTCAAATGTTTTCAGGGGGGAATACAAGCAAAAGTACAAGGAAATCTTGTACTTAAACTTATTTTCAGTTCAATGTCTCTTTTTATGTATGTTTCTAATTTCAAAATTTGTGTTAACTAATGGTTCGAATTGCAGGGTAAACAGTTAGACTAAAGTCAGATTTCTTTAAAAAGTGTTTTAAACTACATTACTTTTTGTAAAAGAAATCATATTAATCATAACTAAGATTAATACTAAACGAATACGAATACGAATGAGAATACGAATATAACTATTAGGTTAGTACGAATACGAATGCGAATACAAATATAACTATTAGGTTAGTACGAATACAAATGCGAATATGAATACAAATACGAATATAACCAATAGGATAGTACAAATATGAATACGAATACGAATACAAATAGTATTAGGAGTAAGAATAGGGATACGAAAAACACTGTGAATACGAATACGAATACTAATACGAATGCGAATACGAATACGAAATAACGCCTTTGGATGACACCAAGACTTCGAAAATACAGTTAGTGTACGCCTTGAATGTCACCAGAGTTTCGAATTTAATACGAAAGTACGCCTCTGGACCTCTACCGAGTTTCGAATACATCCGCCTTAGAATGTCGCCAGAGATACGAAAATACAAGTAATGTACTCTTTTGGAAATCATCAGAATAATCGAAAATACTGTAATGTACGTTTATGGTGAATCCAAATATTCGAAAATACAACTAAGTTAGTAGATGATAGAGATTCGAATGTAGGATAACTAAGAGTTTAGAATACTTAACTAATACTACAAGTATGATAATTACTAGTACTTCGAAATCAAACCTAAGAACCAACCTCAACACATAGGAAAATATGGGATTTTCCTGAAGTAACATAACAACTAGTAACGAAATTAGAAATGAATAGATAACTCAACACATAGGAAAATATGGGATTTTCCTTGGGTAGCATAACCACTCATATACGAATAAAGTAACAAACGAATAACTAAACTATTAGGAAAATATGGGATTTTCCTGGAATGACATAACAAACCGTTTTCGAATTTGTAACAAAAGTTAACTAAACTGTTTTCATAAGAAAATGTGAGATTCTCTTGAACAACAACTTTTTCAGAAAGCAAAGGAAACTCGTTCTTTTCAAAACTAAACCGCTTATGAACTCACCTGCTTTATGCTGATTTTCAAGCTGCTTGTATTCTCAGGTCAGCGTTAGACAGGTACACCACCACCTTTTGGAGAAGATGGAGCGTTCCAAAGACTCGTCTTTGCTTTTGTCCATATGATATATGTATATAACACTTGTATAACCTTTCTTTCAAACAGATGTAAACAATATTATGTAATGTAATGTTTTGTGTTTACTGTTTTACTATGTGCATTGGATTTGATACTGAACGTGGAGTCAACCCCGGAAATGTTTCCGCCTTTGGTTTTCGGGGTGTGACATCTTAAAAGGATAGAAGTCCTCATAGGACTTTTGGAGTTCAGCTGACATCGTGGCAAACATGATACAAGCTACCTTGGTGGCATCATTCTCATGTTTCCTAAACTTAGCAATCCCCTCAGGAGTAGCAGAAGACTCATCAATTTCCTTTAGCTTCTTTTCAAGGACATATTCCTTGTCCTTATAGCGAGTGACCATCCTGGTTTTCCTAATCCAATCATTGAAATTAGTACCATCAAAGATGACTCTCCCACAAAGGTTCATAAGAGAGAAAGAGCCAGTAGGGTTTGAGCTAGAAGTAGTGTTGGAAGACATCTGAAAAGACAGAAAGACAAAGTTTAGATTAGATAAGAGTCCTTAATATAACACCCAAATGAAATATTAAGGCTAGGACCCAACACAATATTTAACAAATTGGAAAAGAGATGGCGTAATCCAATTTGCAAAATATTCGAAGGTAGGTAAATGACGATTTACCAATTTCCACCATGAAAAACGAAGTAAATTATTAAGTTTTAATTGGATTGAACTTCCTAGATCCTTTGAGATTCATTGAACTATTCAATGGCATGTTTAAATCTCGATTATGCCCTTCAGGTTTGTGACTGTGATACCGAGGATCACAAACAAGATGTGAATAACCATGCAAATTAACTTGGTACTCTTAATGTCATTTATCACCTAATCGATGTGCCGGTTAACCACACATGTTCCACCGATCTATGATAAACATCAAGCTACCCTTTGCCACCATTACTAGTCCATGTTAGTGTGCCGGTTAAGCACACACACGCTCCACTAACGACTTGGTAAGGTGCATAGTGCAATTTCATGGATTAGCATCAACTTCACATTTTCCTAAAGTAACTAAGATTGGGAATTTATAAAAGGTTTAGTTAATTTATAATTATCATTATACTTAATGAGAATTAATGTCCTATCCTACCCGTTCGGCTAACGACCCTCCACCAGTCAAGGAAGCGGTGGGTGAGAGTGGACACCCATTAAACTGCAATTTTATAGGCAATAACCTTATACCCCCCTTATAGACCGACTTCGTGAATGAGGCCTACTAACAGTATTCTGACTTGTTCTTATATATATCTATATATATATATATATATATATATATATATATATATATATATATATATATATTATTAAAATTATAATATTATAAAGTATAAGGGTAGAATTTTAAACTTTTAAAATTCTAGGGTTTGGAATTAAAATATTCAAAAGTGTGACTTTACAAATTCCTAAGCTTGAGGACAAGTTTTGACACTATTCAAAACTTTTCATTTTCTTAACTTATGAGTTTAATGACTTTTATAGAAAAGACTTTTGGTTTTCCATAACTTGAGGACAAGTTATGGAGTCCTTTAAAAGGCATTTAGATCAACTATTAAACTAACAAGAAGTGTCAAATAATATCTATGATCCAGACAAACTCATAAGCAAAGATAACTCACATCAACAATTTTCAGGAAAT
Organism: Lactuca sativa; assembly: GCF_002870075.4. Taxonomy (NCBI): domain Eukaryota; kingdom Viridiplantae; phylum Streptophyta; class Magnoliopsida; order Asterales; family Asteraceae; genus Lactuca; species Lactuca sativa. Next base: position 199,480,181 of record NC_056628.2, on the reverse strand, counting down.
CATATAAACTAATATAAATCTTGAAACTTTGACAATTATCTTTTAATTGGACAAGCACGATCAGTACCTTATGAAAAAATAGGTTTCATGGTTCAAAAAACAGTTTGGGGGTAATGATCATAATCCAATTTCTGGCCAAAAGTTGAAAATATGCCCACTGGAGCACCAACTCGGCGAGTACATGAACCGGACTCGTCGAGTTGGTCATTTTACAAAGAGAGTCGGCGAGTCACCCAGTGGACTCAGCGAGTTCACTAGGCAAAAGGCGGAAATTTGATTTTTGTCACTTTGAAAAACAAGCAGCATCAAGTATAATGGAAAACAATCCTAGGCTATGATACCACTGATGGGTTTTGAGCATTCTAACACTCCTATGGTGTACATGCAACCCTAGATGCTTTGGATCTATGTTTTCTCTATGTTGGGTCAAAACATGGTTTATACTTTGCTTTTCTGGGCACTTATATTTTTATGTAATATTTTATGAGCTTTCAGTGTAGTTTACGGTCAGGTGGGGTTTACGGTTGAGTTTACGGCCGTAAACAGGTTTACGACCGTAAACCCATTTACGGCCCATGTCCACCAAACCCATGTTCCCTTGTATAAATATAGGTGTTAGGGTGTGAGGAACGAATTGATGAACGTGAGAAGATAGAAAATAAAGAGCATTTTGTGTGTGTGAATCTTTTGTATCCGAATTTTCATTCTAATCAATCATACATAGATTTATATTATTCTTCTTCTCCTTCTCTTCTATTTGATCTGACATCATCCGTTTGATTGGGATTCCGCACCATCAAACGCATTTGATTGATACACAAGCAAATTTGGACTTTACAATTGGTATCAGAGCTTAGTTGTATCAGTCAATTTTGTCAGATTTGGAGCATTATTTGATCTTATTTTCGAAATTCTCTTGCGTTTTTGGATAGATTTCTGAAAAATAAGGGGGGTTTGTTCTTCGTGTTTTTCATAAAAAATGGTTTTTGATCGAGTTTTGGAGCAAAAAAGGGCAAAAATCACTGGTTTTGGTCGTAACCTGCGTGGGGGTGGCGGCCAGCAGCTAGGGTTTCCAAGGAGTTCACGACCCGAGGTTTGCGGCTCGCCTCGGCTCGGAGTATACGGCTCAGAATTTTGCGGCACGGTCTCGGACTTTTCCGGCTTCTGAGTTGTTGGCCTAGCACCTCGGCCTCGCAAGAACAAGCCTCGCTTCGCACATTGCGGCTCGCCTCGGCTCGGAGTATACGGCTAAGCAGTTTCCGGCTCGGTCTCGCACGTTTCCGGCTTCTGAGTTCTTGGCCTCGCAGCTCGGCCTCGCAAGCAGCAGCCTCGCAAGAACCAGCCTCGCTTCGCACAAATAAAAATATCAGAAGCGCATTTGGAGGTGCCGGGTTTCGAACCCGCGACCTCCTTCTCAACAATTAAGCGCCTTGTCCAACTCCGCCATCTGATCACTTGTTAAAATCTTTCGAAATTTAGACTATAACCCGTTATTCTCGGTTTCTACTTTCAAAATTTGACACTTTTAACCCAAAATTCAATTTCTTTTAATTTTAAATTCCTTTTTCATCCAAAATTAAAAAAAATAATAATAAAAATAATAAAAATAATAAAAAAATAATAAATAAATAAAAATAAATTAAATTAAAATTAATAAATAAAATTATATTTTAATTTTTGACTTTTATTTTTTAACTTTTGCCCTTAAATTTTGACTTTGACTTCCAAGTAGGACCTTGGACTTTAAACTTTGATTTTTTCGTTTAACTTTTAAATTTTCAAATTTAGCTTTTTGGTTTGACTTTTAAGTTTGACTTTTGAGTTTAACTTTTTAAATTTGACTTTTAAGGTTGACTTTTGAGGTTTATAATCAAAGAGTTTGACTTTTAAGTTTGATTTTGGCTTCTAGTTGTGCTTTTTAATTGATTTTAAGATCTACGAGAGAGTTGAAAACATGAAAGAGAGTCGTCAGGATATGTTAAGACAAAATTTCAACATTTTCGATTATATCCTTGGAGAAACCCCCGAAACTCAGTTGCAGCGATTTACTACACTTACTACTGAGATGAATATAGCTGGGATCTTCTTGTCTAAGTTTGAGATAAACAAAAAGCTACCGAATTCACTTCCGAAATCATGGGATATAAACGTGGCTATCATCAAGAAGACAAAAGATCTCAATCATCTTAGTCTTGCTGATGTAACTGAAGAACTTGATGCTTTGAAGTGTAGAAAAACAATGAGTTCTGAAAACATTCCGGTCACTGAAGTTACATGTACTCCAGCTTGTGAAACTACGATTAAATTTCTTCGGGAACAAATTGATTTATTAAAAAGAGAAGTTGAGGACCTGAGATATGAAGGATATCATCTCAGGAAAGGACAGAAACCCCTGAAGGCTGAATTAGAATAAAAAACTAAGGACTTTAGGAAACTTCAGGAAGACTATAGTAACAAATGTGAAAATTATGACTACATCAAGAGAGAGAATGTTGAGTTACTTACTGAGCTTGATACATTAAAAGGGAAATTTGAAACTGCCAATTTTGATTTTAAAAAGTTTGATGTATCAAGCGAGGTAGTTTCCAATATGATTGACCATTGCTTGCAGTTCAAACAAAACCAACAAAAGGGTTTAGGATACGATAATGTACCTCCTCCTTTTAATCATACATATCAGTATCAACCTTTGTCTAAAGAGGAGATTGCCAACGAACCATTCATGGTTTATGGCAAGCCATCTGGTTTTGTTTCAGGAGGATTTATTAATGTTGAAAATACTAATGTTTCTACTTCATGTGTAGGTAAAGTAGCAGAAGATGAGAACAAGGAGAGCACTACTGAACAAACCAATGACTCCTTGAACTCAGAATCTGTTGCTTCGAATTCTGTTACTCTTAACAAACCCGCTGTTGAAAAATATAGGCCTCCAATTCCAGCGCAACAAAGTGCTTGTTATAAGTGTGCATGTGGGAACAACAAGAGACAAGGCAAGGATACGCCACCAGGGGCAGGTAGAAACAACTTCACAGTGAAGAAAAGGACATGTTTTCACTATGGAACACTTGGACACATTGCCAGAAATTGTCCTAATCGCGCGTACGTTCCCTACTACGCATAAGGATGGAAAAACGCGCTAAGAGGGAGATTTTTCAAAAGAAACCCCTCAAGGTCACGTTCAGAAAATACCAACTGGAATGCCATGAAGGCCAGGAATTCAACTCCCAAGGCCAAGCATCCAAATCCCAAGGGCAAGAAGGAAATGTTAGCCAACAAGCCCAATCCAAGAGATGATCCGGTGAAGCCAAGACCGGTTAGGTCAAAGTCATCTTGGCAGCCGACTTCAAGTTCCAAAGCAAGTGCCGAGGCACCCATCGGATCGAACAAGAAATGGGTTAAACCCAAATATAGATGGGTACCAAAGGTGAAAACTCCCAAATCTTCTAATGACTCTAATATTTCATCGTCTTCTGTTTGTGATAAACATGATATGTCATGGGAGAGAGTACCCTGCAATGATTATAAAGGTTGACCAAGTTTCAAAATGGACTGGGTTCCAAAGACCAATTAATCCCGCTCTGTGTCGGAGCAGCTATGGAGGCATATCATCAGACTTCAGTTTGTTGGTAGTGGCTGTTCCAGACACATGATAGGAGACATCTCTCAACTGTACAACACTCAGAACATTATTTGAGAGTATGTGTCCTTTGCGGGAAAGGAAGAAAGGAAGAGATCACTAATGGGGTTAGTGCTTAATGATATGAAGAATTTTCGGATCTGTTCTGAGATTATGCTTGCTGTTCTCAGACCTTCTGGATGCAAATTCAATCGGTGACTTACGGTTTGAATTTTCTTCTTTGTACTCTTGAGTTTTTCTTAAGCTGATTCGCTTTAAAGACTAATTTTTTGTTGTAGGATAGTTTAAATTTGTGCATTTACTTTCGTTTCTCTTCTATGCACAAATTTAGGGGGAGAAATAAAAACAAAACAAAAAATTAAAAAAATTTAATTTAAAAAAAATCCAAAAACATTAGAAAATAAAAAAAATAAAAAAATAAAAAAAATAAAAAAATAAAAAAATATGGTGTTAATGGAATGTGCTTGCAGGAGATGTTTTGGGAAATGATATAATCATATGATAACAGGCAATATGAATATGTGTAAGGGACTGAATTTGAATTGTCTAGGCTCTGTGTTCGATGCGTTGGTAGGCACGAAAGATTTAAAATGGACTTGACTAGGAAGATTTTAACTTAATGAATTTAAGGACTTGACAAAATTTGACCTAGTTAGATCCGTTTAGCCTGACATCATGGCGCTCAGATAGGTTGAATAAAGAGATATACATGAGAATCTACCGATCACATTAAATAACCCATATCTAGAACTGCGGATTCACTTTTCCTCGATGTACGGATTCTGTCCTTAATTCCGGTTGGATGGGGCGACTGGTAAATTCCGATGAATTAGGTCTGTAGAAAATTGTTTTCTTTCTTTCTGTTTGTTAGTTATATGTTGCCTCCTCTGCGTGATCGGGAGATCCGACCTGGACTGTAACATATGCAACTCTATTTCTCTGCATATTATATCTATGAAATTCTTCTTATCTGTTAGCCATATGCTGTCTCCTTTGCGTGACTAACAATCCGACCTGGTACACAACATATGCAACCTTCTACTTCTCAATCCCTCTAAAACTATAAGTAATAACAATCTGAATCTATCCTCTCTCCTAATGATTGTCTGCTCACCCGGTGTAAGGAGTATTCTGGAAGTCCTGGATGGCCAGGGCATGCCAAGAAGCGGGAAACACGTTCTAGTACAATTAAAATTGAACACATATAGTTTGTCTGTAGATCTCGCTGCTCAATTTAGGTGGACAACAATATCCCTGGTCGTCGTCAGCTGAATGGTCCTTAAGAAATAGTTTATAGGAACTTAGGATCACTTTGTCTTACAATTATTGGTATGTCCTAAAAATTGTCACAATTTTTCGTGTTTAAGTGGACCATAATACCGGCGATTGACTAGATCTATTCATGAAGGGAGAGGTACAGATAAACGGATAAAGGCTGTCTAAGAACTTTGATCCCAAATCACTCTTAAAGTTAGCTATTATTCGTGTTTTTGTTAAGTTTGTTCATAGTGTTCTTCTATTTTAAATATTAGGGGAGAATTAAAAATAAAGTTAAAAAAAACAAAAAATCAGAAAATTCAAAATCAAAAATAGTGTTATTTCTATTTTACTTTTTGTTCTAAGTTTTCTTTTAGTCTTGTTTTGTCTTGAAAAGTGATTTCAGGTGAAGATGAAACTCATGGAGTTTGTGTTGAAGATTTCTGAGCCAAAGCCTCGTCCGTGAGCATCGAAGACTTCTCATTAGAAGGAGCAAGAAATGAAGATTATTCTTTCAACATTCAATCCTTTAACCCCAGAAGCAAGGTGAAGCTGAAATTGAAGATTATGTGACGGATTGCATTGAAGCCTTCTCAATCAGTATGCCGCTATCGTTGTACCTACTGAAGTGATCTAGAAGATTTGTTCTCTCTGAAGATTCTCAAGCTGAAAGCGCTATCTTTCAAGAATCAGTACGTCAAGCCTCCTCACCCAATGTGCATTCAGAGTCAAATCTTGAAGAAAAGTTCAAGTGCTCAAGATGAAGTCATTCATTGAAAATTCATCAAGTACATCTTGAAGTTGTGAAGAATTTGAAGATAAATGCTGAAGCTAATCTCCTAATGAAGATTAACAAGAAGAGTCAGCTACTTTTTAGGGGGAGCTTGTTGGGTCAATTAAGAAAATAAAGCTATAAACCAAGGGGGAGATTGTTGGGTCAAAATATGGTTTATACTTTGCTTTTCTGGGCAATTATATTTTTATGCAATATTTTATGAGCTTTCAGTCTAGTTTACAGTCAGGTGGGGTTTACGGTTGAGTTTACGGCCGTAAACAGGTTTACGACGGTAAACCCATTTATGGCCCATGTCCACCAAGCCCATGTTTCCTTTGTATAAATGTAGGTGTTAAGGTGTGAGGAATGGATTGATGAACGTGAGAAGAGAGAAACTAAAGAGCATTTTGTGTGTGTGAATCTTTTGTATCCATATTTTCATTCTAATCAATTCATACATAGATTCATATTATTCTTCTTCTCCTTCTCTTCTATTTGATCTGACATCATCCGTTTGATTGGGATTCTGCACCATCAAACGAATCTGATTGATACACAGGCAAATTTGGACTTTACAATTGGTATCAGAGCTTGGTTGTATCTGTCATTTTTGTCAGATTTGGAGCATTATTTGATCTTATTTTCGAAATATTCTTGCATTTTTTGATAGATCTCTGAAAAATAAAGGGGGAGATATGGTTTATACTTTGCTTTTCTGGATAATTATATTTTTATGTAATATTTTATGAGCTTTCAGTCTAGTTTACAGTCAGGTGGGGTTTACGGTTGAGTTTACGGCCGTAAACCCATTTACGACCCATGTCCACCAAGCCCATGTTTCCCTTGTATAAATATAGGTGTTAGGGTGTGAGGAACGGATTGATGAACGTGAGAAGAGAGAAACTAGAGAGCATTTTGTGTGTGTGAATCTTTTGTATCCGGATTTTCATTCTAATCAATTCATACATAGATTCATATTATTCTTCTTCTCCTTCTCTTCTATTTGATCTGACATCATCCGTTTGATTGAGATTCCTCACCATCAAACAGATCTGATTGATACACATGCAAATTTGGACTTTACACTCTATTATGTCACAACTGGCATTTTTGCTAGGAAATTCTATTCTCATGAAACCATCATCTATTGTAAGGCTTGTACTCTAAGTGAATACTACACTCTATGCTCGTTCAAATACATCTCATATGGGCAAATAAGGGTTGGAAACCCTAGAAATCCCGGCTCAAGTTCATTATGGACTAGGACTTTCTTATTGGGCCTAAGGGACGAATAAACCATAAATTCATCAAATCTATAACATTTTGGACCATTTGGGCCTATAATGATTTATTCTAACCCTAATGAGCCTTATTGGGCCATAACAGCTCCAATTAACCTTAATGGACCTTAGGACCCATTCTTTTATACTATTGGGTTGTGAGATACCCTAAAGGACCAATGGGCCAAAAAGTCCTTATTAGGCCTCATAAATTCGAACCAAGGCTAGAAATGGTCCAAGCTAATCTACCTCCCTTGTATTAAGCCTAAATTTTTGGCCCATTACCCATTATCCATTATGCATTTAAACAAAAAAGAGATAAATGAGGAATTATGTGCATAAGACACCTGATGTTTGCATGGTGGTCTTCCATGCAAACATCACTTCAATCTCTCTCTCCTCTCCTTTAAAATTCGACCACTCTCTCCCGCTCACACAATAATTCATTCCAACTTCATCTTTACACTCCATTTCCTCTCCAATCTTCAAGAGTTTCTTCCATCTTTTACTCCAAAATTTCGTGAGTATGCTAGTATGTTCAAGAGTTCCTCATCAAAGATCCTAACTTGGTAAGTTACTTCATGACTTAGATGTTAAACTTCATCTTTATGCTAAGATATTTCATCAAACATCATCAATCTATTGTTCATGCCCTTAGAATCATATCATCTTCGAATATCTCCTCAAGAAACAAGTTAGGCCGAAAAACAACATAACTTCTTCTCATCTCTTCACCAAAAACCGAACCCAACACCCCAAGGTGAGTTCATACTCCCCTTCTTTTTGGTTCTTACTTGTTTTTGGGGGAGAATACAAGTTGATCTGTGTAGATCTATGTGTATATGCATGATTATGTGTGTTTTCTTGAATCATTTGGTGATTATGTGTTGCTTACTTCATAAGTCTAAGAATATGTTAAGAATATGGAGTTTACCACTTGGATCTTCATAAGAACCTTGAGAAAAATATGTTTTATCACATATAATACATGCAAACTTGTAGATCTGGGATTTATACACGTAAAATAGCAAAAACAAGTGTTGTGAACAAACATGAATAACTTATACTCAAAAATCAGCTTTTGACAGAAAAGTTTTAGGCCATTCTCGAACTGTTTTGACCCCCTTAATGGTAATATTTTTCAAAACTGTTTTACATGCTCAAAGTTCAGGTTTATACCTTTAAAATGACTACTCTCACGTTTTCATACGATTTTTCTACAATTGTTGGCGAATTTTATAAAACTGCCTATCATATTTGAAATAATTTCGGACCAACCTGTGAAGGTGAGTAATTTCACACTAGTTTGAGGCTATCAAAAATTATGAGAAAAATTGTGAACAAAGTAGAAAAAATTTACAAACTTCCAGAATTTACGGATCCAAATTTTGACTTATGATGATTTTTCTACGAGTTTTCCAACAACTAGGTCAGAAAAGCCCAAAACCAGAAAAATGTGTGTTTTCACAAAAATCAAGCCAAAAATGATATTTTTGACAAAAATGGGTTTAAAATGTTATTTTTACCACAAACTAGTCATCAACACAAGTTCTGAACAAAATAAAGACTAAAGTGTTATTCTTACAAAAATTGGGCCTTAATTGTAAATTTTGGCTTATTGGGCCAAGAACGTCATTTTTACAAAAAGTGGGCTTTTATGTGATTTTAGTGAATACTTGAACCAAAACCAACGATAAACTAACAAACGAATTCATTTGATCATTTTCTAAGTTATTGGGCCTTAGTGGCCCATTTTTATGTGTGATAGGTCCTGTATACTATGTATATGTTTATTGGACCTCATTAACCCATTAACATGTGTGACGGACCTTGGATACTATTTGTGTGCTATTTGGGCCTATAAATACCTTACATGTGAAATGGGCCTTAGTTGTCCTTTCATATATATATTTTGGGCCCATGTTATATAATTTCATTCCAATTTAGGTCTTTAAATGATTTACATGTTTAGCGATGCCTTAGTGGTTCACTTACATGGTTCATTGGGCCTGGAATGAGATTATACATTTCTTCGTGTAAATTCGATTAAGGATCTAGTGAGTTTTGTTGGTTGGCACCTATTAAGTGTACGATCGTAGCCTGTAGTTATAACCAGAGTCTCTTAGATGGAGAGCGGGGATTTGTGTATAGATCTATACGGGGATGACACCCCACACCTAAGTTGTTCGCTACAGTTAGACTAAATCAGTCTAGGGTGACGAAAACCTTATAAACAAAAATCAAAACCGACGTCCAACAATGCCAAGACAGGCAAAATTGTCATTATTTAGTATGGTTATGACGACTCACTTAGAGGAATTAACATTATGAAGTTTATGGAAGACCATTCTCTTTTCTCTTGGATTACTCGGAAACATTCTCGTACTGGTACTCAACCTCGGGGGTTGGTATGATAACTTTCTCTTTTACAGACAACGTCGGGTTGTTTGGGAACATTCTCTTTACATGCTCTTTACATTCTCTCTACATTCTCTTTACCCTTTTACTCAAATAAACAATAACATACTTGCATTAATACAAGATCTGAAACAAACACACTAAACAGTTTGCATAAAATATAGGATTTCTAGTGGTTTTCAAAGTTATACAAATCATTTTCACAAACATGCTTATGAACTCACCAACATTTTTATGTTGACCGTTTTCAAAATAACTTGTATTCTCAGGAAATCGTTGAAGCAGGATGAACGAAACAAACTAATGGATATTGTGTTATATTTTGTTTCATCATACTCTTACTATTTTGGCATGTAATATTCAAATACAATACTCGATGTAAACAATTAATGTTGTTATATTACATGTGTGATGATGATGATGTTATGTTTTAATTATATTCATTGTAATGATATTTCAAGATGAAGTCACGCACAAGCCCCCAGACGTTTCCACCGTCTGGTTTGGGGGTGTGACATATTATACATGCAAACTTTTATTTTTCCAAAGCATCATCCTAACTAGCATATTATGGAGTATATACAATACAAAAATCTAGTTGAATGACATACCTTTTGTTATAGCTTTAAACCTTAGACCTTTAAGAGTCTAGCACCCAAAATGTGATGCCTCAAATGCTTCACACAACACCACCAACAATGGAAGGACTTGAGAAGGATTGTCTTGTACCAAATTCGGCTAGCTCTCCAAGAACACTTAGATGCCGATTTTGGTAGCATAGGGACTTCTTATATAGTGTGGCAAAACTAGGGTTACACCATGCAAACCCTACTGTGCATGACCTTCCATATTCCTCATGCTTCATGGGTTTAAACCTCCATGGACCATCCATGGGTTATGACATTGGTTTAGCCCAACTTGAAGAATTATGGATCATTGGCCCACTTTATAAGAATAAATGATTTACCAGATCAATCCACATATATTTAATTAGTCTCTTATGATAACAAAATTAATTCCAAACTAATTCTTGATCAATACTAATTAAATAATATGATTTCATATTAATATATTAGAACTTATAATATATTAATAAATCATAAATAACTTCTTCTCAAAGTCCATCCTTCAGATTGTTCAGGTGCCATGCAACCCAAATGGACCATGCTACTCTCGGTTCAAGTACATACCAAATATAGTTATGGACTTAGACACCTTATCCAACACTTTCTACACAGAGAAAACAAATTTTGGCCGTGAACCCTCCTTGAGTGAGAGTAAGAGCTTTGATTAACAAACTTGGTGTGTTGGAGAAGGGATTTAGAAGAAGGAGCAAGGAGGAAAGCAGTAGATCCGACATCTACACTGTATTGGTCACCATTTCAAGGTAAAAAGTCGTTACCTTGAGCTGTAGATTCTTAGATCTCCTCTCTTGAAAGTAAATGACCATTTTGGGGCAAAAAGGGAGTCAAACTTGGATCTGGACCTATTACTAGGATATGGTTCAAGATCTGGACCCCTCTAGGTTCTTAATGGCATAAAGTTACCCACTTTGTTGAGTTTAACCCTTCCCTTTACTTAAAAATCTTGTTAAAAGCTTAGTTTGGATGTCATGGCCTTGAAGGGCCTTGCATGCACGTAAAGTTTGCAACTTTATGTGGTATCTATGACAAGAGGACTTGGATCTAAAGTTTGGAACCTTAGATCCCACTGAAAAGGGCTGAATTTGAGAGGGACTGAAGTTGAGTTCCTTATCTGACTCGGCGAGTCGAGTGAGTTGTTCCCGTTTTCGGGATCCATGGTGTTTTTGTGACAACTGTCAATTTCTAGTCAAGTCAAAGTCAAATAAAGTCAGCAAGTCAAATCGGTGAACTCCACTAACCCTTGTATACTAGGGTTTACGTTATGTAATTATTGTACAACTCAATATTTTAATAAAAAGTCATCACTTGAAAAGTTCGTATGTTTAGGATTCTTGAACCCTAATCGGAGTAAGTTATGTAGCAAAATGATAAAACACTAGGGCACACCCTTCGGGGGTGTGTGAGATCCTAAAACATGGCTTAACAGGGTTTACGGACCTTGCGTTACAAAGCCAAACCCCTAAAAAGGTCACAAAAGAAGTCTCTCCCAATCTTTTTCACTTTGTCTCTCTCTATTAAAAATCTCTCCCAAATCTCTCTCTAATCTCTCTCAACTTTTTATAAAGATTTGGGGGCATCCCGACCCTTAACTTAGCCAAAAACTACGCAAAACGGAGAGTTAACGCGAAAATCAGCCATTAAGGGCCGAACCTTCTTAGGGCCGAAACCCTAAGAAGCGAGACCCCAAGGAACTGAAGATAACCCCAAGGAACCGAAACTGCAATTGGAATCGAAGCCAAAGCAGGAAGAATCGAAAGCTGCTTGAGGACCGAACCTCTCCTGAACCGAACTTCGCTTCGCTTCTTTCCCTTTCGCTTGCGAGATTTCTCGGCCGGACCCTACTCTCGACTCTCACTCACAACCGAAGCCACTCTTGGTTCTCATCAGGTAAGCGAACCTCACCTTCGGTTCCTCCTCCCCACTTTCGGTCCCCACCCTCTAAAGGACCGAACCTCGGTCCTTCGTCCGGATCTTCGTATTTTCGCTGATTTTTCCCGGTTTTTGACCTTTTTCGCATTTTCAGCCTATTTTTCGTGATTTTAATGCGGGATTTTCACCCAAAATTATATTTTGACATATAAGACCCCATATTTCCATAATCTAATCATATTTTGAGGGTAATCATTATTTAAGATTAAAATATAGTGGGTAAGTTATTTAGGTGGAGTATTGACTTATACTTTGGGCAAGGACACAAGTTACCTCCCATACCCACTCCATGACCACCCCCAGTCACTATTCCACCATACCTGGTCATTCTATCGTCCTTTTCCTACCATTTTTCCAGCCATACTCTTGATCAAAAGCTGGAAATCTTTATCTCTCCTCCCACTTCACTCACCCTCCACCAAGAAGCAAAAACTCATTCTCTCTCACTATCCCTCTCTAATCTTGAGACTCAAGGGCCAATTTCCAAGTTCTACATCTACTTTTGGTAAGTAATATTATCCTTCATATTATTATTCCACATCTTTCTACTAAAATCATAGGTTTCTTACACAAACATCATCATATTTGTGTTAGATCTTCGAATCTTCAAGCAATCTTCTAAGTGTTCTTGAGTTGAACACTTATTTTCTTCGACATCCTGTTGGGTTATGAGCATTCTAACACTCCTAAGTGTACATACAACCCTAAATACCTTGGATGTATGTTTACTCTATTATACATGCAAATATGAATATCAAGGTATTATACTAACTAGCATACAAAACTTTGATTCACATGAAATATTACAAGTTAGAATACATACCTCTTAGATGTAGAATGACTCCATGATGCTCGAGAGCCTAGTGCCCCAAGTGTGGCACCTCAAATGGTTCACACAACACCAAATGCACATGGAATAGATTAGAGAGAAATCCACACTTCATGAAAATCGGCTTTCCCTTTTTCTTCATACACTTGTTGTTGGATTAGATGTCTAAGCCCATAACTATTATTGGTATGTACTTGACCTGAGAGTAGCATGGTCCATTTGGGTTGCATATCATCAGGACAATTTGTTAGGATGGACTTTTGAGAGAAGAGGTTATATATGATTTATTAATATATTATAAGTTATAATATATTAATATGAAATCATATGAGTTAATTAGTATTGATCAAGAATTAATTTGGAATTAATTTAGTGATCAAAAGAGACAAATTAAATCTATGGGGACTAATTATGTTAATTAGTTATATTTATATGTGTTGGGTTTATGATCCATGTTGGACCAAGTTTATGTATGGATACATAAAGAGTTGGACCACATGAACCATGGATCATAAAACCCATGGGTATGCATTTGGGTTATACCCATGACCCTTGAAATCCAACATATAAATGCATACTTCATTGCCCAAAAATGCGACAAGTGTATTCTTGGAGTTGGTGGTGTTTTTGGTATGCATGGAATTCTCTCTCAAGTTCATCCTTTGTCCATGGTGTGTTGTGATTCCACTTGAGGCTTCCACATTATTGGGGCTAAGCTCTTTAGGTCCAAATACATCAAGACTTCAAGCTCCATCAAAAGGCATGTTATCCTAACTAGTATTTTATATGTTTATAGCAAATGCATGGTAGTTGTATGTTTAATAACTTGGAAATAATTTTCATGTATAATTAGTGAAAACATAGATCTAAAGTATTTAGGGTTGTATGTGCACCATAGGATGTTGTAGTATACCAAAACCCAACAGTGGTATCAGAGCCTAGGGTTGTTTTCGATTATACTTGATGCAAACTGATTTTTTGAAGCCAAGAATCTGTCAGGACCTGAAACTCGACGAGTTCTGGAGGAAAACTCACCGAGTTCATGTATTAGAGCATGAACTCGACGAGTTCCGTGAATAACTCGACGAGTTTGTCTCCAAGAATGCATATCTTTGTGCTTTTTGGCTGGAATTGGACTAGGAACATTACCAAAAGCTGTTTTTGGACTTGTAAACCTATTTTTGATGTGGTAATGTTCATACTAATCCAATTTCAAAGATAATTGTCAATAGATTCATGTTTTGTATTAGTTTAAAGTGTTATGCTAATTACATGAAAAAGTTTGATTCCAATTATCTTGTTCATATGAGTTGCTTAGATTAATAGAAAAGGTTGATTGATTATGTGTCTTTGATCCATTTTAATCTAAGAATTGATTCTAAAATGTGTTTGTGTAACTTGTCCTCAGGTTACAGGAAAAGTCACATTAAAGTTTCTTAAAACTCATAAAAGGTGGCAATGGATACAAAATGAAGAGTCTTGTCCTCATTAAATGGTTTTATGACTCCATAACTTGTCTTCAAGTTATGGAGGCTAAAGAGTCACTTCATTAAATCATTAAAACTAGGAAAAGGACCCATGCTCCACATGGGTCGGAAATGCTTTTTGTTGGAGGCTTCGACCTCGCCGGGATAGCCTCTTCAAGGGACTGGAATTAGGACTACAAATTGTACAAACGGCGGTCGACTTTAAAAGCAAGGCAACTCCAAAAAAAATTCCATGGTGCAGAACGGAACAGAGGAGACACAGAGAAAAACGAAGACGATGGAGAACACATTCTCCAACCACGGATAGAACATAAATGAAATGGTGGTGGAGATGGGTGATTGGAACGTAGAGACGGTGGAATTTTATGCAAAGCTTCTATAGGAATTTGAGTCGGTGATGGACCACCTCACACATGAAACAATATTGACCCGGTCAATGGAAGAAATTTGACAATCTATTATTAAATTTATGTGGCAAAATTAAAAAACAAATAAAAAAAGGCACCAATTTAAAAAACATGTGGCAAAAATGAGAAGTTGAAAACATTATTGTGAAATTTGACAATCTATTATTAAAATTATGTGGCAAAATTAAAAAACAAATGAAACAAAGGACCAATTTAAAAATCATGTGTCAAAAATGAGAAGTTGAAAACATTACTATTCATGCATCCCACGGGATTTTATATATATATATATATATATATATATATATATATATATATATATATATATATATATATATATATATATATATATATATATATAGAATGTGTAACCTTAATTAGTTCCATAAGTTACAAAGAAGAAGAGTTACATTCTTTAATAGTTTAAAGTCTTCCATAACTTGTCCTCAAGTTATGGAACTTGAAGAGTTTTTTAATTAAAACTACTTTAAACACATAAGTTATGGAATTAATTAGTTTTGAATTGTTAAAAACTTGTCCTCAAGTTTTGGAGTTTGTAAAGTTTCCCCCCATGAATACTTTAGTTCCAAGTTAGCCCTTAGAGTTTTAAAAGTTAAAATTCAACCCTTATACTATTATAATATTAATAGTTAATACTTATATATATGTATAAGAACAAAGTTAGTCTTACTGTTAGTAGGCCTCATTCACGAAGCCGGTCTATAAGGGGGGTATAAGTTTACTGCCTATAAAATGGCAGTTTAATGGGTGTCCACTCTCACCCGCCGCTTCCTTGACTGGTGGAGGGTCGTTAGCCGAACGAGTAGGAAAGGACTATAATTCTCCCTTCACTAAAAGTATAATGATAAATACTAAGTAACTAAAGACTTATAAATTCCCAATCTTAGTTACTTAGGAAAATGTGAAATGGTGCTAACCCATGAAATTACACTTTGCACCTTTGTTAAGTCGTTAGTGGAGCGTGTGTGGTTAACCGACACACTAACTTGGGACTGACAATGTGTGGCAAAGGGTGACTTAAGTTTTATCATAGATCGGTGGAGCGTGTGTGGTTAACCGACACATCGATTAGGTGATAAAATTAAGGGTACCAAGTCAATTTTCATGGTTATTCACACCTTGTTTGTGATCCTCAGCATCCCAGTCTCAAACTTGAGAGGGCACAATCAAGATTCAAACATGCCATTGAAAGTTCAATGTATCTCAAAAGATCTAGGAGTTTCAAATCCAATTAAAACTTAATGAATAATTTCATTTTTCATGGTGGAAATTGGTAAATCGTCGTATACCTACCTTCTAATATTCTATAGCTTGGATTACGACATCGCTCTTCCAAGTTATAAAATAGTTTGTTGGGTCCTAGCCTTAATATTTCATATTGGGTGTTATATTAAGGACTTTAAATCAACTAACTTGAATTTCTCCCTTATAGATGTCTAGTTTAGACAACTATGGTCTTCCCGAATCTTTAGGAACAAGCTTCCTAATGAAGATGATATCCCAAAAGGCAATCACGGTGAAAGACTAATCCCTTTATTGAGCACCAATGGGATTGGAAATCATACTTCATTTCCTCTACCTCCTTCAATAATTCTCCCTATCCCACAAGTTTCAAGACTTGAATAGTTCTAAGTCACTCAATCCCTATTGGCAATCAAAGTCTATATGTGCTTAAATCTTGGAGATTAAGTCACATATTGACAAGCCGGGAGAGTTGGGTGTCGAAGTCTCGAGGTAGCTGGCTGTTGACTTGGTCCTTTAGTCACTCCCTGATGACAGATCACGACATGACCCTTTAATGATCTTATCTATTTGCTTGGTGCTGCTGAATCAACAATGATTTGGAACACTGGTAAAGAAAATTTGGTTAGAAGATCAACTTCCCAAAACTTCGTGGACATCGACAATGGTGACACTCGAAATCCAGAAAAACTTTCTCTTCCCAATTGAAAGGGATCGGCCATGGTCAATTCGTTTGACCTAATGGTAAAGAGAAACGCTAAGTCTGTGATAGTCCCGTATATCATTTCCAAGAATTCCATATGTTTCCTTTTTCCAATAGGAGGGGTATTGGTTGCGAAGTTGCCGGATTTACCTGAAACCTCATAAGGATGGTAAAGTCAAAAGTTTGACTCTACTTCAGGTAAAGTCTGTTATCTAACTCTATTAAGTCTCTTTTGGAGATTCTTAATACATGATGTAATGTAATTACATTTTGATGTTTTTGAAGAATCAAAGGAAGCTTAAAGAAAAGGTGTGCTGATTCTGATCCCATGGTTTGATGACCAGAATTTTGAGCCGCTGCATAAGAGTTATGAAATATTGCTAGGAATAGATAACAACAAGTTTTCATATGAATTTGCATTGTAAGGATAAGTTTTTCTGCAAAGTTTTAAAATAAAAGAAATTTGGTTTTGATTTTATTTATTTTAAGTATCCTTACAATGGCATTTGTGAAGAAATAAAAGGAAAAAAAATTGTTATTTATATGTTCCCATTGATAAGCAATATTGGTAAATGGATTTGATTCTTTCATTTGTGGTAGTGTCATAATTTACCAAATAAGGAAAGATTTTCATCACCCAAGGTTTAGTTGGATAGAAACTTGGAATCATGCAACTTGTATTGTATGATGAATGGGAATTTTTCATCTTTGGGAAATTAAGATTGATTCCTTGTTCACATGTATATGTGAGTCAAGTGAAGGACAAAGGGATCGGGTACACTTGGGTGTGCGCTGATCAGGTCCACCATAAAGACTATTCGTCATGATTTACTAAAGTTTAGTAAATATGGTTATGATTACAAGTTTAAGTGTAATTATGAAACATTAGAAAGGTTTCAATGTATGACAGAACGGATAAGAAGAATCAAATAAGGCAGGAAGATAAAAGTTTCTCCAATCTGAAGAGATGGGAGAGTACTTGAGTATCTTGTTTTATGATTATCTTAGTGATTATGGAACCATATCATAATTGATCCTCTAAGGACACCTTAGTGCATTTTGTTTGACTAAGGAGAGGAATCATGAATTGTTGAAATGGTTAAATCAAAAGATAAATCGTACTTTGTTCCAAAATCAAATCTTAGAGTAATACTCCAAGAATGAGACTCGAGTGACTTAATCTTTAGAAAGTTCATAACACTTGTCAAATGTAGAGTAAGATGTTTCCTATTCTTGTACATTTGAGATTGGTAAGTTGTGATGTTTTGGATAAAACAAAGACCAACTAAGACCAATTGTCAAAAGTGTTTAACTTGATAAGAATCCGCACTAACTCTTGAATATTTGTTTTGTCAAGGAATGGTTCTTAATAAAGAGAATATTATATATCAAGAGGACAGTGGGAGTATTGAGATAGTTTCAAGAACTAATCAAGAGTTTTGTTAATCACTAGCCCACGACTTGAGGTCTGTAACCTATCGTGCTGACATATTCTTATTTATGTGTCTATTCCAGTAAAAGTTGACTATGCTTGTGAGTTCTATGAGTTCTCAATTGTTTGCATAAAAACCCAGAAGCAATGGTGGGCATTGTTCTACCAGGTGGCAAGAAATTAAGATTGAACAAGTTCAATCCATTGAATTTGGTTTTGTCACTAACCTTGTCTTGTGATTATGGTTGTGACAAATTCACATGGATAGGAACACTTACACCATAAAATCTAAGTGTCATAAGGTTTCTCTTCGATTCATGAAAATGATGGTAAGGAAACTCTTTCACTAAGTAGATTTTAGGAAGATAACAAGTGTAATATTTTCATTATCAAAGTCGTTAGTGGAGCGCGTGTGGTTAACCGACACACTAACATAGACTTGTGAGAAATGGCAAAGGTCTAAAAAATTGAGACTATGATTATGACATCCCTTTTCATAGTTCTAAAATTGTTTAGACACACATGTGTGCTATCTAAGGAAAGGTGTATGGTTTTGATAAAGTTTTATCAAAGCATCTCGTATCAGAAATCTGAACTTTGGTAAGAAATTAAATAAAGTATTGATTTCTAAAAGTCCAGCTGATTTCTGAGTATATGTCAGAGCTAGTGGGAGCATAAGTGTTATGCTAATAATAATCATGTTAGTGGGAGCATGATAATTATGATAAGTATTGCAAGTTAGCAATGTTAACTATAGAAAACAAAGTTTCAATTCTTGAAATTGCAGGGGTTGGAAAAGTTGTTTTGCTATAATTAAGGGAGAGGATATACTTCATTTCAATTCTACAAGCTTAGATTGAGATTTTAATCAACTTTAGTCAAGAATATATATATATATATATATATATATATATATATATATATATATATATATATATATATATATATATATATATATATATATATATATATATATGAATGTTATGCTGTAATGGTTCAACATAAGGAAATTCTATATATGTTGTATTCTCAAAATTCGTTTATGACTACGACATCCCTCTTCATTGTTCGAATTTTGAGACATGGTAAATAAAAAATTTTATAGCATAAACATATGCTTCAGGTATAGGATCGATCACATGTGCTATAATATTCATCCATTCTAAATTTTCCAAATGCCTAGGAGGCATTGAGAGGGGAAAAGGTCTAGTATTGGATATGACTAAAATGATTAAGAAATTATTGAGGACAATCTAAGGTTTACCAAAGATTGGTTGCTCATGGACAATTGAAAGTATAGAGTAAGGACCATATTGACATATTCTGAAAAGGGGCAAATCTTGTTCAGAAGTGATAGTCAAAATGACAATATGGAAATGTTTCCATCGGTGGAAATTATTCTTTGAATCTGTGTAAGGTTAAAAAGATTAATGCAAAGAAGGATGTTCAAAGGAATGTACTTGGAATGTGAGACTTTGTTTCCATGGAATTGCTCTCCATTGGAATACTTTGTAATGTCTGTTTCCAAGTCCATGTGACTTTTGTACATATTCGTTACAAGAGGATCATTGCATATAAGTTTAGAATCTAATAGATTACAGTAAATGGCAAGAGTTTGGTATTCATATATTTACAATAAGGATTGGGATTGTGAAATGAGCATCGTTGAAATATTGTCAATCGATCTATTTCACAAAGTAAGGATCATAGACAAACATAGTATGCATTTTTGGAGCATTGCATGACTATTGTTTTGATTCAAGTATTAAGTTGATTAATCGAAACATAAGTAATGAGTAATCAATATGGTGCTTAGATAAAAGGTGTTTTTTATTTACTCTCAAAGTTTTGGGGCCATATAGGATTAGTATTATTCTTGTGTTTCACTTTGCATGTTTTGACTTCCAGAATAATTATTTTATTCAAACTCTCCACAGTCGGTCATACGTTGGAAGTAGGTATTGAATTAAGACTATCATGAATCTGGCTTGTAAGATTTGTCTAAGGTGCATTAGACATAGCAATGGTTGCTACAACATTCATGAGTGCTCATAAGTTCTGATTATTGGATTAAACCCACGCTCATTTGAATCACTTCATGGATTTTATCATGACTCAATCATGAGACGATAATATCTTATATTCTTCAAACCTAGAGATATGAGTTGTTGACTATGAGTTGGTTATACATTGATTGTACATAAACGCATTAGCAACTTGATGTTATAAAACATGCCATTGTGTATGATTCAACAAGTAGTTAGTACAAGAATATGAGTCGAAGTTTATCCATTCCTTTTACCTTCGAGATAAAAGTGATATCTGTGGGCCCCTCGATGATTTAATGATGACACATGTGAGTGCTTGGCCAAGTCAGGACTGATTTGATTTGTTCAATCAGTCAGCCGTTATAAATCGGAAATCAGGAAACAACAAATGGATAGAGAGAATGAATATAATCCATGTCTCAGTCCATATGATATCTAGAATGGAGGAATATATGATCACTTATCTAATGGACACGTCATTTGATTTATTCAGAGTTCGACAGCAGCTTTAAGACCTTGGAAATCATTTGCATGTATAATTAGTGAAAACATAGATCCAAGGTATTTAGGGTTGTATGTCACCATAGGATGTTGTAGTATACTAAAACCCAACACTTGTGGCCAATTTTTCCCAATAATATGATCTTTATATAGTGTCACAATTAGGGTAAACCCTAATTGTCATGGCTTTCCGTTTCCTTGGATCCATGGGTTCAAATACACCATGGAGCATCCTATGGGTTTTAGCCCAACTTGATAATCCATGGAGTCTTAGCCTAGTATACAAGTATGGATGATTTACACAATCAACCCATATATTTAATTAGTCTTCTTTTGATCACTTAGTTAATTCTAGATTAATTCTTGATCAATACTAATTAAATAGTCTTATTAATATATTAGAACTTATAATATATTAATAAACCTTAAGTGTTATTTCTCTCATTTTAGTCTATCCAAATGCATGATGCCATGCAACCCAAATGTCACACCCCAAAACCATGAACGGCGGAAACGTTCAGGGGTGGAGGACGTCATGTACAGTATCACAACAGTGTAATATAATAAACAAGCAACAACATCATCCATTGCATTATAAGTAAAGTTTAATACATGTGTGTTCTTTCATTGTAATAAGAAACCAAAAATATACAATCAAAATAAAAGACGAGACTTGTCTGCTCCGTCTTCTCAAAACCTGGCCATCATACCTGTCTACTGTTGACCTGAGAATACAAGTTATTATGAAAGAGAGTATCAGCTTTAAAGCTGGTGAATTGATAAGTATTAAAGTGTCATTATCTTGCTTACTAAAAGCTGTTTTAAAAGTCATGTAAACCTTTAAATGAAAATGATGATGTAAGTATGAAAAGCCCTAGAAAATCCCTTATTTTCTATCAGTTGGAGATGTAGTCTTCTACCAAGACCCGAATGTTTTGTTATGAATATGTAGTCTTCTACCAAGACCTGAATGTTTTGTTATGACTATGTAGTCTTCTACCAAGACCCGAATGTTTTGTTATGACTATGTAGTCTTCTACCAAGACCCGAATGTTTTGTTATGACTATGTAGTCTTCTACCAAGACCCGAATGTTTTGTAAGTAAAATGATAGTTTTTCCTTTCTATTGACTAGTACTAAAAGTGCTTAGTCTAACTCATCGTTTATGTGAATATATCACAAAATAAAGTAGAGTAGGAAAAATATAATCATGTAAGTGTTATCCCTGGGTAACCAGGATTAACGCGACATCGCTGAAGCGAAAGATAAACCCAATGGACATCCGAAGAGTGTCCCCTCATCCTCTGTAGCGGCAGCAGGGTGGAGGGAGGGTTAGTCCCATAACAGCGTTTAACCTAATGATCCTTCGAAGATTCACATCTAAGGCCCAAATATAGCCCAATTTTCCAAATTGGGCCCAATTCCTTTCATGGGCCTTCACCCAAGAAAGTCCAACAAGAAAAAGCCCAAACCATAAATTCCAGATGGCCCAACATGGCCCAAGACAATCCGAGCCCAAAACTGAAGCCCAAAATGAAGTGGCCCAATATTGCCGTATACGCGGGGTGTACTCCGGAGGTACACTCAACATATAGGAGGCTGTGCAGAATCCACCATCGGGGTGGCTAATTGCGTATGCGGGGCGTACACCTCCCTATGCGGGGGGTACACTTGCATATCTCATTTTCTTCATAAGTGCTTAATGGCTTCAGAACATAAGCTCAAACTTCAGATCTAAGGTCTAGAGACATACTATATTCATAAAGTCTCCAACTTTATGACCTTACACGTCCATAAAGCTCTTAATACAAGGTCTTAATCTATTAAGGCCCTTCTACCAAAAGTATAAGACACTTCTAGCCATTAGGACCTCATTTTTTTACGACCAAGGACCCCTCCAAGGGTCTAAAAGGACGACTCAAAACATCCATAACATGCCATGTTCAAGATGGAGCATTTGGGACCAAAAAGAAGCATAAAAAGACCCAAACATGAGATCTATCAAATGAGCCATAAAGGTATGAACTTTATACCTTAAGATGATGGAGAAAAAGCCAAACTTCTAGAACCAATCCTTGCTTCAAGCTTCCAAGCTTCTTGATGCACCTTTCCTTCTTCTAAAACACCAAGAACTCACTTTAGGGATCAAAATCACACTCAAATGGGTTAGGGTGTTACAAGAATGACTCTAAGGCTTTGGAGGTAGAAAAGGTGGGGATAAATAACCATAAGGATGCTTAAATACCCCTCAAATCATAAAACTTAGGGTTTCTTTCGGATATGAGTAAGCCCAACATACGCATGTGTACGCCCAATATACTAGGGCACACCCTAGTACGCTTAGCGTACTCACAAGTTTGCTCAGCGAACCACTCCTTCTTCTAAAATTAAGATCTTGCCACTAGGGCTTCATGTGACTAGTTACTTCCAAAACAAGGACCATAATGACATACTTTAAAACCAAGAGGTGAACTTGAAAATGCCTGAAAACCGAGGTGTTACAGAATCTCAATATGTGTACTTTAGTCTTTTTTCTTTTCTTTTTTTTACGAAGAGCAACATCATTAATAGTTTTTGAGTAAATTACACGAATGGTCCTTATAGTTTGGGGTAATTTGCATGTTTGATCCCTAACTTAATTTTTTAACTCGAAAGGTCCCTACAATTTGTTTTTGTTGCACGCTTGGTGTGACAACCCAAAATTTCCGTTAGTTTTAACGTCGTAATTAAGCACGTCAAAAATTAGCCAAACTTATCCCAAAAATATTTTTGACCGGATTTAAGCCCGTTGGAATATTTTAAATAATATTTGTCAACCAAACCAAAAATAAGGAAGTAAGTTTAGAGTTGCCGTGTTTATCGTAAGTCGCAGAACTCCAAAAAATTTGGAATTTACGGACAAAAACTCGGAGTTTTTGACCGCGAACCCCCGAGAGTATAAATATGACACTTAGTCATTTTCTCTCATTTTTCCAACTTCCACCTCAAGAACACCCAAGAAATCCTCTCAACTATCATAAGTTCATCCCGTCAAATCCGCCAAAATCGAACATTCAAATTACCCCGTTACCGTTAACGGAATATTCCATTTTATAAAAGTTCCGTTAATTAGAGGTCGCCAAATAAATAAATGTATTATTTATTTATATTATGTCGTTATAGTCGTAATAAAGTAAATAAAAACACTTAAGTTGCATTTCCATTTAATTGGAAAAAGTTAGTTTTTATTATTACGACCACTAAATCGGATGCGACCAAAAGCCCCGTTTAACGGCAGTATCAGGTAGAATCCCACTGATCCCCAACTCCAACCCCTATATAAGGGTGAGTGGAGTCCATTGGAGACTTTTTACACTCTCCCCACACACTCTCTCTCTACAACTTAAATTCGAGCCATAAATCGTCCGTTTCGAGCCCCAAACGAGTAGGTAAACTATCCTAACTCGTTGTATAACTTATCTAGCGTACAAATTTGAGTTTAAAACATAAAATAGGGACAAAATCATGAGTTTACGGCCCAAGAACACTCTTGGGCCGTGAACACCATTTAATGGGGTTTTTAAGCCCCAAAACCCCTCCAAATTGTCCCTATGGCTTAGATATGACTTGTAGGCTTATGGAATCGGACTTAGAACACCTTGAACTAGCATTTTGGGGAGTAAACATGAGTTTACTGCCCAAGAACATGCTTGGGCCGTAAAATCCTCTTCATGGGGAGTAAACTCATATTTGTGTGTTAAAAATTCCCTTAAACACACCAATGGCCTTGGATTAAATTCTAGAAACGACCAACAACAAGCTAGGGACCTTAAATGCAATTAAAACAACTCCATAAGGAGTTCACGGCCGTAAAACCCTCATGGAAGGGTGCCTGGGCCGTAAACTCCTACAAAGGTTTTAATTGGTGCCCTAAACTCCCCATTTGACTTGGAAAAATCCTTAGGAATTTACCCTCTACCACTTAAGCCCTTAAAACACCAAAAGAATGAGTGTATAGGAGCTTACGGCCGTAAGCTCCCTTTCTTAGGGCCGTAAACTCCTCAAATGGTCCAAACGATGCCATAAATCCATTCACACCTTTTATATTTGGACCTAGGAAAATTCCACAATTGATATGAGACATTTTAGCATCCTAGAACACCCTCACCATGAGTTTACAGCTGTAAAATCATGGGAGTTGTCCCAGGGCCGTAAACACTAAGTATAGAGTTTACTCTTGGAGAGTAAACTCCATTCCTAAGCCATTCTAGCCCTTAAATGTTACCCGAGACACCCCAAACACTTAACCAAAGTGTTTTCCGCTCCTTAGGGTCCGTATACTTGTTTAATTAGTATTATATATACTAATTGTATGTAAACATATGTTATCATATGTTAATAGGTCACTAAGTGTGTCCAAGTCTTTACTTGACACCGAGCACCCAACCGGCGCCTTCGTCGGATCCACTTACACCAGGTGAGTTCATACCCCTGAATGAATCTTTTAAATGTTTTTACATGTTTTATAGGGGGGGGGGGATACAGGTTAAACATGCCAGTTATCATATAATTCACATGTGATTGATAACCCGCATGCACAAGGATTTACCATACTGTAAACTGTTTTACCAAGTAGGACACTATAAATGGTTTTCTAAAAGGTTTTCACGTGTTTCAAAACTCTTACTTATGCTGTTTTATCAAAGTTCATTGTAAACTGGTTGATGAAAAGTTTCCAAAGGATTTCTAAAAGTTTTTCAAACTTATTTTACAAGAAAATACCCTGTCGTGATTTTCTCAAGAATAAAGGTTTTCTTCCATGTTTTAATACTCCTTCTTAGTTAAAGTTCCTACTTGATAACGCTTTCACTTTGTGATGCGTTTATACCTGTTATTACTTATACTTCACTTATACTTGTGATAACTTATACCAGTTAACGCTTATATATCACGATTATACATCACGATTCGGTCATTCCACACTGTACAGTTATACATCACGATTTGGTTATTCCACACTGTTCGGTTATTCATCACGATACGATTAATCCACACTGTACACGTATACTTCACGATCCGGTTATTCCATACGATTCGGTTATACTTCACGATATGATTCCACTTGTTACACACTCAAGCGTGGTTAGATGTATGTCTGTGCTTGTTTAGATGCATATAAGTAATGATTGAAGGACTTAGGAAGGCTTGTCCGCCCTATTTCCTTTTCTTCGTTGAGATGTGGTCTGGTGGGATCGGATGTCCATCCGAAGGTCGTTTGATTCATTAGTTATATATTATGTACACAAGCATAAACATATGGGTTTACTTTAGTCATTTCAGTTATGAGTCTCTACCTCTAGTTCAACACTGTATTGGAAACACACTACCTACTATTTGGGATGCATCTTTGGGACACGACCTTCTCCGTCGTCTAGTTGGTAACTAGAGTCTCCTGTAGGGAGAGCGGACATTGTGTGTATAGATCTATACGGGATTGATACCCCAGCACCCTGACTGCTAGCTACAGTCCACGGCTTACCAAGCCAACGGGTGACAAATGTCATATTCTCTAGACGCTTGTAGGGCGTCAGGTACTCTAGTGTCGGTTAGTATGGTTACGAGTATCCCAAGTTACCTTATAATTCATGGCCTTAAGGTAATGGTTTTTCACCAGCAATTTACACTGTATGCTGGAACCCACTCTCGGAGTCACACTGTTTTAGACCTTGCTAGACGCATCATTCATTTGATACTGTCTGGGGTCTGTATTCGCTGTATTCACTGTTTTAGACCTTGCTAGACGTATCATTCAGTTGATACTGTCTGGGGTTTGTGCTCACTGTTTTAGACCTTACTAGCTGTACCTTTCATTTGGTACCGTCTGGGGTGTGTGTCTCTTTCTATTAGACTGAGCCAGGCGTGTTGTTCGTTCGATACTCTCCTGGAGTCTATGATTCCTTTTGCCTTAGTCAGCAGTCCTCACTGCTGAGGCATATGTTATTTTCCCTGATATTCTCCGACTTTCTTAAAAGGCAAATCCCATATTTTTAAAATGAAAGTGTTTAAGGGAAAACTAATTTTTACCACATAACTCTGACCAGTCTTGGTAGAAGACTGCATTTTAAATAGAAAATATAGGATTTTCTGGAAAGGACTCTATTTCATTGTATACTTGAAAACTACCACTTATATAAATTTATTTGATTAAAATGTCACTAAATGCTTATGAACTCACCAGCATTTGTAAAAATGCTGATACTCGCTTTTCAAATAACTTGTATTCTTAGGTCAGCATTAGACAGGTACAATCCAGGAGCTTCTGTTGAAGACTATTTTGTGCCAAGCTGCACCTATATATTTACTTGTATTACCTTGATATACTGTTATGTAAACCATGTAAAACTATTACTATTAATGCAATGTTTTGCTTTACTTTGATTACTATAATGCATGTGTTGTGATACTTGACATGACGTCATCCACAGCAGAACGTTTCCGCCGTTTCGGTTTTGGGGTGTGACAGATTGGTATCAGAGCATTGTTTATAGTGAGCTAAGTATATCAATTCATAAAAGATATACAACCTATAAATACAAAGGGATAAAACACTCTGACCAAGAATTATACTTTAAAATATAACCATATTTTACCAAAGTATAAGAACATCCAGAATCTAAACACTCGAACAAAAGTATCACAAGAAGAACAATAATAAAAGTCTTCGGATGTTGAGCACTACAGTCAAACCTGGGCAGTTATGTATTCGTAAGCTGGAATAAATGTAACCTGGTCAACTACATTTATTCGAGATGCGATGAACGTGTGCTTGGGAGTGATAGTGGTGTTGCAACAGGTCTGAAACTTACCAACTAGGAATGTTAGAACCAAACATAAAGTTAAAATACTATAGGATTATTTTGGAACACTAAAAGATTCACACTAATCCCATAATCATATTCAGAAGATAAGAAACAAACAAGAAATTAAAATACCATAGGGGTATTTTAGGATCCATAACTAACCTTCTGTGAAGAACTAAAAAGATCCTTATTGATATACCTACAATTACAGAGAGTATACTCCCAAGGTTATATATAATAAGGATCCTATAGACTAAGAATGTGTGGTTTCGCTCTACTTCCTTTTCCTCGTTGGGATGTGGATATAGAGTAGTATCACATATTCTAAGGCTTATCGGATCTAAGCTATATATGATTTGTATACCCTGTGTAATCATAGCAGGACTCGATATGGATCACTCAGTTAAATGTTAATAATCTCTTAGGATTCTTTAGACATTTCCATTCTCGCATGAACCCTGTAGACAACCCTATCCACTTTAGTGCTTGACAGAAGAGTTGATGTAGACCCAGAAGAGGTTCATTGAGAAGATTTCCTGTTCGGAAATAAATGAACTGGGTTGAGACTATTGAATTCACCAAGTGCCTATATCTTTTAGGGACATCGGTGAGAAATTTGCCTAAACTTCCGAGATTCCCAGTCATCCACCATGAAGTGATGACACCCAGAGTCAGTGTAACGTCCCAAAATTCAAGAATAAAAATTTCTTTTAATAAATATTACTTAAAGTAAAATCATCGATTCAAAACATAATCAAAGTAATAGTTTCCAAAACACATGTTCGTTATCAGAGTAAAACATTCCCTGGCTGACAAATCTATGGTGTGTGCCATGCGATCACCCCGAGCTCCATCATCCGCTACCGGAAGTACCTGAAACCAAAACTGAAAACCGTAAGCACGAAGCTTAGTGAGTTCCCCACCCTACCACATACCATGTATAACCACATACTGCAAATACTGGGCCACGCCCGCTATCCTGGGCCTCGCCCACCCCTACCTCGGGCCTCGCCCGCTACAACGACCCCGCCGCTCCAGGCCCCGCCTGGCTTCGAGCCCCGCTCGGATACATATCTGTTTCACTTAGGCCTCGCCTGTCACAGGGTCTCACCCACTAACATATAATAGCACATAAACATATCACATCACATCACATAAGCTAAACACATACTAACGGATCTTGTCCTACGGGCGATTCACAACCTGAATTCCCAACTACGCACTAATCATTACCATCACACGCACTAACTGATGGGGAGTTTCTCAAACTCCCAACCCTGAAATCCTCAATCCATCAAACGCTGAACTACTTCCTTTCCTTCTCGGAGGTCGCGCACTCATCCTGGGTCTGCGTGCTCCTACCTTTGCACACTCGGAGGATTCTCCCCCACTTCGATCCTGCTTACCCCTTGTTACTCAATACTCAAAAAGAAACCCCAATCCTTGCTACCATTCCATAATCAATCTGCTGAGGAACCCAAGCTTACCATAGCTTAGGATCTAACCAATCCATCTCTAACACTATACAACTCCGATCTAGTGAGACATACCAAGTCTCTCCCAAGCATGCTACAGTTATTGCATCCTATGTAACCTTCTCCAATAGGGCACATCCCCTCACTACCATTCGAATATCCAAGGTATGCAGATGGCATATAACTCGATCACAATCAACCGCCCAAAAAATAAAATACACATACCGATAATGATGCAGAACCATAACAATATAATCATGCACAAATAAAAGAACTGAAACAGAAATCGCATACCTGCAACGTCCGGTGCTGATCGCGCCTCTAAGGTAGTCATCTGAAGAGCTCTGCCTCCTACCGTAGACGCCTCTGCACGGCCCTGACGGCCGTCTGTGATCCTCAAAGTTGCAGGGGCAGGTGTCATCACCCGTCCTGCTGAAAACAAACTGGGGCACTGGGCCTTCTTGTGGCCCCGCTGATTGCAGTGAAAACATAACAAGTCTGATCCCTGTGAGGTGGTAACAGTACAATCCCTGCTGAAATGACCAGTCCAACCGCACTTGAAAAGCCAGACTCACCATCGCTACCACTCCTGCACGCGCCCCCGTGCGCCCTGCCACACTTCCCGCACCGGCTGCGGTCCTGATAATCCCTCGACCTCGAATCCGATCCATTGGGCCTTTTGCCCGAACCTGTAGCTACCTCAACCTCATCCGACTTCCTCTTCCGGATCTGCTCCAAATCAATTTCCCTCTCTCTAGCCCGAGAAATCATATCTTCTAGCGTTTTACAGCTGGATCTCCTCACAAACTCCCTGATGTCATCCCTCAACATCTCGTGGTATCGGGCCTTCTTCATCTCCTCATCCGCGACATACTGCGGTAGAAGAAGAGCCCTCTCCCTGAACTTGGCGGTGATCTCTGCCACAGTCTTAGTGGTCTGCGTCAAATCCTGAAACTCCCGTGCCAACTGCTGCCCCTCAATAATCGGCAAAAACTCCGCCCTGAACCTGGCCGAGAAATCGCTCCAAGTCATCGCGTCCAACGCGGCATCATCCCCCAAAGCATGACCAATCTCCTCCCACCAATCCCTCGCTCTGTCCTTCAGAAGACAGGAAGCGAGTCTGACCTTGTCCCCCTCAGGGCACCGGCTCGTACGGAATGTGTTGGCAACATCAGCCAACCATCTGCTGCTAGCGATGGGGTCCCTGGCCCCATGATAACCTGGTGCCCCGCAAGCCCTGAACTCTCGAAATGTCAAGGTACGCGCTCCCAACAAAGCCATCATCTCGGCATGGAAGGCTCCCAGCCTCTCATCCAAAATCTCCAGTATACCCTCCTTGACCGTGCCAAAGATCACAGGAGTCTGATTCAAAATGTTGCGCGTAACCTCGGCGGATATCAACTCCCTCATTCGCTCCTCGAGCTGCTCGGCCCCTGAACCCGAGCCTGATCCCTCTCCGACGCTTGATCCGCCCGCGGGTCTCTCTCGCAACGTCACCACGCTGAAAATATACCACAACCACTATCAGAATACTCATCACTGATGCGAGACCAACACACCCTACCAGGTTCCCGGTCTTGTCTCGGCCTTTCCCGAATCGAGTACGGATCCTCTGCTTTCAGTAGTACGGGCCCATACTACCTTCCACATCTATCCGTACTTTCCTCAGGAATTGCTTTGACTCCACCAGGTCCCTTAACCACTACTACTGCTCCCAGAACTATCTCATCCTAGGCTTACCCTAGGGAAACCTCTGACTCAACTCAAACCAGTCCTCAGCTGCTGAAGTTCTCCTTGTGATGCCAATTAGCCATCACCTGGATACCATCACATGCGACGAGGCTCAGATAATCCTTCAAGTAAAAGACTCGTTCCTACAACGGTTGGACTCAAACAAGAGCTGCGCAATAGGACCAAATCCATCACTCTGAGATTATTCAACCCTAATCGTATGTGACGCGTCGTATCCACCTAATGGCTAACTCCCATCACTCAGAATCCCATAATGCACAAAGCAAGCAGCATTCAGACAAGGGAAAATCTAACCATAACATACTCAAGCAATCATATCCACAAAGCAAGAAACTGAACTAGCATGCAACACAATCTCATAAACTCAGGCATAACCTAAACAGGCTATCCTACTATTGTCTAATCAACACTATCATGCAACTCAAAAGCACAAATAACAGGAACATAAGGCATCATCCCTAGATCCTTAGTCCTATTCTAGCATACTGTTCTATCAACTGATAATCATAACATAAACTTGTATGGGTATTTTGGGGTACTTACTTGAGCTTGGTTGATTGCATGCACCACACCCTTTTTCTCTTTTCAAAGTTCTTTTCTTTTTGAATTATTTTTGCTTTTCTAAAACTGTTTTCTTTCCCAAAACTCTCTTTTTACAAAACTATCTTTTCATTTTGAAAACTTCTATACCAATTCCCCGGTTTGAGTTCAGACACACCCGAGAGCATGTCCGAATCCCTCAAACCAAGGCTCTGATACCAACTTGTAGTGTCCCAAAATTCAAGACTAAAAATTTCTTTTAATAAATATTACTTAAAGTAAAATCATCTATTCAAAACATAATCAAAGTAATAGTTTCCAAAACACATGTTCGTTATCAGAGTAAAACATTCCCTGGCTGACAAATCTATGGTGTGTGCCATGCGATCACCCCGAGCTCCATCATCCGCTACCGGAAGTACCTGAAACCAAAACTGAAAACCGTAAGCACGAAGCTTAGTGAGTTCCCCACCCTACCACATACCATGTATAACCACATACTGCAAATACTGGGCCACGCCCGCTATCCTGGGCCTCGCCCACCCCTACCTCGGGCCTCGCCCGCTACAACGACCCCGCCGCTCCAGGCCCCGCCTGGCTTCGAGCCCCGCTCGGATACATATCTGTTTCACTTAGGCCTCGCCTGTCACAGGGTCTCACCCACTAACATATAATAGCACATAAACATATCACATCACATCACATAAGCTAAACACATACTAACGGATCTTGTCCTAAGGCCTCGCCTATCTCTGGGCCCCGCCCTTGTCCTGCTACTGATGAGTCATGGAACCCTGTCCATACTCCTGCTACTAGTGAGGTACGGGCCCAGCCCACCCTCACTCCTTCCCTAACTTGGGCCTCGCCCCTGATCTGTTGCTACTGAGATGTGGAGCACCATCCACACTCTGCTATTGGTGAGATACGGGACCTCACCCTCGTTCACCTCCCTACCATGCACATACAAGTATCACACAGACAACAAGTACAAACTATCACATAAACCATTCTTTGGGCACCCGCCCTCTATCATTGGACCTCGTCCCGAATATCATACTAACATACTGTGCCTAGGGCTATCCCCCGGGTCTTCTACTCATAACTACGTGGGCCGGCATTGTGGCCGTAGACCCATTCATACAAAGGGAAACTCACCTAATACTACTGAACTGCTGCTGCTAATCCCTTTGACCGCTACCTGACCACTGACTTCGAACTGCTGCTCCACTAGCTCCCCGAGCTACCAATATCAACATACACTTAGTCTAACTGACCTCTAAAGGTCAACTAAGTCAACTCTTGCCAATGACAAAGTCCTAGTCAAAGTCAACCTTTCCAGGTCAACTCCACTCGCTGAGTCCACATACTGACTCGCTGAGTTCATATACTCAGGGTCCTTCCATTCGCGACATGACTCGCTGAGTCAGTCCATGACTCGCCGAGTCCAAACCTGTCCAACTCGCTGAGTCTCCACCCGACTCACTGATTCGAATCTCAACTCGAAGGGTTTGGGGCGCGACCTGACTCGCCGAGTCCAAGAACAGACTCACTGAGCACAAGGAAATCTTCATCTAACTCGCGAAGTTGTTCATCCAACTCGCTGAGTTCATGCCCATCTTCATCCGACTCGACGAGCTGTTCATCCCACTCGTCGAGTTCCTCCTCATCTTCATGTTACTCGCCGAGTCCACTCGAAGGACTCGTCGAGTCCATTCAGATCTACATACATGCAGATGACTTTTGAGTCATGCATGGACTCCAAACCGTAGATCTACCCTTCCCAAGCCTATTCCCCACGTAAAGTTGCAAACTTTACGTATAGAGAAGGAGATCTAGGCACAATCCACCATCAACTAGGGTTTAAGACCAAGAGGCTCCGAAATCGACTCAATAGCTGATACTTTGTGCTTCTCTAGGCCATAACACACTTGGATCTGATGTAGCAACTCCAAATCCGGCTTCTAACTCAACTAGGTGGCAAACCATGGCTTAAAAGCCCCAAATCTCACAACCATAGAAGATCTAAAAGAGAGAAACGACTTATTACCTTCAGATGCTCAGAAATGTTTCCCCAATCTTCAGATCCCGGACCAATTCTTGAAGCCTCAAAGATTTCCCCTTCTTCTTCTTCCTCCAAATCACTCAATATGGCTTGGGAGCTTGAATGGGCAACAATGGGGCTTGGGGTTCGATGCTCTGGGTGCAAGAGGCAATAAAGGGACCCTAGGAAGGAGATTAAGGCGTTTATAAAGGCTCCAAGTCCCGAATTTAGGGTTTTCCTCGCACAGACCAGACTCACTGAGTTACCTTGGCCGACTCGCCGAGTTGGTCACTTACTCCTCGACTCGGATCCCGCTCGGACTCGCCAAGTTCCTCCTTGGACTCGCCGAGTCGCCCGTAAAGATTAGGGTTTCTTTCCTTTTTTGGCCTTCCAGATTTTGGGTGTTACAGTCGGAATCAGAAGGAAGGCGGAGTAGAAATTCAATATGTCCATACGAGGAGAGAACCCTAGGTAACTACCCGAAGGAAGCCAACGCCGATTCCAGTCAAAGATACGAGGCAGACAGAGGGAGCCAGTACATGGAACCCAAGAAGTGTCTTACCCTCGTGTTCGTCATGCTAATACACCCTTAAAATAATACAATTTAGTGAGTTAGTGGTTACACTACTCACGCTATGTGTTAGGAAAATCGTCGTTTCCCGTTGCCAGTCACACGATTAGAGCGGATCCCCGCACCTCTATTGAGAGTATTTAGCCATAAGCCTTCATGAGCTTCTCTTTTCGCGGTTTCGTTCCGAACTGTTCTCAAATCTCTCCAGGCCGGAGAGTGAAACCTTTCCCAGTATAATGGTAACGTAGTAGGAATGACTCGCATCTTATGGCCTTTTCCGATACTCATACCCCTACCTTGCACACCAGGACTACATCATAGGGATGTAGGTCGACACTCAGACAACCAACATCCGAGGCACAGGAAAGTTTATGCCTAATACAGTCAGGAAAGATATGTCCAGGGCTAGCCATCGTCTCTCATCATCTTGTATTCCTTTCCGTGTAGGAAAAACCATGCCACCGAAGAAGCGCAACCAATCCGCAAGCAAGAAACCTACTCTCTTATTCGATGAAGCTACGTTCCAAGCTGCAGTCTCGGCATCCGTAGCAGCTGTCATGGCTCACCTGAATGCTAACAACGTCAATGTTAGCAAGGGCCCTATCAGGAGTCCCGATCCTAGCAATGGACAACAGCAACCAACCCCTGCATACGTAGCCACCCAAGAACCTCACTCAAATCCACTGAAGAGAAAGATCAAGATCGAGGAGGGAAGTACCTCGGCTCAAGGACCTTCCGAAGGGCAACGAGCTGAGATGGTCAAATTCCCTACCAACCCTTCCATCCCTACACCTAGGAGACCATACTTAGGAAACCTTCCCCATTGCAGCAAGTGCAGCTACCATCATCATGGTGTCTGCCGGGAGCTCTATTGTGCTAGGTGCCACACGTTGGGGCATACTGCTCGCGTCTGCAGAACCCTGGTTGAGTTCATTACATCAACCACCAATGTGGCGACCCGTACAGTTTGCCACCTATGTGGTGAAACGGGACACTTCAAGAAGGACTGCCCAACCGAAGGGAAAGACAAGGACACAGGAGGAGTCTAACTTTAATGCTTAGGGAGAAGCATCAAGGAACCTGGTAGATTTTGGTACATCTCTCGATCCCAGATAACTAACGCAAAACATTAAAAATCTAAT
The DNA here is from genome assembly GCF_002870075.4 of Lactuca sativa. Taxonomy (NCBI): domain Eukaryota; kingdom Viridiplantae; phylum Streptophyta; class Magnoliopsida; order Asterales; family Asteraceae; genus Lactuca; species Lactuca sativa. Next base: position 199,445,211 of record NC_056628.2, on the reverse strand, counting down.
TCAATGTAAATACTTCCCCATTAAGGCGAAAGTCGCAGCACTGTTATAAAATTTAAAAATTCATCAGGTAAAACTATAATGGCTAAACATATACATTACGGCCATGTATAGTTAAGATGGATAGACCTAGAGTGACTGAATGCCGCCTCATTTCCTGTTCCTCGTTTGGTTGTGGATTTAGGGCGGAGTCGCTCAGTCAACAGTCCTCCCCACCTTAATTATACATGACTAATATATGTTAGGCGATTATAGAAATTCCTTGTGACAATCCATTCATGAAAATGTACTCTACTCAGAAACACTTAGGACTCTCTATAGTTCCGTGTCGACCCTATCGGTCCAAGTATCTGCGGCAGTGATACGCAGGACAAAACCCGAGACGCTTAGAACTGGTGTGTCTGTTCGGCGCATGACTCTATCGACCCTCATTTGATATCATGTCGAAGTGTGCCAACTTCGACGCCTCTACCGATCATGGTTTGACTTCGTTCAGCCATGTGTACATCCTTAGTGCTGTGTAAAAAGAACCTTCTCCGTAGCCATGTCGGCAAATAAAGGTTCTTCCAAACCTAAACATAACGCAAATGATTAAACCTAATGCGATCCGTCAGTTTTCCCCCTTATCTCAAACCTTCCGAAGTACCCAAGGGAAGGGTACCGTGCGCTGTTGACCGACCCCTCTTAGTCATATGGAAACCGAAGCGAAAGACACTGCAAGATACTCCAGAAGGCGATAACCACCCGAAGCATACGTAGTAGATTCCCTAGAAAGACCCTTCATCCTATCCCAGGGAACGGGAGCTAGAGTCAAGAGAACCCCTACAGATTGAGCTACTATAATGACCACAAATCCGAAGTTGTGGTCATTCTGCTTGAGCCAACATAGTAGCTAACACCCTCGGTTGATAAAGAAGTCCGAGTCGTAAGAGTCAAGGACATTGACTGCGACCATCCATTCACGCTTAATCCCCCGTATTAAGCATCGCAGTGGATATCCCGGAAATCTGAAAGCTGCGATAGGTTGAACTCTAAGAAGAATGAATGAGGAGATTAAAATTCCGAGTGATGAAACCCTATACTCACTAGATTTGATCTGGACCGGGAAAACTCAGAACCTTCGGAAGAGTAGTTGCTGAAGATGTTCGCACTACTCAGGCACTTCGTCCACCCCATTATAGAAAAGTAGTGCCTAGGATCCTCCACCCTCTCGCATGGAGGAAATCGTCGTCGCCATGTAGATGATAGACTTCATTCTCCGAAGTAAACACTAGAATACCGAGAACCACAAGATAACCTCCGCAACCAAGAATACTTGATCAAAGTGCGAAAGTAGTTGCGTTAAGCCTCATGACCCAGATCCCGAAGAGATTATAGACTTGACACCAGCCTTGGTGTTAGTCGAGGGGTTATGCAGGAGCATGAACTTTCCGTACTAGAATAAACCAAAGTCTTAGAGATTTATTGGACTATTTAGGTGCTCCACGGATACTATCTCATGCAGAAATAGTAGAACCACCTCCCGAGATAGTCCAACACTCGTCTGGTGAAACCCTATCTCCCCGACCCTGATGGTTTCCGTATCTCAAGAATCGTTAGTGCAGGTTCATTTTGCACGAGCTTGAGATAGACACTCTACAGCAGACAGATAACCGTAGATACACAACCCATCCGATGATCTAGAAAACCTCTAAAAGCCAATTGACAGGAAACGCGAACCCAAGGACAACTCGAGCTTCCTAAGAACCAACCCGAAGGACTACACTACCAGTACTGGAGAGAACGTTAGGAACTTTGGAATGGCGATCAAGCCAGTGATGATCTTGCCATAGAAGTACACTATGTTCTAAGTACTGAAAAGATCTACCCTTCCAAGAGCTTAGGACCATCCGAAAATCCTCACGGAGATTTGGTCCAACCCTCGTCAGACCACTACTACTTTCGGATATTCCACAAGCCTCATCTTGGATCAATCCCCTCCTTAGACTTGATCAGTGTTGCCCGACGTCACTCTTCGTATCCCACACATCTTGATAGAAACCATTTAGAAAACTAACCTCGTAGATACACCAGTCAGAACCCACTAACTAGACAAGACGGAAATCCGCATCCCGTAGGTGAAGGTTTGTTGAAACGACAAACACAGGCCAGAGTTCACTTGGGAGTGCGAGGAAAAACCGAATAGGAAGTACCCTTCTGCCTCTATCATTCATACCTACTTCCTTGCCTAGACCTGAATTTCGGGACGAAATTCCCTCTAACGGGGGGATGATGTGACAACCCAAAGTTTATTCCGTTACATTACTCCGTTACCGTTAACGGAATATTCCATTTTATAAAAGTTCCATTAATTAGAGGTCGCCAAATAAATAAATGCATTATTTATTTATATTATGTCGTTATAGTCATAATAAAGTAAATAAAAACACTTAAGTTGCATTTCCATTTAATTGGAAAAAGTTAGTTTTTATTATTACGACCACTAAATCGGGTGCGACCAAAAGCCCCGTTTAACGGCAGTATCAGGTAGAATCCCACTGATCCCCAACTCCAACCCTTATATAAGGGTGAGTGGAGTCCATTGGAGAATTTTTACACTCTCCCCACTCTCTCTCTCTACAACTTAAATTCGAGCCAAAAATCGTCCGTTTCGAGCCCCAAACGAGTAGGTAAACTATCCTAACTCGTTGTATAACTTATCTAGCATACAAATTCAAGTTTAAAACACAAAATAGGGACAAAATCATGAGTTTACGGCCCAAGAACACTCTTGGGCCGTGAACACCATTTAATGGGGTTTTTAAGCCCCAAAACCCCTCCAAATTGTCCCTATGGCTTAGATATGACTTGTAGGCTTATGGAATCGGACTTAGAACACCTTGAACTAGCATTTTGGGGAGTAAACATGAGTTTACTGCCCAAGAACATGCTTGGGCCGTAAAATCCTCTTCATGGGGAGTAAACTCATATTTGTGTGTTAAAAATTCCCTTAAACACACCAATGGCCTTGGATTAAATTCTAGAAACGACCAACAACAAGCTAGGGACCTTAAATGCAATTAAAACAACTCCATAATGAGTTCACGGCCGTAAAACCCTCATGGAAGGGTGCCTGGGCCGTAAACTCCTACAAAGGTTTTAATTGGTGCCCTAAACTCCCCATTTGACTTGGAAAAATGCTTAGGAATTTACCCTCTACCACTTAAGCCCTTAAAACACCAAAAGAATGAGTGTATAGGAGCTTACGGCCGTAAGCTCCCTTGCTTAGGGCCATAAACTCCTCAAATGGTCCAAACGATGCCATAAATCCATTCACACCTTTTATATTTAGACCTAGGAAAATTCCACAATTGATATGAGACATTTTAGCATCCTAGAACACCCTCACCATGAGTTTACGGCTGTAAAATCATGGGAGTTGTCCCAGGGTCGTAAACACTAAGTATAGAGTTTACTCTTGGAGAGTAAACTCCATTCCTAAGCCATTCTAGCCCTTAAATGTTACCCGAGACACCCCAAACACTTAACCAAAGTGTTTTCCGCTCCTTAGGGTCCGTATACTTGTTTAATTAGTATTATATATACTAATTGTATGTAAACATATGTTATCATATGTTAATAGGTCACTAAGTGTGTCCAAGTCTTTACTTGACACCGAGCACCCAACCCGCGCCTTCGTCGGATCCACTTACACCAGGTGAGTTCATACCCCTGAATGAATCTTTTAAATGTTTTTACATGTTTTATAGGGGGGGGGGGGAAATACAGGTTAAACATGCCAGTTATCATATAATTCACATGTGATTGATAATCCACATGCACAAGGATTTACCACACTGTAAACTGTTTTACCAAGTAGGACACTATAAATGGTTTTCTAAAAGGTTTTCACTTGTTTCAAAACTCTTACTTATGCTGTTTTATCAAAGTTCATTGTAAACTGGTTGATGAAAAGTTTCCAAAGGATTTCTAAAAGTTTTTCAAACTTATTTTACAAGAAAATACCCTGTCGTGATTTTCTCAAGAATAAAGGTTTTCTTCCATGTTTTAATACTCCTTCTTAGTTAAAGTTCCTACTTGATAACGCTTTCACTTTGTGATGCGTTTATACCTGTTATTACTTATACTTCACTTATACTTGTGATAACTTATACCAGTTAACGCTTATATATCACGATTATACATCACGATTCGGTCATTCCACACTGTACAGTTATACATCACGATTTGGTTATTCCACACTGTTCGGTTATTCATCACGATACGATTAATCCACACTGTACACGTACACTTCACGATCCGGTTATTCCATACGATTCGGTTATACTTCACGATATGATTCCACTTGTTACACACTCAAGCGTGGTTAGATGTATGTCTATGCTTGTTTAGATGCATATAAGTAATGATTGAAGGACTTAGGAAGGCTTGTCCGCCCTATTTCCTTTTCTTCATTGAGATGTGGTCTGGTGGGATCGGATGTCCATCCGAAGGTCGTTTGATTCATTAGTTATATATTATGTACACAAGCATAGACATATGGGTTTACTTTAGTCAGTTCAGTTATGAGTCTTTACCTCTAGTTCAACACTGTATTGGAAACACACTACCCACTATTTGGGATGCATCTTCGGGACACGGCGTTCTCCGTCGTCTAGTTGGTAACCAGAGTCTCCTGTAGGGAGAGCGGACATTGTGTGTATAGATCTATATGGGATTGGCACCCCTGCACCCTGACTGCTAGCTACACTCCACGACCTACCAAGCCAACGGGTGACAAATGTCATATTCTCTAGACGCTTGTAGGGCGTCAGGTACTCTAGTGTCGGATAGTATGGTTACGAGTATCCCAGGTTACCTTATAATTCATGGCCTTAAGGTAATGGTTTTTCACCAGCAATTTACACTTTATGCTGGAATCCACTCTCGGAGTCACACTGTTTTAGACCTTGCTAGACGCATCATTCATTTGATACTGTCTGGGGTCTGTATTCACTGTACTCACTGTTTTAGACCTTGCTAGACGTATCATTCAGTTGATACTGTCTGGGGTATGTGTTCGCTGTTTTAGACCTTACTAGCTGTACCTTTCATTTGGTACCGTCTGGGGTCTATGTCTCTTTCTGTTAGACTGAGCCAGGTGTGTCGTTCGTTCGATACTCTCCTGGAGTCTATGATTCCTTTTGCCTTAGTCAGCAGTCCTCACTGCTGAGGCATATGTTATTTTCCCTGATATTCTCTGACTTTCTTAAAAGGCAAATCTCGTATTTTGAAAATAAAAGTGTTTAAGGGAAAACTACTTTTTACCACATAACTCTGACCAGTCTTGGTAGAAGACTGCATTTTAAATAGAAAATATAGGATTTTCTGGAAAGGACTCTATTTCACTATATACTTGAAAACTACCACTTATATAAAGTTATTTGATTAAAATGTCACTAAATGCTTATGAACTCACCAGCATTTGTAAAAATGTTGATACTCGCTTTTCAAATAACTTGTATTCTCAGGTCAGCATTAGACAGGTACAATCCAGGAGCTTCTGTTGAAGACTATTTTGTGCCAAGCTGCACCTATATATTTACTTGTATTACCTTGATGTACTGTTATGTAAACCATGTAAAACTATTACTATTAATGCAATGTTTTGTTGTACTTTGATTACTCTAATGCATGTGTTGTGATACTTGACATGACGTCATCCGCCCCAGAACGTTTCCGCCGTTCCGGTTTTGGGGTGTGACACTATCAGATCTAAGTTATATATAATTTGTGTACCCTTTGTAATTGTAGCAGGACTCGATATGGATCATCCAGTGAAATGTTTTAATAATCTCTTAGGATTCTTTATACATTTCCATTCTCGCACGAACCCGGTAGAAAACCCTATCCACTTCAGTGTTCGACATGAGAGTTGATTCAGACCCAGAAGAGGTTCATTAAGAAGATTTCCAGTTTGGAGATAAATGAACTAGGACAAGACTATTGAAACCACCAAGTGCCTATACCTTTTTAGGGACATCGGTGGGAAATACGCCTGAACTTCCGAGATTTCCAGTCATCCATCATCGAGTGATGACACCCAGAGTTAGAATCAGAAGTAAGACGAAGTAGAAATTCAATATGTCTATACGAGAAGAGAACCCAAGGTAACTACTTGAAGAAAACCAACGCCGGTCCCAGTCAAGGATATAAGGTAGACAGAGGGAGCCAATACATGGAACCCGAGAAGTGTCTTTTCCTCATATTCGTCATGCTAATATACCCATAAAATAATACAATTTAGTGAGTTAGTGATTACACTACTCACACTATGTGTTAGGTAAATCACCTTTTCCCGTCGCAAGTAATATGATTAGATCGGATCTCAAAACCACGATTGAGAATGTTTAGCCATAAGTCTTCATGAGCCTTTCTTCTGTGATTTCGTTCCGAACTTCCCTCAAATCTTTCCAAAGCCGGAGAGTGAACCTTTCTAGCATAAAGAAAACATAGTAGGAACGACTCCCATCTTATGGCTGTCCGATACTTTTAGTCCTACCTTGATACCCGAACTACATCATAGGGATGTAGGTCGACACTTAGATAACCATTATCCGAGGCGCGGGAAAATTTGTGCCGATTATAGTAAGGATAGATACATCTAGAGTTAAACATCGTCTCTCAACAGCTTGTGTTCCTTTCCGTGAAGGAAAAACCATGCCTCCGAAGAAACGTAACCAATCCACTGGCAAGAAACGGACTCTCCTATTCGATGAAGCTACATTCCAAGATGCAGTCTCGGCAGCCATAGCAGCTGTCATGGCTTATCTGAATGCTAACAACGCCAATGTTAGCAAGAGCCCTATCGGGGATTCCGATCCTAGCAATGGACAGCAACAACCAACTTCTGTGTACCCAGTCACCCAAGAACCTCAACCAACTCCACTGAAGAGAAATTTCAAGAGCGAAGAGGGAAGTACCTCGACTCAAGGAACTTCCGAAGGGCAACGAGCTGAGACAGTCAATACCCCTGCCAACCCTTCCATCCCGACTTCAAGAAGACCATACCTAGGAAGCCTTCCCCTTTGCAGCAAGTGTAGCTACCATCATCATGGTATCTGTCGAGAACTCCTTTGTGTTAGGTGCAACAAGAAGGGGCATACCGCTCGCATCTGCAGAACCCCGGTTGAGTTCATTACATCAACCACCAATACGGCGACCAATCCAGTATGCCATCTATGTGGTGAGATTGGGCACCTCAAGCGGGACTGCCTAACTGAAGGAAACGACAAAGGCGCAGGAGGAGTCTAACTCTAATACCTAGGAGAAGCGTCAATGAACCCGGTAAAATTTTGGTACGTCTCTCAATCTCAGATAACTAACCGAAAACATTAAAAGGCTAATTCTAAATGTAATTACTCTCCCGACAAGGCGAAAGTCGCAGCAGTGTGGTAAGAATTCAAAATCTCATCAGGTAAAGCTATAATGGCTCGATATATACGTTAAAGCCATGTATAATTAAGATGGATAGACCTCGAGTGAGTGATGCTGCCTCATTTCCTGTTCCTCGTTTGGTTGTGGATTTTAGGCGGAGTCTCTCAGTCAACAGTCCTTCCCACCTTAATTATACATGACTAGTTTATACTAGGCGATTATAGAGAGGCCTTGTGAGAATCCATTCATGAAAGGTACCCTATTCCGAAACACTCAGGACCCTCTATAGTTCCGCGTCGACTATATCCGTCCAAGTATCCGCAGTAGTGATACACGGGACGAAACCCGAGACGCCAAGAACTTGTGTGCTCGTTCAGCACATGGCCCTATCGACCCTCATTCTATATCATGTCGATGTATGCCAACTTTGACGCCCCTATCAATCATGGTTCCACTTAGTGCAACTATGTGTAAATCCCTAGTGTTGTGTAAAAATAAATTTCACCATAGCCATTTCGGCAAATAAAGGTTCTTCCGAACCTAATAATAATAAAACCTAATGCGATCCGTCGGTCGTCGCTCTTATCTAAAAACCCTCCGAAATACCCTTGAATAGGGTATCACGCGCTGTCAACCAACCCTTCTTAGACAGATAGAAACCGAAGCGAAAGACACTACAGCTACTCCAGAAGACGATAACCACCCGAAACCTACTCCGTAGATCCCCCAGAAAGACCCTTCGCACCTCACAATCAGGTTCGTGAATCTAGAGGATATAACTCATGGGATTGACTACTATTAACTGAGTATATGCATAAGAGTGGTATATAATTGAGATAAAAAAAGATTTAAGATGTGTGCTTCCTCCCTACTCCCTGTTCCTTATTGGGTTGTGGGTCTGGGGTGGAGTCGCACAACTGAACATCCTGCCGACCTCAATTATATACGACTTGCATACGCCAAGTATTAGTGGTTAAGCCAAGTATGAGATCTACCACGAACCTCATAGTAAAACGCTTCATCCTATTCCATAGAATAGGAACTAGAGTCAAGAGAACCACTGCGGGTTGAGCTACTATAATGACCACAAATCCGAAATTTGTTGTTATCCCGGTTAAGCCAACATAGTAGCTAACACCCTCAGTTGGTAAAGAAATCTGAGTCGTAAGAGTCAAGCGCATTGACTACGACCATCCATTCACGCTTAATCCCCCGAATTAAGCATCTCAGCGGATATCCCGAAAATCCGGAAGCTGCGATAAGTTAAACCTTGAGAAGAGTGGATGAGGAGATTAGACGTTCCGAGTGACGGAACCCTATACTTCTAGACTTAACCTAAGATCAAGAAAACTCAGAACCCCCGAAAGAGTAGTTGCAGAAGATGCTTGCACTACTCAAGCACTTCGTCCAACCTGTTACTGACGAGTAGTTCCTAGGACACTCCGCCCCCTCACGTAGAAGAAGTCACCGTCGCCCTGTAGACGATAGACTACATTCTCCGAAGTGAATATTAGAATGCCAAGAACCACAGGATAACCTCCGCAGCTAAGAATACTTGAATAAAGTACGAAGGTAGGTGGCATTAAGCCTTATAACCCTGATCCTGAAGAGATTATAGACTTGACACCAGTCTAGGTGTTAGTCGATGGGTTATACAAGAGCACGTGTTGTCTGCAACTGAAATAAACCGACGCCTTAGAGAATAGGGCATGTCTTAGAGATTCATTGGACTACTAGGTGTTCCAAGAATACTATCTCACACAGAAATAGTAGAACCACCTCTCGAGATAGTCCAACACTTTAGAAAAAATCTCTAAGGATTGAGTTAGCCCTGAGCAGATCTTGCTGTTTATGAAACAACAAAGCAAGTAAGAGCATGATTCTTTCCCGTTAGGAATCACATTGTGAAAGCATCATCTAGACGATGATGAAAAGTTTAAAAACTTTCTAAGCAGCCGTCTGGTAAAACCCTATCTCCCGACCTTGATAGTTCTATTAGAAACATCTCAAGAATCAGAAGTGCAGGTCCATTTTGCCCTAAGTTGAGATAGATTCCATGAAATCAATTACATGCCAGTGTGTAGCCAATACATCCGATGATCCAGAAAACCTCCCAAAGCCAATCAGTAGGAAACACGAATCCGAAATCGACATGAGATTTCTAAGAACCAACCCAAAGAACTATACCTCCAATATGAGAGAACGTTTGGAACTTCAAAATGGTGATCATGCCAGTGATGATCCCACCATAGAAGTACATTATGTTCTGAGAACTGAAAAGCTCTATCTTTCCGAGAGCTTAGGACCATCCGGGATTCCTTATAAGAATTGGTCCAACCCTTGTCAGACCACGACTACTTTCGGAATTCCATAAATTCCACCGTAGTCTATTCACGTCTCCGGCATGGACAAAACATTTGTCCGACGTGACTTGCATAAACTCACTCATCTGAATAGCAATCATTGGGAACCCTAACTTCGTAGAAAAACCCGTAGGAAACTGCGAACCGAGTAATCAAGCGAGCTTAACGGATCTGCATCATACTCGTGAAGGTTCGCTGGAACGCCAAGCGAAGACCGGAGTTCAATTGGGAGCGCGAGGACCAACCGAATAGGAAGTACCCTCATCTCTTTACCCGATTGTTCATGCCTACTTCCTTGCCTAAACTCTAAATTTCGGGACGAAATTCCCTTTAACGGGGGGATGATGTGACAACCCAAAATTTCTATTAGTTTTAACGTCGTAATTAAGCACGTCAAAAATTAGCCAAACTTATCCCAAAAAAGTTTTTGACCGGATTTAAGCCCGTTGGAATATTTTAAATAATATTCGTCAACCGAACCAAAAATAAGGAAGTAAGTTTAGAGTTGCCGTGTTTAGCGTAAGTCGCGGAACTCCAAAAAATTTGGAATTTACGGACAAAAACTCGGAGTTTTTGACCACGAACCCCTGAGAGTATAAATATGACACTTAGTCATTTTCTCTCATTTTTCCAACTTCCACCTCAAGAACACCCAAGAAATCCTCTCAACTATCATAAGTTCATCCCGTCAAATCCGCCAAAATCGATCATTCAAGCTTCCTATACGTAAGTATACTTCTCCTAGCTAGTTGTTTGATTTGATTACATGTCAAAACCTTGAAGAACACCAAGAACAAAGGTGTTTACGGTCCAAGAACATCCTTGGACCGTAAACCCTTAAATGGGTGCCAAAGTGTGCCTTGGTTCATCCTAAGCCTTGACAACTAGCATAGATCCCTTCCTAGATGAGTTTAGCACTCAAAAATCATCATTTCCCCATGTTCATATGAGTTTACGGTTTGGGGAGTTCATCCCAAAACTGTAAACACCTCCAAAAGGTTTTTAGATGCCCCTAATGCCTTCTAATGTTTGTGTAATGGAATGGAACCTTACATGAATGACCTAAGAACCCTAAGAACATGAATTGAAGGGAAAATCATGAGTTTATGGTTTGGGAAGGTCTCCCAAAACCTTAAACACCTTTCCAAGATTTTTAAGTGCCTTTAACACCTTCCTATGCCCATATAAGTGACTAGAAACTTGCATGCATGAGTTAGAACCACCAAAGCACAAGAGAAATGGACTACCATGAGTTTACGACCGTAAACTCATGTGTTTACGGCCATAAACTCCCAAGGGAGTGGTCCAAGGACCGTAAACTCCATAAAGTGTCCATTTCAAGCCCCAATCACTTCCTTAGCCTTTGATTCGACTCTAGCATGATTCTATGAGTGAGATAAGACCTTTAAACATCCCATGACACCACTACCATGAGTTTACAACTATAAACTCATGGGGGAAGTGGTCTTGAAACCGTAAACACCCATAAGGGCCATCATTTGAAGAGTAAACTCCAATGTGAGTCCATACACACCTTATATGCAACCCTTGGTACTCCTAGCACTTGTAGCAAAGTGTTTTTATGTAGTAGGACATCTTTACTTGCTTAATTAGTTATTAAATGACTAATTGGATACTTAAATGTATCATTACATGTTAAATAGGATTCGTGTGTGTGGTTAAGTCCTCACTTGACACTTAGCATCCTATACCGTCCATTCACCCAAATCGCCCACGATAGGTGAGTTCATACCCCTGAATTAACCTTTTAAACGTTTTTACATGTTTTTATTGAGGGGAATACAAGTTAAAACATGCTAGTTATCATATCAATCATATGTGATTAATAACCCGCATGCAAAAGGATTTATCACACTTTCAGCTGTTTTACCAAGTATAATACTATAGATGGTTTTCCAAAACGTCTTTACTTGTTTAAATCTTTTCTCAAATTGTCTCTCACGCTGTATGTTTTACTTCAAAACCAGTTACAGCAGTGTTTTAAAGAAAAGTTTTCTTTACTTATATTGTTTTATCAAATTATATTCAAAACTTGTTTATGAACGGGTTTCAAAGGATTTCCAAAGGTTTTCAAGATTGTTTTACAAAATGATATCAAGTCGCAATTTTCTTAAGTGTAAAGGTTTTCCAAAGGTTTTACCAAAGTTTTCTTCTATGTTCTTATTTCTTTAAATGCATGCCTATATTTGTATAATTATATAAATAATGTTTAAAGGACTTAGGAAGGCTAGTTCGCCCTATTTCCTTTTCCTCGTTGGGATGTGGTCTGGTGGGTATTGGGTATCCGTCCGAAGGTCGTTTAAACATTAATTATATATCATGTATACATATATGGACATAAAAGCTCTCTCTCTCTCTCAGCCAGTTCATCGCCTTGGGTAGTAAAGGCCTCCCTCTAGTATTCATGTTTCTGGAACCCTAGTAACTATTATAGGAATAGTTAGGAGACTCTCTATCTCTCTCTCTCTCTCTATATCTCTCTCTCTCTCTCTCTCTCTTACTTTAGAATGTGACACACTATTTCCCTCTACGACGCTTCATAGCGCCAACGCCGTGTAACCAGAGTCTCCGGGAAGGAGAGCGAACATCATGTGTATAGATCTATACGAGATTGACACTCCCACACCCAGACTACTAGCTACAGTCCGTGCCGGTAAGGCCCATGGGTGACATAATGCCACTACTTCTAATGCCACTACCTCTACGCGTGACCTGGAGGGTCATCGGATACTCTATTGTCGATCAGCATGGTTACATACAGGTTCACATTCACCCTTTGTTTTAGACTTTACTAGCTGTATCGTTCACTCGATACCGTCTGGAGTCTGTATTCCTTTGTTTTAGACTTTGCTAGCTGTATCGTTCACTTGATACTGTTTGGAGTCTGTATTTCTTTGTTTTAGACTTTGCCAGCTGTGTCGTCCATTCGATACTGTCTGGAGTCTGTGCTTCCTTTTGTTAGACTGTGCCAGGCGTATCATTCATTCGATACTCTCCTGGAGTCTATGATTTCTTTTGCCTTAGTCAGCAGTATTACTGCTAAGGCACATGTTATTTTCCCTTAGTATTTTTACTAGTGATATTCTCATATTTTCTTTCAAGTCAATACAGTATTTTGGTAATTATAGTATTTCGGGGAAAATTACTCTTTAAAACATAACTCTGTCGGGTCTTGGTAGAAGACTGCTTTTATTTAGAAAATATAGGATTTTTTGGAAAGGACGCTATTACACCGTAGATTCTAAACTACTATCTTTTATAAAGTTATTTTGAATAAAAATGCTTACTTACACAAATGACACTAAATACTTATGGACTCACCAGCATTATAAAATGCTGATACTCGCTTTCAAAATAACTTGTATTCTCAGGCCAACGATAGACAGGTACATCCCGGGAGCTTTTGTGAAGACAGCCTAGTACCGAGCTGCATCTATATTATTACTTGTATTACTTTGATGTTGCTATGAAATGTAACCTATGTAAAATTATTACTATTAATGCAATGGTTTTTGTACTTTGATTACTATAGTGCATATGTTGTGATACTTGACATGACGTCATCCACCCCAGAACGTTTCCGCCGTTCTGGTTTTGGGGTGTGACACTTGGTCCCTATCTTACCCAAAAAGACTATTTTACCCTTAATGAGTTAAGAAGTTAGGGTTTTTTTTTGTATTAAGCACTTCCTAGCCATGCAAAGTCATAAAGTTGGAAACTTTATGACTTAAGATGTTATTTTGGGACTAGATCTGCTTTTGGTCGAAAGGACTTAATGAAATAAGCACTTAAAAGGAAAGAACTCATTCAACCAGTGTACGTTGGGTGTACATAGGCGTACGTTATGTATACGCGATGAGAGCCCCAAATATGGATCTTGAGTATGCTAAGTGTACAAGCTGAGTACGTTGGGCGTACTCAGCTTAGTCAACTCGGCTGACTTTTTAACTTTTGACTTTGACCAGATTTTGACCAAGTTTCACCTAGGGGTATTTTGAATTGTAGTTGAGTTTGCTCTTTTTTCAATGTATAGGTGACCAGCAGATTTCATATTCAGAGCAATGTCATATCTAACTATCTTTTCAGACTGAGATGTGAGTTTTCCTCATTATACTTGTGGGTCGAAGGCACCACTGCCGGCCCACTAGGTTATGTGCCCTAGTATACAGGATGTTACTATGCTGTAGTGATATGTTAGATTTGTATCCTAGTATATAGGATGTTGTTATGCTAAAATGATATATTAGATCTATATCCTAGTATATAGGATGTGTTATGCGGTAGTGATCTGTAGATCTGCCTGTTGCTTCTTGATTGTTTATATGTTTATCTATTGCATATGTTGACATAGTATGACTTGGGGTTGAGGCTTTATTGTTAATTGCATTAGCCAACATATCGGGGGTAATCCAGCCTGCTGGCCGTGGACTTGAGGGTATGACAGTCCAATGACTGATTGGACCCGTTGTATAGTGGCATTCCAGTCTGATGACTGATTGGGCCAGGGGTAATCCAACACGACGGCTATGGACCTGAAGGTATTCCAGTCTGGTGACTGATTGGACCTAGAATGCATAATTGTAGATGTTATATATGTTGTGTGTGGTACTCTGGGAGAATTCACTAAACTTTGGATTACAGTTTCTGTTTATTGTTTTAGGTACTTCAGATGACCGTGACAAGGCGAATGCGTAATCGTACGCACCCTTCGATGACATGTTTTGGATTTATGTTATATTGATCTTGGGGATATTTATATTTTATACTTGGTTTTGTTTAAAAAAATGATTTTTTTTTAACTTAAAAATGAAAATTTTTATTGTGATTTTAGGTTTTTACATTAGATTATGAAATGGAATGGAATAAGGATGATGTTTTGTGGAGATAGGAAACAAGATCTGGTAGCCTTCAACTTGAAATCCAGATCTTGTGACTCGTAGAGGTGGATGAAACCAGATCCAGTGATGAAAACGAGACCAGATAGGAGATGAGAAGGAGGTGATTTCCGACAAGGTAGTTTCCAGCGAGGTACCTTTCCGGTGGAAGAAGATGAGCGAAAGAGAGAGTTGGTTTACAAAGAGAATAGATGATTAGAGGTGGTTCGTAGCGGCAATGACAAGTAACGGTCCAACGACGGTAGGTGGGGGTCTGGTAGTCTTGGTAGTGCAGCTTCAATTAAGATGTAAGATTATAAAAAATTAAAATATAATGTAGGGGTAGAGTGGGATAGGTGTAGTACCTTTTTATTTTTTATATAATAAAATTAGTAAAGAATATATAAATTAATAAAAAAATACATAATATTTTTTTTTGAATAAATAGTCTAAATTTATTCTCAAATGTTCTCTATTGAATATACTTTTCTCTCTCTTGGTATTTTGAAGTTGAGCACACATGGTTCTTCAAGGAATGACATGGCAGCAGATGGAGCAGGTGGTGGTATTATTAGGCCCAAGGGTCGGCTGGTAAAACAATGCCGGTTCCGATATTCATATATACCTCTTAAAATTCAAAACATGATGAATATACTTTATAATTTACTATAGATATATAGATATAGATATCATTTTAATCACGACATACATAGACATCAGAATAAGCTATACTTTTACTTTTTTTTTTTTTGGATTATGTTAAACGGAGGTGGCCATTAATTGACGGTTTTGATAAGATATCACTTTTATTTTATTTTTTAAAAAAAAAGCGTCTAAACGAGGAATTGTTACACTATATGAAACGACTAATCCGTCTCAAAAAAAAAAAAAGAAATGGATTTAATAATGATTTAATTAGATTCAAAAATTAATAGGATGAGACATATTCAGATGCGATTATTACTAATTTATTAGTGGAATGATATGATAAATGAAAGGGGTAGTTCATCGTCCATTATATCATTCAAAAGATCTGGTCCAACTGCCGGCATGGCCGTCCAAGGGTGAACTCAAGGTTAAGCAACCTTTCTGATGACGAATAGGTTCGATTATTTTCTAACATCTTAATCTTTTTCGACAAACTTAGGGTTACCTCATGCTCATCATCCGCCTGCAGCAAACAATACATAAACTATATACGTGATATTTTTATTCCCACTTTAAAATAAAGTTCTTGCTGTTTACGTACCTCACTAGTGTGAATGGATATCGGGTAATCACTTGATACATTTTTTTTCATTGTGTAACTCAAATCATTCGTTTCCAAAGACGATTCAAAGGATCTCCTGCTTGAAAAAAGAAAATAATCAAACTATCGTTTTTACATAAAACTATTTATTCTTTTTTCTACTATTGATCATTGATATATACTTCATAACTGAAGACAAATAGCATCTCTTATAAATTATCCAAAAAAACATGGATTAGGACAAAGACACAAATGTCTGTCATCAAAACATATACAAAACATATTCAATATGTCTTACATTAGCCGTCCTTGTGGTCTCTTTGCATGCTGTTCAAGAGTTAATTAAATCAACAAAAACCAGCGAATCTCTTATATATGTACCATATGTCAAACTCACATGTGCAACACTGCTACAAACTTAGAGTTAATTTTGTCCATTTTACCTTGACTTTTAGCTTAACTTTCAAGTTCATTTACGTTCACAATGTCACTCACTATTCCTTTATAGGCCATTATGGTGTTCTCTTCATGAATTCCCTATAGAAAATTTGATTCTAAGAAATCAATAAAATACCTAAATGATAACAACATTTTTCTTACGTCGCATCTTTGTTCACTGGTAAATACAGATAGTGTGCACGGACGGATATATACATGCATGTTAATATGATAAATTTTATGAGATATATCCATTATAATGGTAATATATATACATATATAGTATATAATACCACACATGTCATTCATTTGTTATGTAAATTATTAGATGCCTTCAATCTGGTCAATATATCATCACATCAACTATTTAGTCAGCCATGAAATTAATGGTGAAAGATACAGGTACACAAAACGGCAGAAAATGTACAGCAGGGCACAAAAACACACACACAAACCTTTGAGATATATGCAGTGTAGTAGATGGTGATATATCTCCCTCTACTTCAAACAATGAGATTGGAGCCCTTGGATTAATTACTTGAGTATCTGTCAGTGCAACTGCAACACATGAATTCATACACAATCATGCATGTGTACATCACCACCGCATTAATATTGTTTGGCCCTATCAAACACGGTAAAAATTAGGATGCAAAGGGAAAAAAGAAAGATCCAAATCTAGTACCTGCTCCTCCTCTGTCAGTGCTCTTCACTGTCCTGTACATCTGATCAATCAATATACCCCACAACAAAAAAAAGAAGAAAGTGATGATGATGTGAGTAATTATTAACACACAAAGTCTACATTTGCTAAGTTTACATTTTTTCCTAGATGCCATTTTGTCCTACCCCCTTGTTCTCTACTTCCCCACCCCACCCCACCCCACCTATCCCACACCAAGTTTTCCGGGCTGTGTTCCCTTGTCTCACCATTTCTATCACTTTCTGTTATTCATGTGCAAAGGGAAAACGATGAGACTTCAGACTTAACCTGTGACCTAGCTTCCATAGATCTTTTTATCTTTAAGATATCACATTAATTTGACCTTCATGTCCCTCTATATATATATATATATATATATATATATATATATATATATATATATATATATATATATATATATATATACACGAGAGAGAGAGAGAGAGAGAGAGAGAGAGAGAGAGAGAGTAATGATAATCATAAGGGTCTTAAATTCAAAATAAGTGGGACTGTTTTGAGTACAATGATAGGCACCTGCAAGTGACTCTTCACATGAGCTAGGGTTAGATCCTTCACATTCATCAACTCTTGCACTGATTTTGGGGTTGCTCCTGCCACAACCCTAAAGAAGTTAGAACAATTTGCTATATGGGAGCTAGTTGAGTAATTAATCATGATTGTGATATAGAAGGATCAGTCGTCGAAAGTTTTAAAATTTATAAAAAGTGTAACACATTTGAAACTACAACATACTTTCATGACCACCAAGGAGCTGAACGGCATGTATGAAGTGGGCGTGTAAGGACGAGGTCCATCTCATACGAGGAGCTCTAGCGCCCCTTCTGACACTGTTAACCATCCTCGAGCTTCTCTTGAAATCGTAGGAGTAGATTTGACGTGGTCCACGCGGATGATAATGGTGGTTGGGATGACAATCATTCAAAGC
Source organism: Lactuca sativa (assembly GCF_002870075.4). Classification (NCBI taxonomy): domain Eukaryota; kingdom Viridiplantae; phylum Streptophyta; class Magnoliopsida; order Asterales; family Asteraceae; genus Lactuca; species Lactuca sativa. The sequence continues at coordinate 199,427,204 of NC_056628.2, read as the reverse complement.
TCCCATCTCAGGCCCCAAGGTCAGCTGAGGCTGCTGCTGATCAAACTGCAAACCATGGTTAACAAAACCATCCATATCTGCTGCTATAAGCTGTTGGTAGTGGTGATGGTTGAAGGTGTTTTCTTGGCTTAAATCGCTGCTGCTGCTTGAGGTGGAGGGTGGCCTTTTGATGATACAACCTGTCATGTTATACTCATCCGCTGCAAATGGAGGACTGATCTGTAAGGATAGATCTGGGAAAGTTGTAGCTTCGTTATTTGTCATTGGAGAAAAATTTGAGCTCAGAAACATTTCGATGGATAAAGAGTGGGTGTCAGTGAAAGGGGATGTAGTTCTGATTATATGCTGGTTGAGTGACTTATGATTGCATTAATCTTTGCATGGTATTCTGGACTGAGAGAGTATAAAGTAGGAGTAGGATTGGTTTTGCAGAATAGGAAGGAAGGGAAAATGTAGTGAGAAAAGAAAGAGGGTTTTTTTTTGATAGGGAGAGATGAAACTGGGAAGGAAAAGGAAAGGATAATGTTTGGGAATTTAAGGATGGAACTAACGTAGATGAAAGTGAGGAACCAACCAGTTCACGATGGTGAAAACGAAATAGTGTATCAATATTAAATATAGTTTTCTATAATTGTAATATTTAAACTTTCCAATCTCGTTTATAAAAATGTATAATAAAAAAATCACAAACGAGTTTTCTTGTTTATATTCGTTCGTTTAACAAATTATCTTATTCATATTTGTAAACATTCTAACCAAACATAAATAAATGAACTTAAACGAATAAATATAAACAAACGTAATACAACATATATGAACATAATTGAACATATAATATAAATAATTGAACATATATGATCATAAATAAATATAAACAAACAACATAAATAAATGAACGGGATTATTGTTTATGTTCGTTCGTTAAACTCAACGAACATTAATTTATGTTCATGTTTATTCATTTATTAAATAAACGAATATAAACAAACTTGCTGCCAAACGGTTCGCTGAACGTTTAGTTTGCTTACAACCTAGTAGTGTTTGGTGCATGGAACTGAACTGATATGGAAGATATGGGATTAGTCAACTTGTTTATATTGTGTTTGGCAAGACTAGGACATAACATAACTCAAGGTTGAAATTACTAAATATCCTTTTTGATATTTACCATATTTTTCCTAGAATTCTTTTTATACTCTTTAACCGTAGAATAATTACAATATAAAAATATATACCAACAAGTTACTAATTATTAATCACTTTAAGTTATTATATATATATATATATATATATATATATATATATATATATATATATATATATATTGATATCATATTATTTTAGTGACATATCTATGGGTACAAACTAACAAAATTAGGCTTTGTTGTTTTGATGGTTAGAGTTTTCCTCCTAGCCTTGCAGCCTAGTAAATAGATATTAAATAGTTCAATCCTCATGATGGTTGTCGAGATCAACAAAACAAATGACAAAATTGTAAAAATGGTCACCGTGGTTGGCAAATTTATGTGTTTTTGGTTCAAAATGAAACGTTGGTGCACCACTAGTTCAAAATTGAATCTTTCTATCGTTTTTGGTCCCTATTTACTTAAAAAGACCATTATGTCCTTAGAGTTTGTTTTTCCATTTCTTTATTATCCATTTTTATTAAAAAAAAAACCGCACCACCACTTAAACCTAAAAGTGATTTCATAAATTTGTTTTTAGCCTCCACACCGGGAAGTCACTATCACCGCCCGCCGCCAGATGCTGCCACCTCCCCTTTTGTAGTCGGCCACCATAATCATCGAAAAAATGTGCTCGATGGGTGGTATCCGGTTCACCACCGCCACCACTTCTCTGCTAAAAATCTGGTCTTCCACAACCTCTATTCTCGTCGTCAACCTTCAAGATCGCCATCCACCGAAGCTCATCCAAATCAAGATACAAATCTGGATTGAGAAGTTCTCCGCCTCTCTTTTCTATCTCTTATGTTGTTACCACTACCAGATTTGTACATGATCAAAGTTAATGGAGATGAACGTCGGTGGTACAGAGGGGCGATAACTATCATCAACTACCACCACCTGTATTGCTATAAAAGACCATCGCCGCTCATCTGGTTCTCCATGCAAAAATTGTGTTCATCCAAACGTTGATTGACCCACCTACAGTCCCTCCATACTTCTCCCTTCCTCTGATTTTGACATGTGATATGATTCCTATAACAATTTTCGATTTCTAGATCTTGGAAAGGGAAGGTTATGGACTTGGAAACATTTCTAGGTTGTCGATTCACCAATGCATTCAACAACTCTAGGGTACACAAACCTAGACACCATATACTTGAATAAATTTTCATCTTTACATTTGGGTTCATCTTGGTGGTGATGATATAGATGGCTGGAATAAAATGTTCAAAATAAGTGGAGGTTGTAGGGGGGTTGTTCGGCTGGTGTGGTGTGTGGTCGTACGTGATGTAAAGTAGGTGGTTGTTGGTAGCGGTATAAGGGTGGTTTATGGAAGTTCCTGTAAAGGTATTATATTGGGTGTCAAAGGAGAACGATAGTGTTCCAATGAGGAGGAGGGTGGTCTGTCGATACTGGTGACCAGGTGGTGGTGGTTCCAAATATTAAAAAGAAATTAGGAGGGGTGGGGTGGGTAATTGGCATTTTTTTGGTTTTTAATTGAAATAATAAGAAATTAATAGAAAGAAATTAAAAAAAAAAGAATTAATTAAAGGCATTTTTGTCATTTTAGGTTGGGTATGAACCAAAACCACACAATAATGCCAACGATAAGGACCAAAACGATAGAAAGATCCAATTTTGGACCAGTGGTGGACAAACTTTTCGTTTTGGACCAAAAGCACATAATTTTGCCAACCACATGGACCATTTTTTGTAATTTTGTCAAAATAAATAAACCTAGAAAATTGCACACAAGATAATGTATAATGGCAAGGGGATTGTATCCACAGAGATTGGTTCAATTTGTATTTCTCGGTGAAAATCTTTTTTTTACAATTACTTGTGAAATGAAAATAAAAATAAAAATGGAGGTTTTAATCTTTTGGTTGTTTTGAAGAAACTAAAATTATACGAAGACTTGAAAATTACAAGTAAACAAGTAAAGAGTTTGATTCAAATCAATGAAAGAAAGATGATTGGCATTGGCCTTCACCACATGATTGTCAAGTTAATTTATCATTAGGTGTTATGGTGTAATACTAGTGATTAAATTTAACTTGGCTATAGTGATTTATAAGCATAAATTACCTCAACTCTTCTTTGTTATTAAAATGGCTAGAGAAGCTCATAACATATTTCCTTAATCAATGTAATATAATTAATGAAACATGTAATTTGTGAAAATCAATTAGCCTTAGGTTTTAAGAGTCACCAAGTCCAAAAGGTAATCAAAATGCTTCCATTACCATTATGGAGAAAATACTTTCATGATTTAGTAAAATGAAAACAAACACATAAACCATTTGTTGTTTGATAATTTGAAGATCTAGTACTTAACTAATAAATTAGCTAACTAATTAAACATTCATTCATCTAAACTCATGATTAAAGACAAATAAACATAAAAAGATGTTAAACTAGAAAATACTTCCATAAACTTCAACCACAAGTTCATAAACAACATTCAAAATAACTAGACATCCATGGGTTAAATCTATAGGGGTTTTTAGGTTACAATAACAATGTACTTGTAGAAGTTCACATAACATTTATGGGTACATGCAACCTAAAACATTATGTGACTTTTCAATATTAATAGCAACATACTTTATGAGACAAAACTAGAACCTTATGATCATCGAAAATCATAGATAGGAAACATACCTTATCTTAACTCGAATTAAGCTAATCAAACCCTCAAAGTATTCTTGGAAAACCTAGCTCTAGTAGTGCGATAGCCTCTAATGCGTTACACCCAAAACCCTAGGAAACCCTATGATCGAATATAGGAGATATGGGAGAGGAGAAAATAAGATTTCTTGAGGTATGAAAGGTAGTGGCCGAATTTGGCTAGGGGACACCCCTATTTATACTTGCTAAATAACCTGTAGAACCTAAATTTGAATAATAAAGTAATAGCATTTAATTCCTATTCAAATCATGTGTTCTTATTTGACTAGGAGGCTTTCAAAAATCCTAAAGATGGCTCTCAGAACCGTCAACCCCTAGGAAGGTTGTGGATTCTCTCTTTTGCTCAATTATAGGACAATTATAGTACAGTCCTTTTACCTCCAATTAATTCTAATTAACCCATAATTAATTCCAAATTAATTCTGATTAAATCTTAATTAATTATTACTATTTCCAATTAATATATTAAACATATAATATATTAATAAATCATTTTATCTCTCTCTCTCTCTCTCGCTTATTTCCAATCCAAGCTATTTATTCGTTATGACGGCAGCCTAAAAAGGACTTTACTTTTATTCTTTAATATTATACCAATTTAGTTAAAACCTTAGACACCTAATCCAGTAGTCGCCCACTTGGATAAGTCGCTAACTACAATTGCCAATATAACTCACAATAACTAGTAAAGTGTGTTTTCCAAATACAATGCCAATCTCTGATCAAATCAGAAGTTGGCCCTAAGATAAGTGATAATCTATCCTTTCATTCTTCCTGATATCGTATGGACATGAGACATAGGATAGAATAATTTTCATGGTCCAAGATTTTGTTTCTTGATTTCCTGATTTGTGATGACTTAATTAGACTACTAATCTAACATTCTGATGTTCAGATACTTCTAATTTCAACCCTATAATGCCATTATGTGCATTTTGGTCCTTAAGTTCAAGAAAGTGTGCAAAAGGAGCCCTAGTGGCATTGTTGTAATATTGGCCTTCGGAGTATGCCATGCGTACGTGGTGTACGATTAGCATACCAGGGCACGCCCTAGTACATGGGACGCACATCAATGTACGCAAGGTGTACTTTCCAGATAAGGAAACCCTAATTTTTAGGGTGTAACTCGTATTTAAGCACTCTTATAGCCTTATTTCACCCACCTTAACTGCCTTCATCCCTCTCATATGTTTGTGCAACCCTAGTTTCACCTTGAAGAGCCTTTTCAAGTTTAGAAGTGTGTTTTTGGTGCCTTGGAAGAAGAAGGAAGGAAGCCAAGCTCATCTTGAAGGAGTGGAACACTTGGATTAGGAATTTCTACTTCATTTGCAAACATTCTAAGGTAAAAAGCTTGCAACTTTATTCCTCTAGCATGTAAATCTAGTTTTTGATGGGTTTTATGTACTCTAACATCCCTATGGTGCACATACAAACCTAATGCTTTGGATCTACGTTTTCTCTAATTATACATGCAATATTGTTTTTCAAAAGCATGAAGCCTAAACTAGCATACAACTTGATATGTGAATCATAAAAACTAGTTAGAAGATTGCCTCTTGTTGTAGTTTGTTTGTATTTGACCTTTAAGAGCTTAGCACCCCAAGTGTGACGCCTCAAATGTTTCACAACAGACCAAGAACAAAAGGGGGCTTGTGAGAGAGAGGCTAGGAAGCACAAATCGGCTAGTATTCTTCTTTAGAATACATGAGCCGATTTTAGGGAGTTAGGGGTTACTTTTATAGCCTAGGGTTTCATCCATGCAAACCATAATTCACCATGACTCTTCACATTTCATAGACCTTTTGGGCTAAACCTTCATGGACTCTCATAAAGGTTTAATCCAACCCTAATCAACATGGATCATTGGTCCAAACTATAAGTATTACTGATTTACCTAATCAGTCCCCGTAAATTTAGTCATTCTCTTTTGATCACTAAATTAATTCCAAATTAATTCTTGATCAATACTATATAAATAATGTGATTTCTCAATTAATATATTATACTTATAATATATTAATAAATCACAAATAAGCTCTTTCTCAAATATCCATCCTGTCAAATTGTTCCAGTGAATTGCAACCCAAATGGACCATGCTACTTTCGGTTCAAGTACATGCCAGTTATAGTTATGGGCTTAGACACCTAATCTAACAGTCTCTCACTTGGATAAGTCTAATAACTATAATTGCAAATGCAACTTCAAAATCTGATTAGAAATTGTAGCTCTCTAAAGCCTTGTCGAATCCTGACACACCATTTAGATAAGGGATCATATAATCATCTGTTCTTCAAGATATCATGCAGACAAATACATGGAACATAGTCATACTTTTTTTCCATCAGTTTGTTTACCGATTTCTGATTTGTTTGACATAGAACTTAATTGAACACATCAATTGAGTCCTGATCGGGCCCAACACATAAGTCAAAACTAAATCATTGAGGGGCCCAAGATATCACTTTTATTCCTCTTAGGATAAAAGGAACATATAAACTTTGACTTATAATTGTAATAATTACTTGTTAAATCATACAAAATAGCACATTTTATAACATCAAGTTACTGATCTGGTTTCGCATTATTAGTGTACAACCAACTTAGAATCAATAACTCATATATATTGGTTTGAAGATTATACGATATTATCGTCTGACAATCACTCATGATAAATTTCACGAAGTGATTCATGTTAGCGTGGGTTTAATCCAATACTCAAATCTTATTTCAGGAGCACTCATGAATGTTGTAGCAAACTCTTGCTATGTCAAAACTCTTTAGACAATCTACAAGCCAATTCATGATCATCTAACCTCATATCCTACTTCCAAAGTATGACAGATTATGGATGGCTTGAATAATCATATTATTCTGGAAGTCAAAACATGCAAATTGAAACAATAGTAAGAAATTGACACAAGATAGTAACCTTACTTATAAATAAAGCTCCTTTTATTCAGTCATCAAATGTCAATGTCAATTACATTTTATCTATTATAAGTTTCTAAACAACTATCTAATCACAAAAACTAATATCGTCCTTCAGCCCAATACTGTAACGCCCCGATTCTCAGATATTGATTTATGTATGAATCCTTTTGGTTGTTGGGTCTACTTGATGAGTTGGCCTCCCTACTCGTCAAGTAATTGTGGGTTGGTCCACGTGTTTTAGTGATCTACTCGCCGAGTCCAAGAGCGGACTCGACGAGTAGGAGCTGGCAGATGAAACCCTAGATTTCGGGGCATTTCACCCTATTTGAAGGATCATTGGCCTCCCCCAGCCTCCCCTTTACTGCTTCTTGTCCTTCTCAAACCCTAAATCGAGTGTGTGTTCTTTTGGTGTGTTCAAGCTTGGAGGAGGAATTTTGGAGGAGGAAACACTTGGGGAAAACAAGCAAGTAGAAGCAAGAGCTCGTGGGATTCAAGATCTACATCAGGGAACATTCTCTTGAAGGTATTAGACTGTTTTCCTTGGCTCATGTTCATCAAAAATGTCTTTTGGATGGGTTTTATGAAAGGCTTCTTATGTTTGAGCTAAGATCTGAAGTTGTAACTTCAGATCTAGACTCCCTTTGGCCTCTAGATCCATAAAGTACCAGACTTGCCTAGTATGAGCTTTCCCTCAAGTGTGAGACTTCATTGCAAGCTTAGTTTTGTCATTTAAGGGCTTTAAAGACTTGCATGCATGTAAAGTTTGCAACTTTACATGATAAGCATGCCTAAGGAGGTTGGATCTACAATATGGAGCCTTTGCATGGCTTAAAACGCATCTGTAAGGATGAAGAATTGAAGGGACTCGGCGAGTCGCATAGTTGACTCGGCGAGTCACATGAAGATGGTCCTGAACTCGACGAGTTGGATGAACAACTCGACGAGTCCGATGAAGATTGTCGAAGACTCGGCGAGTGAGTAGAGTGACTTGGCGAGTCGGTTAGGGTTTTTCCCAACCTTTGGATGCGTGTCAACTTGTCCAGTTGCAAGGGGGAAAACTCGACGAGTGGCCATGGAGCTTCGGCCGTGAGCCTTAGGAACTCGACGAGTCGCTCCGGTGACTCGGCGAGCAGACGAGTATTACAAGGAACTCGGCAAGTAGCCGAGGGTGCTCGACGAGTTGAAGTCAACATGGACTGTTGACCTTGACATTTGACTTTGACTTTGACCATGGGTTAACCAGTTGACTTTTGGAGGACATTTTGGAAAGATTGGAAATTTACAAGTATGGTTTACAATGAATATAAGAGCTTGATTTTATCTTCGAGTCGACAGTATGAGGTGAGTTATCCTTACTATATTAATAGGGTCTAAGGCACCAAGGTCGGCCCTTTATGGATTGTATCTGGTTATGGCATGATATGTTTATTGATTACATCCTGGTAGTTAGGATGGTGACATGCTTATGCATAGTGACCTGGTTAGGCCAATGTTCTGGTTATAGGATGATGCTATGTGCCTATGTTAGTGATCGGTTAGGTCTATACCTTGGTTATTGCTATGACTAGTGATCTGATAGATTGGTTTGACTGTTATATGATTTGACCTAGCGTATGATATTTATGTGCACATGTTTGTTTGTTGATTGGGGGTTGGGTTGAGGCGGTCGTGCTTTGTGTTGTAGGCCAACATACCCGGTGAGCGGTCCGGATAGGCTGTAGGCCCTGCGAGGTGGTCCAGTCATGCCGAAGGCTCGGGAGCGGTCCAGATAGGTTGTAGGCCCTGCGAGGTGGTCCATTCAGGCTGAAGGCTTATCATGCATGTTGTTCTGTAATTGTTATATGATGTCGTTATATTTTTATGGCGTTGGTATTTTGGGGGAACTCACTAAGCTTTTGGGCTTATAGTTTTAGGTATATCAGGGGATTGCGGCAAGGAGAATGCATGATCGTAAAAATCCTCATGATTTGTTTATGTTTTTGGGAAAACTCTGATATTAGATATGTTGAAAACAAACTTTGTAATGATGAATGGTTTTAAATGTTATGAAAAAGTTTTAATTTGGCATGAAATCTTGGGTGTTACAAGTTGGTATCAGAGCCTTGGTTTGAGTGAATTGGAGGAACATTTGTGTGAATCCAGTCTCAAATCAAGGAAAGGTTTTCAAAATGATGTCTAAAATGGTTTTCAAAATAAGTGAAGGAGGATGCAGGGTGTACGATGAGCCGGAAGCAACAAGTAAACCCCAAAATACCATACAGTTATTTGATTATGTGATATGTCAGAACAGTATACTTGTACTAGGCCAGGGATCTTCATTAATTGAATGATAGAATTGCCTGATTACATGATGCCCACTAGCCTAGGGTTTTTCCTTGTATGAGATTGACATCATTACTGTAGTTACTTATGTATGCATCACGGTTGTACATAATTAACATCTTATAACTTGAGAATGTTTGAGTTGGACCTTATGTTCTGCTCTTATTGATTAGGGATTGGGGTAGGGTCGGATATTCGAAAGCCTATAGGGTCCAGCGTTATGTATGATTAGCATACACTAATGCTACAGGGTTGGTGGAAGTTTCATGAATGGGTGGGTTGTGTGAGGCCGGTAGGTCAGTTGTGATTCAGTTAGCCTTCCTCTAGGGGTGAGGATTGAGCGTTCGCTATGCTTATGTATATTGTTAGGGTGTTTTGGTGATACTTAAGACAAATATGGGTAGGTGTGGAAGGTAGTATGGGCCCGTACTACTGAAAGCACAGGACCCATACGCGTATCAAGGAAGTCACGACCTAGGGTTTATCTGATATCTTGTGGTGTGTTTCAGAATGGTAATGATGAGACTCTTTGTGACTAGATCCGGTTCAGGTTCAAGATCAGGAGACGGAGGCCAGGAGGGGCCAACAACACCTGATCCCGTGGTGCAGATGGGTGCAGAGGAGTTGGATGCCAGGATTTGGGAGATCCTGCATGATGAGGTTGCTGCTGTGTTTCGGGCACAACTGCTGGAGATGTTTGGGTCTATTTAGACCACCATGGTCGAGTACTTTGACGAGCAATACGCAGCCCTTGCAAAGACGGCTGCCGCAGCAGCTGCATCAGCTGTATCCGCGACAGGGGAGGAGCGAATAGGGGCTTCCAATACCGGGACTTCGATAATATGAAGCCCCCTACTTTTGATGGGATGCAGGATCCCATCAAGGCTATGAGGTGGATCTCAGATGTGGAGGGGTGTTTCGTTACCTACTCGTGTGCTACTGACCAGAAGGTCAGGTTCACTCTAAACATGCTAAGGTCCGAGGCCAAGGACTAGTGGAGATTGGCGACTGGGTCGTACACTGATGATCAGAGAGCTGCTATTACTTGGAAGCAACTCAGGGATATGTTCCGCGCCCGATACATTCCGCAGGTCGAGCAGGAACGTTAGTCGTAGGAGTTTTTGAGTTTGAGATATGAGGGGGAGTTGGTGACGGAGATCACCCGCATGTTCACAGAGAGGGCGATGTTCTGCCCAGAGTTTGCTTCTGAACAGGCTTAGATGACCCTCTATCTGAGCATGCTTAAGACAGACATACGTCAGTTTGTGTCTACCCAGCGACGTGATACTCTTTTGGATTTGCAGGAGGCCGCTAGGCGGCATGAGTTGGAGATTGAGCTATAGATGAGGGAGCAGTGGCAGGCCCCGCCACAGTCGCAGATGGCACCTAAGCGGTCTAAGACCACTGATTTTAGGCCCGGGGGTCAGCAGAACCTCACTTGTGGAAAGTGCGGCAAGAGTCATTCTGGAGTTTGTCGGATGGGTAGTGGATGCCCAAGTGTGGCAAGGAGGGGCACTATGCTAGGGATTGTCGCCAGACAACCCCTGCATCAGATATGAGGATATGCTATCACTGTCATCAGGTTGGTCACGTGAAGACCAACTGTCCACAGCTCGCAGCCAGGCCGGCGCAGGCTCTAGCGCCGGCTACATTGTGGATACCGGATGGGAGGCCAGTCAAGGCAGAGCCTTCGAAGGCTCAGGGCGTGCCTTCCAGCTGACCGCAGAGGAGGCCAGGGCAGCACCAGATGTGGTTGCTGGTATGTTTCTCTCCTTTATTTCATTTATTATAATTGTATTATGCTTATCTGTTGTACCTGTGATTAGGTATGTTCTTAGTGAACTCTTTGCATGCTTTGATTTTATTCGACTCGGGGGCGAGTCGGTCCTTTGTATCTCAGTCATTTAATAAGGAGTTTAGTGTGCCAGTGGGCGAGTTAGAGTGTCGATTGCGAGTCTCTATCACCAATGAGCACAAAGTTTCTGCTTCTTCGATCTATCGAGGGTGTGAGTTGGAGATTTTCGGAGTGTCCTTTCCGATAGATTTGATTTCGATCCCCATGGAGGAGGTGTGTGTGATTGTAGGCATGGATTGGCTTAGTCAGTTCGGTGCTATGATCGACTGTGAGGGCCAACCAATGGTAGTTCGAACCCCAAGTGGGGGAGAACTGGTGGTATATGGTGAGGGCACCATAGTGGGATCAGGGTTTTGTTCAGCTGCCAAGGCTCGGCAGTATATTCAGCACGGGTGTGCGGGTTATTTGGCGTATGTGGTGGATACGCGAGACAGAGATCAGACATTAGTTTCCGAGGTTCCGGTAGTTAGAGAGTTTGCAGACGTGTTTCCAGAGGAGTTGCCAGGGATACCTCCGGAGAGGCAGGTCGAGTTTAGGATTGATCTGGTGCCTTGCGCGACCCCTATCGCCAAGGCGTCGTACCAGTTGGCACCGCCAGTGATGTAGGAGTTGTCGTCTCAGCTGCAGGAACTGTTGGGCAAGCAGTTCATACGACCTAGCAATTCTCCATGGGGAGCACCGATCCTCCTCGTCACGAAGAAGGATGGATCGCACCGGATGTGCATTGATTATAGGGCATTGAATAAGTTGAAGATGAAGAACCGTTATCCACTCCCGAGGATAGATGATCTCTTTGATCAGTTATAGGGTGCATCTTGGTTCTCCAAGATTGATTTGAGGTCGGGGTACCATCAGGTCTAGGTCAGAGACGAAGACGTGGAGAAGAACACGTTTCAAACTCATTATAGTCATTACGACTTCGTGGTGATGCCGTTTGGGCTCACCAACACGCCAGAATTATTCATGGACCTGATGAATCGGTTCAGCAGACCGATGCTTGATCGTTCGGTCATTGTGTTCATAAATGACATCTTGGTGTATTCCAAGACCCGAGAGCAGCACGAGGAGCACCTCAGGGAGTTGTTAGGAGTTTTGAGGCGAGAACAGTTGTATGACAAGTTCTCGAAGTGCGTGTTTTGGTTACGAGAGGTCCAGTTCCTCGGATATCTCGTCAACCAGGAGGGGATTTTGGTCGACCCGGCCAAGATTGAGGCAGTCATGCAGTAGTAGGTACCGAGACATCCCTCGGACATCAGGAGTTTTCTGGGATTGGCAGGGTACTACCAGAGATTCATATGAGATTTCTCCAAGATTGCAGTACCCCTCACTCGTCTAACGAGGAAGGGAGTGGATTTCCGGTGGGGCCTTGAGCAGTAGAGGGCGTTTGAGACCCTCCACCAGCAGTTGTGTGAGGCCCTAGTTTTGACACTCCCAGAGGGTGTGGAGGATTTTGTAGTATTATTTGATGCATCCGTCACAGGTTTGGGGGCAATCCTCATGCAGAGAGGACGGGTGATAACCTTCGCATCGCGACAGTTGAAGCCGCATGAGACGAGATACCCTACGCATGATTATTGATGGGGGCGGTGGTGTTCGCTCTCAAGATATGGAGATATTACCTTTATGGGGTCCATTGTACCATATACACATATCACAAGAGCTTGAGACACATCATGGACCAACCGAACTGAACATGAGGCAGCGCAGGTGGCTGAATGTAGTCAAGGACTACGACTAGGACTACGACTGCGAGATCCTTTACCATCCCGGTAAAGTGAACGTGTTAGCGGATGCTTTGAGCCGCAAGGCAACTCGGTCTTCCACCCCAGCAGTGTGTATGAGGATAGTAGTGGATTCTCCGCTTATGAGCTTGATCAGGGATGCTCAGGTTGAGGGCATGCGACCGAAGAACTGGAAGTTCGAGAGGATCAAGGGTGAGAACACCCGATTTGTGCAGGATAGCCAGGGATTATTGACCCGATGCGGTCGGATATGAGTTCCGATTTCTGGTGGGGTTAGACAAACTGTCATGGAGGAGGCTCATAAGTCTCACTTCTCTATTCACCCGGGGGTCACCAAGATGTACCGAGACCTGAGTTTAAATTATTGGTGGCCATGTATGAAGAGAGAAATTGCTTAGTATGTCGAGATGTGTTTAACTTGCAGGATGGTTAAGGTCGAGCATCAGAGGCTGCATGGTATGCTGCCGCCTCTGGATTTTCCCATGTGGAAATGGGGCTAGATCATGATGGATTTCATTACCAAACTACCGAGGACGACAAAGGGGTTTGAAGCTATATGGGTCGTCGTAGATCGATTGACTAAGAGTGCCTATTTCTTGGCTATACGGGAGAGTCCCTCGGCCGAGAAGTTGGCCGACGTGTATGTTCGCGAGATTGTCGCTCGCCATGGGGTTCCGGTGTCCATTGTTTCTGACCAGGATGTTAGATTTACTTCTCATTTCTAGCAGAAGTTTCACGAGGAACTGGGTACATGGTTGCATTTTAGTACAGTGTTCCATTCGCATACCGATGGTCATAGCGAGCGTACCATTCAGACCCTCGAGGATATGTTGAGGGCGTCTGTCATTGACTTCGGTGGGAGTTGGGATTCCCACCCACCGCTTGCAGAGTTCGCCTACAAAAACAACTATCATTCCAGCATTGGCGCCCCGCCTTTTGAGATGTTGTATGGGCGGAGATATCGCACCCTAGTTTGTTGGGGTGAGGTTGGACACAGGGTGATGGAGAAGACAGAAGTAGTCTTGCAGACTACCGAGAAAATTCAGCAGATCAGGCATCGATTGCAGACCGCCCAGAGTCAGCAGAAAAGTTACGCTGACAAACGACGATCTAAGTTTGAATTTCAGGTGGGTGATATCGTACTCATGAAGGTCTCACCCTGGAAGGGTGTGATTCGCTTCAGGAAGAGGGGGAAATTGGGTCCCCGTTACATTGGGCCATTCAGGATCATTGCTAGGGTTGGCAAGGTGGCTTACAGGTTAGAGCTACTGGAGGAGCTTATTCGGATCCTCAACACTTCCCATGTTTCACAGTTGGGAAAGTGCATTGTGGATCAGGAGGCGGTGGTGCCATTCGATGATATTCAGGTTGTTGAACGACTGAATTACGCAGAGAGGCCTATGGCCATACTTAAGAGGAAGATGAAAATTCTACGGAACAAAGAGATACCCTTGGTAAAAGTGCAGTGGGAACATTAGAGGGGATCCGAGTGGACGTGGGAGCCAGAGGCAGAGATGCGAGAGCATTACCCAACGTTGTTTAACCCAGCAGACTTCGAGGACGAAGTCTAGTTCAAGTGGGGGAGAATTGTAATGCTCCGATTCTCAGGTATTGATTTATGTATGAATCCTTTTGGTTTTTGGGTCTACTCGATGAGTTGGCCGCCCTACTTGTCGAGTAGTAGCGGGTTGGTCCGCGTGTTTTAGTGATCTACTTGCCGAGTCCAAGAGCGGACTCGACGAGTAGGAGCTGACAGATGAAACCCTAGATTTCGGGACATTTCACCCTATTTAAAGGATCATTGGCCTCCCCGGCCTCCCTTTTACTACTTCTTGTCCCTCTCAGAACCTAAATCGAGTGTGTGTGTTCTTTTGGTGTGTTCAAGCTTGGAGTAGGAATTTTTGAGGAGGAAACACTTAGGGAAAACAAGCAAGTAGAAGCAAGAACTCATGGGATTCAAGATCTACATCAGTGAACATTCTCTTGAAGGTATTAGACTGTTTTCCTTGGCTCATGTTCATCGAAAATCTCTTTTGGATGGGTTGTATGAAAGGCTTCTTATGTGTGAGCTAAGATATGAAGTTGTAACTTTAGATCATGGAGGCAATGATTTCATACCTTTCCTGCCGAGCACTTTGATGGTACCTTTCCATAAAATCTTGGTGCATTTCATAAGGCCAAAAGTCCTCGTAGTACTTCTGAAGTTCAGCATTCATGGTAGCAATCATGATACACGACACTTTTGTCGTGTCCCTCTCATGAGTCTTATACTTAGCAATCTATTCGAGAGTAGCAGTGTTTTCATCAATCTCCTTTAGCTCTTTATCGAGAACATATTCTTTGTCCTCGTACCGAATTGAAGTTCAATCCATCAAAGATAACCCTCCCACATAGGTTCATGAGGGAGAAAGAGCCGAAAGTGTTTGGGTTTGATGCGGTGTTTGAAGTAGACATCTGAAAAGAAAGACAAAGTTTAGATTAGATGAGGATCCTTAATATAACACCGAAATGAAATATTAAGGCTATGACCCAACACAATATTTCACAATTCAGAAGAGGGATTCAGTAATCCAATTGCAAAATATTTGAAGGTAGGTAAATGACGATTTACCAATTTCCACCACAAAAAACGAAATTGATTATTAGGTTTTAAATGAATTGAAATTCCTAGATTCTTTTGAGATTCATTGAACTTTTCAATGACATGTTTAAATCTCGATTATGCCCTTCAAGTTTGTGACTGGGATACCGAGGATCACAAACAAGGTATGAATAACCATGAAAATGTTTTTGGTACTCTTGATGTTACATATCACCTAATCAATGTGCCGGTTAACAACACACGCTCCATTGATCTATGATAAACAGCAAGCTACCCTTTTCCACCCTTGTTAGTTCCAAATTAGTGTGCCGATTAACCACACACGCTCCACTAACGACTTAGCAAGGTGCAAAGTGCAATTTCATGGAATAGCACTATTTTCACATTTTTCTTAAAGTAACTAAGATTGGGAATTTATAAAAGTTTAGTTACTTTATATTAACATTATACTTATTAATGAGGATGAATGTCCTATCCTACCTGTTCGACTAACGACCCTCCACTAGTCAAGGATGCAATAGGTAAGATTGGATACCCAATGAATGTCATATTATAGGTCGCTACCTTAAGCATCCCTTATAGATCAACTTCGTGAATGAGGCCTACTAACGGTAAGACTGACTTGTCTTATACATACATATATACATACATACACACACACACACACACACACACATATATATATATATATATATATATATATGTGTATGTATGTATGTATTAATCTTTTAATATTATAATAGTATAAGGGTTGAATTTTAAACTTTTAAAATACTAGGGTTTGGAATTAAAGTTTCATAAATGAGACTCTTCAATTTCCAAAACTTGAGGGCAAGTTTTATAAGTTCTTCAAAACTTTTGATTTCCATAACATATGGATTTATTGTTTCATGAATGAGACTTTTCAAATTCCATAACTTGAGGGCAAGTTATGAAACTCTTCAAGACATTTGGAATTTCATAACTTATGGATTTAATGTTTTCTTGAATGAGACTTTTCATATCCCATAACTTGAGGACTAGTTATGAAACTCTTCAAGACATATTTAAATCAAATTTAAACTAATCCAATTATCAAATAATATATCATTTTCCAATTTGACCTAATTTAGTTCATGCAACATGATAATTTCTAATTCTACAAATAATTAGGTTTTTTACAAAATCAAGTAATTATCTTAAAAAATGTCAATCATCATGTTATTAGATGGGGTTAATCATTACCATATTAGTAAAATCAAATTTTATGAGCCAAAACAATTTATGGTAATGATCCTAATCCAAAACAGGTCAAAAACTCGAAAATTCTGCTAATAGATGACCTAACTCGTCGAGCCAGGCAATGGACTCATCGAGTTCATTGCCAAATTCATCCAACTTATCGATTCCCTCTTAGGACTCGTCGAGTCCATCAGGCAGTGGCCAGAAATGTCATTTTTTTAGCTTTGAAAATCAAACAATTGCATCATTATAATAGAAAACACCCATGGTTTTGATACCACTGATGAGTTTTATGTACTCTAACATCCTTATGGTGCACATACAACCTTAATTCTTTGGATCTAATTTTTCTCTAATTATACATGCAATATTGTTTTTCCAAAGCATGAAAACTAAACTAGCATACAACTTGATATATGAATCATAAAAACTAGTTAGAAGATTACCTTTTGTTGTAGCTTGTTTGTATTTGACCTTTAAGAGCTTAGCACCCCAAGTGTGATGCCTCAAATGTTTCACAACACACCAAGAACAAAAGGCGTCTTGTGAGAGAGAGGCTAGGAATCACAAATCGGCTAGTATTCTTCTTTAGAATGCATGAACTGATTTTAGGGAGTCAGGGGTTACTGTTATAGCCTAGGATTTCATCCATGCAAAGCCTAATTCACCATGACTCTTCATATTTCATAGACCTTTTTGGTTAAACCTTCATGGACTCTCATAAAGGTTTAGTCTAACCCTAATCAACATGGATCATTGGTCCAAACTATAAGTATTAATGATTTACCTAATCAGTCCCCGTAAATTTAGTCATTCTCTTTTGATCACTAAATTAATTCCAAATTAATTATTGATCAGTACTAATTAAATAATGTGATTTCTCAATTAATATATTATACTTTTAATATATTAATAAATCACAAATAACGTCTTTCTCAAATATCCATCCTATCAAATTGTTCCAGTGAATTGCAACCCAAATAGACCATGCTACTTTCGCGTCAAGTACATACCAATTATAATTACGGGCTTAGACACCTAATCCAACAGTTTTCGATGTCTTTATGGAGCTTTTTGGTCCCAAAATGTTAGATCTTGAATATGGCATGCTCTTGACCTTTGATTTGTCCTTTCAGACCCTAGGAGGGGTCTTAAGTCATAATAATGGGTTCCAAATGGTTAATTTTGCTTCATGCATCATTTGGAAGGTCTTAGTGTAATAAGACCTTGTGTTAAGCCCTTATTGAACATGCTAGGTCATAAAGTTGGAGACTTTATGACTCCTAAGAGTATTTTAGCCATGGATATGAAGTTTGGATTTAAGAGCTTAAGCTGTTAAGCTATTAATGGAATTTTTGGATTTGTGAGGGTACACCCCTTGTACAGGGAGTACGCCTTGCATACGAGGTCAACCAACCTGATGGTGGTCAACCTGCGAGGCTTCGTGTATGCCCATCGTACCACCGGAGTACGCCCTGCGTATGCATCCTGAGTTGACTTGGCCGAGTTGACACGGTTAGGTTGACTGGTTTGGTTTAACTCAGTTGACCTAGTTGGTTTGACAAGTTGACTTTAACCAAGTTTGAACAAATTTGACTTTGAGAGTATTTTTGGTATTTTGGGATTTTTATGGAAATTGGTCATTTGATAGGAATAGGTGTTGGTTAGAGAGTTGATATTCGGAGTCAAGACCTCATCAGCTTCTGTTCAGTTTGAGAAGTGAGCTTTACTCACTATATTGCTAGGTCCAAGGCACGAAGGTCGGCCCATTGGATTGTTATCCTGGTTTATCGTATGTTGGTATGTTGTAGTGATCTGTTAGATTTGTATCCTGCTATATATGATGATGCTATGGTTAGAGATCTGTAAGATGTGTCTGATTATCTTCAGACTGGTTATATGTATGCTTATCTATTATGTATATGTCGACATGGTTTATATGTGGTAGGGTTGAGGCGGACCAGTGTATACTGAAGGCCAAAACACCTAGGACGTCCCGGATAGACCGTAGGACCGAGAGGCGTACCAGTTAGGATGAAGGTCCGGAGAACGTTCCAGATAGGCTGAAGGCCCGGTGAGGCGTACTATTCATGCTGAAAGCTCTGTATGCATGGTGTCTGTATTATGCTTATGTTATGTGTTGGTACTTTGGGGGAACTCACTAAGCTTTGGCTTACAGTTTTGGGTTATGTTTCAGGTACTTTGGATGATCACATGAAGGAGAAGGCGCGACTGTATACATCCTCATGTTTTTGACTTACAATTTTGGGAGACTCTGATGTTGAACATGTTTTGAAAAATATGTTTGTACACAATTTGTGAAATTTTTGTTGGTTTTAAAAAGTTTAAAATTTATCATGATTTTATGGATGTTAGAAGTTGGTATCAGAGCCTTGGTTTGAGTGAATTGGACGAACATTCATGTGAATCCAGTCTCAAACTAAGGAAAAGATTTTAGAAATGATTTTCAAATTCTTTTCAAAATAATCAAGGAGGATGTGATGTGTATGACCAGTCGGAGCCAGTAAGTAGACCCCAAATTACCACACTAGTATGTGATATTGTGATATGTTAGAACATGTTAGTAATAGGATAGGGATCTTCTGGAAGTGCATGATAGAATTTCATGATGCATGATGCCTTATCTCATATAGAATTTCTTGTTGATTGTTGTATGACTCTTTCGGGTGTGAACTAACTATTAATTGAATACATTAAGTTACATGCTATGTGGATTAAATGATTTTAGGATAAGGGATTACAACTCTTGTCTGAGTCCAACCGTTGTAGGATTGAACCTTTTAGTATAAAATAGTTTAATTTGTGTGGAATGTAATTATATTCATGTGGTAGTTAACTGGCACCAATGGAGGGTCATGTGGCAGATGATGGTAGGATCAGTTATGTGGGATCAACCGACAAATTGCGTTATGTTCAGCCTTCCTCTAGGAGGTGAGGATAGAGTGTATGAGTATGCTAGTGTGTAATGTACTGTTTTGGGTGCTTGTGATGATCCTTGAAACAAATACGGGTAGGTGTGGAAGGTAGTATGGGCCCGTACTACTGGAAGCATAGGACCTGTACGCGTAGCAAGGAAGTCACAACCCCAAGGAGTAGTCTCGTTATGTGGTTGTAGAAATATGTGTGGTGTCATTCCTGATGCTTTTGACTCATTTTTAGTATGGATTTTACGAGGGGATCAGGTTCGGGATCTGGAGCTGATGGATAGGATAGGTTGGGGATGACTGTTGATTAGATTCGAGAAATGATTACCATTGAGGTAACACAGATATTGTAGGAAGATTTTGTTGGATTAGTGTCTAAGTCCATAACTATTTTGGTATGTACTTGACCCGATGGTGCATGGTCCTTTTGGGTTGCCTTCACCAAAGCAACTTGATTGGAGAAATAAATAAAGAGAGAGAGGTTATTATGATTTATTAATATGTTATAAGAATAATATATTAAAGGAGAAATTATATTTGTTTAATTAATATTGGTCAATAATTAATTAAGAATTAATTTTGTGATCAAGTGTAATTAATTAAACTAGAGGGGTTGAATTGTAATTATGTGATAGTTACAAAATAAGGTAAGGATTATCTTATATATATGGTGAACGAATTTGAGGTATAAATCCCTTAGAATTCAACTAGGATAAGGGTTTCTAGGACTTATCTTATGGTTGCTTGGTGGACAAGCAACTAGATAAGGATAAGGAGTAAAACCTTAATCTTTACACCTATATAAACCCCCTAGGGCTTAGGAATTCGTCCAACCCTTCCCAAGAGGTCCTAACGACGAATTCTAACCTCCCTCCTCTCTCTTTATACCTTCTCCACTTGCTTATGGTGTTTGTAAGCCATTAGAGGAGTGACACTTGTGACTCTCAGCTTTCCAAGGTCAATTCAAGGAGGAATTGGATTGTTATTGCTATATAACAATCAAGGTATGTTCTTAAACCTAATTACATGTGAATTCCGATTTCCATATGCTAGAATTAGGGTTCAAAGTCTTGGATTCAAAGTATGTACAATAGAGAAACCTAGATCCAAGCTTTAGGGTTTGTATGAGCACATAGGATGTCTTATGACCAAAACCCATCAGATTTTTCTGGTATCGTGGGTAAAATAGCCGGAAGGTTAATTGCCAAGTTCAAGGAACGAACTTCAGCTTCACAGACTATGAGAAGTGCTTCTAAGATGACTATTGGGGGATATCTTGATAAGGGGACACGACTCGAAAAGAGGAGGAAGGCTCATTCAGCGAAGGACGAGGGGTCTGAGGCTGCTAACTTGGGTACCGGAAGCCAAGGGAGCTATGATATATGCGGGAAGTGTGGGGGAACCCATAGGTTTTCTTGTCACAAGTTCAAATGCTATAAGTGTGGAGAGAGAGGACATGTATTTTGCGACTGCAAGAAGGATTGGGTGTGTTTCCACTGTCACCAGTTGGGTCATCTCAAACGACATGACCAAAGGTTGCGACGGTGTGGCAGCTGTTATGGCCCAAGCCCATGATTCTTTTAGGATTTGCTTCGGATTTAAACCCATCTCAGTCATTTTTATGGTTCCTTATCAGCCTCAGTCACTGTCAAGTTTCATAAACCCCAACCCTAATTTCTCCTTAAGAGTTGCGAGTCCATTTTTGTGACCTTCCTTGCTTGTGAAGAAAGAAGAGGCATTGGAAAGGATTGTGGTGCTTCTTGGCTGAGGTGAAGATCTCTTTTGGTCATCTCTGGACCTTTATAAGTGTCCAGGTTCCCTTCTTTATTGCTTAAAGTGGTTAGATCTTGAATATTGTTTCATGTTCTTCATGTTTGAGCAAGTTTGGAAGGAAGGTACTCATATACTTGGCAACTATATGACTCTCCTGCGTTCCAGGAGCGTCAAATGTTGTAGATCTAGATTTTGGTTGGGGTTTCTTGATCTTGCATGAGTTTTGGTCATTGTTATCCCATTTTGACCTAAAATGGATTCTAGAGATGCATTGGCACGCATGTTTATAAAGCTTTTATCTTTATGATATATCTGGTATTAGAAAACCCTTCTGGAGTGGTTGGGCAAGGGAATTTTTAGATTAAGGGCTTCATGGTTATGAAATTGTGGTATCTAGATTTATTTAGCCCTAGGTTTGGAGATCTTGATCTCTTTGGGTGAATTAATGGAAAAAGTTGGAAAGTTTAACCATTTCGACCATAGAATGGACCAAATCTGAGATTTGGAGCTCTTGGAATCAAAGAAAGCAACTTAATCCATTACGCTGCTGAAAACCCAGTGCCCACAGTGTCGACATAGGTCATCACGACGTGACGACTAGGAAATGCTCGTCTGTTCGATTGAAGGAGGGCCACGATGTGTCCAAGGAGTTCCAAAATGTAGCAGTTGACTAAAGTCGATGTCGACCATTGACTTTTGACATGGTTAACTTTTGGTCAAGATATTTGGTTTTAGTGTTTAGACTAAGGTTGGACCTTGAATGATGCGATAGGTGTGCTATAGCAGACGTTTCGAGGCTTTGAGTTGTGGTTTAGCTGATTCGTGAGTCAGGTGCGTCTCTTCACTGTACTTGTGGGTTGAAGGCACCAATTTCGGCCCACTAAGATGATTTATGTAGAATGCTAGCTATCTTTGTGACTCTTGCATTGTATGTTGGGTTGAGCCCATTAGCATGCATATAGGGCTGGGCCCATTTGCATGAGAGGGTTGGGCCCGTTGTATGTTAGGGCTAAGCCTGTTGTATGTCGGTTTAGGCCCATTTATATGTAGGGTTGGACCCAATGATTAGGAAGGGCTAGGGCCAATGATATGCATGGTATGTGTTATTTTGGAGAACTCACTAAGCTTTGTACTTACGATTATGTGTTTATGGTTTTAGATACTTCCGGCTGCAAAGGGAAAGGTCCAACGTTACTACACAACATCCCCTGGTGTTTTCCACATTGATTATTTATGATTTTACTCTGATGTTTGAATGATTAAATCTATGTAAATAGTTTTGGAACAGCTTAATTGTATGGTTTAATTGTTTTAAAAATAAAAATTTTACTCTGATTTTTTGGGATGTTGCAGATTGGTATCAAAGCCATGGTTTGAAGGATTCGAGCACACTCCTAGGTGTGACTGAACTCAAACTAAGGAATTTTTAATATTTTGAAATAAAACAAGCTTCTAAAAAGATTTTTATAAAGAAAAAAGGGGTGTGATGCGTGCAATCAGCCGAGCTTGAGTAAATGATTCTTAGAATACCCATACATGTTGATATGGTATATGATATGGAATGTTTGCATGTTAGGATAAGGCTAAGGTTACCTTTAGGAATTGAATGATAGATTGGACTGATTTGTGATGCCTTGTAGCCTACGAGGATTTGGATGTTATGCTAGATTTGGAATATATATTGGTGGAAGTGATTGCTAAGTGTATGCTTTAAAAAGTGTATACGGTTAGGATCATATATGTAACACCCAGAATCCAAAAGACTAATTAAGGAAATAAAATCTTCAATTAAAAGGTCAACTCCTCAAGTTCAAGGTGAAAACTTGACATGTTGGAAAGTTGGGGGCATGCGTTTTGGAAGACCAACTCGACGGGTTGGGGAGGACCAACTCGACAAGTTGGACTGGGGTTGCGAAACCCTAAAATCGGGACTTTGCACCTTATTTGAACAACTTAAGCTCTAGGGTTTGGCCTAATTTCTAGTCTCCAAGTTCCAAACCCAAAATCTCAAAACCCTAGGTCATTTTTGGTGATTGTAGGCTAACCTTGTGCATTCTTGGTGAGTTTGAAGAAGAAGAAGCTTGAAGGAGGAGCAAGGATGTGTAGGAGGAGAGTAGATCCAGAAGTTGGGCTTCATTTTTGAATCATCTGAGGTATAAAGCTTCAAACTTGTACATGGCATGCTTAGATCTAGTTTTAGGATGTTTTCTTCATGTTTTGGTCCAAGTATGTTGGTTGTTGGGATTTTGACGCCCCATGTGGGCAAACCCTTTAGATCTAGGGTCATGAGGGGACTTCATGGCATAACGGTAACAACTTTATGGCCATGGAAGTCCCATGAAACTTTTAGACCATCCTTTTGGTCTTTTGAGCCCTAGTAGGTCATGCATGCAAGTAAATATGGGAGCTTTATGTGACCAAATTGTCCCTAGAGTCCTGATCTATGACCTCATTGTCTATCTTGAAGTATTGATGTCCTTTGGAGTTGGTTGTAAGTCATTTTGGGGTTAGGGTTTTAGTTTATTTCATTGGGAGAGTTCCTTAATGGGTAAAGTTGGAAACTTTACCCTTCTAGATGTATTTCCAGCTTATATCCAGAAGATAGGGCCTTGATTTGAAGAATAGGGACTTAATGAGTTAAGAAGGGGCTAACAGACTGAGGAACTCGACGAGTTCAAGGATGGACTCGAAAAGTTCATGGAAAAACACGACGAGTTGGATCGCAAACTCACGATTCTATGATTTATGGGAACTCGCTGAGTTGAAGGGTAATTCGACGAGTTGAGTCAACTCGCAGCAATGAATTTGACTTTGACTTGGATGTTGACTTTGACCTTGACTTGACTTTGACCAAGGTTGACCCCTGTAGGTTTATGAAGTACCAAATAGGCTCTAAAGGGTGATTCAGGTAAGGGTTTAGGCCCAATTTGGGAAATTGGGCCATTGATGGGCTTTCATGGATTTTATAGTTTGAACTTTATGGATCTGGGGTGAAACGATCATATCACCCCAAGTAAGGATTATGGATCATGGTTGGAGACTCAATTGCTAACTGGGTGACATTTTGCTATTGATAGCCCAGGGAGTTGCCAGGACAGCAGCTAAGGATTTCCTGCAATGGACTTCCGCAGTGTGAGGTGAGTTACATTCCTGTAGAAATGGGTTGAAGGCACCAATGTCGACCCACTAGTAGTTGTTTATAGTATAGATGATTGTCTTTGTGATAATTGTCTGGTATGCCACTATCTGTAGAGATTTATATGCTTTTATTCTATGTTATTATGCGGTAGCGGTAGGAGGGGTGAGATAGACCTCTAAGCCGGTTGAGATTAACCAGAGGGTAGGTCGGGCACCTAAATATTCCTATCAGTATGTTATTATGTGATAGTGGTAGGGGTGAGATAGACTCCGTAACTGGTTGGAAAAAAATGGAGGGTAGGTCGGGCACCCAGATATGCCTGATAGTATGTTTATGATATATTTTTATGTGGTAGCAGTAGGGGTGAAATAGTCCCCGTAACCGGTTGAAATAAGTCGGAGGGTAGGTCAAGCAACCAAATATGCTTGACAGGGTAGGTCGAGCACCCATATATGCTTGACAGGGTAGGTTGAGCACCCATTATGCTTGACATGGCTAGGTCGGGCACCCCAGATATGCCTGGCAGGGTAGGTCGGCATCCAGATATGCTTGGCAATATGTGATTATGGGGTATGATGGGGGAACTCACTAAGCTTCGTGCTTACGGTTTACAGTTTTGGTTTTAGGTACTTCTTCTTTGCGAGGAAAGGGGTTGGCATGATCGCAACGCATCACACTATGGTTTTCCGCACATGAGATCTTTGGGAGCTGTACTCTGATTTTATTTGTTATGACATAACTTGGTTTCTTGAGATACTGGTTTTGATGAT
Source organism: Lactuca sativa (assembly GCF_002870075.4). Taxonomy (NCBI): domain Eukaryota; kingdom Viridiplantae; phylum Streptophyta; class Magnoliopsida; order Asterales; family Asteraceae; genus Lactuca; species Lactuca sativa. The sequence goes on along the minus strand of NC_056628.2, from coordinate 199,402,025 downwards.
GACAAGGGGTGGTACTATTGATGCTTTTAGATCATTGGTTTTACAATTACTTAATTAAAAATGAAATTTTTGGTCATGAATTTTGGGATGTTACAAGTTGGTATCCAATCCTTGGTTTGAGGGTTTTAGACACACTTCCGGGGGTGTCTGGACTCAAATCGAGGGTATGAAAGGTTTTTAGAAGAAAATTAAATTTTCCTATGTTTAAAATTAAGGGTTTTTGATAAAGAACAAGGAGTGTGATGCGTGCAATCAGTCGAGCTCAAGTAATTTTTCTGAAAATACCACACATGTTTGTTATGATTATATGATATGATCCGCATGCTAGATTAGAGTTAAGGATCTAGGAGAGATGCCTTTGTATGCTTGTATGAGCTTCTAGATTTGCATGATAAAACTGATCAGTCAGTGGTAGGATGACCTATTTAGGTTATGATTGATTCTTTGAGCCTTAGAACTGCATGATAGTATAGATTCCTGATAGGAGGATTGAATGGATCGATTTGATTATGTTTGTTAGTTTTTTCATTGTCCGAATGTTGATTGCTTCAGGAGGGGAATCCTTGAGTCTGTTTTGATAAGTGCTTTCGTGGTTTTCAATTTGGAGATGAGCACTCAGGGAGGTGGTTCTGGTTCAAGTTCCGACTCAGGTGTAGGTGTTGAGTCGATTAGCGAGCCGATGCGGGAGTTTATATCGTCGGAGATTACCCGCAGTATTTTTGGAGCAGACCCATGTGATCTTTGGTTCAGTCAAGGAGGGGATTTTAGAGCTATTGGATAGTCGCGTCAGGGCCTTTTGGGCCGAGATCGTTACAGGGCAATTGGGGGCTCATCTGGAACCGAATGCTTATGGATCCCGGAGACCCTTCAGGAAGGAGGATCCTGTTGCTAGCTCTTTTCATTTAGGACCGGAGGTGGGTTATGCACCTTGTCTTCAGGAGAGTCTACCACATGATTGGGTCACTGTGGAGGTTTCGTGAGCCCTACACAAGGAGTTACTCGATATCCTTAGCTGAGTCACTGATAGGTTGATCGCTAAATTCCAAGGCCAGGCCGCGACTGTTCAGGCAATCGATGAGGTAGTTGGGGTAACTCGGGAGTAGGAGATTGGCTTGGATATGTAACTGGGGAAGAGAAAGAGGGATCGCGGTCTGGACCGGCACCTTGAGCATTTAGATGCGATTGCGGCTAGTGTCAGAGACCCGAGGGGTCGTGGTGGTTGCAAGAGGGATCAAGGGGTACATAAGGATGTACGCAGCAGGTCATAGTGCGGCAGTTGCAAATGGAAGGGTAAAATCCGCCGAGAATGCACATTGGAGGTAGAGTTGTGCCATCGTTGTCATCAACCTGGTCATATGATGGAGAATTTCCCCCGGTTAGGGGTTGAGGCAGCTCAGGTTTCATCGCAACTACTTCGGCAGGAAGAGAGATTTAGGGTTTCTTTAGGCGATATTGCGGGTATGTTATATTTTACTATCCTCATAATTTCTATCGGTGTTTATGTTTGTCGGAATCTTGTATCAGTTTGGGTAAGCACATATACGACTCATTTCTTTGCTTATGTTTGGGTTATATCTTCAAATATTATCATATTCCATTTGCATACCATGAATCGTTAGTGGGTTAGTAAGGGGTTGTATCTTATATAAGGAGTTCCAAGTGATACGGTGTTATTTTAGGTTGCATTCGGGGTCGGCTCATGGGTATTATGCGACAAATATGTGGTTAGCTTCATCAAGCTAGTCCTCCTGTATCGATAGGGTATGGTGGTTTCATCATCTGTTATGGTATGATCGACGGTGGCCTATGGGAGAACTTAGGGGTTTTAGCACTACCGTTGCTAGGAGAGGAGTAGTAGCAGAAATATATTGGTGTTAGTCGCATAAGTTTTTGGTCATTGGATGTTTCAAGAGAATTGTATTTTCGCATGGTTTGTGTTCGGTTAGAGTTCAGTGGTGTTGTGAGAATGGAAGTAGGAGCGAGGAGTCGTCATCTAGGGTAAAGATTAAGGCTTCCAGTTGCTAGCATGGGAGGTGGATCTAGGTATCGTACTGGACCAGATTTCAAGAGTACTCTTTAATATTTTCCGAGGATGGGCGATATTAGGTTTTGACTAGTAATTGATTGTTAGCATTGGTACGCACATGTTGTCAATAGTGGATTATTAGAAAGTAAGAAGGATTGGGAATCCTTCAATTCTTGTGTGTCGTGAAGACTTAGTTGAATCTAAGTGGGGGAGAACCGATCAGGTATTCAGGAGCAAAATAGGTGTGAAACTAGGATGAGTTTCGCATCCCCGTCAGGGAGGAAGACGGTCGAGTGGCCGTCTAGGTTGAGGATTGTGTGAGTTGGGAGTTTAGAAAACGTTCCAACATTTGGTCCACGCTTTTCCTTGGCATCGGATAGTAGGCTTCGGGGACCATGCTAGAGGTCCAGTTAGGACTCGAGTTCAGTTGAGTGTTAGGTTGAGTGCGTGTTCGACTCTAGATGGGTATATTTGGATTGGTGGTAGGACCAAGGTTGGCAGATAGTGCTAGAGTGTTATAAGTCTGTGGGTGTAGCCGTAGCATTCACAAGGT